>NC_137799.1:58095011-58810011 GCF_963383645.1 Muscardinus avellanarius | reverse complement strand
AGAAACTCATGGACCAGTGTCACAAGCGCATGAAGACATTTCAGAAATGCCTCCAGCTATGTAATCTCCCAAAAGTCCCTTTAAATTATGAGACAAACAAAAGAAATAAGACAAAATGGAAGACATTTACATGTCACAACGTTTCCCAGAGTGCATTACATACTAAAATTTAATAATAACATTAATATTAATAACATTAATATTAACATTAAGATATTCAGAATATTTTCAGAACTTGTAATTGTGGCATTTACTGAATAAATTTATCATATAAAATTCTATACAATAGTAAAAACAAAACACAAAAGTAGGCCAAACTCAGAAATCCTACTACCTAATCCAAAAGGCATATCGATAAAATATTTCACCTATAAATTATTTCAATTTAAAATCATCTGAAATCTATTTAATCTGAGCTTTAAGAAACTTTTTTGTTACTTTCATTACCATCTCTGGAGCAACCTTTAATTATGCTTCTGAATTTTTCTTTCTCATAATATAGGTACTTGTTTGGCTACCAGTGATTGTTACTCTTCCCTATGTAAACTGCTAGAAGTAGATATTACTTCCTCAAAGACAGAGACCCAACATTAAGAATTTTACATGGAGGTTGGTGGTGTAGCTCAGTGATAGAATACTTGCTTAGCATGTGTGAGATCCTGGATTCTATCCTTACTACAACCAAAAAAAAAGCAAGCAACCAAGTAAGTTACTTCTTACATCTATGGAAATAAAAATCATCCAGTAGAATTCAAAACATTTCCTGAGTCTTCTCAAAGGCATCTACAATCATAAGGAATCTTTTCAAAAAATATTCCAACTTATTCTTTCTTTCTTTTTTTTTGCTGATGATTTTAAAACGTGATTTAAAGAAGTCCATTTTTATGGTCTAGGTTAGTTCTTTTATTTTTTTTTTTTAAAGAGAAGGCTTTTTCCAAAACTTGGAGAAAATGGATCATGGTCTATTAGTATTGAGAAAGCGATCACCTGGGTCAAGCACCTCACTTATAGATGAACAACTTTAGATGGTGAAAGCTGCTGCAACTTGTTAACCATTCCTCAACCAGCTAGTGGCAGAGCCAAGACCAGATGATCCCAATCATGTACCAATTGCTAGACAAAGCCCACTGCCTCTAAAGCATGCTATTTTAAACCATGTTTTCCTTTAAACCTATGTACCCATTTTACATTTCCAGGTGGAATAACCGTCACCTTTGCTGTTGAGGTTTTACTTTTCAAAGGCAAGAGTGGGAGAGCTTTTTAAGTAGAAACTCCAGGGATAAAGGAATCCTGGGAGCCAGCCTGTAGGTGGTGTCCATCTGCGTCCTCTGACTTCACCTTGCACTGGCACTCCTCCACCTGCATCACCACCTTGACCACAGGGGCAAGGCCAGTGCAGTTCAGCTGTAAGTGCATGGTGGTGAACTTGGCAGGGGAGCAGTGGGAGCAGAAGGCGTGGAGGTGTGGCGCAGCTCCAGGAAAATGAATGGAGCTGCATTTCCCAAAGCAAAGGTTGTTCTGGACAACTACTTTCTCACAGTCTTCATGGGTGATAGTCTAAAAGGCAAACACATTTCCATTACATTACCTCGAGTCATATGCAAAACCTAGAGAGTATAAGTCAGGATAATTTAGCCAAGAGTTTCCAAAGCTTTCCAATTTGAGATGCATTTTGGAATATTCAAGTGATGGTACCTATTGGGATATCATCAACTAAACTTTATATATTAAATAATTTTAAATTAGCCACTAGGAAATCCTCAAGTTGAATGGAACCAATTAGAAAAATTCTAAACGGCATGCGTCTTTTACAAGTACTGTGTCTTGACTTTCTATTCCACACAATGCACTGTACATGGTAGGTTCTCGATACGCATTTGTCTAGTTGATCACAGACTAGACCAGAACATTAGTTTAATTCTATTTTACAGGGCTTATAGCACATCCAGATTTATAAAGTTACACGCAGCAGTGCATGTGCCCAGATGACATCATTGTAGCTTCTCCCATAACCTCAGACACCTAGTTTTATGTGCTTTCCAAAATACATACGTCTAAAATACCTCAATCTTAGTTTAATTAGGAATATAATTGAAAAGAAGAGTTGCAAAGGAAATTTGATGATTCAGTTCTTAGGAACAATTTTCTAATTGCACATGTGCCAACAAAGCAGTCATTATTATTTGGTAATTGACTTGCCAATGCTACATATCCTTGGCTTTTCAGGCAGAATACTTCACCGCTCTGCAGTCAGTTGCCCTAGAATACTGCCTGCTCAACAGGACAGTGAGTGCTACTGGACTAAAAAATTTTACTCTTCCCTGTATTACTTTTGGTTCAATGTCTTCATGGTTAAGGACCTGATGAATTTTCTCAATTTTAATTTAACATTTGGAGTGTGGGGGTTTAATTTAACATTTGGAATATCAGTACCAGAAGTAGTAGACAGTAGAATGCCCCATTTGTCTTAATAGAACAGAACTGCTCATGATATGGAAGAGAGATGCCATTCACAGCAAGATTACTTTTTGAAAGCTTATATAAAAATAAGTTAAACTAAATAAGTTTCCTATCATCATTATATAAGTAGTATAGCAACTTTCAACATACTTTGAAGATGTGGGTGGGGTAGCTTCTTCTTTTTTTTTTTTTTTTTTTTTTGGTACTGGAGTTTGAACTCAGAGACATTCTATCTTCAAGCTGCACTCCCAGCCCTATTTTATTTTTTGAAACAATCTCACTAAATTGGTGATATTGCCTTTCAAATTTGCAATCCTCCCGTCTCAACCTCCCAAGTACTGGGATTACAAGTGTGTACCATCATACCTAGCTGTGGAGGAGCTTTCTTTAAAGTTGAATAGCCTTGTCGACTATTATTAAAGAAGCCTTCCCTAAATCTCTGTAGTATTCAGTTATGAAATGGAGAAATTAAGTCCATTATAAGTGAATGTGAGGTAGTTTGAGAAGAGTCCGATATATCCTACCTTAGCTACAGATGGAGTTGAACTGTCTACCCACATCTCAATAGAGTGCAGAGATGTAGCTACAGGAAGTTCTATTAAATGCTCGACATTCTCAGTTCCCAAACTAAAACTACAATTTTATCCTCTCTGGATAGACCACCCCCAGTAGAAAATGAAATAAACAAAACAAAGCTTTTGTCATCAATATGATGCCTACTGATACGAGTGATATTGACCGTAACATTCTTGAAGCGTTTCCAGTGTGCCAAGAAACAGTGGAGAGTTGAGAAGGATAATTATACTTGGCCAAATTCTATATGATCACCCAGATCCGTTAGGCCTGACTCAGGCTCCTGGCAGCTCCTCCTCCTCCCCACCTGATCCAGCCATCCCCTCTCATTCCCCTAGGACACATACCTGGCTGAAGGGCACTGTCCTGCAGGTCTCCCGATGTACTTCATGGCTTTTGATGGGCAAAATGACCCCTGGAGAAGCCGGGCTCTTTCTGAACATGAAGTGGTGCCAGAATTTCTTAGCTTCTTCCCGGAGAGGAGATTTCTCTGCTTTCTTCCCCTCTGTTGACCAAGGGAGGACCTGGGTCCCGGGTGGGAAGTACTCACTTTCCGCACCCTCGGGGGAGTGAACTTGTCCCTCTGGCTTCTTCCACAGTCTGCCAAACCTGGACAGCATCTTCTCTCTCTGCCTCTGGCCCTCCCCGGCTAGGCTGGTGCCAATCATGTGTGGCACCGCAACGAACAGATCTGGCTTGTCCTCTGCTTCCTCGTGGTTGCTCGCAGGGAGCTCTCTGCGGCTCCTTTCTAAGGCCTCGAGGGAAAAGGAACTCCGACTCTGATGGCCATCCAGGGGCCTGGCAGCTTTCCCAAGGGACAGGAACACAAGCAGTGGCAGGAAGAGGAGCTGCATGCTACCAGTTCCTGGTCTTCTCAGCTCAAATTCACAGATGGCAAGGCCCAAAGGAGAGGCTTTGCTGCTGCAGGACTGTAAACGGGAATCCTATATATAGGTACCTGCCTGCTGGGATGGGAAGGCAGGTGGTCAGTAGCCAGGCAAAGCAAACACACTGATTGTTTGCTTAAATTATGTAGTGCTAATGGTGTTCTGCCTTCACTTTGGTTTTGTGTATTTAGAAAGCCCCAGTGAAAGCCTGGGACCCAGGGGGCAATTAGCTGACAGTCTCTCTATCTGTCTGAGATTTAAAGAACTGTATTAGCAAAACAAAGTATATTTTGCCCTGATTTCCCATCACTGCTGTTAGAAGGAACAGAGTCAGCTAAGACTTGTGCATCTGCATTGTGCTCTGGCCTGGAATAGACAGGTGTGTCTCTATGAGAGGAGTGTTGCAGACAAAAATCAAGGGGACACGTTTTTGTCTGTGTGTGTGTGTGTGTGTGTGTGTGTGTGTGTGTGGTACTGGGGGTGGATCTCAGGAGCTTTTCTACCTCTGGGTTATACTCCCAGACCTATTTTATACTTTATTTGGAAAATCTAAGTTGCTGAGAGCCTCACTCAGTAGCTGAGGCTGGCTTTGAACCTGCGCGACCCTCCTGTCTCTGCCTCCCAAGAGCTGGGATTACAAGCGTGCGCCACCACGCCCGGCTAAGGGGACACATTTAAAATGCAAAGCCCAGATTTGTAGGAAAGCCGTTACACACACACACACACACACACACACACACACACACAAACACACACACACACACACACACACGGTACGTAAAAGAAAGAGCTAGAGGGCTGTTAACTTGGTTCAGTGAGAGATGTATTGCCTTTTCCTTAAAAGCGGGTTAGAATTGCTGATTTTTGTGTCCTAACAAAGTCAGGGGACTGCATTCTCCTTTTTCACACATGGGGACTTACAATTCCCAAAATTAATTAATCCCCTCACATTAGCTTTCAAATACTGGGTGCTAAATTTCACAATTGACCAGTCCTCAGTAAACGCTTTCAATTGTTTGCAAATTTCCCAACACAGTCCTAAGTTATACAGGCTGACTGGTTCATCAGTCTTCAGTGGGGATGGGGAAATGTCTTCCTTATCAATTTTTTTCTTTCTTTAATTGAAGAGCTAGACTTAAGAATGTGAATTCCAAGAACTAGGTCTGATAGCTTTGGACATGAAGCTGGCTGGTCAGTTCCTTACCATCCTAAATACACATCCTCTTCCTTCATTCAATAGTATTTGATAATTGGGTTAAAGAAGACTGAGACAAACACGACTCTTCAAGAACCAAAATAAATTTTGTGAAGTGACTATCTGAAGTCAGCCAAGGGTATAAGAAATATATCTACAAAACTGAAACTCCAGAAATGAATCCAGTCAAACCACCAAACCATTCCAACAGTATTCCTGTTGGAAATTGATGCAGTGCTTGCTTATATTTTCTTCTTTTAACTTAATTACCACATTTCCTTCTTTAGTAACAATCTTGAATATGCCCCTCTTTTAGTACTAATTGAGCTTTCTTTCCAAGAAGTGATTCATTGAAATATTTCCCTAGGCATTTATATTCTTGACAGTCATGCCTGATTTCTGTGAGACAAAGCCTCAAGTAAGTCTACAATAATGAACTATTTTTAAGTGGGCCATCATTTCAGAAGAGATACATTTTATATGTAGCAAATACTCATAGAACCTGTGCTAGTATTAATCTGAGGTGCTCCTGATAATAAACTAAATGAACATTAATATTTGCCATTTCTTTTAACTAAACTTTTTTTCAAAAATTGTCTTCTATCTGAATTTCTGAATCTCAATGCCATATGCTTTCTAGAGCCCCTGGTAATAAACATGGTGGGAAAGGTAGCTATGGTATATTTTCTGATTGCTTTTAAGCTGTACTGTTCACTGACTGACATTTCATTGCTATCAATCACAATATCTAACATTTGCAAAAACTGGAGACTAACCTACAGATTCTATCTGGGGTCTCAGGTTGCTCAGTTTTGGAATTACTAGACAAAGGATACAGTTGAAATAATAATTTCTGTTGAACTGAAATTTGTGGAAACTCACTTTGTGGACCAAAGCAGCATGGTAGATACTGGGCGATGACTATAAACTATTAAAATGCAGTCTCTGCCCTCAAGCAGGTTAGATAGCCTAGTGATATTATACTTTCTCCAGCTTTACTATGTTATCCATAGGGAGAGCAGTTATCCATTTTGAACTTGCCTTCAGTTCTAAATTCCCCTTCTTCTATAGCCAAAATTTGGTGTTTGTATCTGTCACTTAACAATCACTTCTGGTGAATTTCTTTTGGTTATTCTCCCATTCCTGATGTGAAAATCACGAATACTGTGAAAGTTTAATCCAACAAAAATCAAACCTTCTGTGATAAGAAGCCTGACTCTGACCCCTGTCTTTTGTAGCTGAGGACGCATGACTCTCTTCACAGCTGTGTCCTATCACCAATCCTAAAACTATGCCTGTGATGTTACAGTCTACTCCTAAGAGCACAAATAAATGTTTTTATAGCATTTAGCAAAACTGTGTGGCCTCTGTTGATGTTCCCTTGACACAGGCATGTCGTTAACCTCCCAATTTGGAAGAACCAAATGGGGTAGGTCTGGAGGAGGCCTCTATATTCAGCACAAAGCTGTTGTGAAGAAAGAGCATCATGAATTGTTGGTGTACTTTGTACCAAATGCTGCAATAAAACACAGGCGTGAGTGAGCCCAAGTGGCTAAGTTCACCTCCTGGGCCGACCTCAGGCACGTGTGAGAGCCAGTGGGGCCAATCTCAGCATATGTTCATTTCAGTCTCAACTCATGATCAGCAATGATAACATCTCTGTAACTTGACTTGGTTTTTGGAGGCTCTCAGATGCCGAGTCCCTTTATAAAGATACCTAAATAAGACTTTTCCATATGCAAGTGACACTTTTACAATGTCACTTTTACAATGATATTTTTTCCCCCAATGGCTTTTACAGTGTATCGAGGAGGGAATTTTGGTGCCTTTTCAGGGCTGCCCATAGAGGGCATTAACAGTGGCCTTTCCTGTCCTAGCAGTCTCTGAAGGAAGCGGGAAAGGCATCTATTGTGCTAAGGGGGAAACAGAGAGGCTAATTCTTTCCTGAAATACCCAGTCTCAAATCCACAAAAGGTGAGAGGCAGTGTGAGGCTGAGGATGAGCCCAAGAGCTAAATAGGACAACTGAGAGATGGAAAAGATTTCCCAGGTTGATGGATTTGTGGGGAAAAATCTGTTTGGGGGTGTATGCCATTGCTTCATAACTACCTTTTTTCAAAATAGAGAATGGCATTAGTATCATGGGAGTTTAGATGATTTTTAAAAACTCAAAAGAAAGATTAATTATTTTTCTTGTTACCAAAAGGACAAAGAAAAAGATAAAGTAAGTGGTTTTGTTTCTCCTTAAATGATCAGTAATTTAATTTTAATAACTATCTATTTATTACTTATTTGGTACTGGGGTCCCCTACCACTGAGGTATACCTCTAGTCCTTGTCATTTTTAATTTTGAAACAGTATCTCCTTAAATTGCCAAGGCTGACCTCCAACCTAAAATCCTCTTGTCTCAGCCTCTCAAGTACTGGGATTACAGATATGAACCACCATGCCCAACTTAGTAACTTATTTTAGTAATTTATAATAGAATTTCTCCCGCTAGCAGACCCCATGCCATTCTACAGAAAGGACATATTAGGAAGAGCCTCTTCCCCCAACTCTGCTTCATGTACTGGACACATTCATTCATATAGCATATATTTAAGTACCAACTCTGTACTACAAAGTCCTAGGGATAAATGGCAAGGGTGCCCTTGTCGAGGTCTGGTGAATTTTTGAATCAATAGCAAAAATCCAGGAAATTTTGTACAAGGAAAACCATTGCTGTACTAATCTGGAAGTTTCAAGTAGATCCAAATGCCACAAACACAGTGAACTGAATATTCTGTGCTAATTTTATATAATAAGTATTTGTTGAGGGAACAGGAGCACAACAGGCCTTGTGAGATAAATTAACTAATTAACCAGTTTATCTGGAAATTGAACCCACGGTCATTTTATCTCTGAATTATACCCCCAGACCTATTATATTTTTGAAGCAGAGTCTTGCTAAGTTGCTGATGGTCTTGCTAAATTGGCCCTTGAACCGGTAATCCTCCACTTTCAGTCTCCCAAGTACTGGGATTACAGGTGTGTACTATCACACTTGGCAACAAATTTCTTTTATTTGAATAGGTAATACGTGCAGGGATAGGATTCAAATAATACTAAAACACTGCACAATTATAGGGGTCTTCTTCAGCCCCTTCCCCATCATAGGCTGCCTGTCTCCACCATGGAGCAAGCCCTGTCATTTTTTCATTTATTCAGTCTTTTTACTGCCACCCAAAGGGAGCAAAATGTGTAACCAATAATAGAAAAGGCCAGATATCAAATAGTGTTATTATACTATGAAAATTCCCCATTTCCACTTTTGGGCACTAAAGTCAGTTCTGTTTGTAATTTCACTGATCTCATGCTGTCTAAAACAACCTCAGACTATTGACAAGTATTGGGGATTTTTTGTTCTTGTTTGTTTGGGTTGTTTTTTGTTTGTTTGTTTTTTGCTACCCAGGGTGTATCTAGTGCTGTGCACAAGTCATAAACAATATCTTAATGTTTCTAATCAGTTACTTACCAAAAGTGCAAAAGGGCTCACACAGATCTGAGAAGTAGGCGCGGTGAAGTGGCCTTAGCCATATACCTTCCCATGAGCCCATTCATCTCCTAGTATCTGCACTGCTACTTACAGCCAGTCCAGGAGACTTTCCCCAGGGCATCTTGATGCTGTCTTGATTCTTCCTGATTCTGAATACCTCTGTCTTGATCCTTCTTCATCCTTAAAATTTGCCTTTTCACTCTGCATAAAGCTGCTCTCAGAGTTGAGTAATGCAAATGGAAATAACTCTGGACTTAGAGCCAAAAAAAAACCAGGACTGGCCCGGTGTGGTGGTGCACACTTCTAATCCCAGTACTTGGTAGGCTGAAACAGGAGGATCATGGTTTATGGCCAGCTTCAGCTATTTAGTAAGCCCCTCTCCAACTTAGCTGAGACCCTGTTTCAAAATAAAGAATAAAAAATAGACCTGGGGGTGTGGCTCAGAGGTAGAATGTCCCTGGGTTCCATCCCGAGTGCCGAAAAAAAGAGAGAAAAAAAGAAAAGAAAAAGTAGGACTGGGCACTAATTTTATGTCCCTAAACATTGCCCGGGACATTTGCTTGCCCTGCCTTTCTCATAGAGCTCATGCCATTTCTTTTTACTTCGAATCCTACTCTCCATCCGGGTGACTTTGGAGTCCATGGGGATGAGTCTGACCATGTGATACTGAAGACATGCCATCAGTATCACATGTACGTGTATCCAATTCCCAGCTCAAATCTGAGGAACCCCCCACCAGCCAGTGTCCTCACCCCCTTATATTCTGCTCCTGTTATCATCGAGAACCACTACCCCTCTGAACTGTGACTCCAGGTTGCACTGTTTTATAACATACTCTGTTGCTTCAGTTCTCTCAGTTCCTCCTCCAGCATCTGTTCTCTGCTTTATCCCTACCCCGATACTACCACGATTGCAATCAAATAATTCTCTTGTGTGAATATTTATCTAACATCTGTCTCCACTTAAGATTTTAAAGCCCTTGCAAGTATCAGCGGCATCTTTCTTAGTCCCTCTCTTGGGTTGTGAAGGACTTCCTTTCGCAGAGTAAATGTTCAAAGATATTGCCTTATAAAGGATGAGTTCATCAATGGGTATCTGTAAGTTCTCTGGTCTGTGCCTCCTGTACTTCTTGGTCTGTCACTGCAAACTTCTGTAATATTATTGACTTCCTTGTCCTTTACTCCTTCTCCCTAGTAAAATTACAGCCCCAGAGACACTCAGCTGTTCACCTTTCTTGGACCCGCAATGAGGTGTTGATTGCTGCCAGAGATGAAGGCAAAACCGCAAAGAAACCAATTCAGTATAAGCTGTCTTCTTTCTCGGCTGAACCCTCACTCTGCCCAGCGATTACCTTATTATTCTAGCCAACTCTCTTCTCTTCATGTTCTGCAAGGGTTTTTCAAAATCTCCACTAATTATTTTAACCCTTTGTTCTGCCTCTTTCGTAATTTTCAGCAAATGACCGCAATTGCATCTTCCCCAGTGAAAGACAGAAGCTGTTGGATAGGACCATTTTCTCAAAATCAGACCATGTAGCGGCTCCTCTAGCTCCTCTTTGCTCTTCTGTCCTAAGAATTATATCTAATTCAACTTTTTTTTTAAACTGAAGGCTGAACCCAGAGACTTCTACCTCTATTTCATCCCCAGCTCTATTTTATTTTATTTATTTATTTATTTATTTATTTATTTATTATTTTGTGGTACCAAGGATTGAACCCACAGGCATTCAACCTCCAAGCCACACACCCCCAGCACTATTTTTTATTTTTTATTTTGAAACAGGGTCTCACTAAGTTGCAGAGGACCTCATTAAGTAGCTGAGGCTGGCTGGGAACCTGCGATCCTCCTGTCTCAGCCTCCCAAGTACTGAAATTACAAGCGTGGGCCACCACGCCTGGCTATTTTTTTTTTTGTTTGTTTTGTTTTGAAACAATGTCTCACTAAGTTTCTGAGTCTGGCCTTGAACCCGCCATCATCTCATCTCAGCTTCCCAAGTATTAGGACAACAGGCGTGTGCCACCATGCCTGGTTGTGATCAAACTTACTTTATTAAAGGGTCTTCCCCTTGTGATTAAACTTCCTCTTTCATATGGCTGCCTTCTATCAGCATTTATGAAATATTTGATTGTCTTAAATTCTGTGTGTGTGTTGTACTGTGGGTGGAAACCAGGAGCTTTTCTACCTCTGGGCTATACTCCCAGACCTATTTTATATTTTATTTGGAAATAGGGTCTCACTGAGTTGCTGAGAGCCTAAATAGCTGAGGCTGGCTTTGAACCTGTGCGATCCTCCTGTCTCAGCCTCCCAAGCACTCGGATTACAAGCGTGCGCCACCATGCCCGGCTGTTTTAAATTCTTATTAAAGTGTCTCTTAATTTTATAAAAGTTTCAGGTTCTGCACTCCAGTGTTGTCATCTGCATCCACAAGGTATATGTTGGAATGCTTTTTCTAAGAAGCTCTACTTTCTCAAATCTACTTGCATACCAACCAGCTGAAGACTGGCCTTCTCTCCAGCACACTTTTAAAACCCCCTGCCCAGGTTCACCCCTGCCTTCTTCTTCTTTTTTTTTTTTTTTTTGCAGGTCTGGGGATGGAACCCAGGGGGCATTCAACTTCCAAGCTACATCCCCTGCCCTATTTTTTATTCTTTATTTTGAAACCAAGTCTCACTGAGTTGCAGAGGGCCTCACAAAGTAGCTGAGGCTGTCCGCGAACCACAATCCTCGGGTCTCAGCCTCCCAAATGCTGGGATTACAAGCGTGCGCCACCACGCCCGGCTCATCCCTGCCTTCTTGTAGCTACTTGAACTCTCTGCAACATTTAATGGATTTCTCACAAAACTGGCCCTAACCAGAATAGAGAAAGAAAGTGAGGTCAGAGTGGGCAAAGAGCTACAAGAATCTTGTACAAGTTACAAGAGCAGAACCTGATGGTACAGAGTTTATTTACAAGGGAGCCATTTCACCGATAGTGATGGGATTTATTTTGGATTTTAGAAGCTGTGTTCATGCTCTCCTCAGCCACTTAGTGGCTCCTTGAGCTTGGCTTAATCTGGGTCCCTGTGTGTCTTGAGAACCAAGGGGCGATGACTCCTCAGGGCAGGGACTCTGTTTTCTGGCGACCACACTGTTAGCAACTCTGAGCAGAGTTTTGGTTCAGTGCATTTTTCTTTCCCTTCTGTCCCTGGCCCCTCACTCTACAGTTAGGAGGTCAATGAATGTTTGTTTTAACATAACAAATCAAATACAAATGTGGATGGAAACTTCTGACATAAGCCCCTGTTGTGCTTTCTTTTCTAAGAGAGATCTCTTTGTCCTAGAGAACTTATCCTTAATTCTCTGTGTTTAGACTCTATTTTAAAATCAAATTTCCACCAAACCTGGAAGGGGTCAGAATAAACCATGCTTTTTTTCCCAGACTGGTTGCAGTCTCAGAGTAGGTCTTTGAACATGGTCCCATGGCCACAGATCCCAGAAAAGTCTCTCCTGAAGAATAACACCACTCCTAAGAAAGGTACCTCGTGCCAGAGGAGGACATGTCTGTTAGGTAACTCCAGGCAGCTTGTAAACTGTTGTACTCCAGCTGGAAGACGGAGGTGGTGTATCCCAACAGAAATGAGTGGAGGGGCATCTGTCTGAAAACTGTTCCCCTCCCGGGCCACCTTGCCAACTTCTGCTGATACAATGCAGGCAGCTTGGGGGAACCATATTGTCCCTATAAGCTCATAACACATGGACAAATGATTAAAAACACATGGGAAGCAGTTCCACAGCTAAGCTGAAATTCAGATGGGTATGGAAAATCAACTTGCAAAGCTTTCAACTGACTCAGGGCCAAATGTAGGACAGAATGCATGGAGAAGTTGCCAAAAGAGAGGGAAGTCGGGGGGAAAAAAGCAAGTCATGGATAGGAAACCTAAAACAGTGACGCCTTGTATTGACAACACTTCTCTAAGGCTGCCCAAGAGCAGGCACCGAAATCAACTCTTTGGAAATATTAAAACCTTCATTTCATGAACGATTTTAGACAGATTTATATTTTCTACCCTCTATAAATAAGAGCTGGCTTGCCTCTCTTGGCAACACCTATGTAGAAACATAATCTTAAGTATCTGTAACATAAATATTAAAATATTACACATTTTCCCTCGGAGGTGCTACGGGAATTAAGTAACAAGGTGGCATGAGACAAACTGTGAAAAATTGTGACAATAAAATGCAAAAGCAAAGCAGACTTTCCAGCCAGGGTTTGCCTTCTGCTGCGTACCTGATGCCGGGCCCAGGTTTGCCACAAAGCCGGGTGGGGCTTAGACACATTTGCAAAAGCTCAACTTGATTCCAATGTGAAACTCTAAGAAGTCATTATTCGCGTCTAGCTATTCAAAAGGCCCCAGTGATTGATTCTGTTGGGCAGGAGAGCTGCAAGCAAGGAACCCATTTCCTGGGAGTCCGGATTCTGCTAGTCTTCTCTGTTCATTAACTTCTGCCCCAGTCCTTCCTGACTCCCTTGTAGACTGAACCACTTTTCTCTCCATCTTGCACCATTTAGATTATCTTCAAGTGTTGATTTGGAGCATGATTTGTAAACACAGTTCTCCTCCACATATACAACAGATGTGTTCTTACACGCTGAATGCAAAAGGAAGTGTCGAAAATGTGGCTCCAGGGAGGGGCCACGCCTAGAAAAGAAGTATCACCCAAGTCCAGTCCATTAGCAAGGAAAACAGTCCTTTCTGTCCTATGAAAAACAGCTCCTGAATTTGTCTCTCTTCAGAATGAGATCTGAGTTGTGATTTTTGTCTGAAAGGAAGGCATAGCGGAGTTTTCAAAAGGGCTCCCTCGGCTGGGTGCAATTCCAGCACTTAGGAGGCTGAGGCAGAAGGATCACAGGTTCAAGAACAGCCTCCACAATTTAGCGAGGCTCTCAGCAACTCAGGGAGACCCTGTTTCAAAATAAAATAAAGCTCGGGATATGGCTTGGAGGTAAAATGCCACCAGGTTCAACTTTCAGTCATCTGGATATCTCACAAACGAAAAATATCTTCATGTTCAACACAATTGCAGGAAAGTTCTCACAATTCTCCCACCCCTAGTCCCTTCTTTGTGCTAGAGTAAGTGACTGGTAAACAAAACAAACCCAAACGCAAAACAAGCGCCATTTGACGTTATTGGTCTCTTCCAAGAGTACAAGATGGCATTATCTCTCCCTCTTTTCCAAGTATAGTTGATGGCACGCACTCTTTTTCTCTCTTTCTCACAGACATGCATATCCAAAAGCCTTTAAGAAGGTATTTTTATTTTATTGAGTGCCTAATATGTCCCGGGTACAGTCATAATAGATTTCACATGTACTTTTCACAATTCTTCCAGGAAGTAATCAACAATTTTATTTTATTTGTGAGAAATCTTAGTTTAGGGGACCTAGAATACCTGGCAGCATTGAAATATTACCCCACATAATGTTTCTTCTCTCAGTTTACCTTTGGCAGTGTAGGTATTAAAATGGTGCACATATCAATTTACATTTTATTTTATATTATTTATTTTTTTGGTGGTACTGGGGTTCCTGGAAGCCCTTCTACCTCCGGGCTACACTCCCAGACCTATTTTATATTTTTTTTATTTGGAAACAGGGTCTCTTAAGCCAGCAAGGCTGGCTTCAAACCTGCGCCATCCTCCTGTCTCCACCTCCCAACCGACAGCAATTACAAGCTTGCGCCACCACGCCCGGCTTACATTCTATTTTAAATTAACATTGTGTGACAGAATTATAATTTTATAAGACAAAATATTTTAAGTATTTTTATACCATTGGGCATTTGAATCATATAAATTTGAACTGATAAAATTTTGTTTTTTTAATCTATACTCATGAGGGATGTTGGTTTGTCATTTTCTCTTCTGATAACATCTTTACAGTTTGCTATCAGAGTAATATTGGCCCATAGAACAACTTAGAAAGTATTTCTTCCACTTCAATTTTCAAGGTGAGTTTTTGTAGAACTGATACTATACTTCCTAAATAGTTGTGGAATTTAATAGTGAAGCTATCCAAACCTAGAGTTTTCTTTGTGAGAGAGTTTTCAGCTGAAGTTAATTTCTTTAGCTATAGGACTTTTTTTTTTTCCTTTTTTTTTTTGCTATATTGGGGATGGAACTCAGGGGCATTCTATCTCTGAGTTATATATTCTCAGCCCGTCTTTCTTTCTTTCTTTCTTTCTTTCTTTCTTTCTTTCTTTCTTTCTTTTTTTCTTTTTCAGGTCTGGGGATGGAACTCAGAGGCATTTGACCTCTGAGCTACACCCCCTGCCCAATTTTTTATTCTTTATTTTGAAACAGGGTCTCACTGAGTTGTGGAGGGCATAAGTAGCTGAGGCTGTCCGAGAACTGTGATCCTCCGGTCTCAGCCTCCCGAATGCTGGGATTACAAGTGTCCATACTTTCATAGCCATTTGATTTTCTGGCTACTTATTTTATTAATTATTGAGAAAGAAGTACTGGTATTTCTGACCAGATGTAGAGATTCATCCATTTCTCCTTTAATTTTATCAGATTTTGTTTCATGTATTTTAAAACTCTGTTATTAGATGCATATATACTTTGGATAATTATATTCTTTTACTGTATTGTTTTCTTAACATTATATGCTTGTGATATTTGTCACTCTAAAATATACTCTAATATTATTATAGCCACTCCAACTTTGACTAGGTTTGGGTTGGCCTATCTTTTCATTCTTTCACTGCTTAAAAATATATTTGTGGGGATTTTTTTACTTTTATTGGTGCTTTGTAATGATATATCATAGTGAGGTTCAACATCATACAAGCCAACATTCACACAGTTCTTGGTAAATTTCCCTTTAGGTCCCACCCTATAACTCACTCCTACCCATACATAATAGTGAGACTGGCAGTGATATCTTCATGCATGGGCATAGCATAATTTTAACCATTTCTTTTATCAGTTCCGTCTTTTCCTCTCCCTATCCCTATCAACTTCCATTATTAGTCTCTCCCCATTATCTAAAGTCTCTCTTGTTTTCCTATTTTCTCTCTAACTTCCACATAATAGAGAAAACATTCAACCCTTGACTTTCTGAGATTGGCTGAATATTTTCCAGTTCCATCCATTTTCCTGATAATGACATAATCTTATTTATTGTTCTTTGTGGTTGAGTAAAATTCCATTGTGCATATATACCCCACATTTTTTTTTTTTTTTTTGCGGGTCTGGGGATGGAACCCAGAGGCATTTGACCTCCGAGCTACACCCCCTGCCCAATTTTTTATTCGTTATTTTGAAAAAGAGTCTCACTGAGTTGCAGAGGGCCTCACTAAGTAGCTGAGGCTGTCCGCGAACCACGATCCTCCGGTCTCAGCCTCCCGAATGCTGGGATTACAAGCGTGCACCACCACGCCTGGCTATACCCCACATTTTTGTTATTGATTCATCTACTAGGTTGGTTCTAAAATTTTGGCTATTGTAAATTGTGCTCCTATAGACATGAATATGCATGCATCACTATAGTATTCTGACTTCAGCTCTTTTGGAAAGATACTATTAAAAGTAAAATAATGAAGCCAGGCGTGGTGGCACATACTTGTAATCCCAGCATTTTGGGGGCTAAGACAGGAGGATCGTGATTAACAGACAGCCTCAGCTACTTAGTGAGGCCCTTTGTAACTCAGTGAGACCCTGTTTCAAAATAAAGAAAAAATAGGGCTGGGGATGTAGCTCAGATGTAGAATGACCCTGGGTTTCATCCCTAGTACCACAAAAAAAAGGTAAAAGAATATTATTAAAGAAGGAAAATCATTTTAATGAATTGCGTATTTATATTTAAAGTATGTTTCTTTATGGGCAGCATATAGTTGAATGTGAACGTTTTTCTGTAGGGTAAGTTGAGATTGATTGCCTTTGGAAAGCGAAAATACAGATGGAGATAGAAGCAAAAGGTGAACTCATACATCACTGCTTGGAAAAAGTGTCGCAGGTTACCATGAGGCCTTTAATGGAAGTGTTGGTTGATTTTTGTTCCTTTCTGTCTTAAGGTAAACTAAATTTTATTGCCTAGCAGAGTATAAGCCCTATAAAAACTGCTCAAAATGAATAGTTATATGTGTATGCTATAAGGACAGTATATTCATTTCCTGCATAATCTTGCTCTAAAGGCTTGTAAAATTAATTTTAGAAAAATTATGGTGTTCTGGACATTACGAACATCCAGACACCCTCTACCATTAGTAACAGTTTTTTCTCATGATTGATGGAGAGAAAGGAGCGGAAGACTCATAAAGCAGTACTATAAATTTTAAAATATCCCAAGTCAACATTCTCTTCCCCTTGACCAACTATATAAACAAATAAACAAGAACCTGAGTGAGATATAGAGCAAAAACTAGAAAATGTACATTGGGTGAGTCAGATAAATACACAGCACATACATCATTCCACTTATAACTTTCAGCAATAAATTTGATATAGTGATTTTAACCGCATGTTTTATTGAGATATACTTCACATAACATAAAATCTACCATTTTAAAGTATTCACTCTAATGACTTTTAGTATATTTCCTACATTGTGCAACCATCATCACCATCTAACTCCAGAATATTTTCATCCCCTCAAAAAGAAACCCTGTTCCCGTTCGTAGTTATAGTCCCAATTTCCCTAATTCCTTCACACTCCAGCAACTACTAATTTATTTTTTTCTCTATAGATTTGCCTCTCTGGACATTCCATATAAATGGAATTATACATGTTTTGGGGTCTCTTCTTTCTCTTACAATCATGTTTTCAAGTATATGGTGCATTTTATCTTACTTAACATTCAAAGATAATTTATTGGAATATAATACAATCATCTGCTCAGAATAGCAGTACTACATTTACTGTGCCATGCTTGTGGAATAATGAGAGAAGACTCACCCTACCACTGGGGAGACCACGGTCCTGGTGCTGACTTCACACTCCAACTTCTGAGGACCCCTTTCTTTATTGTAGAATGAAGGTATTAGATAAGACGATATCAAAGACTTCTTTCACTTCTGTTACTCTAGGCCTCGCTAAGGTACAGAGACACAGACTACTTGTTATTTAGGAAAAGGTGTCACAAAATCAAATAACGTAAGATTGGAAAGACCTTCATTCTTAACCCTGGAGACAGGAAATTTGGGACAGCTGCTATCAATAACACTTTGGCCTGATTATAGACTCAGGAAGCTAGCCCCAATATCTTATGCAGGAAAGAAATATACTCAAAGCCAGCCTAAGCTGTATCTGAGTGTGCTTTGATCCAGTTCTGAAAAGGGATAATGTAATAATTGATTTCTACAGTGTCTTCCTTCCTGATAAGCTCCAGACTTAAAAAAAAAAGCCATTTGAAATTTGCATATATTTGCTATGTATTCATACTTTACTTTTCTTATCCTATTTATTATGGCATCTCTAGTATTTCAAACAATGCTGGGTACAGAGCTGACAATCTATATTGCATATTTTTTAATGAATGGGTATGGGCGTGGAAGTCATATAACTAAAAGCTGGTTTACATAGTAAAGATAAGAGACATGTGGGGCTTTCTCCCCCATCCCTAGGTAGAATCATTAAGATCTAAAATCTGTATGTCTCCAGGAAAAATATAAAATGCCAAAACAAAAGAAACAATAACCAAAACACAACAAAGAAAAATATAAAGTGCCCAAAACTAAAGAAACAGTATCCGAGAGGTAGAAATAAGTTTATTTTATTAATTTTGATACAACACTAGATACAGTACATTTAATATGCTGCTTTGTTGCAGAAATTAATCAGCACCAGTTTATGGCTCAAATTACACAAGAACCATAATGTTAATTAAAATATGTGCATATCTTTTGGGCTATATTAAAAATAAACAAAACAGAAACACATGCTGATAAATGTCGCTTGATTCATTTTTACCTTTCTTTGGAAAGAGATGAAAGGATTATCATACACTTTAAATTTTTATTTTTAGCAAATAGATGCTCTGTTAAAGATCAACATTCAGAAGATTGAGAAACGTTACTCACTGTTGAGCAGGGTTCATGCCTTTGGGCATGGGGGAGGTTTCCTGAGTCAGTATTCAAGTTTGAAGAGGAAATCTGTGTGACAGTCAGGTCGTCCCTCCTGATGCAGTCTTTCCTAGCTAGCTACCATCAGTCCTCAATCTTTTATTCAACCCTTCTCAATTTCTCCTTTGCTCTAATCTCCCACTTCCATTCTACTGGCTACTCTATTTCCTTCCTTTCCATTTCCACCAGAACCTGGAAGGCAGCAGTGACCTTAAGGTGGAGGGGAAAATGACAATCGTTTGCTTCTCTTTCCCTGAGTCCAATCACAATCGTGATAAAGTAGTGAAAGCCCAGCACCTAGACTAGCCTGAGTTTGCATATTCTTTCAATTATTTGGATATCCCAAATTGATTGCTGCTTTTATAATCAGGATTTTGTGTGTGTGTGTGTGTGTGTGTGTGTGTGTGTGTGTGTGTGGTACTGGGGGTGTAATGCAGGGGCTTTTCTACCTCTGGGCTATACTCCCAGACCTATTTTATACTTTATTTGGAAACAGGGTCTCACTAAGTTGCTGAGGGCCTCACTAAGTAGCTGAGGCTGGCTTCGAACCTGTGTAATACTCCTGTCTCAGCCTCCCAAGCACTGGGATTACAAGCGTGCACCACTACACCTGGATTTAAAATCCAGAATATTAAAAAATATTCTCCACTCTGAGCTTCATTATGATGTATTATTACAATGTACCAATAAAAATTTTTTAAATATTCTTTTAGCATTCTTTCATTGTCACAAGAATCAAACCATTCTCTCTTTATGATAACATTTGCAGTTATAGTTGTGACATTTTTATTGTAGAAAAGTACAATAAATCTACCAGGCTGCCCAGGTTCTCTACAGTTAAAAGAGTTCTAGATTTCCAGTTTTAAATAGTTTATAGTCTTAGAATTCCAGTATAAAGTGAATTTCTTATTTTCTGCGCTTTCCTCCTACAACTTAATCCTTCTTTTCTTTACCTGGAATTCCACTTTTTCACACTGCAGAAGACCAAAAGGAATTGACTAGAGCTGATACAGAGGATGGATTGGACATATTTTGGTTAATTACCAGAGGATTCTTATGTCCCCAAAGACGACCTGTGCATTATATGAATCTGGAGCTGACCTTGGTCATATAAGCCCCTTGATTCTAAACTCTTATATAGATTTAAGTAAGAGACAGAACGCCTGAGTCATAGCTTAACCTCTTTATGTAAAAATTTCCATTAGTCAAAACTTTGATAAATGAACAGAAATAAGCCTGTCATGTTTTTATATCCAGAAACTGGAATGATTTTCTTAACCATTTTTAGTGTTTACAGCTCTCAAAGTATTAATGATTTTAAAAGCCTGCACCAAAGCACTAGTCTACTTGAAACCCCCTTTTATTTTTGAAGTTACACTGCTACTGATATAGCAAGTTACATTTGGCATAACCATATTTTTCGGTTATTATAAAGAGGAAAATTTCTAATAAACATTTGAGAAATCAAATTCTAATTTCCTATTAATAAACCTTGATTTCAGAAGGGAGTTCTATGAGGGATACAACATGCTTCATTGCCACAAAAATGTTTCACTCGGCTGAGTTAATAAATTAATAAGGTACTTTTCCATTAGAGAATCTAGTTAACATAACATTTCTGCAAATGTCAAAGATTTAAGGGCTCAAAACCGCATCAAAATCCTTTCTATGAATATAAGTTTTCAGTATTTTTTTTTTCATTCATCAGCATAGTTCAGAGGGACACTTCTGAGGAGGAGGCAGTATTTTTCTCCCATATGTCAACTGTCATTCATGTATACTCTTTTTTCTAAATGTCCTTGAGAAATGCCAGGCAGTATAATAAACACAGATGAAGATAAAGAGATTATGTTCCTTTATATTTCTCATGACTTTGGAAGGCCGGGGAAACTCAATCTTCAGCCTTGGAGTGGCACAATGCCAACATTGCCACAGGAAGAGAAGATGTATTTCGTGAGTAGCGATGGGTAGACTGAAGGACAGGTAGCCCCGTGCATCTTCACCTGAACTAGATCTGTGCAGTCAAACCTCCATCGACGAGATTCTGCCACCTAAAAAAGAAGCCTCCTTTCCCTCCACAGCCTCTCCCTTTAGGCTTCACATTGAAAGGACTCCAAAGGAACAAACATATCCTTTGCAATTTGACCCTGGTTTAACGAGGCAAGAGGGCTAACTTCACTCAGATTGACATGGTAGGAGCGCTGGCAAAACAGATTTCAGAATGGGATCATTTGAGGTAATGGGATTAAAAAGTCCAAGGACCGTGAAAGTTGGTGCTGCTTGAGATTTGGAGTAGGGGCAAGGTGCAGGTCTTCTGGAATAAACAAATCTTACATCTCATAATAATGCAGGCATTTATTTTGAAAGGTATTGAGATACAAAAATTTTATCTCATTTTGTAAGAGTTAATACCAAGCTTTCTAAAACTACCAATCTAGGTTCTGTTTTTTTGGTTTTTTTTTTTTTTTTTTTTTTTACTAGATAGAATCACAAAGATGTACCCAGCTTGTCATGACAGACTGTCTTCTGTTGAGCAATATTCATAAATCCTGTAAATAAATAGGTGAGAAATCTCAGGTTGCCACATTTAGAGTTTCCTGGCGCACATGAAATTGTGACGTTTGCCCTTCCTACAGCTCTTCATTTGCCATTTTCCTCCTCTTTGAACTAAAATGCAGTTCTTTCCAGGCTTTGAGTGGTGAGGGGGTCCTCTCTTCCAGTTGGTGAAGGTGACAGGTTCACCACTGATCCACTCCCACTGTCCAGCATGGACTCGGTCATTCAAACCTAATGTGAGCCAAAAGGATGTGCCACACAACTTTATTCCATTTACACTTAGATATCTTGTTTTGTCTATTGTTTCAAGCACAGTTATCACATACAAATGTAGGTGAGATTCTAAAACTATTCAACACTATTTAAGAGTTCAAGGCTTTGAGGTCAGACAGAATTAAGTCCATATTCTAGATCCACCATCTGCTAGTTGAACCTCTTTGGGCCCGTTACTTACCTTCTTCATCTTAAGGAATGGGTTTAAAATTTGTACATGTGTTTTGTTTTGAAGATTAAATAAAATAATGCATATAAAATCGTGACATGTGTGTTTAATAAATGTTAGCTAATATTATGCATATCATCTTACATGGAAAACTCATCCTAGAGAAAATAGGCATTTCCTTGTCTATTGTTCTTCCTCCTCATTATTTAAATGTCTTATTTCCATACCTGAAAGCAGCTTACTATATATTATTTTTAGTCTACAGTTTAAGATGTTTCAATCAGCTACAATTCCAGTGAAGAGCAGCTTCTCTCTTCTTGCCTCTCAACTCCTCCTGGCAATTGGTGTGGGTTACACTTCAATGTTTGAAACCTTCTATAGCATTTCCTTGAAGATACTTTCCTCCCCCTCAGTTTCATTCATAATAAAATAAATGGGGAACACATAAGGACGCAATCCCCTTTCATAGGATGATCTGACATCTTCCAACTCAAATTTGACCATGAAACCAGTGCCTACTGACTTAGCCTCTTACTTCCCCCAGTTGGTTGTCAGTCAATATTTTTGGGTGGAATCAGTTGAAATATCTTTGGTTAGGAATACTCTACTGCCTTCTGGTTGTTTCCTTGAATTACTAATAATACAATGCCTAACTATTTTGTGAAGGTAAAGTCTAAAAAACTGTTCATTTTGTATGTGGGGAAAAAGCATATGTTACAGCCCCACTTTTAATACTCTCAGATCATTTATGAATTAAAAGACCCACTGAGTATTACAAAAAGTTTGAGAAGCCAATAGTGGCTTTATCTTAGTTATGTCAAATACAATGCTTCTAAGGGAAAGGAGTGATAATATTGACTTTAATGTGTTCTGAGAATTTTATTTCTAAAATGGATGGAAAAGATTTGTTGTTATTGTAAAAGCTGTAGGAAATACTAACAACTTCAGAAAATAAGGAATGAAAACAAGACAACCTAAATGAGGGAATGGGAAGGGAGAAGAAGGAAATTCTCTAAAGCACACAATGCACTTAAACATATCGAAATCAACCACTAAGCCAAGCATGGGAAGGAGGGATGGGGAGGGAATTGGGTAGGGGCGAAATGGGCGATGTGTACACGTTAAGTCCACACAAGTCTTTTACCTCATTATGATGTATGAATACATGCACCAATAAAATTTTTTAAAAAGAAAATAAGGAATGAAATTATGAGCACCTATAATGTTTGAATAGAGGCAAATTATTTGTAATTCTTTAGCACATATCACTATCTTCTCCACTTAGACATATACCAGATATATATATATATATATATGTCTCTTTTTCTTCTTCTTTTTTACATTTTTTACCAGGTTTGAGTCTCTTCTAAATTATTTCATGCTTTATCTGGCTGTGGATTCTACTCTGTCACTTGTCACAAATATGATGATTTATGGATTTTACATATATAATATTACATGTATCCAACTTATATTTGTTGAATCAATTAATAAGTAAGCATAAAGAATTTTTAATGCCTTTTTAAATATTAAATGTTTCTTCACATGGCCATATTATAATTTAACCATCCCTATTTACAAAAATATCATTGCACTGAATTCCCTTAGCTATCAATTTGACCACATCCCTAATTATTTTGGGGGATAGATGTCTGAAAATTAAAAAAAACTTTGTGTGAAAAGGCTTAAGATGAGTTTTATTTTTGGGGGTACTCCTGATTGGTATGAGTTTTATTTATTTATTTTTTGTGTGCTACTGATTGGTACATGCTAAATATGTGCTCTACCACTGAACTATACCTCCAGCCTATAAGATGAATTTTAAAAGAGATGGATAGGCTCTCTAACCATTGCCTGTTGCTATCAACCACAATGACTTGGTCAATGGAGGGGAGCCACGGGTTGTTGGTACCTATTTATTCTCTTCCTGTTCTTGCCTCCCTCCTCAATGTAACACAGATACTTGCCTATCCAAAAGGGCTTTCTTCCACTGATGTCCCAGAGCCGCTGCATGTGCTGCTTGGAGAACACAGTTACAAGGCTGCTCAGATGTCTAGACACAGACAAATGACAAAAGATATGTCAGCCACAGGGACTTCACATTACTGCTCATATGAAATACATCACAGAAGAAAAATACATCTAAAATACAAAAAGGAGGGCCGGGCGTGGTGGTGCACGCTTGTAATCCCCACGCTTGGGAGGCAGAGACAGGAGGATCGTGCAGGTTCGAAGCCAGCGGCGCGCGCTGGCTTAGGAGACCCTGTTTCCAAATAAAAATGTAAAAATAGGTCTGGGAGTGTAGCCCGGAGGTCGAAGGGCTTCCAGGAACCCCAGTACCACCAAAAAAATATAAAAAATAAAAAAATAAAATACAAAAAGGAGTATTTATGTAGAAAACACTTTCAAAGATTTTAATATTCTACTTAAATTTCATGAGTGTCCACCGAGTACGGATGGGTGATAGTAAGGTAAATGTTCTTGGATTACAATATCTGGGCTTTGAAGCACAACGTGGTGGGTTTTGAACATCTTTTTGTAAAATCAGCAACTGCCTACTTCTAAAGCCTAATTACTGTGTGTGTGAGGGAGGGGTACTGGGGATGAAAGCCGGGGGAATTCTACGTCCGAGCTACACCCCCAACCCTATTTTTTTATTTTTTATTTTGAAACAGGGTCTCACTGAGTTGCAAAGGGCCACACAAAGTAGCTGAGGCTGCCCTCGAACTGTGATCCTCCTGTCTCAGCCTCCCAAATGCTGAGATTGCAACTGTGTGCCACCACACCTGGCTAAAGCCTAATTACTTAATGCCAAAATATTACTTCTCTAGCAAGAAGTTTTTTTCTAACTGGTAAAAATCCAGCAATTCTCCAGTTAATTTGATCAGAAAGGCAACCTAATTATCTAGATAAAATTACTTATCTAAAGTTTTAGTTTGTGTGTTTAACCAAACAACCCAATATTATGACCTTTATTTTATACTCAGAGAACTTTACATAGCCCTATTGTCAAATCTTCACATATTTGAAGTTAAAGCATCTGTTCTTATGTGCACATATAAAAATTTTCTCACAAAGAGAAATCTCTGACTTATTTTTGTAGCTAGCTCAATTATTCCTATAAGTAATATTTTATCATGCCTACTTTCCCAGCAGTGCTTAATAAAAGTTCTTGTGTGTGTGTGTGTGTGTGTGTGTGTGTGTGTGTGTGTGTGTGTGTGTTGTGTGAATAAAACTTTATTTAAAGAATCAGGTGGTGGGCCATATTTGGCCCTTGAACCATAGATTGCCAACCCCTGCTTTTAAAGTTTATAAGGTCGGCCGGGCGTGGTGGCGCACGCTTGTAATCCCCGCACTTGGGAGGCAGAGACAGGAGGATCACGCAGGTTCGAAGCTAGCCCCGCACGCTGGCTTAGGAGACCCTGTTTCCAAATTTTAAAAAAATGCAAAAATAGGTCTGGGAGTGTAGCCCGGAGGTAGAAGGGCTTCCAGGAACCCCAGTACCACCAAAAAAATAAAAAAAATAAAAAAATAAAAAAAATAAAAAATAAAGTTTATAAGGTCTTTGCTTTTCTACCTTTCCGCTATGCTAAATATAAACATACATGTTTATTCATAACCTTGACTTTAAGAAGCAAAATGGCACCTTGACTGAGACAATCTATTAAAAGTTCTTTTTAAATGCTTTACTAAAAAGCCAAAAGATTATTTCTTTTCTTCTTAAAAATAAAAAAACTCTAAGTCTGAAACAAGAAAAAGAAACACACAATGCAGACATGTATCATAACATCACATTGTATCCCATATATAAAATAATTTACCAATTAAAAATAAAATTAAATCAAAAAGGAATAATTTAAGAAATTTAAAATATAAAACATCACCACGATCTTGTTGCCTGCTCACTATCCACTGATATGAAAACAAGTAGGAAACTAAATTAGCAACATTTACACAGGGTCAGAAAACTGCTGAACTAAATTTTACTCATTTTGCCTATGTCTTTCATAACTTGAATCTATTTCTCTGCACTTGCCACATAGAGTAAAGGTAATATATGTGTTTCTTAATGCTCTGTCCCCATTAGCACCAGTACTGCCCTGCTCTGTGATGCAAAGGTGTGTTCCAGGCCTCCTGAGAGGTGTAAGACTCTCTCTCCTTCCACTGAATAGCTTTAGGTGCTGCTGGCTTGAGTGCTATGCGTTGGTTCTGATCTCATTAGTTACTGTCAGCTTCTGTCTGGCGGCTACTGCAGGTGTTATGGGCATCTCTTCCTCCCCTTCCTCTCACATGGAATATGGCCATTCTAATGTGCTCTGGGCTTTAGAACACAGACTGTCAAGCTTGTATTAAATGAAGGTCAAGGGAGCTTGCGTGGCTGTCCCAGTGGGTGGCTGTACTGGACTGAGGATGGGGATGAGGACTCCACCCCTAGCTCTGCTCCTTCTCTCCTTTACTGAGCCTCCTCATTTCCTTTCTGAACTAATTTCCTTACTGAAGTTCACCAATGTCCCAGCCTCAGCTTCATCATTAGGGAGTAATGGGTTTGTTCAAAAACATTTAGCATCTCCTCTCACTTGAAGATTCTTGAAATTGTCATTAAAACAGACTTTGTAAAATTGTTTTTAGCTGTCCAAGTACAATTTTAGTTTTCCCTTTGACTCTCCAAAAAGCAAGATGTCCCCAAAGAGCCAGATAGCAAAATATCTGTGCTTCAGATAGGTAACGTCTTGAAGCATAGTTATTCACAAAAGAAACGTTTGAGTATTTATATGTTGATTATTTTATAAAAATACTATTTATTTTCATTTGGTTCATATAGCTATAAAATATGGTAGATATTATCTGTATAGATATATTTACTTAGGGATGGTGAAATACAAAGGCAAACATATACAAATAAAAATCCTCTGGCTCCTCTAAAATGTGAAGGCATTTAAAGTGCAAAATTAAAAACAGAAGCCTTAATTTTTCTGGTTATTGAAATAAACATCTACTTTAAAAGGTTTTGATTAAGAATCAGTACATATCAGGGCAACTCTTTACAGATAGACCAGCAGGGGATCCAGACACTCCTGTGGGAAGACAAAATGGCTTCATAGATAATGATCTATAATAACAGAATTACCAATGTACGACTGCCTTGGGCAATGAGCAGATGAGATTACCATATGTAAATTCCAGAAATGTCTAATCCAGGAGTCTGGCTCCTTTGGGTTAGAAAAATAATAAAACACCAGTGGGGAGGAAAAGAGATTGGAGATAAAGGTTGAGCTGAGTTAGTAATCTGATTAGGGGCAAGGGATAAAGTAAATTTTGCTGTTTTTATTGAAATCTGGCCATTGTACATGACCTTATGTAAAAGATCTTTCAGTACCTATACCAATGAGGGAGGCCCCAGAACAAAGCATCAAAGAATGGTCACTTGGACCAAATAAAAAAGCATACTATATGCATACTAATTCTAATTATAGATTCTGAAACCATCTTCTAAAAAACCTCATGGGAACATAAATCTCTAAATTTTAAAATGTTAAACTATAAATTTTACATCACAGAAAGAATTGACAATTCCCAAAGAAGTACCCATTTTAATTTTGGTGGTACTAGAGGTGGAACCCAGAGGCTTTCTACCTCCGGAATATACTCCCAGACCCATTTTATATTTTATTTGGAAACAGGGTCTCACTAAGTTGCTGAGAGCCTCACTAAGTAGCTTAGGCTGGCTTCGAACCTGCGCGATCCTCCTGTCTCAGCCTCCCAAGCGCGGGGATTACAAGCGTGCTCCACCACGCCCGGCTAAGTACCCATTTTTAATCCAATGATGTTGGTGAAGAAGACAAAATGAACCAGAAAAGTAAAAGATGAAGAGAAGCAAGGACACCCAAAGGATGAATAAAACTATGCTGAAGGGACACAGGAGGACTTGGGGTCTAGAGAAAACTATACTGAGCGGCCTTCTCTCCCAAAAATGCTTCTCCTAGAATTAGACTTATCCAAAGAAATAGAGCAACTTTTTGTTTTTCTTTTAATTTGTTTTTAATCTGTTGAAGACTTTTAAAAAATGTTTGTAATACATAAAAGTGCAATCCACTCTTGTTTTTTAAAATAAAATGCACATTGAAGCATCATGCAAATGCAATCAAGTCAAATGTTAATACCCATTTTTCAATTAAAATTAAAAATAGAAGTTTTCAATGATATTTTAAAAATCACATCATATACATTTTTCTATTTTTCTCTAGTGTGTGTGTGGAGGGGCAACTGGGGATTGAACACAGGGGTATTCTACCTCTGAGCAACATTCCCAACCCTATTTTATTTCCTATTGTGAAACTCTGTCTTGCTAAAGACTTTGCTAAGTTCCTGAGGCTGTCCTTGAACCTGTGATCCTCCTATCTCAGCCTCCCAAGTACTGGGATTACAGGTGTGCCACCACAGCTAGCTTCTTTGCTTCTCTTACACACCCTTAGAATAACACCAGAAATAACATTTTATAGATGATTTAGTTTTAGTATCAATATGGTAAAGAGGTAATGTATAACCTGAAAGATTTTATTTTGCAGATAGAAAATGAGTTACTTACTAAATTAGGGTGGAAAAGTTCTAGTTATCCTTATTTTCTCTAGCTCTGAAAGCTCTCTCAGTTTTATATCTTAAAAAGTCATAGTTTTACAGTTTAAAACAATTCCCCTGAGACTAGAGTTTATCAAAACAACTTCAAATAATTTGAATTTGCTTATAAAAGTCATGTTTGATCTGCTAGATGTAATCATTTTTCTAGATATAATCTCCTTGAATTAACAGAGAAGGTGGAAATTCTTTGGATATCATAGTAGATTTTCTAATGGTTTATTCTAGAACAAAATATCTTTCTATTTACAGTATTTCTAAATTCATTACACTTAGGTCCCAGGAACTTTTTAATTGAACCTATAGTGAGACATCAATTCAATAAATTTTAAATCCTGTCTTTTTTTTCTTTTCTTTTTTTTTTTTTTTTTTTTTTGGTGGTACTGGGGTTCCTGGAAATCCTTCTACTTCTGGGCTACTCCCAGACTTATTTTATACACTTTTTTTTTTTTTAAATTTGGAAACAGGGTCTCTTAAGCCAGCTTAGCTGGCTTTAAACCTGCGTGATCCTCTTGTTTCCACCTCCCAAGAGCGGGGATTACAAGCCTGCGCCACCACGCCTGGCTAAAATCCTGTCATTAAAATTCAGTAGGAAGTAGTTATCAGAACTGTATGACATGACTGATGTAAAATGTAGCATTTAAATGTGCCATATAGGTCGGGTGTGGTGGCACACGCTTGTAATCCCTGTGCTTGGGAGGCTGAGACAGGTTCGAAGCCAGCCTCAGCTACTTAGTGAGGCTCTCGGCAACTTAGTGAGACCCTGTTTCCAAATAAAATATAAAAAAAAAAAAATAGGTCTGGGAGTATAGCCTGGAGGTAGAAAGCCTCTGGGTTCCACCCCCAGTACCACCAAAACAAAAAACAAAAACCCTGCCATATAGGACAGATGAATCTGGAAAGTTGTAGTGTCTATTTCCCTAATAAATGAGGAATTAGTTATTGGATTGTTGGGACAATACTAAAGAATAGTTCTTACAAGTGTGGTCTGGTAGTGAGTGTTTAGCTCAGAGCATTTGCTTAGCATGTGCAAGACCCTGGGTTTGACACCCAGGTTTGACATGCTTAGTATGTGTAAGACCCTGGGTTTGACACCCAACAAAACACAAAAACTAAAAAATGTGTGGTCTGGTCTCAACACTTCTAGTACAATAAGTGCCCAATACTCATCTGTTAAATGAATCAGTTTATAAACTCAGAACTGGATTGTACGTTAGGTTTGCTCTGAAAAGTTAGCTTGATTTAAATTCAAAGGAAACTTAGGAAGCCAGGCGTGGTGGCGCATGCTTGTAATCCCAGCACTTGGGAGTCTGAGACAGGAGAATCACACAGGTTCAAAGTCAGCCTCAGCTACTTAGTGAGGCTCTCAGCAACTTAGTGAGACCCTGTTTCCAAATAAAGTATAAAATAGGTCTGGAAGTATAGTCCGGAGGTAGAAAGCCTGTGGGTTCCACCCCCAGTACCACCAAAAACTAAAAATAATAATAAAAAAAAAGGCCAGGTGTGGTGGCATACGCTTGTAATCCCAGCATTCGGGAGGCTGAGACTCGAGGATCGTGGTTCTCGGAGAGCCTCAGCTACTTAGTGAGACCCTCTGCAACTTAGTGAGACACTGTTTCAAAATAAAGAATAAAATATAGGGCAGGGGGTGTAGCTCGTAGGTCAAATGCCTCTGGGTTCCATCCCCAGACCCACAATAAAAATTTTTAAAACAATTAAAAAATGATTTAAAAAGTTTTAAAAAAGAAAAAAGAAAACTTAGAAACCATAATTTAATAAAAATTTTAATATTCCTTTTCTGTGAGTGGTACAAACTTTCAACACATAGTTTTGAAAACCATTTTTAGGTTAGCCTAACACAAAGTTAAAATAGACATGCTTGTGAGGACACACCTGTGAAGATACACCTGTGATGAGACATCCCCTATATTTATGATGGAGCTATTTTTGAGAGTATAATGGAAAAGTATGTCCTAACTCTCATTTATTTACTTATATGGCCATAAGCAAGTGATTCGGCTCCTAAATTTTTTTTATATCGTGATCTATAAAGTGTAGATAATATTACCTGCTTCCTTCACAGAAATGATGAGAGGATCAAATAAGCTCATACATGTGAAAGGATTCTGTGAACTACAAAGTAAAATATAAAAGTAAGGCCTTACTGAAAGGAGGACATGTAGAACCAGGTCAGGTTAGGGGAGGTCATGGCTAGTGATGCTTAAAACCAAGCTGTAGACGAAACTTCAGCTCAAGTGCATGGTGAAGTAGGTAGGTGTTAAATTAATTTTGGCCTTAAGTTTATTATTGGCCTGATTTATATAATATCGATAGATCTGTGAAGAAACTTCTCTATAACTAGTCTTGCTCCTATTCAAAGCTCTTAAACTTGATGGATCAATTTTTTAAAAACTTATTGAGAAAGTGATATAGGACTGTCAATATTAAAGTACCAACAATTTATGCTGGGCGTGGTGGCGCACGCTTGTATTCCCCATGCTTGGGAGGCTGAGACAGGAGGATCGCGCAGGTTCAAAGCCAGCCTCAGCTACTTAGTGAGGCTCTCAGCAACTTAGTGAGACTGTTTCCAAATAAAATATAAAATAGGTCTGGGAGGATAGCCCGGAGGTAGAAAGCCCCTGTGTTCCACCCCAGTACCACCAAAAAAATAAAAAATAAAATAAAGTACCAACAATTTACTATCAGTTGCAAGTATTTTTTTGTATGTATGTGTATGATGCTGGGGATTGAACCCAGAGGATTCTACCTGCAAGCCACACCCCTAATCTTATTTTACTTTTTATTTAGAAACAGGGTCTCACTAAGTTGCTGAGGCTTTGAACCTGCGATCCTCTTAGCCTTCCAAGTACTGGGTTTTCAGGTGGGCACCATTATATCTAGCTGATTTGCTCCACTTTTAAACATTTTATTCGCTTTCAAAAATCTAGGCATAAAGCTGAGAACAGTAGTATAATCCTTCACTTCAAGCTATGTGGGAGGCTGAGGCAGGAGTATCACATGAGGGCAGGAGTTCAAGGCCAGCCTGGACAATATAGTGAGACTATGACTCAAAAAAAGAAAAAAAGCCAGGTGCAGTGATGCAAACCTGAAAGTTCCTTGGTTGGCTGAGACAAGAGGATTGCAGGTTTGAGGCCAGCCTCAGGAATCTAGCAAAACCCCCAGCAACTTAGTAAGACCTTGTTTCAAAATAATAATAAAAAATAGGGCTGGGGTGTAACTCAGAGGTAGCATGTCCCTGAGTTCAATTCCAAATACTAAAAACAAAAACAAACAAAAAGCTCTACGTACATTAACATGAATAGATATTTATTCAATTTGATGAATTTAGGCCATTGTACACATATCTATGGAACAATTGCCCAGAATAAATTGTAGAACCTTTCCATCATGCTAGGATATTCCTGCATGTGATAATCCCTGCCTGTGATAATTACTTGTTCTTTGCAATATCATCATAGATTAGATTTTCCTATTCATACAAATGGAAACATACAATATGTATTCTATTTTGTAAGGCTGCTTTCTCTACATTCTCTTTTTGACTCATCTATAATTCATCCACATCATTAGGGACATCAGTAGATCATCTTATTCAATTGCTTATAAAGTAATTTATATAAGAAAACAACTTATTATTGATGCAGAAAATATCAGGTATTTCTATAAATTGGTAACAAAAACAAAGGACCCAAATTATTATTACTAGCAATAATTATGAAATTTCTTTCATTTTTAGCATATATTTTAATTCTCTTAATTAGGAATAGAATTGCTAGGTCGCAGGGTACATAACTTTATAAGAAGCTGCCAGACAGTTCTACAAAGTGGTTGGACCATTATATACTTCAATCAACAGTTTATGAGTTTGCTCTATCTACTTGTCAATATTTGGTTTTGTCAACTTTATTTTATTTTATTTGGTACTGGGGATTAAACCCAGGGGCATTCTACCTTCAAGCTACATCCCCAGCCTTTAAGATTTCTTTTTTTTTTTGGTGGTATTGGGGTTCGTGGAAACCCTCCAGGCTACACTCCCAGACCTATTTTTTTTTAATATATTTTTATTTGGAAGCACAGCTGGCTTCGAACCTGCACGACCCTCTTGTCTCTGCCTCCCAAGCACGGGGATTATAAGCGTGCACCACCACGCCCGGCTAAGAATTTTTTATTCTTTATTTTGAAACAGGGTCTCACTAAGTTGCAGAGGGCCTCACTAAGTAGCTGAGGCTGGCCGTGAACCTGTGGTCTTTCTGCCTCAGCTTTCCAAGTACTGAGATTACAGGCATGTGCCACCATGCCTGGCTTGTCAACGTTTTTTATTTTAAAATTTTTAGTGGGTGTGAGGTGGTATTTCTCTGTGGTTTTAATTTTGATTGATTGATGTCTAATGAACCAACTGTATATCTCTCTTAGAGCTCTCTAGCTCATTTGCTATTTTTGAGTTGTTTGTGTAATTTATTTATAGAAGTTATTTTTTGTATTTTGTAGATTCTACACCTTTATCAGATATGCAATTTGAGAATAACTTTTCCTGAATGTGGTTTGCCCTTTCATTTTCTTAATGGTGTCTTTAAATGAGCATAACTTTTTAAATTTGATAGAGTCCATGATATGATCGATATTAACCAGAATCTCTCTCGTCTCAATTTCCAGCCACAAAAGATATTAGTCTAATTGCCTTGTTTGGATAATATCCAAGTTGGAAAATTTAAAAAATGGTCTGAGATGGTTATGTATACATTTTTAAAGTCCTTCTGGACTAGATAACTTTTGTTGTCATTATCTAACTACAAATCATCCTTCATGGAATGTTCTATTACCCATGAGCCTTTGTCCACTTTGTCCAGCTTTATTGGCATCAGTGCCTCTTCTCTTGCCAGAGGCCTGATGCTATAAGGCCTTTCATTATTATATATTTCAAATCAATGGGTAGGAATTACTATCACATCTTAAAAACAATATCAGAAGTTATAATGCTGAGTCAGGAAAACTATGACTTTCTCAAAAAAAAAAAAAAAACAAGATAGAAGGAAAGAGAAAAGAAGAAAGAAAAAAAATATGGCAATAACACAGCTTTAACAGAAAAGAGTTAAGTCAAAATACATTATCAAATGCCGGACGTGGTGGCACACACTTGTAATCCCCACGCTTGGGAGGCGGAGACAGGAGGATCACACAGGTTTGAAGCTAGCCGCGCTGGCTTAAGAGACCCTGTTTCCAATAAAAATATAAAAAATAGGTCTGAGAGTGTAGCCCGGAGGTAGAAGGGCTCCCAGGAACCCCAGTACCACACACACACACACACACACACACACACACACACACACACACACATTATTAAGGTCAGTCACAAATCCCTCCAACTCCTAAAATAAACACTCAATACTTGTTGAATGAATGAAGTAAGTTTACAGTTCCAGGAGACAATAGAGAAACAGTGAAAAAGAAAACATCAATTGGATGTAAAATGGGTTTCTTACTGTTCCCTGCAAGCTCGGGCAGCCATGGTCCAGGTGCCTTTCTGCTGTGTGATCAAGGTGTGACAGTAGCCAGAGTGAAGGTGCCATCCAGCCGGGCAAGCTTTGCCTTCCACCTCCTGAAAAACAGTTGTCTGTCTTCATGCAATAAGAAACTCTACCATCTAGAGTCTGCTCTCAGGGTAAGGGGGCCAACGAATCTCCTGACTTTCTCACAGCAGTTTTGTCACCAGAATGGGTCACCCTAATTCCAGTTCTCCATATTGAAAAACACAAGGGTTTCCTACAGAAAACACCATCATAGTCAGCAATGTTTCAGTTTTACACGTTTTATTATTTTTTTTTTTGGTGGTACTGAAGATTGAACTCAGGGTCAAGCTACTTCTGAGCTAGACCTCCAGCCCTATTTTATTTTATGTTTGTTTGTTTACTTATTGCAATACTAGGGATGGGACCCAGGGACATTCTACCTCCAAGCTATACCTCAAGCCCTATTTTTTTTTTTATTCTTTATTTTTGAAACAGCTTCACACTAAGTTGCAGAGGGCTTCACTAAGTAGCTGAAGCTAAGAGCGAACCTGTGATTCTCTTGTCTCAGCCTCCCAAGTACTGACAAGCATGCACTACTCCTGGCATTATTATTATTATTATTATTATTATTATTATTATTATTATTAATTATTATTATTATTATTTTGAAACAGGGCCTCAATAAGTTGCGGAGGACCTCACGAAGTTGCAGAGGCTGGCCTCAAATCTGCAATCCTCTTGTTTTAGTCTCCCAAGTACTGGGATTACGGACGTGTGCCAACACACCTGGCTTCAATTTACACCTTTGATATGCTGGTAATTAGATAAGTACACATCTTAAGTTGTGCCTATTTAAAAATGTATTTTGTAGTGTGTGTGGGTTGAACTCAAGGATGCTCTACCTCCAAGCTACACTTTCAGCCCATTTTATGTTTTGTTTTTGAAATAGGGTCTTGCTAGGTTGTTGAGAGCCTCACTAAGCTGCCGAAGCTGCCCTTAAACCTGTGATCCTCCAGTCTCAGCCTCCCAAGTACTGGAATTACGGGCGTGCCCTTAGGTGCAAGGGACGCTGCATGGCTGCTCAGCCTGTCTCCCGCCTTGGTTTGGGGGCTCCAGGCTTCCCAGGAGATCCCATCGCACTGATAAGAGCTGTTGGATGCGTTCCTCAAAATGCAAGAGTCCCTTTAACTCTGCGGTGCAGTTCCTTGGAAATGAGGGCAGCTGGCCCTGTGGGGAGGAACGGTGATTTCGAACTGGCTGACTCTAAGGAGACAGCACACTTTCCTTCTTTGGACCTTCAAGTGTTGGGTAGCACTTGTGTTGAGTAAACCATCCCCAAGCTTGGAGGCTATTTTGTGAATTAAGTGTGTTTATGGCCCAGCAAACAGATTGTTATAAAATAAATAGGAAGGAAAGAAGGTTCTCATACCTGTCTGGGGAAGTGTGAGTCAGTTGTGGATTCCACCTTATCACCCTGAGGCAGCTCTGCCACTTTGATTATCTTCTGTGGCTGACGAAGGCCGGATATTTTGGCCTTTTTTTGAGGAAGTGAGAAACTGTCCTCCTCCAGGTTCAAGGAAACCATCCCGTGATACTTGAGGAAAGCAAGCAATAACAATAATAAAGAAAAAACAGACACTGGAGTAGCAAAACAAAAATTCTTGTAAAAGTGAGCAATTCAAAAATTGTGTCAAAGGAAAGTTTTTTTTTCCCCTGATCACTCAATCTTCTAAAACAGATTTCAATGTAAAAATTTTAGATAGATATATAAACAAAATAAATAATAGTTTCACTAAATATTTTTGTTTGGTACTAGGGATTGAACCCAGGGGTATTCTACCTCTGAGCTACACCTCCCTGCCCTTTTTATTTTAAATAGAGTGTCACTAAGTTGCCGAGGCTGGGCCCAAACCTATAATCCTTTTGTCTCAGCCTTCTAAGTGCTAAGATTATAGTCATGCAGCCCTGCATCTGACCCACTAAATATGTTGCCTCTGTAAATGTAAGACATTTAGCATATCTCTGACAATGCTTACATTATAGATGATATCTGTTCCATTTCTATAAACAGAGGATGGCCGAACCTGAAATCAACAAAGGACAACATATGAACGAAATTAGCTCAAATAATAATTAGCAATAGGGTAAAACCCTTCCGAAAAGGTCTTGCTAATGACACATTTTTAAAACATGTTTATTAAGATTTCTCATGCCCAATTGGAATTATGAAAATTACTGAGTCTAGTAATAGCTGATAATTGTTAACTTATGTATACATAGTCCCAGGTAAGGACAAAAGATGACTTTATTATTTAAACACATTCATAGTACACAAAAGTATAAACATGTTCTCTCTCTCTTCTCCTCTCTCTCTCTCTCTCTCTCTCTCTCATTCTCTCTCTCTCTTTCTGTCATGAGAGGCTGGTGGCTAGTGAGAATGTGGTGCTAATAAGTTCAAAGCATGGCTTTCACCTCCATGTACATCACTTAATCTCTTTCCGTTCCAGTGGTTACTCCCTGTCTTGATTGTGAAAGGAACCAGGCAAAAATCAAATGGATGAATCAATGTATCTATTACCTCAATTAAAATAATTAATGAAGTGGGGCAGCATAGTGATCTTTGTAAACAAAAGGCACCGCATGGTTCTGCAGGAAACCATGGCACCCGCTCACTATGAGAATCCAAACAGCTCCCTCTGTGTTCAGAATGCCTATGGACGTGTATCCCATACCTCCACTCCCAGAGGGCCCCATCCTTACTGCTTTGCCATTCCCGCGGGTCCTGAGCTTCCTTTGAGAGCCATCTGTAGAAGCAAAGCCCTGCGGGGTATCTCCCCTGATGACTGCTAGCTGCTTAGAAGATGAAGGGGGTCTTCTTTCCAGATGAAGGGAACCAGCAGTGGTGGGCGAGGAAGACCCCGGGGATAGTGAGCGCCAAATGCCCTTTTCCCATGTGTTGGGCTGGCTTTGGTTGAAGGAGTATGAAGAATGGCACCGTCCTAGGGGCATGCAAGGTGGCAGGCGGTCAGTACACTTTGCGCAAACAGATAAGTGATTGCATCGACACGACTCCTGCAGTCACTAAACGTGGATGGATGGATTTCCCACCAGATGTTGCCCTTTTGCCATTTGCCAGGAATGCCTTCACTCTCCATCGGTTTCCATTCGGGAAAGCAATACCCTTCCGCACAGCCACAGGGTGATTACGAGGCCATGAAATCAATTTCACAATCGCTAATGAAAATGCTTGTTATGGATTTAGAATCACACCATATACTTGGGGAAACAGCCTCCTTTTGCTTCCTATGACAGCTGTCCTCAATATACCAGGTTTAGTCACTTATATTTTTTACACAAACACTTCCAAAGTATTTGGTTTTCCCCTCATCTCCTACAGGTAAATGGTGGAATTGTACAGTCATGAAATCTAGTAACAGTTATAAAAAAAATGGATTCAACAGTTACAGAACAAAAAGCATGAAATATATATAATTAATAACATATATAAATAGTAAATATGTATTTAGTAAAAACATATAATATATAATAAGTATACACACATATTCACATACATAATTTGGGGGACACAGGGAATTGAGCCCAGAGACATTCTACCTTCAAGCTACAATTCCGGCTCTTTTTTATTTTGAAACAGAGTCTGGCTAAGTAGCTGAGGGTCTTGCTAAGTTGTTGAGGCTGGCCTCGAACCTGCAATCCTACTGTCTTAGCTGTCCAAGTACTGGAATTACAGGTTTGTCCCTCACACCGGCTAAAATATAGTAAAATACTAACAGAACCTCTTCTATTGGAACCCTTGCCAATCAGTATTTCTAAGAATGCATGAAAAAAACCCACTAAGGTCAGAACCCTGGCCTGTGTGTGTGTGTGTGTGTGTGTGTGTTATTTTTTGCAGTGCTGAGGATCAACCCCCTACTACTTCTTACATGCTAGACAAGAGCTCTAGCACTGAGATACAACCTCAGCCCAGGGCAATTTAGATTTCATATATAAACTATGTATTTCATATATCTTGTGTAATTAATATGTCCAGAAAATTCTACTGGAAAAGAAATCAATCTGGAGAGGAAGAAGGTAGAAGGGAGAAATTATGTGAAAACATGGCTATTATTAAGGGAAAGGACAGTGCCCATTTTTATTACAGTGGGAGACAGAGAGGAAGCGATAGATTCCAGGTAAAGAAGGAAAAAGAAAGAAAGAAAGAAAAAAGACCACAGGACAGGGCACGGTAGGTGTAAAACAGGGGCACTGCATGGAGTACTGTACTGAACACTTGTCAAATACTAAACGGACAAGGGAAAAGAAGGGATTCGATGGGGGGAAATCAGAGCACCAAAGACTTTCTCTGGTCTTCATTTGACTGAGTTCACAGGTCATTCTTTAGCATATCCTACCCAGGACCTGTTTGGCGCGGCATCTCCAAATCACTCATTAATATTCTCCAGCTGCTCCCAAATCCCTGCGCCAGCTGCATCTTCACATCTATTTTTCTCCAATTCTTTCTTAGAATTTTCCTGGTCACACTACAGTAGGGGCTCGGGTTTTCGGCATTGAGAGCTCTCTTTAACTGAGGAAGATAATTATAGGCCTGCAAACTTGGGGGGGGGGGAATAATTGTCGATAGATTCTCACCAACATTGTTTCCCCCTTGGTGAGAACAACAAACGGTTGGGGGGAAAAAAAAAAAAAACAACCCCAGCACTGACTTGTTGCTTTTCTCAAGCGGTAGTTCTTAGCAGGAGGAAAACCACATGAAGCAGAAACTAGAATAAAGGGCCTACATCATGGCGGAGGCTCTTTTCTTGACAAGAAATTAAGCATTTTGATTTGAAGGTGTTATCAAGCACGTTAGCTGTTGAAAGCAAGCAGCCACAGCGCCAGGACCGCTCCTGATTTCAAGATGAGGATCAAAAGAATACCTCCTTTTGAGTCCAAAATTTTCACTGCAGCCTTTGTCTTTGTGCCAAGAACTGCATTCACTGGGGAGTTGAGAATTACTTCAAAGACCTCATCATCTTCCTCTAATCCGTCATAGGTAATTGCTATATTCCACATCTTAGTTGACATTCCTACAAGAAGTAAACATTTTAATTACTCTTTAATTGCTATTTCAATCACCTAGGTGTCAGAGAAATATATTAATTAACATGTCTACAGCGAGACTGCAGTAGCCTGCATGAGCTATTGTGTTGCCACCAACTCGCTGAAGCCCTGCTGTTCTCCCAAATAATATGAAAAGACCACATTTGTTCCTGGACAAAGATGATTCCCTTTCAATGCAAACACTGTAACAAAAAAGTAAGCTGCATTTAGGCAAGGGATGGAAAAAAAAGGGTTAGTAGATGAGATCCAAGTGGTATTTTTTTCCCCAACCTGTCCCTTCTTAAGAATAAACAAGTACTACAATCCTAAAATCTTAACCATTAAAAAAAAAAACAACCCTTAAGATGTTGATGCAGACAGAAGTGATTATTGGATGGTACTTCATGCTATTTGTGGAACTCTTGAAATGATTGATTTCTAAAGACATCTGCCTGCATGGGCTGCCTACTTCCTGAGACCCTTGTAGCCCACAAGTGCCTTTTCTGCTGATGTAATACTCAGCAGTCTGATATCCTCTAAGAAAGCATTTTGGGTCTGGGGGTGGGGAGCAGAAATAGATGAGCCCATTCCTTTTCCCTCTTTCTGTCTGTCTCTATTCACGGTGTCCTAACCAGGCTGGGTTCATGGTGACTTTGTAAACTTAACATAAGAAAATTTGGAGGTTACCAGCCTTTCCCAGCCAGCTGTCACCACTAGTATGGGATGCAAAGCAATCCCAGGAACACAAAATCTGAAGACTAGAAAAAAAAAAAAAACGAAGACTGTCTAATCCTGAACAGTTTCCACAGCACAGGCAACAGGACATCTACCTGAATTTAGAAAAGAAAGTGATGGCAGGAAGTAAAGAGAATGCTGTTTAGTGGAGAAAGAAGGCTCAAGGTCAGTGGGAAAATAGTAAATTTCCAGTTTAACCTTGTAGGGTGAAGTTTGGCAAAGTTTCTCTGTCGTTTCCTCATTGGCTATTTAACTGTTCTTATTCATCAGTCTTTCAAAAGAAGACTACAGCCCTCTTCCCCAGCCTTTCTCTTCTGGAATATGACTCTTTTTTTGTTTGCAGATTGACTCCTACAGATGAGTGTCTGTCACTGTGCCATGTGTGTGGTGGCCTCTTTCTTGAAGGTATGTTTTATGTAGGTCTCCTGCTCTAATCAAAGTCTCATTAATCCCCAACAGAAGTTAATGGAAAGACAAAACGCGTCACTTATCCTATTCTTGGCTGTACTTTGAGGGGAAAATTAGTTGTATTTAGAGTAATTTTATTTTAAAAATAGGTTGACAGCTAATTTATTAGGCTTTCAGTATTGACTATGTTTTAAAATCAATTGCTTTTGTAGTCTTTGCAAAAACAAGTTAAAGCTTCTAATATAAAGTACTATATAATTCCCATCTCATGGAAGGATGACTCAGTCCATCAAAATATACATTTTGTACTCAAGTGCTTACCTTTGCATTAGATGCTATGGAGAATATCAGAAGTATAACATAAGCCAAGCTATGACCTAAAGAAGTTTAAAACTTCTTGGAGGAGACAAGACAAACACAGTCATCCCTAGACATCCACAGATGACTGGTTACAAGGCCCTCCTCTCATACCAAAGTCTACAGTGAACCATCAAGTCGCTTGTATAAACTGCCATAGTATTTACATACATAGTATTTAAATGCATAGTATTAGTCGGGCGTGGTGGCCCATGCTTGTAATCCCAGCATTCGGGAGGCTGAGACCTGGATGATCGTGGTTCGAGGACAGCCTCAGCTACTTAGTAAGGCCCTCTGCAACTCAGTGAGACCCGGTTTCAAAATAGAGTAAAAAATATTCTTTTTTTTACAGGGAGTGTAGCTCGGAGGTCAAATGTCCCTGGGTTCCATCCCCAGACCCGCAAAAATAAATAAATAAATAAATAAATAAATAAATACATAGTATTTATGGTATTTATGTGTGTATGTGTGTGTGCGTTCATGTATAATATGTATAATCCTACTGAATAGTTTCAATTGTCTTTAGATTGCTTAAAATAGCTAGATCAAAGTAAATAGTTGTTATGCCATAATGTTGAGGGAATAATGATGAAAGTTTGTGCATGTTCAGCATAGACGTGATGCTTTTCGAATATTTTTGATCTGAGCTTGGCAGAACCCATAACTAGAGGGCTGATTATACTGGAAAAATCAAATAACTATTTAAAGCTGTGTCTGATTAGCTTCCAAAAGATATAGATGAAAAGATAAGTTACTATATGTATGTGTGACCCATAATTGGAAGCATTTGAAGGCAGGAAATAGGAAAACAAGATAAACAATTGTAGAAAGTTAGCAAGGTTGAGGCCTTGGCAGGGAAGGGTGAGTAACTTTGCTGGCTGAAGTAGAGAGGTCGCATGGGTAGACAGGAGGAGTCCCTGTGGCTGTCAAGGTATTCTGCCCACAGCCCAGGTGGACAGATTCAGACTTTAAACCACAGGCAATGAGGAAGGCTCTCACATGGAGGAGAGACCTGCTGAAAGCGGATGCTTCACCTAAATGAACTTGAAAACGTTAGGTGTGAAGGTCTGGGCACTCAGGAAGATAGGCAGAGAGGCGAGAAGTTGGGCGAACACCTAGGCAGCTGCTGCAATACAAGTGACATGAAAAGATAAAGGTAGACAATAAATAAAATACACCCGCACATTAAGAGTATCAATATTCAGAGAACTCTTTTGATGCTTGAACCCCATAAAGTTAAGTATTATTTAAGTGAGATCCAAGAAAAATATTTCCAAGTTATAACCAATTTTCCTTTTATTTTAAGGATCATTTTGTAAAAGTGATACTCCCTGCCCTGCCCCAAACAAAAAACAAACCCTTAAAGTTTCTGCTGGGCCTAGAGTGGAATTGGATGATTAGAGGAAAAAAAATCCACTCTGAGTTTCATTTAAATGCTTCTGATTTGTTTGTCTGGATTTCAACTTTCTCTGCCTACCAGGTGTGGGCTCAAGACCGTCTTCTTTGGGTTAATGAGAGTAGAAGTAAGAACTTCATTGTGTCCTTGCTGGTGTCCCCCTCACCCCTCCTCTTCCACTTTCAAGGTGTAAAGTATTTGTTAAGTACCTGAGATACACCTGCATTTTCAGAAAGCTTGAACAAAACAAAAGGTGCTGAAGAGGAGAGAGGTGACATTTTATACAGACACAGCCCACTTTACAGAGGACGCGAATTCCTGGATATTTTCCTGCAAAGCAGATTTCTCTATTGAAAGACATTTTCTCAATATTTTTCAGTAAATGCCACAGTAGAGCTCTGTTCCTTTGGAAAACATTATGACTCTAGGAACGATGACATTTCAATTAAGAATGTGGCGAACTTTTCAAGAACACATATTTTAAAGGAAAACAATCATTTTCTTAAGAGTCCTCGCACATCCACGCAAGATCGGCCACAATAGTGAAATGCAAATAGTCAAGATTCACGTTTTGGTTTGGTACAATAGCTACAAGGCAGATCCTTCTAGCCAGCTCCCTCCCAAGGGCTCTCCACCCTTACAACATCCACTGTCCTTGATTGTGCACATTCTAACCCCCCTTCTTGGAAGCTTCATGGAAGCTGCTACTTTTAGAGGAAACAACAGATTTTTCTGGAAAAAAGCGATGAGGCTGGGCTGAGGACACCAGCCCCCAAAGAGGTAACGACTAACAGCCACATAGGAGTGAAGTTGTTGGACCTGTGGACACGGGGATGTTTTATAACATCAGGTTATAAAACTGTTTCTGACCTAGTAAGTTCCAAAACAATGAAAAGCCAAGCATGTGGGTTTTATTTTATTTTTTAGATTTTAAAAGATATGTTTATGTTATCTTTTAAATAGCTAAATAATCTCTAAAACCATAAGACTATTTAGAGCCCCAGAAGTCATTAGTGTCTACCCCAAACAGCCTGTAAACTCTTCTAGACGAATGAGTATTTATCTTATCCAGTAGAATCTTCAAGTAGTAGATTCCAGAGCTTCGCCTCCTGTGATAGATTCTTGCCCTTATCAATCCACCCAGAGCACCTGGTGGGCTACTCAAAACCTAAGGGAGGCCCAAGTCCCCCTGCTCTTGTAATAAACAGAAGTTGTACTAAAAAAGAACACAAGGCAAAGACTCTCAACTCTCCAATAGTGCGAAGGTTGGAAATGCCCTAACATGAAGGTCTAAAAGGAAACAGAGCAAATGCACCAAACCTTCTTATGGCAGAGCTGACCAGGACACTGAGAGCCTGGGGAAGCTGGAGGGTGAACCTCAGGTACACAACAGGAAGAGCTCTTGTGGCTAGCTGGAGGAATCCAGTGGCCAGGTCGGAAAGTTCAATGTCATTGGAAGAAGGACACCACCGGTACTTGGGTTGTGGCATGTCACACTGAAGGCTCGTTGTTGCCAATTGAATTGTGCCCCTCTAAGATTTGTATGTTGAAATCTTCACTCTCAAGACCTCAGAGTGTGACCATCTTTGGAAATAGGGTAATTGCAAGTGAAGTAGTTAACATACATGGGGTCATAATGATGCAGGGTGGGTTCCTAATCCGGTATGACTTATGTCCTTATAAAAAGGGAATCTTTGTCCACAGATATTCACACAAGAAAAGCAGCATGTAAGGATACAGACAAAGTCTGGAGTGATACGGCAGAAGCCAAGGAACACCAAAGATGGCCAGAAAACCACCAGAAGCAAGAGAGAGAGGCAGAGAAAAGATTCCCCATACATGACTTTCAGAAAGAATCATTCCTGCCAACACTTTGATCTGGGACTAGTAGCCTCCAGAATAGATATACATCTATTTATTTATTTATTTAGTGCTAGCCAGTTTGTCCTGAGAAACCAAAACCCTCAATCATCAAATGCCATGCTGCCAGTGGTAAACTGGAGACAGGCATTTCTTTTCTGTTTAACATGAAGATTGTCCATTTTGAGGTGGTGATGAATAGTACTGGAGCCATATTCTTTAGCCCTTGCTCCCAGTTTCCTGTGTTAGTGGTAGACAATGTCAAGGGTTCAGACTTGGTGGAGTATTCTCAGAGCACAGACTGTCTCCTCTGCAAGAAAGCACGAAGCTGCAAACCCTCACTGCTTCTCAGGGTCCTCCTGCCTTGGCCCCTGGAGAGGTGATCCAGATCCATTTCCACAGGGGAAGGACATCAGGCAGAGCAGTAAGGCCAAGACTCTTGCCCGTCCACAGAAGCTGGTGAAAGGGAGGGGCCCAGCCTTGCCTGAAGACACACTTCCCCAGAGCGGCCTGGAGCTCTGCGCTAGTTAGCCCTTCAGCCATCAGTTCCCTTATAATGCTGCTACCTGCTAGAACACTGCCTCTACTGGGAAGTCTTCCAGGATTTTCTTTAGCCAGAACAACGACTTACCCTTTGGGTTCCAATGTACTATTATTGAGTGTTTTTATGTTTACGTGTCTCATACAATAGAATGCTTTGAGCAAAGAAAATAGAAATAGTTTCCTTACTAGGGATGAAATTCAGGGTCTTGCACACACTGGGCAAGAGCTCAACCACTGAGCACTCGCCATACGTCGCACAAGAGCCCTTCCTGTTGTGGACATGAGGTTCACCCTTGAGCTTCCCAATCCAGCAACAGACGTTTTTGTATTCTCTCTTCCACCTAGCAACATTTTTCCACAAATGTAAAACAAAGTGAAGACTAAGACAAAACTTTCACCAAAGAGTTACCTCGTACTTACCTATTCCAAGAGGAATCATTTAGAAATGCCCTTTATGAATCTATATAAGTATAACATTCTGAAATTTTCATCAAATTATGAGACAATTATATTATCATGTCTTTGTGCCAGGAGTTTAAATATTTTTTTAGGCCGGGTGTGGTGGTGCACGCTTGTAATCCCAGCGCTTGGGAGGCTGAGACAGGAGGATCGCGCAGGTTCAAAGCCAGCCTCAGCTACCTAGTGAGGCTCTCAGCAACTTAGGGAGACCCTGTCTCCAAATAAAATATAAAATAGGTCTGGGAGTATAGCCTGGAGGTAGAAAGCTTCTGGGTTCCACCCACAGTGCCAGACATACACACAAAAATAAATAAATAATTTTTTAAATGGCCTTATTTTTTCTGGATTGTTTTGAATATTTTCTTTGATATATACACACATATATGGATATATATATACATACATATTTATGATTTTTCTTCTCATTTTAAATAACTATCCACTTGTAATAAAAAGAATTAGAAGTGGCTGGGTGCTGGTGGCGTGGTAGCGCATGCTTGTAATCCCAGCATTCGGAAGGCTGAGACTGGAGGATTGCAGTTCGCGGAGAGCCTCAGCTACTTAGTGAGGCCCTCTGCAACTTAGTAAAACCCTGTCTCAAAATAAAGAATAAAAAATAGGGCAGGGGGTGTAGCTCAGAGGTCGAATGCCCCCGGATTCCATCCCCAGATACACACACACACACACACACACACAAAATTAGAAGTGGAGCCTCAAGTCTAAACTCATCTTGTTTGGAGTGTGTGATACAGCTCCCTGTTGGCTGAAGTCACATAATATCCTGTCTTCTCCACAGTCTTCAAATTTGCTCACAAAAACATGAAACAAACTGTAGATACAAAATCTTACCTGGGTCAAACTGAATCAGCTTGGATGGAGTCACAGTAAAATCTTTTCCAGCTATAGCTGACACTTGGTTGACCTTAATGGGGAAAAAATGCCTTTTTTAATAAAAATAAATATTCTATAATAAACATTTATTCTCTCAGATACTAGACTAAACTCATGCTCTGCAATCTGTTTTTAATATTCGCTTTTATAAGAAAAAACCATTTTAGAGGCTGCATGGCTCCCAAAGGTAACTTTTTTCTTCCCCTTTTTAAAATGCTTCAATAAGCAGTATACATTTTAAAACTTTATTTTTGTCTGTGTTATGAGCAAAGTTTTATTTCATCACCTTCCCCTTACCCCAACTTGGTTTAAAAACAGAGCCTCATAGAAGGAGGGAAGACGTGAGGAGAAGCAGCAGCACACACTCAACAGCCCCTATGACAACCCGCCAGCCAGCTCTGGGGATCCAGCAGGACTCAGGACACCAAAAGCCTTTAGACCAGATTAACTGGAGCAAGTCTGGTCCATTTTCCTGTCTGAAATGAAACCATCATTTCCCCCCAACATGAATGAGAGCTTTGTGGGATGGACAGACCTGGTAAATAGCTACACAAAGGTAATCTACACTCAGAACCCATGGATTTAGAGGTGCCCACTCAGTTAGTTGTAAAAGAAAAAAAATGCCCGAGTCTAAAAAGACTATTGAATACTTCCCCACTCTCCAGCTTCAGGACTAAAAATCTAGCAGGCCATTTTAGAAGTTATGGCCTTAAATCCCCCTTCCTCCCCACCCCAGATGATGCCTAAATGTGTGTTAAGAAGTGTTGTTGACTGGTTTGAAAAAGAGATCATTGAATGAGATCCTGTGTAGGTATAATAGGTGGTCGTCATTTTTACGCATTTTTTAGATGTTGAAGATGGTTAAGGAAGTGGATTAATAAATTTCTGCATCTTCTAACAAAAATGTGCAGTGAGTCCACAAGTTAAAACTTTAAAATTCGTATTTATATGGCCACAGACAAACCCCTAGGTTTTCATTTGCTCTTTGTCTACAATGCCAAGACTTCCCCTGAACCACCTTTCACTGGGAAAAAGCAGCCCATTGTACACCTGCATCCGCCATATGCTAGAAGTTATATTTCCCTGCATGCTTCTTACATGTGCAATTACCTAGTATTTACCACCACTGAGTTTACAGAATCCTCTCTGAGAAAAGCAGTGGTCTGAGGCAACGTGTTTGGGGAAATTGGTCAGGTGATTCAAATCAAGGCAAATAGCACAGGTAAGAGTCTCTCCTATTTCTCCGTTCCTGGCCAAGTAGCCAGCAAGCTTTTGTGTACAGCAGCAGGTCATGCTTTGGGTAGAGTTGTCCCCAAGACTTGGAGACTGTGTTTGGACAGGTTCACACACTCAAGGGCAGATTTGCCGTGCACATTCAGCTGAAGTAGATGTAGGTCCCAAGTAGGTTCTTTCTAACTAACAGAGATGCTATTCTACCTGGCAAGGTAAGAGGTAGTGTGACCCTGAACTCCAGACTAGAGCACATGGTACTTCTTATGAAGCAGCAGTCCATGATTAGAAAGCCACCCAGGCAGATCCTTTACTTTTCCATAAGCCATTCTCCTAGAAAATTACAGGGCATACCAAGCTTTCTGCTGCTTTAACTACAATACAGTAGCAGTATGCCCAAGAAAGAGTATATTCACCAGGAAGATAAATACTAAATTGGATGATTGAATCTAGGTACACAGTTAGATATGATTGAGTCTAGGTATACAAGATCCTGAGAGATTTGAATTCACTCTTATGCCTGAGTCTTAACAGAGATGTCATTTCCTCCAGAAATAAACAGGGTGCAGACCTGTAACAGGGATTCTATTTCCTCCAGAAGCCAGTATCAGTGCCTTTTTCATCAGATTGAGGAGGAGAATCTTGTAGGCTATTCTCCATGGTTCCTGTGTGCACCCTGTTCATGCTCCCCTTCTCTTGACGGGCGGCTGTTACAGTGACTTCTAAAACCCTTCAGATCTAGAAGTCACAGGCTGTGCTGCACAGTGCTATCAGTGAGAGGCACAGCAAGTGTATGATCCTGAGGACTCTGTGTGCATCAGACTGCCTGCATTAATACACGTTCTCCTAATTTTTACATGACTTGGATTAATCTGAAGACAGGCTTAATTGTATCTGTTTGCCTCACCATTGCAACCATGGAAAGCGATCTTGTTTTATACTAAGACAAGGCCATTGGGGAGTAAAGTTCTCTTTCCACACACTGCAGAATGTGTTATATACAACTCCCCCATCCCCCGAGTTAGCCCAGTTTCACTAAATTGGATACATCTCCCTGTGATATAAAACCTTGAAACTTAAGGAATGTATAGAAATTAATGACCAGATTTCAGAATGGGTTTTAAACTTGATTCGGGAGCTGGAGATACAGTTCAGCTGGAGAGTGCTTTTCCTTAGCACTGCAAAACAAACAAAAGTTCTGTCTAGGAGTTAGTGAACCTATACAAAGGTTGAAGGACACGGCAATTTTATGTTTGACATGTATAGAATACTGTGACACCCATGTAGTTTGAAATTTTCTTAGTCACTCAAAATCATCGAAGGCACCAAACAAAAACATCAGTTTCATCTTGAAAATTTGCATTTTAGAATTGTTACCTTTATACCCACAAAGGCTGAGTCTATGGAATATCCCCTTCTGGTAACTTCCAAGGCCAGCACGCCCACATTCTCGCAGACCTCATATTCAGTCTGTGACCATTCAATATGAGACCACTTCAACTCCAAACTTTGCATAAAAAGAAATAAAAGAAAAAAAGGGAAAATCATAAGATACGCATAAGAAAGGCCTGTTGGAATTTTCTGCTAGATGCGAGACTGAACCATTGTTTCCCATCATGATGGCAAAGGTGGTTATCAACCTACAACAATGGCAGAAATTCTTTATACTTATTTGGTACATTTTAGTTCACAATGAACTTTTACTAACATTGTCTCATTCAATCCTTATAATGACCTTTTAAGGTAGACAGAGCAAGTTCTAGAATTCTACTGTGTGTGTGTGTGTGTGTGTGTGTGTGTGTGTGTGTGTGTGTTTACTGGAGATTGAACTCAGGGTCATTCTACCTCTGAGCTACATGCCCAGTCCTATTTTTATTTTTTATTTTGAAACAGGGTCTCACCAAGTTGCAAAGGGCCTCACTAAGTTGCTAAGTCTGTCTTTGAACCCGTGATCCTCCTGTCTCAGCCTTCCAAGTACTGAAATTACAGGCATGTACCACCATGCCTGGCTTAGAATTTTATTTTTAAAATTAAGAAATGAAGACTCAAGACAACCAAAGGACCCACGTTATTAACAAAAAAGGGGGATCAGCAGTGGTCAAGTTGAGGGGTGATTAATTATTAGAAAAGACACTGATCTTTTGGTCTTTCTCATTGGTACAACAAGCCTGACTCCAGACACAGATCTTCTCTGAAATTGGTTTTAGTTTAGCAACAAGTTATACTTCAGGATGCAAATGTACACGTTTTATTACTGTTATCTATTCTTTCTGTACATATGAAAGAGCTGTAGGGCTGGGGCTGTGCAGCTCAGTGGTTGAGCCCTTGCCTTATATGTACAAGGCCCTAGGTTCATCACTAGCACCCAAAGAACAAACTAAAGACAAACGAGGTGTACTAGAATGTATCATGGATGAAACTACAGTTAGCCCTCAATATCAATAGAGGATTGGGTCCCAGGCCCCCTCCCCTCACAGATCCCAAAATCTGCATGCAGATGCTCAAGTCCATAATATAAAATAATGCAGTATTTGCATTTTTTTTTTTTTGGTAGTACTGGGTTCCTGGAAGCCCTTCTTCCTCCAGGCTACACTCCCAGACTTACTTTTTATATTTTTATTTGGAAACAGGGTGTCTTAAGCCAGCGAGGCTGGCTCCGAACCAGCACGATCCTCCTGTCTCTGCCTCCCAAGCGTGGGGATTACAACGTGCGCCACCACGCCCGGCCCAGTGTTTGCATTTAACATTACAGCTCCAATCTACTTTAAACTACCTCTAGATTACTTATAAGACCTAATACAATGTAAGTGTCATGCAAATAGTTGTTATACTGTATTGTTTAAGAAATAATGAAAGAAGAAAATCTGTAGCATGTTCAGTACAAATGTAATTATTGTGTGTGTGTGTGTGTGTGTGTGTGTGTGTGTGTGTGTGTGTGTGTGTGTTTTACTGGGGAATTAAACCCAGAGGCATTCTGCCTCTGAGCTACATCCCCAGGCCTATTTTTTTAAGCAGGGTCTCGCTAGGTTGCTGGGTCTTGCTGAATTGTTGAGGCTAGTCTTAAACCTGCGATCCTTCTGTCTAAGCCTTCCAACTACTGGAGTTACAGGCAGGTGACAGTATGCTTGGCTTCTCAATATCCCTGATAAGTGGTTGGTTGAAACCACAAAATTTGTGAGATATGGAAAGTCAACTGTATGCAATTGAAAAAAAAACCTGATACAGAGGGTGGTCTTTTTTTCTACAGCATATTTAGCAAGTCCAACTTTTGATGAAAATTGTCTTTTTTAATCCTCATCAGCTAGAGAGGATTTTTTTTCAGTAAAGAAAAGAAAACCAATCCCCAAAATAGATGAAATAATTAGCTTACAGACAAAAGGCTATAATAAAGATAGCAGGCACCAGAGACAAGAATTCAAGCATAAATCTGATGCCGAGTCTCCTACTCCTTCCCAACCATTCCTCTTCCCAATTGAAATTCTTCACAATTTTTGTTTGAGCTCAAGCAGCACAATATAACTTTATCCTTATCATGAAATGTTTTCCTTTTTGAAGTGAGAGTACTTAAAATGTTTCTTTACATCTTTGACCTTAATCTTGTCCTTACATTTTTTTAAAAACACTTTATTTTATTTATTTATTTAGTTAGTTATTTGCAGGTCTGGGGACGGAACCCAGGGGCATTTGACCTCCGAGCTACACCCCCTGTCCTATTTTTTATTCTTTTATTTTGAAACAGGGTCTCACTAAGTGGCAGAAGGCCTCACTAAGTAGCCGAGGCTGTCCGCAAACGGCGATCCTCCAGTCTCAGCCTCCCGAATGCTGGGATTACAAGTGTGTGCCACCATACCCGGCTAAACACACTTTAAAAACACAAGCAGTCTTCATTGTGAGTATTGAGCACATTTCCATTGCTTTCGCTTTATTTCCCTTTTGGTCTGGAACTATAAAACCTTTAGTGGCCATTGCCTTATTGTACTTTCCAAACTTCCAATCTAATTTGAACTTTCAATTTTAAAATTTGTTCTTTACAATTTTTCCCATTTTCAACATTCACTTGTTTGTTTGTTTATATTTTTATTTATTTTCAGTACTGGGGATAGAACCCAGGGGCATTCTACCTCCGAGCTATACCCCCAGCCCTATTCTTAATTCTTTATTTTGAAACAGGGTCTCACTGAGTTGCAAAGGGCCTCACTAAGTAGCTGAGGCTGGCCAGATCCTCCTGTCTCAGCCTCCTAAATGCTGGGATTACAAGTGTGCACCACCATGCCTGGCTTACTTGTTTATTTTTATATAGACAATGTTTGTTAAACTATGATATAGTGGGAGTAAAAATGAACTGAGAATCGTTTCTGCTGCACAACAGAGAAGAAAGCTCCCACAAAAAAAGTCTGCCCAAAATGTCCTTCTTTTGTTCCTGCATACTAGGTTCCATACTTAATCTCCAAAACTATTTTTTTCCATAATGTTGATATTTCAAGTTTTTCTGCCTTTTAAAAAAATTCCTGTAAGTTTGGCTCCATGTACAAATTCATTTTTTTTTCAGACCTACAAATTCTGGATGCTAGTGCGTAGAATATAAGTTCATACATTTCACAGCCTCTCCAGACTTTCTTCAGACCCATTTCTATTAGTAAGTTTATCCTCAAATAACTACTTGGTGTCCTTGCAGGGATTCTGTGTCACAATCATATCCTACAGATTAAGTTCACTCACAAAAGAGACTCAGTATCATCGGTTCATACCTGAGGATCACAGGAAGGAGGGGCTGGGGGAACTTGGAGCATGGAATTATAATCGAGTTTCATGCATCTATAAAAACATTCGTGTTTATTCAGTCAATAGCTATGAAATATTTACTGCATGCTGGACTTCATGTCATTTTTTTACATGAAAACAGTATCTCATTAAAAACATTGGGACCAGCCAGGCATGGTGGCGCATGCTTGTAATCCCAGCATTTGGGAGGCCGAGACAGGAGGGTCGTAGTTTGTGGCCAGCCTCAGCTACATAGTGAGGCCCTTTGCAACTCAATGAGACCCTGTTTCAAAATAAAGAATAAAATGTAGGGCTAGGGGTGTACCTCGGAGGTAGAATGCCCCTGGGTTCCATCCCTAGTACTGAAAAAAAACAACATTGGGAACTTTATGGATATTTGATACAACTGAATTTAAATCTAGCATGAAACAGATCCAGAAATACAGAAATAAAAAACTGTGCTTAAAAAAAATCACAAGACCATGATCAACAAGGACTTCACGACTACTAGAAGTAACATGTTGCAAAGACCTCCTCAAGGATCCAGGTAATAAGAAAGTAAAAAGCTCAACAAGAAGGATTAGGGGAGAAGACAGGAAGATGAAATGGGAAGGGAAGGAGGGCAGTCGGAGAGAGTGAAGCATATACATTTGGGTGGATTTGAGCTAAAGCTTGGTAAAGTTCAAATGAATTTCAGTGTCCAGTCCTTCTGAGAATGCATTCATTGCTGACACTACTCATGACAAGCACAAATCCATCAATGCCACTCTGCAGATGCAAATGACCTCGAGGCCTAAAACTAAGTGCAACTTGATTGCTGATCTAGATCCAGGAGGGAATGATTCAGAGGACTGTTCAGCTTCAAAGCACAAAGGTCTCAGTGTTTGGGAACGTGCATGCGTTTCCCTGATGCACCGTCGAAATGTTGCATAATGCTTACAGGTTAAGGATGTCATAACACAACACTCTACTTTATTTTCTTAAAACTATTCACTACAAATTAAAAAAAAGCTCTATTGAGAAGCCATTAAATTTAAGCCAGGCTATATATTTTCCAGAAAAAAATTTAAATAGCAAAGCACTTATGTACGTACAGGATATGTGCAACATATGTTTAGAATGTGATTTTTTTTTGCAGTACTGTATCTGAAATCTTTCTATACTAAAATTGTACACACTTAAACTCTACGCACACAACTAGAAGAAAAATAAAGAGATGTAGACAATCACTTGGAAATTCTCCGTGCAAGAAGTCACAAATTATGTTTGGTATCCAGATGCAGGATCCCATGAGAGCAATGTGGAAAAATCCTGGGCCTGTAGGTATCATGGCATATAAGGGTTGGTTCATGTCTTCACATCATAATGAGCCTCCATTTTTCTATTACCATTAAGTAAAGCTCATTCCATGATCAAAAGTAAAAATTACCAACATACTATATGTGAAACCATATGGCAATCATTTTGAGTCACTTTGCAGGGTGAAAATTTCCTTAAGCCTCTAGGTCAGGAGTTTTCAACCTCAGCATTGCCAACATTTTGGACCAGATAGTTCTTCTGCAGGAGGCTGTCCTGTACACTATAAGGTGTGTAGCAACATCCCTGATCACTGCACATTCGATATAGGAGCTGCTTTCCTCCAGTTGCAACCATCAAAACTAATTCCAGACACTGCTTAAGGTCCCTTGTGAGGAAAGTCGCCAGCAAGTGCAAATTACCTCCCTAAAGGGTACTGGGGTTCCCATAATGATAGAAAGGCTAATTCAATGTGAAAGCTAAATTTTGCCCCCACCCCCAACAATTGCTTTTGGGAATGGAAGACATAGCATGGAAGAATGGAATTAGATGGATTCGCTGTCATGAGGTTTCTGGTCCTTTTGCCACTCGCTAACTCTAGGCAGTGAGGTATAAGAAAAGCTGTTTAGATACCCAATTTAATATTGCAACATCTTACCAAAGCCTAGTATCTTTGATTATCTTGACCCACATTTTTATTTCCCAAACCACAAATCATGTATAATATATTGTCTAGTCTATTTAGATACTATGTACACAACAAGGAAGCATAGGTCTTTGGTTCACTGATGTAGCACAAGTTCCTTGCAGATCAACAATTATATATATATTTTTTTTGGGGGGGGGAGGTACTGGGGTTCCTGGAAGCCATTCTACCTCCGGGCTACCCTCCCAGACCTATTTATATATTTTTTATTGGAAAGGGGGTCTCTTAAGCCAGCGTGGCTGGCTTCGAACCTGCGTGATTCTCCTGTCTCCGCCTCCCAAGTGCTGGGATTACAAGATTGCGCCACCACGCTCAGCAACAATTATATATTAATTGAACAAACAAATCTTATTTAGTACACTGTTTCCTAAGCTAAGTTAACCATCAAACATATTTTTTCCTCAATGTTATTAGCATCATTTTTCATCCACCTTGAATAAAATGCTAGGCTAGAAGATCAGTACATGTTTTTTATCCTGACTTACTCTGGATTCTATATGGCTATAATTCGACTTCACTGGAGAGAAAAATGGCACTGATCAAAGAGCATTCGATCATAAATCATGCTTTCTTAACCTGTATCATGCTATTTTCTAAGGTGCCTGTGCAGTTCTCAACATCTGGCAATGTCGGGAGTGTCCCAGCTGGCAAGGGGATGGCAGTGGTGGCCGATGGATAGAGGCCAGGAATGCTGTAATGCACAGGACGTTGCCTTGTGGCTAAGAGTTACGTGCCTCACAATGCCAATACTGCCGAGATTGGCAGACCCTGTTCTGGAGCAAAGAATTTTTAATTTCTGATATTTTTTATGGCTACTTGAATCATTTACGTGAAGGAATAATGAACCGAAACCTTTGGAGGTAAAACACCAGTTTGGAATTGGGGACAATAACTAGGTTAATAAGAGTCCATGAAGAAGGTACTTTCTCTCTCTCTCTGCCTCAGTCTCCTGTCTTTCCAAAGAATAATAATTATGAGTCCACACTTCGAAAGGGCTAAATGAGTCTCTGCAAGCACTAATTAACTATGTTGAGCTTCTCAGTAAAAGGTTTCATAGAAAATGTGATCAAATCATTCTTACAACCAGATCTTCATGGGTACTCAAGTAGCACGTGACTTTGGCAAATTGAAATGTTAAAAAATAATTGCCACAGATTCAGTCTAAGACTGATCAATTCAAAGATGATGCCATTAAGCCCCACAATCTAATGCTCTGAACACCTGTGTTTTCAATATTTTTTTCATGATAATGGGGAAAAATTGCTTAGCCAAGAGACGGCATTGTGATTCAGACACACCTTGCTACTACTTATTAGCGTGTGCATATGGTCAGTTCCTGAGTCTCTCTGGGCCCCAGTTTTCATTATCTTAAAATTAGGAGAATTATATTCAGGTCCAATGATTGCAATGAAAATTAGCTAATATGTATAAAGCACCTGTACACAGTGGGTGCTTAATAAGTGCTATTTTCTTCCCTTTCCTCTGCGCCTCCCTAAGACCTACTCTGGAGACAAACATGTTAACTCCTGGCTTGCAGGTGACGTGTAAGCATCAGTGAGCCAATAACTTCCACCTCTTCACCTGCAAGGTGTTTCATAAAAGCTGTTAAAACATTGCGAAGTTTGCCTGATAGAAATTCCTTTTCTTTTTTTATTTCTTATGTCACTTCTCTTTCTTATAAAGCCAAGACTCAACAACAGAACATCTAGGATGTGGGCTGCCAGAGGGAGGACGGGAAGCGGAGAGCCTGGGGAAGCAGCCACTGAGTTATCCACAGCATCAATGTGGGCCAGCTTTTCTTTTGAAGTTAACTTTTTTTTTCCTAGTAGGCACGTTGAAGGTGCATTAGGAAAACTTCCTGGGTCAAAGTTGGCCACCTTCAGTGGTCTGCAAAGGTGTATCTGCTCGGTGATGTGTGTCCTGTGCAGCTTAGTTCAGGAGGGCTGCAGACCATCCTAGAGATGCAACTTGGCCTGAAGAATGTTCTCTGGTGTTTGAGTGCTCTTCTGAGACCTGGAGGGCAGGCTTCACCTGCAGCTCTGCCACTTTTCCAGTGACTTCTAGATCATTGTTTAGGGGTTTGAGCTGGATTTCTTCATTACCCTTGGAGGATGGTGTTTTGTAAATAAAATCAGTCAGCATGTGGGAAAGAACCTAGCTCAGTGCCTGAAATTTCGGCACTCAGCCAAATGTAAGTCTTTATGAGGCTGGGGATGTAGCTCAGTGGTGGACCTGCCTAGCGAGCCTGAGACCCTGGATTCAATCCCTGGGACTACAAACTACGAATAAAAAAAAAATCTTTATGCAGATTTCTATGGTGTTCCGTGTTATAATTTCAGTCTATAACAAAGTGTCTTCCAAATGTATTTAATTAGAAGCTTGTTTCTTGAGACACTCTCAGGAGGGAATGGATGGAGTTGGTTCTCTAGCCCAGGCAGGCTGGGGAATGCTACATAATGAACCCCTCTCTCAGAGATTCTCAGTTACATGAGCATCTTGATGGTTCTGGGATGTGATGCAGCTAGGATGCGGGTTGCCAGAGGGAGGACGGGAAGCGTAGAAACTGGGGAAGCCGCCACTGAGTTATCCACAGCATCAGTGTTAAGCATGCCAAGTCAGCTAGCAATAACTTGATTCATTTTACCTACACCAGCGTTTCCTAACCCTTTTTATAATGGAACATCTATCGATCCTTCATGGCTGAAACTGCATAGAAATGCAACAATGGCACAACACGGCACTTAGCTTATTGATTAATGATCATATTGATGGCTTACCTCATGAATCACCACAGAATCAATTTCTAATTAGAGGTGGGAATTCTAATCCACCAAATGTCTCCAAGATCCTTCTTCAAACAGCCAACTGACTTAACATGAACACCCACACGACTTAGCAACAATCATAATCCTCACCACGAGTTGCGCTTGTTACAGACTTTGCACAAGAGGCTGTCATATATTTTTATCTCGCTTGTTTCTCTAAATAAATAGTGCGATTGACCCCATTTTACAGATGAGATAACTACGGCTCAAGTAGGACTAAGTAAACGGCAAAGCTAGAGCTCAAACTCTGTCCTTCAGCTCCAAATCCAGTGGTTTATTATCTGTATCACAATCCCCAGGGTGTTAGGTGTAGCACGCACACTAATATTGATTCTTGTAAGTCACATTTAAAACACCTGATAGGTTCCTTGCTAGGTAAGAACTCCTTCTTTCTTGCAATTCTGGCCAATGTCTATAGAGAAAGAAGGGCAGTACATCTGCTATTTATTCCCATAGGCAGGGTTAGCAGTTGTTCAGAATGAGCAGGATGCTTGTTGGAGTTAGTGCAGTGAGGAAAGCCACGCACACGAAAGCTACCCTTCCTGGGCTGAGTCCCAGTTTCCTTACTAATTAGCTGCTGAGCTGGGAAAGGTCACTTCCCAGCTCCGTACCTAAGTCTCCTCATCTGTAAACTCTGGATTACGATGATACCAGACTCACAGGTGTTTGCAGTGATTAAATGAACAACATAAAATAGAGCAATGATAATGATAATAATAACAATAATAATAATAATTAGGTTTCAAATGCCCGTGATTTACATTGTACATGTAAGCAGGCTTTTGCTGGTTGTCTTGGAAAGATAACCACTATTCAGTACATGTTCCTTAGGACAATATGCATCTAGTTCCATAAAACATCTACTTAGAAATGAGGCTGTGGGGAGGCAACCATTCCACACAAAAATGATAAAGATAGCTGCTGAGTATGTTCTACCTCTTCCCACCTACTTTAAAGAAAAGAACCGGAAGTATGTCGACATCAAATCAAGATTGCTTCTGCATTGCCTCTCAATAGCTACATGCTGTAACATTTCACTTCATTGGCTCCCATCATTTTTAGTTGGAATAGAGACATCTCTGGCTGAGGCACATGAAAACCAGTTCCCAACATAAGCAGAAGCTATTTAAAATAGACTCAATAATGACTATCGTTTTAGTAAGTAGATTCTGTTGTGATTCTCGTGCAACTTTTAGGATTTTTGTGGTACTGAGGATGGAACCCAGGGACACTCTACCTCCAAGAAATACCCCCAGCCCTATTTTTTATTCTTTATTTTGAAACAGGGCCTCATTGAGTTGCAAAGGGCCTCACTAAGTAGCTGAGTCAGTCTGAGAACTGCGATCCGCCAGTCTCAGCCTCCAAATGCTGGGATTATAAGCATGTGCCACCATGCATGGCATAGGGTTATTTTAAAATATAAATCATGCCGGGCGTGGTGGCGCAAGCTTGTAATCCCCGCACTTGGGAGGCAGAGACAGGAGGATCGCGCAGGTTCGAAGCCAGCCGCGCGCGCTGGCTTAGGAGACCCTGTTTCCAAATAAAAATGTAAAAATATGTCTGGGAGTGTAGCGCGGAGGTAGGACTTCCAGGAACCCCAGTACCACAAATAAATAAATAAATAAATAAATAAATAAATAAATAAATAAAATATAAATCATCCTCAAAAAACAATGTCCTGGATAATAATAAGAAATGGAAAGTGCCTCTGGAGGCAGCGGTATCAATCAGGTGCCCTTGCTGACAGAAAAATCCCTGTCTTCTATACTTCATCCCCATGTAGAGGACCAGAGGTCAGCCTTAGGTCCGTGGCACATCTGATCAAATTATATTTTTAGTTGAATTATTTAAAAAGTTGTCAAATAAAATTGATTAAACCAATTGAGTTTGATTTATTAATATTTTTGGAACAGTTTTTTTTTTTGCGGTACTGAGGATGGAACCCAGGGATATTCTATCTCTGAGCTACACCCCCAGCTCTATTTTTTATTCTTTATTTTGAAACGGTCTCACTAAGTTGCAGAGGGCCTCACTAAGTAGCTGAGCCTGGCCACGAACCTGTGATCCTCCTGTCTCACAGGATCTCCTGTGATCCTGGGATTACAAGCGCGCGCCACCACGTCCGGCTGGAACAGAATTTTTTAAAAATTGCTTTCTCAGCCGGGTGTGGTGGCGCACGCTTGTAATACCCGCACTTGGGAGGCTGAGACAGGAGGATCGCACAGGTTCAAAGCCAGCCTCAGGTACTTAGTGAGGCTCTCAGCAACTTAGTGAAACCCTGTTTCTAAATAAAATATAAAATAGGTCTGGGAGTATAGCCCGGAGGTAGAAAGCCTCTGGGTTCCACCCCCAATACCAAAAAAAAAAATTGCTTTCTAATTAAAAGATTTTTCGGGAATTACAATGAGTGGATATATCTTAAAGACTATGATTCTGAGAAACATTTCTCTTACACAAAGACAGTTTAATGGGGAGGGAACCATCCATTTTAGTTTTATAACCTTAAGACTGTATTTTAATTTTCAGTGGCCAGATCTTCCTTGTTATACCTGTTTCTCAGCTCCCAGAACTGTGTGCCTGGCACATAATGGCTACTCAACAGAAATCTGCAGTGTTAGTAAAATACAGGTGAATTGCTTGCTTAGGGCAGTGGAGGCGTGTTTTAAGAGGACACCAATTTTTTAACAATGACCACAGAGACCTCTACTGGCCAATGTTAGAATGACAACTCAGGAAAGAAAAGGGGTGAATGAAGACTACTGAGAAGGGTTTCTCAGCTTTCTTCTCTCCCTTTGATGATATTTATGGCAAAGGAAGCATAGTAGAGCATACTCATTTACGTTGATTAGTATTTCTACCCTAGGGCGAATATTTAACTAGAATAAATGAACAACTTTTCTTTGATGTATCTGGGAATGGCATCAAATAAGAAAGTGAAAGAGAATGAGAAAGAAAAAGAAAGAAGGAAGAAAGAGAAAGAAAAGAAGGAGAGAAGGAAGGAAGAAAGGAAAGAAGGAAGGAAGGAAAAAAGAAAGGAAGGAAGGTAGGTTAACCAAGGAGAAAAGGCCTCATCAACCTTTTTATAACCAACTGCCAGCAGGTAAATTATTCAAGGCCTACATTCAAGAAAATTCTGAAAAAGGGACCAAGTCAGTGAAATTACTATGATCTTGCTAATTCTGAGTTTTTATTTTGAGGGCTGTACACCATATAATACTTTCAAATGTCAATACTTTCCCAAGTCTTTGCATTTTTACACTATTTTCATATTACCAATGATCAGCTTATTAACTTATGAAGTGTTTGTTTTGTTTTGTTTTTGGTAAGACGAAGATATGTTTGGCTAACCCTTTGACCACTTTATTTTTCCCCATCCTAGATAGTTTAGAAGACTCAAGTTACTAATGTAGTCCTACAGCGCCCTCTGGTGGTAGTATTTATACATGCACCTGTAAGCTCAGGCCCAGATATTAGTGAACTCTCAAGACAACCTTTTTTTCTGTGTGTGAAAAGTGTATGCACTGTCACGTATACTACGAATGGCATTGTTCAACTTAACCTTTTAGTGTTTCCATATTCTGTAAAGCTATTGACTTTTCTATGACTGACCAGTAACAAACATAAAATTTCTTCTCCAGAATTTCTAAGAGGGTATGAAACAATCTATCAATTTATGTTTTTAGGTTCTGTTTGAAAACGATCATTTAATTTCCCTAATCAGATACATTTTGGACAGTACATGCAGGACTTTTAAATAATCAGAAGAATTTACATTTGAGGAGCGGCAGAGTTCCCTGTGGGGTCCATAACTTGAAATTCCATGATATCTGAATTTACTTCCAAAGATGGGTTTATGATGTAAAGAATAGTCTTACTGTTCAAGTCCTTTTGGCAAAATTTCTCGCTGATAAATTCACCTACAAAAAAGAAATAAACTAATCTCATGAGTAATCAATCAAAGCATTTCATAAGTGCTGATTAAAATGTATGGCTTTTTTTAAACTGAAAATATGGCTTCAAAAATAGCCAAAGTAAATTTTTTAAGAAATTAAAATTACTACAACTATCTTAAAACTCAAATGCAATAAACTTAAGCTTTAAGTTACTTGGCTTCAGAAATATTTTCCGTAAAGATAAAAAAACAATTGGAAGTGGAGTAGAAAAATAAAGTAATAAAGTAGATCTGTGCCATCCTGTTTAGTGATATATTTATGATCGCTGTCTTCATTAAGCACAAATAATATATAATCCAGAGAAATCATTTTAAAAAAAACCTCAGAAACATTTTTAAGGAGCTGATATCATTTAGTATTCATCATAGAAGAAAAATCAATCACAAATATGAATTCGGCCCTGGCACTGTGTTATGAATATATTACAATTTGGCTGTTGAAAAATACTGTAAACAATCAACAGCTGTATACCAGTATTTGGTTCTTCCAGTCCAGATGAATTTAGGAAGGCTCAGCTTCAAACCCTCTTTAGCACCAATATTGATTTATAAACTGCATCTATCAGTAAGCCCCGGGGAGTCCTTACCAAATGGGTTTGCACTTAATTAAATTACTCTCCAGCCCTGCCAGCCACTGGGTATTTCAAATGAGCAATTACAAGGACTCGGGAAGCCAGTACCTGTCGTTGTGTTCTCCAAATGTCCGTGTAGTGGGCCTCGTAAAATCTTAAAGATAATCTGATGGTCCTTGGTGTCCGGGTCCGAGGCCTTCAGCACCCGGGAAGTGATGTAAATCCCATAACAGCCATTCTTCAGGAGCCCCACTTGAGAGGGAGAATGCATGAGTGTAATCCGGGGGGCTACTTTGTCCAGTGGATCCACCTGAAATCATGAATAATTCCATATAATATTATCTAAAGACTGCTCGGCCCGGGAGATGCGGGGCTTTATTGGTTCAAGAGTGATAAACTCACTCAAGACTCAGATTTCTAATACTCCTCATTTGTTGACTTCTGCTGAAGAACATCTTGTTTACAATATCCTCAGCAAATATAACCGTGCCTAGAACAGAGGCCAACCTTTCATTATAAACCATCACCCAACTTTATTCGTTTGCCTAATGCCTGCCTCTGGCTTAGGATATACACTTCACGGGGACAGATGCACGCCTCCCCATGCCCTGCACCTGGCGCAATGCCCGAGCCGTAGCAGAAGCCTAGGGATGTTTGTTTCACAAAGATGTTAAAACTGACCCAAAATTACTCTGCTGAACATAAAGTTAGCATCACAAAGGGATTGTCCACGTTTTCCCAGTATTTTATGATTTACAGGAGCAGGCTTCTAAGGGCTCACAAATGCAGAATTATTTTTCTCATGCCTTTGCTCAAATGGCCAAATTAAAATAAAAATACCTTAGTAAGAAAACCATGAAAGTGATTGCTTATTTGCTTCACTGAGGAGCAGGCAACTTAACAGGTGGGCTAGATTTGTGAGGACAGCGGCTGGGCAATTAGTCCTGAGTGAGAACAAGAGCTTAGCACCTAACACTACAGAAGACTTCACTCAGGTTTGGTTGTCTGGATGGAGCTCAGTCCATCTTGCAAAAGTCTACAGTAGGTCAAAAATGGAGCAGGATTGGATGGATTAGCACAAATTCACCACCAATACCAGAAACAGAATACAGCTGTCATTTCCCTGTCTCTGTCTCAGAGTTTAACGTCACTGACCGCAAAATGATACTACACATATTTTACTTTATCGGAGGGAAGCAAAGACTTCATGTCAATGATAACATCATAAGTGTCCTGTATTATGATAAAGAAGAGCAGTGAAATGAATCAACAGTGAGTTTTTAAATTTCATGTTAATAAAAAAAATCAGCAAGTTGCTGAAAAGAAGATGACTATAATACCACCTTTGTTAAAAATAAGTCTGTCGCAGGGCGTGGTGGCGCATGCTTGTAATCTCCGCGCTTGGGAGGTGGAGACAGGAGGATTGCGCAGGTTCGAAGCCAGCCTCTCTGGCTTAAGAGACCCTGTTTCCAAATAAAAATAATATGTAAAATAGATCTGAAAGTGTAGCCCAGAGAAGGGTTTCCAGGAACCTCAGTATCACAAAAAAAAAAAAATCTGTCATATTTATATAGACAAACGTCCGGGAGTATTTTCCCACAACTATTCGTTTGACCTGGAATGGTGAAAAATGGTAGCTCCTCCTTTATTTATATGATGAACTTTATAATAAATTATTTTTAATCTAAAACTGGCAAGGTACTTTTTTGTGTGGTACTGGGATGGAACCCAGGGGCTTTCTACCTCCTGGCTATACTCCCAGACCTATTTTATATTTGGAAACAGGGTCTCACTAAGTTGCTGAGAGCCTCACTAAGTAGCTGAGACTAGCTTCGAACCTGCGTGATCCTCCTGTCTCAGCCCCCCAAGTTCTAGGATTACAAGTGTGCACCACCATGCCCGGCAGCAAGGTTCTTAAAAAGAGAAAACAATTGTCACTTGTGTTGGTAACTATGTGGAGACACAAATACTTTTACATTTTTCTGGTAAAGGTACAAAATAGTGAAAGATTTTTCTCCAGAAAATATTGAACAGAAACAATTAGATGTGTATATAGAACTGTATGTAACAAGTATATGAAATATATTCACAAAATATTATTTATACTAACAATTAACAAAAAAGGTAAAAATCATAAATGTCCAAATGAGGATTTATAAGCCATTTCTCCCTGAAACTGAGTCCCACACAGCCCTTAAGTATCATGTTTTCAAGGAATATTTAATGACATGAAGAAATATTCATAGCCTAAGAAGAGCATAAATAGGCAACATGCATATTAGTACATACAATTTGATTTTTATTGCACAGACTAAAAGAGTAGAAGAAAGCTACCCAAATTATTATCCTTCAGTGGTATGACTGTGAAATCTCTCTCTCTTATTCTTTCTATAATTTATGCTTATTTTATTTTATATTTTTTGTGTGTGCAGTATTGGAGATGGACATTAGGGGCACAGGCTAGGCGAGCCCCTGAGCTGCATCGCCAGTCCTTTATATTTGATTTTGAGACAGTTTCTCACTAAGTTTCCCATGCTGGCCCACGTAGCTGGAGATGACCGGCATACATCATCACGCCTGGCAGTTTATGAATTACAATGGACAATTATGTTATAAACTATAAAAGCAACGTTTTCAACAGTCATAGGCATTCTTCTGCTCCTCTGTAGAGTCTCCTATAGTCTCCTCCTACTCTCCTACAGCTTTGAGAGCCGTGAGGTTGGGTGGGAGGTGGGGAGTCAGCTGTGGCCAGGGGCTGTGGAGGACAGACACTCTCCTGACATGGTGGAGAAATGGCTCATGGAAGAAGAGGAAAAGTAATATTCCGGACCAGGTGAGAAAATCCCCAAGGATGGATGAAGGATTCTTCTTATTGTTTTTTTTTTTTAATATTACATTTTCCTTAAAAAGAAAAGTGCTAGCCGGGCGTGGTGGCACACGCTTGTAGTCCCAGCATTCGGGAGGCTGAGACTCGAGGATCGCGGTTTGCGAACAGCCTCAGCTACTTAGTGAGGCCCTCTGCAACTCAGTGAGACCCGGTTTCAAAATAAAGAATAAAAAATAGGGCAGGGGGTGTAGCTCGAAGGTCAAGTGCCCCCGGGTTCCATCCCCAGACCCGCAGAAAAGAAAAGAAAAGTGCTACAACAGTTATAAATGCTTGCTGTATTCATTTTGTTTGTAAAAAAAATTAATATCAAAATTCTAGTTGCATGATTCCCTGTTATGCTTCTGGTCGTACTCGTGCTGAAATAAAACCTCTAGCTTCTCAAAAACAGTTCTTCTGGCTTGGTATATTAGAAGCATTAAAAATATTGGACTACAAGACTTTTTTTTTTAAGAGAAGGCTGTATCCTTTGGATTTATGAAAATCAGCCCAGACATACCAGAGCCACGGAATGCAATGAAGAGGCTCTCTCTCCCTCCCCTCAAGCCCTGTCCACTTCACAGAAAGAGACCATGGGTTGCACTGGTCTTGATCCGACAGACATGACCTCCTACCACACGGCGGTCAGGTGGCGCCTGCTGCCATCTGTCAGGCACACCTGCGCTTTGCACATGTTACATCCAGTATCTTTGCCCCCAGTTATCCACATTTCTTCATTAAGTTGCTTCGCCCATGCTCCGCGGGCTAATTTACACCCATTCATAGTTAGGTGGCAGGCAGCATCATGTTGTCTAAGCAGAAGAAGCCCTTGGACGCAAGGGCCTTAGGGTGCCATCTCTCCTGCATGACTGGCAGGGCTAGTTGCTTCCTATGCTACTTGACCTTCTGCTCAGAGACACCAGGAAATTCAGGGAAATTTGGGGACAAAGTCTGAGATTTTTCTTGTGAGATTTTTATACATAAATATATGTTTGGTGAGGAAAACCTTGCACTTTTGATGGAAAAGAGGCTTTACAACACCTACCCAACGTTTTCCTTATCAGTAAATTCTACGATTTTCAAGAGCTATCCTTTCACGATCGCCATGCTCTGTAAGACAAGTGTTGGTGTTAGGAGAGAACTGATCTAAGTTCTGGCACTTTCTCCAAACTCCACCCCCTCCTCCATCTCTGCTCTGGAGTATAAAAGGGAACTCTTATGTTCCTCAGAATTTATAATTCTTTACAAATTTGCAGCCAAACAAACTCAGAAAATTATTCCTGGCCGGATGGTACAGTGGCATTTCTCAACCCAGAACAGGGAGTTAAGAACTGAGAAAAAGACACTAATAGCCTGAAGAGTGGGATGGGACTAATAACAATCAATTTCAAAAAAGCAATAACTTTAACAAGCACTAAGTACTCTTCAGGCATTGTATCAATGATATCCATACCTCTTCTCCTTCCCTAGTGGGTCACTGTTTCATTACACTTTGGGGGCTTCCCAGTGCCATGGATTCATCCAGCACCCACTCTGTGTTATTGTGACCCCCCACCTTAGATGGACACTGTGAAGGTTAATCCTGTCAGCTTTTCCAGGCGGTGAGGCCTTAGCTGTCCGGTCAATATCAGGGGAGAGGCTTGTGATTAAGGTTTAAAGCAGCAGATCTTGAGTAAAGATCCTGACTTCTCTTCGTAGTATGAGCGGTTTTGTCCAATTCATTTTGGACTTAAGAAAAAAGACTGAGATCTCCAGAGGAGAAAAGAACTGTCTCCAGACTACCTGTGGATTCAAGGCTGCAGCATCATCTCCCACTGGCGGCTTTGCTCTGTGTATGTGTGTGCAGGCCCTATGACTGCAGAAGCCCATTCCTTAATAACTCACTCTCTCTCTCTCTCTCTCTCTCTCCCTCTCTCTCTCTCTCTCTCTCTCTCTCTCTCTCTCTCTCTCTCTCTCATTTCCCATATGTCTCTGTATGTATAAAAATATAGATAATATTGATATATGTATACTATATATTCATATAAACAGTTGTGTGTGTGCATATTCATGCACATGCATGCACATGCGTACACACACACACACACACACACCCTGGAGAAACCTAACTATAACAGAGACTAAAGAGCAAGGGGAAAATAATTATTTTAGTAGTCGGACAGTATCATGAAATAAAGGACAAATTATCTTGCTTGCTATTGGCAGAAGTACATAGAACACGGGTGGTCTAAGCCCAAGGAAAATAAATTCAAAAGTTTGAGAGCTAGAGCATATTTCATGGGTTTTGACAAAAAGAAGAAAAACACTATGTCCTCCAACAACCACTGCAAAAGTAAGTGAATGTGGTATGGTACTGCTATAAAAAGGGCAGATTTGGGAATCACAAAGACTTGAGGACTTTGTATTTGATCACACTATTAATTTCCTAACCCTCAGTTTCTTCATCTATGAAATATAGAGAATAAAAGGTACCTCAGAGGATTTTTATGAGAATCAGATGAGGTTTGTGTAAAGTGGGTTAGAACTCTAGTTAATTAAAAAAATGCAGCTCCTTTTCTTAGTATCTTTATCGTTGTTAGACCAGTAGTATCGATGATGTCTTGTAAAATTTAATGTATTTAGTTGAAACAGCAGGGATGGGGTTAAGGCTGAATGGCAGACCGTATGCTTAGCATGCTCAAGGCCTTGGGTTAGATCCCCACCCTTGCATGCACATGCACTCATACAAAAGAAACTATAAAATGCTAGTAGATGATATGGACCACTAAGTATCATCCTAATAGCATAGTTACTGATATCGTGAAACTGAATAACAAAGATGTTTCAGGCAATGTGCTAGTGCCTTGGCTACCTAATTTTTTTTTTTTTTGTGGGTCTGGGGGCATTCGACCTCCGAGCTACACCCCCTGCCCTATTTTTTTTTTTATTTTGAAACAGGGTCTCACTAAGTTGCAGAAGGCCTCACTAAGTAGCTGAGGCTGTCCACGAACCATGATCCTCCTGTCTCAGCCTCCCAAATGCTGAAATTATAAGCGTGTGCCACCACGCCCAGCTTGGATACCTAATCTTATTCCAGCCACAAGGCTGTAGGGATGGTTTTCAGAGAAGGAAAGTGAGGTGGGCGTGGTGGCACACACTTGTAATCCCAGTACTTGGGAAGCTGAGACAGGAGGATTGCACAGGTTCGAAGCCAGCCTCAGCTACTTAGTGAGGCTCTCAGCAGCTTAGTGAGACCCTGTTTTCAAACAAAATAGGGGTGGGAATTGGGTAAGGGCTAAATGAGTGAGGTGTGCATGGATGCCTCTACCATCTTGTACTGCATTAAGATGCAGGACTACAGTGCAGCAATAACAATTTTAAAAAATAGGTCTGGGAGTGTAGCTTGGAGGAAGAAAGGCCCTCTAGAACCACGAGAGAGGGAGAGAGAGAGAGAGAGAGAGAGAGAAGAGAGAGAGGAGAGAGAGAGAAGAATGAGAATCAGAAGAGTTAAAGAACTCCTTAAGGTCACACAGTTAATGAATGGCAAAGCAGAAATTCAAGCCTGGGTTTGTTTGACTCCTAGGCCATGTTCTGTTCCTTCCTATACTTTCACTGGCTCTTAAGGCCAGTCCCTGGCCCAGACACAGGAGAGACCTTGTCATTTTACCCATATTAATGTGCCTAGCATGATGTACCTGGATGAAAGAGGAAAGAGAATGAGGAAACAGACCTTGAGGGGCCATCTTCACACCTCTGGCCCAGACCGCGTGTCTGCCATACTTGCCTGAATGGTGAACAGAACAGGCTCTTCCCACACTCTCCCATCCACAATGAAGCCTCGGTTTGTCCTATCTGTGGCCACGAAAGTAAAGCAGTCCATCTGTGCATTGTCTCCCGAGTGCTGATAGGCCACACTCCTGCTGTCCACATCCTGCTGCGTGAAATTGTGTTGAAGCAGCGCTGTCCCCCGCAGGTAGAGCCGACCATGCTGCGGGAGCCGGGCCAGGAGGAAGGTGAGGGTCTCCGCAGGCGTGTCAGGGTCAGCCAGCTGGAGGAGGTCAGGAGAAAGCAGGCCCACGGTGCCCTCGGCCAGCCTCAGCCCTTTGTTCCTGGTCACCACCGGCAAGGCTCTGTCCACAGTCTCCAGTGTGATCTCAAACACCCCGTGCTTGGTCCGCAGTCCATTGCTGATGACGAATCTGACAAAGAGAGGCAAGGCAGCCTTCAGCATGGGTTCTTGGTCACCATCTAGTGGGATGAAATGATAACAACACACGCCTTTACTAAAGGATATGTCGTGTGGGGACTCAAATGAAGTCGGGGCAAATCTTTCAGAAGAAGGCCTTTCTATCATCAGACCAGTCACCGGGGAACACACAAGCTGACCATTTTATGTCCCAGAGTATTTTCTTCAGCAACAGTGACAGCAGACTCACACGAAGGAGCAGGCAGGCTTGCCGCAGCTCAGTGTAGTCTCTTGCTTCAAACAGGGATTTCAGATCCAATTAGACCCATTACTTGAGGTTGAAGAGTATACTCATTTTGTAGATTTATAACTTTGCAATCATATTTTGTCATGAGAATGCAATAGGCTAAGCTTTAAGACTGATAATTAGGGAGCCAATTCAATGAAGTGCTGAACAGGCTGAATTTGGATAATTCAGTCTATCCATGTTTTTTATGGTAAATTTCTTAAGAGAAGATCACATTACATAGCCATGTAATTATATATATATATATATATATATATATATATATATATATATATATATATATATATATGTAAGGATTGAACAGAGAAGTTCAATCTACCACTCAGATATATTCCCTTGTGATTATTTTGCCTCAATCCCAAACCACTGGGATTATAGGTGTATGCGACCACATGAAAAAAATATGTAATCTTACCTATCATCTCCCTTTTTTTTTTTTTTTTTTTTACAATATCTGTACATAAGCCAGGCATGGTGGCGCACGCTTGTAATCCCCACGCTTGGGAGGCTGAAACAGGAGGATTGCACGGGTTTGAAGCCAGCCTCAGCTACTTAGTGAGGCTCTCAGCAACTTAGTGAGACCCTGTTTCCAAATAAAATATAAAAAATGTCTGGAAGTATAGCCCAGAGGTAGAAATCCTCTGGGTTCCACCCCCAGTACCACCAAAAAAAAAATATATATATATATATATATATATATATATATATATATATATCTGTACATATTTTTATACTTTTGTTGGTACATTGTAATTATACATCATGGTGATATTAAGGTAAAATATAATTTCTTTTTTAAAATTTTTTATTGGTGCATTATATTCATACATCATATTGGGGTAAAAAACTTGAGTGTACATACATGCACACATCACTGATTTAACCCTACCCAATTCCCTCCCCATTCCTCCCTCCCTTGCTTGGCTACTTATCTCCCCTTTGGAGGCCTCATTTTATTCTTCTGTAAAATGAAGGGGACAGGTCAGATGATCACCATCCAACTTGATAATGTTTTATGAAGCTCTAATTTCTTGGAGTTCAGAAACTTGGCCAAAGATCATAAGGCAGACTGGGACTAGAATGGACTAGGACTAGAATGCAGAACTTTTGACCCTACATCCTCTGCTCTTACGGAATTTTTAATAAGTGCTCGTGTAACAATCCACCAAAAAAGAGTTACTGCTGAGCACCATCACAAAACTATAACGAGAAAGTTAAAAACCGGACATTCAAGGTAAACCAATCCTCTTACAATCTCGTGTCTGTGATACCATAATGTGTTTTATTATATTGGTCTCTAAATCACATTCTCTCTGCAGTCAGTCTCACAATAATGATAACACTAATATAAATATCTTAATAACAGTTCGACATGTTATTTTTATTTTAAAGAAAGTAGATTATCCTGCAATTATGCAAAGAAACCACAATATTAATTCTCTGAAAAGATAGAAAATCATTACTATCAAAAGAGGTTGACACATTTACTACAGACACCCCCATTTATTATAGATCTAAGCGATGTCCTGAGAATTAACTGCTCAGTTGTACGATACAGTTATGGTTTGGTTGTGGAATAGATACTGTGGTCTTGTGTGTGCAGAGCTGGGCTTTGGGGAAAGACTGGATCCGGAGGTGCTGACCTCATCAGTGGATGGACCACTCAAAGCTAACTGCATTTCTTTGAGGTGGGACCCAGTTGGAGGAAACAGGTTCCTGGTGGCATGCTCAGGAAGTGTCTGCCTTTTTCTCTGGCCCCTTCCTCTCTTCCTGCTTCCCAGATGCCGGAGCTGAGAAGCTCTCCTCTATCACTCCTTTCTGCCATAATGTTCTGTTTTGCCTCAGGCCTAGGATGAGTGAGCCAGCCAAGCATGGACCGAATCTCTAAAAACATAAGGCAAAATACATTTTTTCTGCATTTATTTATTTATTTATTTATTTATTTATTTTTCTTTTGGCATTGCGGATCAAACTTGGGGACATTCTACCTCTAAGTCATACCCCCAGCCCTATTTACTTATTTTTTTAAACAAAAAACAAAACAGGATCTTGCTAAGTTGCTGAGGGCCTCACTAAGTCATAGAAACTTGCCTTAAGCCTGGGCTCCTCCTGTCTCTGCCTCCCAAGTATTGGGATTACAGGCATACACCACCAAGTTCAGTACCCTCCTTTAAGGTGTTCTTGTCTGATATCTTGGTCATAGCTCTTAACAGCTAACTAATACACAGGTCTTACTATTTTTTCTTCATTTACATAGTTGCTAGAAATATTCACAAAGGATACACTCTTATCTGCTACTGATGTCAAAATCTCTAAAAATAGCCGGGCACGGTGGCACATGTTTGCAATCCCAGTACTTGGGAGGCTGAGACAGGAGGATCGCACAGGTCCAAAGCCAGCCTCAGCTACTTAGCGAGGCCCTCTGCAACTAAGTGAGACCCTGTTTCAAAATAAAGAATAACAAATAGGGCAGGTGGTGTAGCTCGGAGGTAGAATGCCCCTGGGTTCCATCCCCAGACCCGCAAAAAAAAAAAAAAAAAAAAAAAATCTCTAAAAATAATAATGCTACTGAAATATAACATTGAATTACACAAAATTATCTTTACAGATTTTTTTTAAGTAGAGAAGTCATGGAATCTATATTACTTTGTTAATCTTGCAAATTTGGCTAACAAATTATTTTTTGCAAATATCTTGGCCCTCATGGTTTGAGAGTTGATGCTTTACTTTTAACCGTAGAAACACCGAAAACCATGACAGGGAAGTACAATGAATCACCCAGCTTACACAGGGCAAAGGACTCAGGGAGAAGAAGGAATAGGCAAAAAGTGTAGGGAGATCTATTCGGCTGAGTACAAATTTTTCTTTGAAGGTGAGGCTAAAATTTTTGAGCCTTAATTATGTAGTTACTAGGACTGTCTATAAGGAAAATATGATGTGATACACAGAATCAAATTAAAGTTGCTAAATGAAAATATAACAAAGTAAATTTTTGACATTTTACACACCTAGGCCTGTAAAGAAAGTAACCAGTTTTTCCTTTACACCATCATTTGTAGAATTTGAACAAAGGTACTGAATTAGCTTTAGAATAGGAGATTGAGCAAATTCAGTTTCCTTAAAACAAATCAATCAGTTTTCTCTTAGTGATACTAAACTTTTGATTAATATATTCTAAACAAGTTGGGTAATTTTATTACATGAGCATCATGTATTTATGAAATCAGTTTTTATTACAGAGAAAGTATACCTAGAAAGTATCTGTATTGAAACTTTAGTCATCTTGACAGTTTCAAAGATCAAGAGATAAGCAAAAAATTATGTTCTATTTCTCAGACAAAACCTTTCATGGAATTATGCCTTGACTATATCTTTTCTCTTACCTTTTCATATTCTTCCTTCCCCTTAGTTCCTATTATTTGACCCTAGATAAAACAAGGAGGTGGCTAAGCAATCCCTCGGTGCCTCAGAGTTGTTATTTTTTTCCCACTTTACTCCTTCTGAAATATATTTTATACCTACCATTTCACAAATAAAGTGGCTCTCTCTTCCCTCTCACATCCCTGTTAACAAATGTGCTGGTGTTGACAGGTATTGATAATTTAGCACCAATGTATGTCAAAGGACATGCATTTTTAGCGTTAGCGTTGACTGGATTTTTTGGAGCTTGCACCCTGCTAAATATCTGTCAAATGTCAACATAAAAGGATGGAGAAGAAGGAGGAAGAAGGGGAGAGAAGGGAATCCAGTGCTGCAAGGTTCAGTGTGAGCTCATGTGAGAGCTAGGGCCATTCAAATACCTGACTGACTTTCCTCTCCAAGGACTCCGTTCTGATACTGTCCTCTGAGAATGGGATCCTCAAATCTCATCTCGGGGCCACCGCATTTATGCTATGTGTGTGTTACTTCTTTGAGGGCACTGAAGTGATCTTATGATCCAGGCCGTCCATCTCGAGTAAGCGCCTCTGCCTGATGACTGGGATCTGACCACACTGGAAACAGGCAGCCCGCCATCAGACAGATGGGAACGAGGGCAGGCAGGCCAGGGGCCGTGGACGAGGAAGAAAGATGTTTACCGAGGCTGGTTCTCCCAGCTGGGACACCGAGGCAGCTGTCTGCACTGACCTAAAGCTAACAAGCCAGGGGTGAAAAGGACGTAATCTCTAAACACGGCCGGATCAAATACATCATTCCACATCCATGAGTAACAATGCAAACGACTCACAGGCACAGAGAGAGAGAGAGAGAGACAGAGCGAATGGTTATGGTTGGCTTCCCAGTCAAAATAAAACTATCAGACCAAGCGAAGCAAGGTCAGTGCACTTGGTGTCTGCAAAAGCCGACCAGATGATCTTCCAAATGCCCCTCCCCCCAAAAAAATCCCATAAATACATTCTCAAGGTTTAAAGCAATAGTGCCATTGCTGTGTTGATACCATGCTGGTAGTATGGAGAAGGCAGGTCCCTCTGTGGGTCTGTTTTGTTTCATTTCCATTGTTACATATCCCCACCCCCACCCCAAAAGGGATGCAGCCAAGATGACCACCATTCTCATGAAATCGGGGGAGCGGCTCTCAGATTTGTCTGGGGTGTCTGCCTGGTCTGATTTCACCATTACCATGGTGCTTTCAAGCTTTCTGCATTTCCTGGCACTAGAGTTGGCTGAAGAATCTGCCATCTGTCATGGCATTTAAAAGATAAAAATGGAATCATAAATAGCGCCAGCTCCTCAGGAAAAAAAAAAAAAAAAAGTCCAGCCGGCATGTCAAAATGGAGGACATTAGCATGTTCTTTTAGTACCCGGCTGCCAGCAGCTGAAGTCAGCTTGCTAATCACTTGATGTCATCTGTCCTAGGACATGCTGCCAAATCTGTCTTCCAGGCCAGCAGCACCAAACAATGCAGGAGAAATTTATGATTCACAAAATATTTTTGCGGAAGGTAAAATCTGACCATTAAACTCCCCCGTTTAATTAATGCTGCCGTATCATACATTAAAAAGGGAAGGGGGGGAGGAATCCTCTGCCACAGAATTTATCTCTTCTATCCAGCCAAATTCCTTGCCAAATTTAACAGTGAGCCACATAAATTTAGGCGATTATATTGGTTGCATATATTTAATTTTTAAAAAGCACCATGATCACACTCTCATCAAAACAGGCTTTCGGCTTTGGTTCAGCGCCACTTGAAAAACAACACAGAAACCCATGATTGGGTTAGTAAAACGGCAAGATGAAAGTGTGGGTGTTGGGCAGATGCTAGGTGCTTCCATTATAAATATGTACAACTGCTGGCCAAAAATCGGAATGTTCCTTTGCACAGACTCAGGGTCTCCGGCAACGGTTGGTGCAAGAAGACACGATGGAAAGAATTCTACACTGGGAGTGAACCCTTAGCCCATGCTCAGCTCCGGTGTTCAGGTCAACGTAGGTAACTGCCTTTGCCTCTTGGAAACTTCGGTTCTCTCAAGCATAAAGTGATCAGTGACTGCTTCCCTCTCAAGGTGGTGGTGTGGGGCTTAAAGGAAATAACATACAGAAGAGGGTCTGGTACACTGCCTGATGTTTACAGATGTTCCAGCAGTGACAGCTTCCCTGCATGTAAACGAAGTGACTGGGCCAGCCCTCTCCCCTGCAGCTCTGCTGTGAGTCTCTTGAAGACACCACCATTATTGTTTCCACATGCTATCCTACCTGTGTTCGCTATTTACTCTTTTGTTTTATGTCAACTTTTTTCTTTAATTTAAATAAGTATATCTAAAAGAAAACCTATTAACTATTAAGAACTGGAAGCTTTACATAGTAAAAGCTTAATTTCATAGAATACAAAAAAATGCAAGAAAACAATAGTATAGCTAGCTATTGCTACCCAATGGCTGAGAGCCAGAGGCCTGCACTCTCTTTGTTAAAACAGAAAAACTAAGCTGGGTGTGCTACAATCCTAGTACTTGGGAGGCGAAGGCAGGAGGATCACAGATTCCAGGCCAACCTCGCCAACTAAACAAGTTCCTCTTACTAAATAAAAAACAAACAAAAAAATAAGGCCAGGGTTAGGTAAGAATGCCCCTCAATCCAATCCCCAGCAAAACACACACACACACACACACACACACACACACACAAATAAAACTAAACTAAATTAAACATTGAATAGATGGCAAAGACCAGCCTGAGACATGCTCCTTTAGCCAATTAGAAGTACAGAAAGAACCAACAGGGTGTAGTGTCTCACTCTTGATTCATTTACACAGTGTTACCTAGACCTGTACCAGTACTTGTCATTTTACATCTTTGATGGTACAAAGTATTGGCTTTAAAAGGGAGTAGAGACACAGAACTCTTTGCTAAAATAAAGCCTTGTCTGGAAGTCCAGTGTACAAAACCAACTAGAAACATAGCATCAACAAAACAGTATAATCAGCAAACTGAGGCGAGGGCCCCAGAGAACCACCAATTCAACCTCTTCTTCCTCTACCTCTGGGAGGGCCTGCCAGGGCCTCTGTCCATTCCCAAGGTTCCTCAGAACACAATCAGAACAATGGACCAGACCCACCCAGCGACTGCCATTCCTGACAGCATCCCAAATGCCTGCATAGCCTTCAAAAATCCAGATTCCTGGGCCAGAGACTGGCCCAGCTACCAAAGCTGCCTCTTTGGGTTAAGGCCCAAGAAACTATGTTTTGTAATTCTAAAGATCTTGAAATACAAAAATTCCCAGGGTAAATCATTTCTAAAATGCTGTCCAATATAACTTTCTATGGATGCAAATTGGGAGATTTTTCTTTTTTTTACAATATCACCAATCCTTACACATGGATATTGTGTTTTTTATTCTCGCCGTCTGATTGGTACCTGGCCTTCAGTTCTCAACATCTGTGCACATCAGTTCACTGGCTTCTCCAGCAGGGTCACTGGTTTCTCCAATAGTCATTCATGTCTTCAGCAGACTCTCTTGTGGGCACTGACCAGGGAGAGTGGGAAAGGAGAGAAGCAAGAGGTTCCAGAAATGGGTGTAAAATTAAAAGCCCTGGATGCCCTATGCGTGTGTTAAGCCAAGAAACACCCGCCTTCGTTACAAATGGAGGAAACAAGCAAGCATCACTCCTTCTCAGCTCCTTTCCTCCTCCAAGACCATGCGCGGTGTCGTGTAAATGGGAGGTAGGAAGGGGCTCAAGAACAGCATGATATAATAACAACAACAGTAAGAGTAGCAACAGCAGCAGCCAGCACTCACGGAGTTCTTCCTGTGTGCCAGGTATGGTTTATGTATTTTACATGGATAAGCTCAGTAGGACCTCCCTCTACCCTGTTTGGCAGCTGTAAGGACCATCATCCCATTTCACAGAAGAGGGAACAACAGCACAGGAGACGTCAGAGCCACGCAACAGGAAGCAAATGACCTTCAGCCTGAACCGACCACACCACACACTTCACAAGAACCGGCACCAGGGGAAAGCCCACTTCCCCAGCTGGTGTCTTACTCCACGCCTGACCGTCACCGAACACTGGCGTGGTTAAGATACTGATCAGTTAAATGATTTTCAGCTTGTAATACAAAAGAGAAAAAAGATATAAGTTCAAGCTTCCCTGGACTTTTTTGTTGTTGTTGTTAATAGTTGAACTATCCAGATTGCCTTTCAGGAATCACTTTAAATGACCAATAGCAAGCAAAATAATTTTTACTCGCATTAGGCAGTGCTCATCAAAGCAGATATGTAGAGTTTAGAAAAGTCTATGATGGAGGAAAGTGTTACCTGAACGTGGACCTGCCAGTCTAGAGGAGCCCACTGAACAATACAGGAGATGCTGCATTTACATCATTTCAGTGCTGTGCAACCTTTAAAAGGTTGAACTGGGCAAGTCGAAAACTGTACTGGAGGCCAGAAGCCCTGTGTGTGTAGCAGGCAGACCAGAGCTCTCAGAGGCTCCTGCTTAGCCAGTAAGACTCGGGGCGGGGCGGGGGCTGTGCCCTGGCTCCCCAGGGGCCAGCACAGGTTTTCCCAATTCTCAACCCTGGCCCCGGCCCTGGCCTGGGAGCTGCACTTCTTTCTAACCAGGACTTCGAGTCTGGCCAGCTTTGAGAGCTGTTCTTGTGTCATTTAGATGATACATCTTCCAGAGCTGCTTCTGCCTTATATGACTTGAAACAAATTTCCATATTTTAAATGAATATAGACTTCCATTAATGTTCCATCTTTGCCTTTTCACCAGATTGTTATTCATTCCCATGATTTATTTGATACAGAATCCTTGAACAGGTGCACCGTCCCCAATTATAACATTGTTTCTATGGGGAAATATGATCCATTTTGTGACAACATGATTTATGATATAGCTACGGGAACACGTTGTGTCAAAAGGCAGTGTCTGCTTATGCCAAACTTATTATGCTAATAAATGCCTTTTCCTCAGACAGAAAAACATACTCAAAAAAAAAAGAAGGTAATTATTTCTCCGTGTCTATCCTTAGCTGGTATCCTCAGCTCTTACATTCCTCCTCACAGAAAAGCAAGCATTTATATCTGTTTATTGAATTTATTTTCCAACAACAGGCTCAATTTCTTGCCTTGCTGCTGTTATTTCAACTGTAGGCTTTCACCCTTCAGATAGCCAGGAAGAAGAAAAAAATGGCTAGAGTGGAGCTGGAGAAGAACTTGTTTTGTCTCCTTTTTTCTTTATTTTTTTCTAAAAATAAATTTTATTATATATGTTTATTTAACCATACTTTACTATATTTGCATTTTACTATACATACTTCTATATATTTAACTATATAGAACTTCTATATAACTATATAACTTCTATATATTTTACTATACATACTTGTATATATTCTATATATATCATGTATATATAATACATGATATTATGAGAGACATATGCAATAAAATGGTTACTGTGGGGGACACATTAATATATCCTCTTTTCTCTTTCTAAGCATTAAGCCAAGGAAGAGGTTCTGAAAATTTTCCATGGGGGCTGGGGATGTAGAGTGCTTGCTTAGCATGCATGAGAACCTGGGTTCCATTTCCAGCACCACAAAACGAGGAGGATGAGAAGGAAGAGGAAGAGGAGGAGGAGGAGGAAGAGGAGGAGGAGATGGAGGAGGAGAAGGAAGAGGAGGGGGGGCATCCATCTCTCCAGAGCTCACCTGAAGCTGTCTCTGGGGACAGTCGATGTGCTCGTCTGTACATAGCAGACTGTGTGCCCTGCAATGTCCATTTGGCTGAAGCTTGTGATGGGGACTCCAGGATATTGGGCATATTCCACCTGGCCATGTTGCGGCGGGGAGGTGATGACGTACAGCAGTTCCTCCGGCTTGTCTGTCCCGTCTACAGCCAGCAGTGTTGTGGTCGTCAAGAAGCCTCTGTCACCCCGAGACACCACGAGTGGTTTTGTGAGAATGACGATATCACCTGCAGGGCAGCAGAGATATGTCAAGAATCCTACGTAAACATACACAGTGCTCAAGGTAAAGGTGAAACACGAAGGCCCAACTGAGCCCAAACCAAAATCAACATGACAGCATAGGTTTATATAACTAAGATAAATAGAAAGATTAGGCGAAAAAAATGAACAGATATTTCACACAAGAGGAAACACCTCTGGCCAATAAGGACAGAAAAAGATGTTCAGCCTCATTGATAGTGTGTGGAAATACAAGTAATATCATGACAGACTCTGTATGAGATAACTCTCTGATGGCATTATGAGTTACGAGATAACTCTCATGGATAACTCTCTGATGGGCAAAGATGGAGAAGTCTGACCATAGCAAGTGTTTGAAAGGATGTAGGTCTAGAAAATCTCACATACGACCGTGGAGAGCATGTCATTTGATACACAAATGGGAGCTATTTTGTAAAGAGTTGACTAGCCGCATGTGCTTTGATTCAGGGATTCTACCCTAGCTGTGTAACTCCTAGCCTTGCTCCCCAGGAGACATATACCAAAAGGACCACTGCAGCTCTGTTTGTCATTGCCAACACTGGAGACAAACAACCCAAAGGTGATTTAAAAAGGTAAACATATAAACACGTTGTAGTCTCTTCATACAACTGACTTTCATCCAGTAGCAAAATGAATGGGCTACAGCTCCACACAGCAACCCAGATGCAGTTAATGTTAGTTGCCTAAGTCAAGAAAACTATAGCTGGGCATGGTGGCACATCCCTGTAATCCCAGGACTTGGAAGATGGAGACAGGAGGACCACAGATTCGAGGTCAGCCTCAGCAACTAAGTGAGACCCACATCAACTTTGTGAGACTGTTTTAAAATAAAAACAAAAAAATAAATAAAAGGGGCTGGGGTATAGCTCAGAGGTAGATGACCCTGGTTTCAATCCAAAGAAGGAAAGAAGGAAAACTACAAGCAAAATTGGAAGCTAATACCAAAATCAGGATGGTGATTTTCCTGAGGGTAGGGAGAGAGCACAGAGACTCTGTTATTCCTAACACTCCAGGCTGGATGGCATGGTGGCTGCACAGGTATCCGTTGTATATTTGAAAAAGAACACATGCTAGCTGGGCACAGTGGCACACACCTGTAATCCCAGTGCTTGGGAGACTAGGACAGGTTTGAGGCCAATGCTCAGTAACTCAGTGAGAACCTGCTTAAAAAAAAAAAAAAGTTGGAAGGGCTAGGGGTGAGGCTCAAAGGTAGAATGCCCCTGGGTTCAATCCCCAGTATTATACACACAGGAGGAAGAGGAGGAGGAGGAGGAGGAGGAGGAGGAGGAGGAGGAGGAGGAGGAGGAGGAGGAGGAGGAGGAGTGAGGCAGTATTAATCACAATAGCCTGAAGGTAGAAACAATACAAATCCTTTCCATGGATGAATGGAAAAACAAAATGTGATATAGGGGTATAATGAATATTTTTCAGCATTAAAAAGAAGGGGATTCTGGAATACGCTACAACCTGGATGGCCCCTGACGGTATTATGCTAAGTGAAATTAGCCAGTCACAAAAAGCCAAATGCTGGATGGTACCACTCCTATCAGGTATCTATACTGTGTCAAATTCATAGAAACAGAAAAGAATGGCAGTTCCCAGGGATCAGGGGGAAGGAAAGTGTGGGATGATTATTTAATGAATATAGAGTTTTAATTTCACAGGATGAAAATATTCTGGAGATTACATGCATAACAATGTGGACAATAATTAACACTACTGAACCACACACTTAAAAGCAGCTAAGATGAGCCGGGCGTGGTGGCGCACGCTTGTAATCCCAGCATTCGGGAAGCTGAGACCAGAGGATCGTGGTTCGTGGACAGACTCAGCTACTTAGTGAGGCCCTCTGCAACTCAGTGAGACCCGGTTTCAAAATAAAGAATACAAAATAGGGCAGGGGGTGTAGCTCGGAGGTCAAGTGCCCCTAGATTCCATCCCCAGACCCACAAAAAAAAAAGTAGCTAAGATGGAACACTTTATGAGGTCTGCACACTTTACCACAGCTTTTAAGAAAATGCATAAGTGCCTGAATGAACAAGGTAGAACTGGGTCACGCAATGATGCAGTGTCACAGACTAAGGGCTATAATCCAATTTTATTCATCTGAGGTCCATTAAACATTAATTGTATCTAAAATATAGACACAATTTTCTCCTTCGCGTCAGCCATAGATCGAAGGGCTCTTCCACATTCCACAGCCATCCTGTGAGGCAGGTACTATCACCATCCTCAGGTTGTAAATAAGGAAACGAAGGCATATGAATGATACCAAGTCTGCTAGTGGTTACACAGTAAAAGGTGGGGATGGAATTTGAACTCAAGCCATTTGCAGTGAGAGCAGAAGTCTGAAACACTCTTGTTTTGCTTCCTCCCTTTAATGTAGAGGGAGTTTTATAAATCAATACTATGAGGAGGAATACTGCAAAGAAAAGCCACATGAAGTAAATGCCAAGCCATATCTGGATTGAAAAATGCAAGTGGCCAATAAGGCTTTGAAGATATTCAACCTCATGAGAAAACAACAAAAAAAATATATATAAACATCAAAGAGTCCTATCATTTTAGAACAGCGGTTCTCAACAAGGGTCAGTCTTGTCCTCCCCCAACTCCCAGCCCAGGGACATTTGTCAACATCTGGAGACATTTCTGGTTGTCACAGCTGAGGGTTGCTGCTGGCTTCCAGTCGGTAGAGGCCACAGATGCTATCAAACAACCTACAATGTGCAAAGAATTATCCATTCCAAAATGTCAGCCGTGCCAAGATTGGGAAACCTTGCTTTAGATAACCAAGTTAGTTTTTTGGTACACTGTGCTTTTATCTCAAAATGATATGCACAAATCAAAACACCTATCCTAAACTGAATCAGAAGCTGAGCCACAGATGTACAGGGGGAAGCAAGAGGGATAAACAGAGAAGTAAGAAGTCGAAGAAAGCGCCACGAGCACTGGTATCAGCAGCAGAAAATGGGCCTGGGGGACAGGAACATCCAGCCCCTGCCCTCCTGCCCTGTCAGCATTGGAAGGCCAGCTGCCTCCTATCATCTCTCAAAGTCTCCTCAACACAGTTTTGCCACTGTGCAAGTCAGAACATTCAGCACAATTGGAAGACTTAAGTTATTTAGAATAGCTCCCAGATGGAAATGACCAAGTCCTCGACATTAAGGTTGTGATTAAATCTCACAATTACAGTTTTATTTAGAAGTAAACAATGATGGCCATATAGTTATGCAGCCATTTGATAAAACTCAACTTTAAAAAAGTATAGGATACAATACTGGACAGTGATAAAAAAAAAACACTATGTAAAAAGAAAGAGGAAAAATTCTGAACTTCTAAAAATGTTATTAGATCAATGCATCTACTCGGTACAGATTTCACAAATCCTTTAAAAAAATAAGTATAGGTTAGCCAGGTGTGGTGGTATATGCCTGCAATTTTAGTGCTTGAGAGGCTGAGATAGGAGGATTGCTGGTGTGAAGGCAGTCTCAGCAATTTAGCAAGACCCTGTTTCAGAATAAAAAATGAATAAATAAATAAACTGGGGGTGTAGCTTGGAGGTAGAATGCCTCTGAGTCACCTACCCAGTACCGAGAGAGAGAGAGAGAGAGAGAGAGAGAGAGAGAGAGAGAGAGAGAGAGAGAGAAAGAAGAAGAAGAAGAAGAAGAAGAAGAAGAAGAAGAAGAAGAAGAGAGGAGGAGGAGGAGGAAGAGGAGGAGGAAGAGGAGGAGGAGGAGAGAGGAGGGGAAGGGAGAGGGGAGGGGGAGGGAGATAGGAGAGAGAGAAGGGGAAGGAAAGGGAGGGGAGAGAAGAGGAGAGGGGAGAGAGGAGAGAAAAGTTAAAATTTCTATTGCCCAACTTCCCTTAAGGTGGCGTAAGACTGTGATTCAGCCGCTAAATGAGTACAGGAGAGGCATGCTGCCTTCAAGCCTAGTTGATCCAACCCCAGTCCATGAACAGTGGAGCCAGGGAGGTGAAAGGAAGGAGGGAGAATCAATGAAGAAATCACGTCCATTGACATTAAGTACATATATGAAAATACTGATGTCAATCTCAAAACCCTGTATGGGGAAGGGGAGGAAATGGGGAGGGAGCTGGGGGACGTCCACCAAGTGCTGTGTGCATGTTTGCTGCCATCATTATGATTTACATTATGATGTGAGACTAGAGCCCACAATAATAGTACAAAACTAAAGAGTGCATACACTAGCACTTTCAAAGAGAAGAGTGACAACTCCTAACTTTTCCATGACAAAATTTCTTTTTGTTATTTAATTTTAAAATACATTTATTCTACCCCCTTTCATATTATTATAGAGGAAATATTTTTCTTTAAAACTATTTTCAAATAAAAATTCACTTCTTGATGATAAAACTAAAGTCCTCACATCTATTTGGTAGTTTTACTTACAGCAAAAAAAAAAAAAAAAAAACTAACCATTAAAGCAGCGTGGGTAGCACATATTGTGGGCAAGCCTGGATTGCTTTCTTTCCCTCTCTTTTCTTTTCTCCTGGTACTAGGGATTGACTCTAGGATGTTCTACTTCTGAGCTATAACTCAGCCACTTTTTATTTTTTATTTTTTGTGGTACTGGAGATGGAGCCATGGGGCATTCTACCTTTGAGCTACATCCCAGTCCTATTTTTATTCTTTATTTTAAAACAGGATCTTACTAAGTTGTGGAGAGTCTCAATAAATTGCTGAGGCTGACTTCAAACCTGCGATCCTCCCATCTCAGCCTCCCAAGTACTGGGATTACAAGCATGGGCAACCATACTCAGCTCATTTTTTATTTTGAAACAGGGGCTTGCTAAATTGCAGAGGGCCTTACTAAGTTGCTTAGGCTGGATTTGAACCTGTGATCCTCCTGCCTCAGCCTCCCATGTACTGGGATTGCAGGTGTGCACTACCACACCTTGCTCACTTCTGGATTTCTTTTTCTTTCTTTCTTTCTTTCTTTCTTTCTTTCTTTCTTTCTTTCTTTCTTTCTTTCTTTTTTTTTTTGTAGTACTGGGAATTGAACTCAGGGGCATTCTACCTCCAAGCTACACCCGTAGCCCTATTTTTTATTCTTTATTTTTAAAACAGGGTCTCATTAAGCTGCAAAGGACCTCACTAAGTACCCGAGGCTGATCCTGCTATGCCTGATTTCTAATAGAAAACAGGATTGGCTATTCCTATGAGCCTCATTAGATCCCAGGAGAGGCAGCTGAGGAGTCAGAGGATTAAATTGTAAATGATGGAATTTCAGGAGTGAAGGACAGACAGAATGAGAAAGAAAGAAAGAAAGAAAGAAAGAAAGAAAGAAAGAAAGAAAGAAAGAAAGAAAGAAAGAAAGAGATAAAGAAAGAGAGAAACAAAAGTTAAATGGTTCTATCAGCTCATTTCTGGTTATAAAAACTGATCCCAGGAAACACAGGTAGACATATTTTTACCTTTCCCCATGTCCTTGATGATGATATGGCAGTCCAATGCGGGTGACCTGTTGTCACCATCCCAGAGGTAGAAGGTGAAGTGGTCTTGGTTCTGGGAATCCATGGCCCCTGTGTGTGTGTATCTCAGCAAGTTCAGATCCACCTCCTCCTGTGTGCATTTCATGCCAGGGGACAGGGGGACCCAGTCCCTCCCTATCTGAAAGATGCCAGAATTAGTCAGCTGCCCCAGGTCTTTTCCCCCAGCTGTGTTACTAGAGATTTTATATATCCCTTAAAAACCTCAAAGAGAAATGATATTCAGGGACATTCCAAACTATATTTTACCATGTTACCTTATTTTTTTTATTTCTAAAGAGATGTATTAAAATGATTTAAGACTTGAGTTAAAAATGAGTTTCAACCAAAGGGTCTCTGATAAAGTCATATGGCAATTCAACAGCATTGATACTTCCAAAGTATTTATCATAAGCAATCATAGTTGATTAAATATTCCAATTAATGAGAGCAGGTGGGTAATTGAGATGCTGAGATGGGCACTTTAGAAATTAAATGTGTTTCTTTTGGAGTTTCCATTTTTTTTAGTACATATCATTGTAGAACTAATCAAACCTATTTTTTCCAAAGTGGTTCATTACTAGGCTTCTCTGATAAGACAAAAATAGAGTGCCTGCATTTACTCTCTAGTCCATTTTTCCAGTTTTGCTGAAGCCTAAAGAAAATGATCAGGATCCCTATCACTCCCTACATTTATATCCTAAATCAGCAAAAAATATAAGCTTCAAATATCATACACTATTTTTATCAGGATCTTCTAAAAACAAGCCAACACCAGTTAAGCATATATTCTTCACAGAGCTTGGCATAGAAATGGTGGCGTTTTCAACTAAAAGAGATTCTGGTGCTGGGGTTGGGGGTTGGCTAACAACTCAGTATTAGAAAGTGAAATTTAAAAAACCCTATATAATAGTTAATAATACTATTGCTATTCTCTTAAGATACTTATAGCTTCCCCTAAGAAAAGCTCATAAAAAGAGAATTGGTACAATTGAAGGCAAATGGCATTTAAAATTTTTAAAACATCAACTTATATTGCAGCTTTCCTATCTGGTTTACGAGACTTAAACAGAAACTCAAATCACTCATGTTTTATTTCCCTTTGATACATTATTCCACAGACTCCCCATTTTTAATGAAGGAGCCTCCATTTCCTCTCTCCTCGCGGTGTTACCACTTCTCTTTATGTCATTCTCTTTGATCAAGTTTCTCCTTCTTTAATATTTTTGGCTTATCTGATGTTTGCAGACATACATTCTGCCCCAGGGCTCCCCGGGTGAAAGTTAATTATATTGTAAAAATTAAGCTCAGTATTTGTTTCTATCATAAGATATTTTTGCAAATACAATTTTTTAAACAGGAGGAAATAAATACAGTAAAAGACATCTTTTCTTTTCCTTTCTCCTAATTCTTTACTTACACGCTTAAATGGGAATTTGACTAGACAGAATCATCTAAAGGCCAGAAAGAGGAAGAAAATAAGAGTCAGACTCAAAATGAGAAAAATTAAGGAGAGCTGACAAGATCACAGAAACCCTTGAGAGAGCCCAGGAGGCCTGGAGGCCTGGTCCCTGGTCTCGGGCAGCCTTAGGGAGACCCAAGGGAGGTGCGAGGGACCAGTGTGGAGCCCCACTGGGACCCTGGACCCATCTGGATTTTCACATATCCAAAAACAGTTCAGTTCCCAAGCCGCCCAAATGTGTGAGCTTTCTCTGCCTTTCTGCTTCATTACTCTTTGAAATGAAATAAGGACCCAGCTGTAGCTCAATTTAAATCAGTGATTGCTCTTCACTCTGATTCTCTATGGTGCCTACAATCTAAGACGATCAAGCTGTTCCACTCAGAATGAATCCTTGCTGCTTTTCCAGGACTGTGCCCACATTCGATTAAGAATTACGCATTCAGTCAAATCATCACACTGGGGATGGCTAGTGGTTATGGCTAGTCTTAATCCGCCATTCAAATAAATGTTTTGACTGATCAGTCAACTGGCCTTCTCAAGTGACTATCTACGATTCATGTTGGAATAATCCTCAGGAAGCATGCACACAGTCTGAATCAGATGGAAACCTTGCAATTCTCGGACTAAAGAAAGACAAGGAAGATCAGATCTTCAACAAGCAGTTGGACCAGTTAGCAACAGAAGCCAAGTGACTTGACCATCAAGCTCCCCTGATGTCTTCATGTTTACATGCTGTTCATAAAAGCAGCTTCCAGAACATATACAAACCCAGCAGGGCTGATTACTGTGCCATGCAGTTGACTGGATTCAAATATGGCAGTTGTTAACATCTGATAGATGTTGGCAGGGTGAGATGCTGTTATTTTTAGGTCTTAAGTCTTAAGACTTTGCCCACTCGAACCTTCACAGGGTCTCCTGGGTGGGCAGGGAAAGTGGTATTGCAGCATAAAGGCACCACCAACCTTTCAGCTTTTAAGTTCAGCTCAGACAAAACACAGGACAATTTGGTTCACATACTGTTTGCTGTAGGGAATCAGTGAACTACCTCCTTAGAGAAAAGATACGGATTCCTTGTTCCTGCTCAGGGAAGGAGGGAGAACTGGAAAAGAAGCAAGAATGCTGCCCCTGCTGCGAGGAAATGGAGGTGCTGACACTCAGATGCAGTAGCAAGCAGAGGAGCTGCTGCCTTTGGGTCTCTGCAGCACAGTGCCAAGTGGACAGGGATATTATTTAGTGGGGGGTTTACAGCAGCTGGAGGCACCCCCTCAAAATTGTCCTAGCCCTGCCTGTTATGGAAGAATAATCCACTTTTTCATGTTCTTGAGAATGGTCTGGAACTTAGGGGAGGGAGGGAAGGAGGGAGGGAGGGAGGAAGGGAGACAGAGAATCTGAGAATCTGAAGGAGTTTTATGATTGAGAGGGTAGATGCTAAAGGGGAAACCTACATGGATCATAAGGAAAAAACAGCTGGTGAGAATAAAGACATTTCAAAAGATACTGATTTTCCTCAGAACCAGGCAACTCATTTTACTCTGGTAATTCCCTCCCTCAGAATTTAGGGACAATTTCTGGGGAGAAGAGAGCAATAAAGAACCTTAATATGTGAATTTTCCCTGAGATGGCTAAAAAAATTTAGAACGGCAAAAGTACTACCATGGTGTAGAAAAATTAAAATTTCTCCTTCTGAGCAAAAAAAAAAATATGAGAATAAATTCAACATCACAGATGTGTATATTGAGGAAATTCATATCTGCTATATTCGTTTTGAAAAAATAAAAGCAAAAAGGCCACTAACCTTAAGTTGGAGTTGTCCATTTTGGGGGAGCCTTTCAAATAAATAGTAAATCTTCTCCCTGGGTGAGTCTTTATCTATGGCTGAAAGAATGGCACTGGAAATAATACGAGTATCACCCATATTCATTGCAATTTCAGCCTTCCTGTAAGGAGAGAAATGTCTGGGTTGATATGCAAATGGGTGATATTCAGCAAGGAACATTGACAGTGTCCATTACAGTCCCCGCCCTGCAACATAAAGCAATGATACTCAATACCCAAAGTGCTGCAAACAGTCAGACATGTGAAAATGGGCCTCATTTCACCCTACACCTCAAAGTCTGAAAGAAAACGAGGCAGCAGGTTGTAGCATTCTAATTTTACAGAGATAAACTGACTGAACGAGAATAAAAGACTTCTACTCGGTGTCTAGTAGCCCTTGTGCAATGTCATTCTGAGCTTGGTGATTTTTAGGTGATCTGTGGCCCTCTAACTGGCCCTTCCTTTCTCTGGTATGGTCTGGTGGCTTGCATTCTTTTTAGAGTGGTGCATCTTTCCCCAGTGCTAGGGCCACCAGGGTGTTGCTGGCACCTTGCACAGCAGGCTGGCATGGCGAGCAGGCCTGTGGGTGCAGCTGGTGCTTCCGCCATGGACGCTGCTGCCCTGGCTTCTGCAGATCCTCTGTGAAGCTGCTGCTTTTACAGCCAATATGGCTGTCTTCCCTGCTCTCACCCGAGCAGGAAGGGATCTCTTTCCACCAGTGTTTCTCGCTTTCAGCTGTGGTCATAACACATGCCTACTCTGTCCACCTTGACAGCTTTGTTTCTGAGAAATAACGGGACCCATGAATGGCTTGGGACTCAGATCAAGGTCGCTGAGTAGCACCAGCTGGCACCAATTGCCTCCCTGTCCTCAGCAGAGAAGCCAAAACTCAGACCCAACTTCTCTCAATTCCAACCTCTCTCACTCAGGGAGGGCTTCCTGCCCACCCAGGATGGCCATCTCCCCTGGAAGGAGACTCTGCCCTATCTCTTTACTGGGTAATAGCAATCCCCTTATTATAGAAGGTTAATTAATCTGTTGGCTGGGGCTTAGAGAGACTAATGATGATTAGAGAGAGTATGATTTATTCAAAGAAATAAATTAATCAAAACAGGAATCCAATATGATACAGGTAGGGAATTTGGTAGAAATAAACTATCAGAATTAAATGTCAGAAAAGAAGAGGTGTCAAATCTGGGTCACTCTAAAAGAGACCTGGACAGGACTGTGGTGCAGGTGGTTTACTTGGGAAGCAACCCAAGGAAGCAGAAGATAGGGGAGGAGTGAGGAAGGGAGGGAGAAAAAGAGAACAAAGGTTATTTGTACTGCTGTGGATAGTTGGAGCTCAACTTTGATGGAGATCTTCATTATCATTTTTTTTAAGAGTCAGGATCTTGCTGTACTCCCCAGACTAATCCAGGCATCTGAGCTCAACAGATCCTCTTGCCTCAGTCTTCAAGACAACCAAGATGACAGGCACCTGCCATCGACCCCTAGCTGCTGAGGATCTTCTAAGGAACCATGTAGACTATGCTTCTGGAGGAGAGGAAGCTGGGATGTTTATCTTAATCTTTAGCTCCTGTAGTTAAGAGCTGTCCCTAGTGCCCTCTGCTTTGCCTGGACATGGGCTGAAGGAGCCACTGCAGCTCAGAGAAAGCCCCAGGTGGAGGGGTGGAGCGATGCACTGAGCAGGAACTGACCTTGTGCAGGGCACGTCCCCACAGCCATCGCTAGAATTCCAGGTGGATGGATGGGCTGTGACCCATGGACCAAAAGCATCTACTACAGCATCGAAAAGCACAATGAGATAAAGCTGTCAACTGCTCTAACAGGTCTAGTGAGGTGAGAGGAGTCACTAGACTCGGTGGGAAATCCAAGGGTAATTTTTAAAGGAGCAGCTTTAATAAAGTGGTAAAGGTTAGGGACGGTGAACAGAAATGGAAGCCAGCACATGCCACTCTCCCAAAAAGTCTGGTCATGAAACAAGGGCAGGGAGAAGGGGATTAGGCTGTCTCTATATTTTTAGAATGAAGCTTTTCTGCTTGCAATAGCGACAGTAGTGAACACTTATGGTCCCTCGCCATGTACTAGCTGGTCTTTCACGCAGTTTCACCTGTTTTAATTCACTGAATCCTTGCAACAGCCCCATGGGAGGATGCTAACACTATCCCCATCCATAGAAAAATTAACAGGGAGGCAGAGAGGCAAAGTGGCACATACAAGGTCACACCACTAGTAGGTGACTGAACTGAGTAGATCATTTCCTCTCTTGTCTATAAACTATATCCCTGTGTCTTATTCACAGAAGGAATGAAAATCAAGAAACTGCAGGTTCAAGAGGCAACAAATAATGGAGGATGTTCTGGAAGGAGGCAATAGGTGACTGACTCAAGGACACATAGGGAAGAAGAAAGGAAACAGATTCTTCACATCAGAGAAGAAAAGACGAAGGGAAAGGAAAGGGAGGGATTTGGGGGAAAATGATAAGTGAGATGATAGATTACCCTGACCTGATCATTAGACACTGAACATATGTATTGAAAGGTTATACCATGCCCCATAAATATGTGCAACTATGATGTCAAGTAAAAATAAAAGTGTTTTATTTAAAGAAGAAGGGATTTTAAAACAAGATTCCATGATTTTGTAGATTTAGCTATCTCAAGAAGTTTAGTACCAATGATGTGGCCTTGCTACTACTAAAAAGGATGCTGATTCACACAGGACATAGTTGACACGTGGTCGGCCAAGAAATACCAAGATGGTGAAGGAAGAGGGATTGATTATTCCCCTCCATCACTCAGTCACAAGTTTGACCAAGTCCACTGTGAGGACAGTCTGATGTTAATATATCACTCTTCAGCTGAATCTATGTCAACTGTGTGTGTATGTATATGTGTGTATGTGTTTAAATATTTAGTTGCACGTACATTCTATAGTTTACGTTCATTCTTAATTTATATCTAATTAGAATTTTTAGAAGAAAATTAAATAATTAAAAGACTAATTGTAAAAGAGAGGTTCCTTTAACTAGCATTTGTACTAATGGGTCCAGGTGCCTCAGTGGGTGTTAGATGGAGCTATGCAAGATTGCTTCCTCACGGGACACACTCTCTCTGCACCTAGTTCAGCAGGCTTCCCAGCACTTCATGGAGATCTGAAAGAGACTCTCTTAAGGTGGCTTACTTGCTTAGCATTGGTTTCTCATCATTAACTGGGGTGATCGCTACTGAAATGGTCTTAAGTATCTCATGCTTCCCATCTGACAACTGGATCACAAAGTTATCTGCAAGGCTCTCTGAGTCATCATGAACATATGTCAACCTCATTCCTGGAAGAAGGGGAAAAAGAGAGACCGTCAATTTTCCTTAGGACTGAATCATCCCAACACATCACAAATACTCTGCTTCAATACCCAAGGCATTAGTAAGTGTTCTTGGGGCTCAGGAGGTGGCTTAGTGGTAGAATGCGTGCTTAGCAAGCACAATGCCCTGGGTTCAACATCCAGTACAACTACAACAAAAACAGTTCACTCATCAGTGCAAGGGGGGAAATGTACTTGTTTCGTGAAGTAAAGCTGTGCCTTCATAGCCTATTGAAGATTCTTTATTTAAATAAATTAAAGGCCTTATTTTAGGTCAGTGAAGAAAGAATGTATTATTAAGCAAACCATATTGAAAAAACAAGAGTGTCAGAGTGTTTAAATGAAACTGAGAAAATGAATTAATTGGGGAAAGTTAGAGTTACAGCCCTACCTTGAGCCAATCACCAAGATCAAAACTTAAATATAACTACATTTTTAATACCTACCCATTATTTATATGGAAATGCAAGAGACCTAGCCAAAACCATCTTGAAAAAGAAAGAAGCTGAAAGCCGCACATTTCCTATTTTCAAAACTTACTGCTAAGTATAGAAATACTAACAGATATGCAACAAGATTTATGTAAAATATGTTGATTGATATGTTTATTTTTTAATACTAAGAAATGGAAAACACTCTGGACATTTAAAGCTAGGCAATGTGCAGCACAGTACACTCATTCAACGGAACAGTATCATTATCAAAAGTATGTTTTCAATTGATTTTTAAAATGCAAGAAAATGATTATAATAATTCATGAGAAAAAAAGGTTGCATAAAATGGCAATAATTTCGTAAGCTCTGTATGTTTCTGTAGGAGAATGTTTGTGAAAATACACTAAAGTTTTTGAAATGTAGTAATAAATGAACCAATAATAAAATAGAGGAAAATAACTAAAATCTGAGAGTGTCACTAAAATACTAACCTAAATATTGATTTGTGTAAATATTTTCTACTTTTTTTGTGGTACTGGGGATTGAACCCAGAGGCATTCTACCTCTCAGCTATACCCCCAGCCCTATTTTTTATTTTTTATTTTGAAACAGGGTCTCACTAAGTTGTGGAGGGCCTCACTAAGTAACTGAGGCTGGCTGCGAACCTACGATCTTCCTGTTTCAGCCTCCCAAGTACTGGGATTACAACATGACTATATAGTTCAAGTTTTAATAAATGAGGATAGAATATTTATTTAATCTGATAATAAACAATAATGTTATTTTTAAAATTTTCTTGAGAGTAAAATTTGAACTATTATTCCCTTTTCCTATGTCTTAAATTTGAAATAAAAACATGCTTGCAACACATATCCCATTTTTTGCACAGCTGTTGATTTGGTTATATCTTCATTTATGTTCCAAACTGTATTTCTTTTCAATTAATAAATACTGAGAAATATAAATTTACTTTTCAAATTCAAACATGAGATGCCACTATGCAATTATTAAAAAGTAAACTCTGGGATAGAGAGCCTACACTCTAATCAAAGACAGATAATTTAAAGACAGCAGGACTCAGACATGGTAGCACACACCTGGAATCCTGGTACTTGGGAGACTAAGACAGTAGGATCATAGGTTTGAGACCAGCTACAGCAAGTTAGACCCTTTAGTAACTTAGCAAGACCCTGTTTTTCAAAATAAAAAATAAAGTAGGGCTGAGGGTATAACTCAGAGGTAGAATTCCTCTGGGTTCAATCCCCAGCACCACATTAAAAAAAAAAAAAAAGAGGCTGGGCCTGGTGGCTCACACTTGTAATACCAGCATTTGGAGCATAAAGAGGATCAGGGTTCGCAGACAGCCTCAGCTACTTAGCGAGGCCCTTTGCAACTCAGTGAGACCCTGTTTCAAGAATTAAAAAAAAAAAGACTAAAAGATAGGGCCTGGGGTGTAGCTCGGAGGTAGAATGCCTCTAGGTTCCAACCCCAGTACCAAAAAAAAAAAAAAGACAGTAGAAAAATATGGAACAAGGGCTAAGACACAACAAGCAAGAAGAAATGGTTTAGAGCATCTGAGTGGGTTTCCAGAGGGACCTCACAGAAAGCTGCCTTACAAAAGCACAGCCATGGCTAGCCCAAGGGGGAAGGACCATGCAGCCTGAGAAAACAAAACAGGTAGAGAATGAAGGAGAATGAAGTAGGCAATAATTCTAGAACTGCACACACTGGTCAGAGTTTTGAAAGTATTTTTGTATGTGGAAATGGGATAAGACCAATTTTTAAAAGAGTAATTAAAAAATAATTTAGGCTGCTATTTCAATGTGTCATTTCCCTAAAGAGCAAATTATCTCCTCAGAGACTAATGAGTTCTTATTATATGTGGTTCTATATTTGTTTCAACTGTGGAAATTTTGGCAGATGAATCTCTTAAAATTTAGTTCCATGATCTCAATAGTTTTAAATAGGAATTTTTATTATGACATTAAAATTTTGCATTAAATATCAAAAATCACAAATAACATTTTAATGGTACTATAAAAGTGAAAAAAAATGTTGTGTCTTTTCAATTATCTATTATGTCTAGCCAGGACTTTATGCCCTACAATATTCCAGAGCCCAGAAGTAACCCTGGAGAAAGAAATAAAGTAAGAGGATGCTATTTCTTTATCTCTTATTTCTATGATATATTATTATCTTTTCTTGATTAAATTATTTTAAACTGTTTTTATCTGTGTGGAACTGGGGATGGAACCCAGGGGCTGTTTACCTCTGAGTTACACTCCCAGATCTATTTTTATATTTAATTGGAAACAGGGTCTCACTAAGTTGCTGAGAGCCTCACTAAGTTAGCTGAGGCTGGCTTCAAACCTGTGCAATCCTCTTGTCTCAGCCTCCCAAGTACTGGGATTACAAGTGTGAGCCACCACACCTGGCTTAACTTATTTTTAAAATTGACAAAAGTTGCATGTATTTACAGTGTACAACATATATATATATATATATATATATATATATATATATATATATATGGCATGGTTAAATCAACCTAGTTAACATACATACTACTATCCATATTTGTCATTTAGGGACATGAGAACACTTAAAATCTACTCTCTTAGCAATTTTCAAGTATACAATATTGTTATTAACTATAGTCACCATGATGTACAGTCAATATCTTGAATATATTCCTCTAGTCTAAATAAATTTTATGCTCTTGGACCAATATTTCCCCATTCCTCCCATCTCCTAACCTCTGGTAAAAACAGAGTAACTTTCTACTCTATTTCTATGAGTTGGACTTTTTTAGAGTCCACACAAAACAAAAACATGAGTTAAGTTATTACACCAACAACTGAGTAGAAGTGGCCCATGCTATACCAGTCTTGAGAAGTTCCATGGAAAAGTTGTAAACAAGTTCATGTTTCTGGTCAAGGCTGGCTGGCCGCTCATTCTGAAGAGGGTCCTCACTGAAGACCCTGTTGATGAGGAGGCCGTGGCGTGGTTTATGAGTGATGCTGAACAGTAAAGCATCTTTGGGAACATCAGCGTCGGTAGCACTGATTATGGAAGAATCCAGCTCTGCCATCTGACCCTCGCACACCTAAGGAAAACAAGCCAGAAAAGTCAGCTCTGTGTAAAACAGAACTTGTCTATTAGTTTCTTTCTGTAACATTTACATATAACAAGCCCTAAAAAGAAATTACTAGTTTGAAAAGAACATAAAAAGAAATATCAGCCGGGCGTGGTGGTGCACGCTTGTAATCCCCATGCTTGGGAGGCGGAGACAGGAGGATCACACAGGTTCGAAGCCAGCCGCGCTGGCTTAAGAGACCCTGTTTCCAAATAAAAATATAAAAAGTAGGTCTGGGAATGTAGCCCGGAGGTAGAAGGGCTTCCAAGAACCCCAGTACCACCAAAAAAAAAAAAAAAAGAAAAGAAAAGAAAAGAAAAGAAAAGAAAAGAAAAGAAAGAAGGAAGGAAGGAAGGAAGGAAGGATCAAATCTATTAATCTTCCTCACAGTTTTTTCTGATGATTCAAAGAACTGTTTATTTCTATGTAGAACAAAGACCATTCAGTTTAAAACATATACGTTGCTCTTAATTCAAAGGTTGGTGAGGGAAAGGCAACCAAAGGATGCTTGCTTTCTGAAAACTAGAAAAGTTCAGTTGGAAAACTAAATTGAGAACCTTCACCTTCAGACACCAATCTGCTATTTTGGCCTCCTGGACTTCATCACTTCTACAATTCTGATTTAGAAATAGCACAGATTAGCTGGGCGTGGTGACGCACGCTTGTAATCCCAGCATTTGGGAAGCTGAGACAGGAGGATCGTGGTTCTCAGACCGTCTCAGTGACTTAGTGAACCCTCCACAACTCAGTGAGACCCTGTTTCAAAACAAAGAATAAAAGTAGGTCTGGGGGTGCAGTTTGGAGGTAGAATGACCCTGGGTTCCATCCCCTGTGCCAAAAATAATAATAATAAAAGAAAGCACAGATTTATTTTATTTATTTATGATTTTTATTTTTAAACAGGGTCTCACTAAGTTATGGAGGCCTCACTAATTTTCTGAGGCTAGCCACAAACCTATGTATGGTCTTCTTGTCTCGGCCTTCCAAATACTGAGATTACAGGCGTGCACCATCATGCCCTGTTTGTACTGGTGTTCTTTGATTTTTATCATTACAGTTAAAACATCTTTATTTCATTTCAATCAAAGACTGAAATGTAGAAGGATACATCTGGTAACATATAGTGTTTATTTTAATTCTGGGTCTCTAATCTCTCCCTAACCCTAACCACCTCTAATTTTCTTGAACCACCTTCCAATATCACACTTCAGATTTTATAATCCCTAAGCAAAAGGAAGTGGAACGTTCATCATTGTATGTAGGATACAGTCATTTAGACCTTGACAATATGGTACTACATGTCTTGACCTCAACCCCCCCTCCATAGTGATGATAGAGAGAGCAAGGAAATATTTCTGTATCTTACTTTGTAATATAGCAAGATCTAAGTAATAAATGCATGCAAATTCTGCACATGTTTCTTGGGACTCTGCAATATCCCTGAGCTGTTGGGATATACACATTCTCAAGAATCAAAGTCAAGTGAAAGTACGAAGGCCTGTCCATCAATAACTGTAAGAAGAGGAAGAAAACGCCTAGTGTTTCTAGATACCAGTACACAAGGAACACGTAAAAATAAAGGAGACTGGAATGCCTTTGTGGCTTAAGGGAACAATCAAGCCTGGAAGGTATAGAACTGTGAACACACCCTTTCTCTGCAGGTTCTCTCTAACTTTGAAGGGAAGCCTCCAGGAAGTACTTTTGGTAGATTGTGCATAAAGAAGACTTATTCATACATAACATGATGCTGATTTTAACTTATCTGGCCTTATGAAGGGCTGAGACAATATCACCAATTAATTCATACTGATATACTTATGAAATCATCTTTGATGATAATTTGCCTTTTACTCAAAGAATGTGTGTGTGTGTGTGTGTGTGTGTGTGTGTGTTCATGAGAGAGAAGGGGGGGGGGGAGAATATCAAACCTAGAGGCATTCTGAGCTACACTCTCAGCCCTATTTTATTCTTTTATTTTGAAATAGAGTCTCACTAAGTTGCAAAGGGCCTAAATTGCTGCAGTTGGCCGTGAACCTGTGGTCCTCCCATCTCAGCCTCCCAAGTACTGGGATTATAAGCATGTGCCATCATGACCAGCTTTCAGAGAACTTTAATAAAGCAACTTAAAAATATGTTGTCTACATCCTTCTTTGTAGAGCTTGACTATGACACTCCCTCACCCCCAACTCATTATGACAATGTCTCTTATTTACTGAAAGATAAGTTCATTCAAAAGATTACCAGGAAAATTACTGGAAAAAATGTGGTATTCAGTTTTGGAGAGCGAGTTATTTATGGAGACTGTGACAATAAAAATGCTAGATCAATGCATAAAAAGCAAACATGCACTAGTAGACAGGTTTGGAATGAATGACAATAAGCTGAAGCCTCAAACCTTTTTAGAGCACCGCTTAATGTAATCCAAACTTGCTATGAAATAAGTGTGTTTTCTCCGAAGAAAGCAAAATAGAGTTATCGAAAAGAAAAATAGCTCTTGAAGCTGAAAGTCAGCTCTGCCAACGACACAAGAGGCTCCATATTTGTTAGTCTACAGCAGCTTTTTATGGAACACACAGGTGAAAAGCATGATTACTTTCAGAGAAGATCAAGGGACAACTTCCCAATGGCCTAATTATTTCAGAAGCCCTTACCCTAGATGCATACAAGACAATAGAGGTAGGTATAGAAGGAATCATTGGTGGATTTTTTTTTTCTTTTCATAATTACTGAAGGGCTCTCCAGAGACACCCATGTGCCAACTGAAGACGGAAGGCAGGAGCTGGCTCTTAAATTTCATGCTTGTGGTGACTCTCATGTACCATTAAGATTCAGTAGAAAATTAAAATCAAATAAAGATGTTCACATTTACAGTGTGATTATTTTTAGTGAAAAATAAAGCAAAATAATAGCTTTGGACAATAATAACAATAACAGCAAAAAGATGACAAATAAAACAATGATAATAATATGACAATACCTATTCATTAAGAGTCTACCCTTTGCCAGACCATGTTAATCATCATGGCTACCTCTCAAAGAAAATTCAATACACATTTTGCTGATGAGGAAAGAGAAGTACAAAGAGAAATAACCTGCCCAAGATCCTACAACTATTAAAAACAACACCCAAGTCCCTCTGATCCCAAAGGCTGAGTTCATTTCATCAGGATTTGCTATTACTGTCTGAATTATATAATCACATATACATATTACACATATATATAATATAATTTTAAAATGCTTGTATACTGATAGTAAAGATTTCAAATACATATAATTAAGAATTTTTTTAAATACACTACTGTGGAGTATTATAGTGTAGAGTATTATATTACAGCATAGTATATATAATACAATATAATACAAACCCTTTTTTTTTTTTTTTTGGTGGTACTGGGGTTCCTGGAAGCCCTTCTACCTCCGGCTACACTCCCACGGGCTACACTCCCAGACCTATTTTTATACTTTTTTATGTGGAAACAGGGCCTCTTAAGCCAGCGCGGCTGGCTTCGAACCTGCGCGATCCTCCTGTCTCCGTCTCCCAAGCGTGGCGATTACAAGTGTGCGCCACCATGCCTGGCCAAACCCTTATTTTTAAGTAAAGAAATAAAGAAATAATCACAGTATCATGTATGTTACTAACATGTGTACAAATTATTTAGGTTATGTAGTTGACTTTATTATGCCCCATTCCTTCAGTTATGAAGTAGCAATAATAATAACACCATCACTCTAAATGCTTATTCTGAGTATTAAACATGAGTACATATAAAGGGCTTGGAATCTACAATCTACTCCAAAGTACTCCATCTTATCTATATGCAATTTGATAATTTCATCCATGTAATAGCCATATGTCAGCAATTGTTATTATAACTTCCATTATTATTATTATTATTATTATTATTTATTATTATGTTAATAGTTTTCAAGTGTTTATATTACATGAAAGGATATTGCCTTCCCCACTCCTCACTAAATTATTGTGTTTGGTATACTTGGACCACTGCAAATGGAATATGTAAAAATAAAGATCAGAGCCGGGCGTGGTGGCGCATGCTTGTAATCCCCGCGCTTGGGAGGCAGAGACAGGAGGATCGCTCAGGTCCGAAGCCAGCCGCGCGCACTGGCTTAGGAGACCCTGTTTCCAAATAAAAAATATAAAAATAGGTCTGGGAGTGTAGCCCGGAATTGAAGGGCTTCCAGGAACCCCAGTACCACCAAAAAATAAAAAAAATAAAGAACAGAGAATTATAAGAGAGAAATGGACAAGTCTCTTACAGTAATATTCTGCACTACAAAGTCAGGAGCTTCATCATTTGTGGGATTGATTGTCACATAAAATGGTATCTGCATAGAGCGCTGCTTCCCATCTGTCACGTAGACTATGAACTGGTCCGCAGTTGGTTCTATCCTCTGATGCCTGGACTGTACATAGTTAATGTGTAAAGCCTTCATATCTTTCCACTGAAAGGAAGCTGGAATACATAAATGAGGAGAAAACATTATTTCCAAGTTATTGTTCCTTATCTTTAACCCTATAATAGCCCATTTCTCAGCAAAGCAAATAAGAGATCACAGCAGTTGACTTAAGTATCTATTGTCAGGGACAACACTTGACAGCCATCGATGTAAAAGCAGATATCCACATATCCAAAGGAAAGATTCAAAACTGCAAGAGCTGCTACTTAGAATGCAGAGGGACTTTATGTCCATACTTCAGATCCTTGAAATGAATGCCAGGGACACCTTCACTTGTTCTTGTCTTTTTGGGTAAGAAAATGACCACCTCTTTCACAGAAAGGCAAAATAAGAGTCAATCTATCATTTTTCTTATTTGACATATGTATATCAAGCAACTGATTGGCTTGAGTGGAATTAGCTGACCTGATGTTTAGGTATTAAGATGTGGCCTTAAATCAAAGGAGAAAAAAAAAATCTCAACTGTGAATTAAGTCCCAGAAAAAGATTGAGTAAACTTTAATGCAATTAATCTTAAACCTAGCCTCTCTTATATTTATAATAGATATGCCCTACAAGGGGCTTGTGGCATCATTTACTTCCAACATGTTTCCTGCTGGGCATAGTGGCACAGGCCCAGTACTTCAGAGGCTGAGACAGGAAAATCACAGGTTCAGGGCCAGCTTCAGCAAATTATCTAGATCCTCTTTCAAAACAAAAAATAAAAAGAAGTAGGGTGTAGCTAGGAGGCATAATGTCCCTGGTACCAAAAATAACAATAAATAAAAATAAAACATGGTCTTTGAAAAATTTTACTTTTGATTTCTGTTTTTGTTTTGGTTATTTTGTTTTTGCCTGAAATTTAAGAGCTATTTTGGTATCTGGGACACATTTTGATTTCAAAATTAATGTCATCTGCTTAAATATTCCAGGCCTTCTCTCTCTATGATTCTCATAGTATACTTCCCAATCTTTTATACCAGTTATCTATTAAAAATGCTAAAAAGTTGTGAGAATGAGACCTTGTGAACTTCCACAGATTAATTTAATCACAACATTCTGTGTTGTGACGAGAGCCTTTTTAAAACATTCTTTCTTTGATGATATTCTCCTATTTTTCATAAGTAAAATTTTCTTGTATTTTGATATAAACTTGCATGCATAGGGAAAATCAGAATAAAATTAAAATAATGAGATTCAAAAGTACTAGCTGTAGAAATAATAACTTTTGTGTGTGTGTGTGTGTGTGTGGTACTGGGGTTCCTGGAAGCCCTTCTACCTCCGGGCTACAATCCCAGACCTATTTTATATTTTTATTTGGAAACAGGGTCTCTTAAACCAGCGCGACTGGCTTCGAACCTGAGCTATCCTCCTGTCTCCGCCTCCCAAGCGCGGGAATAACAAGCATGCACCACCACGCCCAGCTAGAAATAATAACTTTTTAATGTAAGGGATGCCCTGAACACTTCTGAAGTCCTTACCCAGTAACTGAGCATGATCTTGCCAGTCATATCCATAAACATAGACAAGTTTTTGCCGGTTGCAAAACCAAGACATACCTATATGGATGCCCGTATTGCTTTTCTCAAAACCCACAGAAGGGAGTGTGTTTTCAAGGTAGCCAAATTGGGGAGGAGAAACTAAAACAAATTCCAAGTCATCTTCAGCAGTGTCAGGGTCAGCGGCCAACAAATGGTCAGTGGTAAGAGCTGCTGAGAACCCTTCGTCTACAATAAATATGGTACCTGCATACAAACAATAGCACAATTATGACTTAGCATGAAATCTCATCAGAATACCGAGGACAAAAGGCAGATTGAAATTCCAATTCAGAGAAGCTTCCCCTGTGCAAATACACCTCCATGGGAGATGTTCATTTCCTCTGGTATACTTCTCTGTATAGCGACAATATTCAGGGGTAATGGGTGGAATTTAATTTTACTTATGAAATTATATTTTTTTCCTTGAATGAGCAAGCCACACAATAATTGAAAGACAGCAGAAATACTAAATGCTCCAGCAAAGCCCTTTAGCCATTCTCGAAGAACTCGGATTTCCCTTGTGTCTCTACAGAAGTGACAAATGAAAATAAGAATTGCCAAACTGTTTTAATGATAAGCCACTAAATGTAGTTTATGTACTCTTCAAGATCAGTTGTTACCTCTGTTTGTCAGAGCGTTAATTGCCTGAGAGCTATTATGAATTGCTCATAACGAACATTTTTTTCCATGCCTTAGTGCTTAATTATTCTGCTGGGATAATGCTTCCTTTCCAGAACATTGCTTGGGAGATAGTTTGCAAATTACAATAACATTCATACATATGCTTATGTTTTTTTTTTTCTGAGCGACAGAACATATACATAATGCCTATGAAGAGATGACTTTCTAAAAAGCAAATAAGGTTAAATGTATATAAATGGTCTCTCTGGTACACTCATTCTGCTCTAATAGAAATTATTATGGAAAAAATAAATTACTCTCTCTCCAGCAGGCAAATGCTATTTTCCCATGTGAAATGAAACCAGAATATTTGAGGATTTTCAGCGCTGTCCTTGTCCCAACCCACATGCATGCACACGCACGCACATTTTTATCTCCATACAGAAATATCTAAGAACTTAAAAAGTAAATTCTTTTGACTTGTAGTATTTTATAGATTTTGGATTTTCTAAAAATTTCTGGGGTGACATTTATTGGAAGGCAATAATATATGGCAGTTTTTTATTTTGACTATAAGTGGATTATTTTTGTGAACCACAGGTATAATGTTAGGTAAGATCATAGTACTTCAACAGAAAAAAATATTGTCACCTATTGCAATCGAAGGTGGCTGATTGTCCACTGGATGCACTGTGATGTTGAGATCATACACTGGAAAGGACTCGTGAAGAGGAACAGATGGATTAGGTCCATTGTAACAACAGCCGTTCACAAAAGGGCCAGCTTCTGCATCCGAAACCACCAATGTAATGGAGTCAAAGCCAGGCATGAGGCCAATCTCACCACCTGGAGAACACAAGTATGGCTGAAATCTGGTTTTCTGAAAATCGAGAATACCAAGATTGGACATCTATCTGTTCACGCCTCTTCTATAAGCACTGAGAGGCAAGGCGAGGAACTTACGTGGATAAAATGTAAAACTCAATTCTATAACTATGAAATGAAAATACAGTCATGAAAGTCAATGCAAAAATCTTGTCCATCTGTTGCCTCCAGTGAAATCCCTGCTAGCCATCAATCACCAGAGGTAGCAACCCAGGGCTAACAAGGGTCTGACAGTTCACAAGTGAACACGGAGAGGCCTGAAGCTTGAATAGTGGTGTTTTCATTCTTCCTTCATCATCCATCCTTTAGTGTTAGGACCAGCCTCTGGGGGAGGCTGAAGGCACCCTGCTCTCTCTCTCTCTTTCCAATTTCATCAACCACTTTGAATAACCATCAACCACATTGCTGTTTAGAGAAACAGAGAATGCTGGGCAGGTGGAAAACATAGGCAATCCACATTTTGGTCATTTCTTTCAAAGATTGTTTTACATATTGGCTAAGATTTTTGTATGTGTGGTACTAGGGATGGAACTCAGGGGCATTCTACCTCCAAGCTATACTCTCAGCCCTATTTTCATTCTTTATTTTAAAAGAAGGTCTCACTGAGCTGCAAAAGGCCTCACTAAGTTGCTTAGGCTGGCCTTGAACTGCAATCCTCCTGTCTCAGCCTCCCAAATGCTGGGATTACAAGCGTGCACCACCATGACCGGCTTCCTGGCTAAGATGTTTTTAAAACTAGCAACGGTGCCTTGAAAAAAGGTAGCACTTACTTTTGTTTTCTTCTTTTTACTTGTTAGATTTTTACTGTCTAAGGTTCAAAAAGAGACCCCTCAACTTGAATAGTGAGAGGAATAAAAAGAAAATATCAGGATCCCATAGCTAATCTGAAACAGGAGAGTCTCCTCTAAAGTATTAACAAACAGCACGGAGTGCTTGCTCTCCAGGGGACAGAATGCCCAGCACCTGTGCTCTCGGTAATTCTAATGCATCATCTTCAAAGTGCCAAGAGGAAAGCAATTACTGCTGGACGCTTCCACGAGACTAGGACACAAAAGATCAGGGATGTCATCTCTTCTCATCAGACACACTGGCCAAATCCGCAGAGTACTGCACTTGGCTTTATTTTCCCTGTTTAAAAAAATGACAGAGAAAGCTAGAGATGAAATCATGGAAGAACCAAATGAGTAAGAGATTAAAAACTGAAAAAACAGAGTTGAAGTTCAGAGAGTTAGAAAGAAACTAAACTGGGGAGGAGTCAAAAATAAGAGGCCCCCACCTGTTCATACGGATAAAAATAACTGGTTTAAAACAGTTATTCACTTGGTAAATATTTAAGGCCTATATTGGGATGATTAGTGTCCAAATACTCTAGCAGAGAGAAAGGAAGACATTTTGCAACTGTGAAAGGCATTTCAAAAGACTGCCAGATGCCAAAAGATCCACTGTGCTTTGCACACAGTCTAAGGGTAGATAAGAAAATGTAGTGTGGTTAAAATATCAGATTTATGTATGGGCTAGATTGAGCACATCAAATTGCTACTATTAAATCATCTTTTATCCATTAGATAGCAATTTCACATTCAGTAGGCTTTCCATATCCACACATTCCACATCCATGAATTCAATCAAGTGCAGGTCAAAAATATTCAGAAAAAAAATGCATTTGTCCTTACACGCCAAATAACAACTATTTACATAGCATTTGCATAGCATTTGTATTATAAGTAAGCTAGAGATGACTTAAAGTATATGAAAAGAGGTGCATAGGTCATAAGCAAATACTTGGCCATTGATATGAGGGACTTGAGCATCCTGGATTTGGGTATGGAGGGAGGGAGGGTGTCCTGAAGCCAATCCCCTGGGGATACTCAGTGATGACTGTGTTCCTGCCTGATTATGTACAAGATACTGAGGGTGAAGAAGATGAGAATGTTGGCTGCCAGGGGCCTGGGGCAGGGCCATCACACTGCAGAGATTTGGACATTTGTAGCACCCAGAACAAAGGAGTATACAAGAAGACACTCATCTCACCCCTAATGTACCAGTTCATCATGAGCCTGCCAAAGATGCTGAAATTAAACATTAAACAACAATCACTGGTCTTTGAATCCCTTTCCTGCAGGCCTACTTGAGATCTATTGAGGAAATAAAAAAGAAATATGTAGTTGTGAACCCTCAGGAGACATTGAGAAATATCAAGCAAGTGGACTATGCTTCCCACAACAGAGAAATGACCAATAAAACCTGTCCGACTGTTTCTTGCAGGTAGGAGGGCTAGGGAAACCTCATTTAAAGAAAAAAGCTATCTGAAGAAGTGACTGAAATTTCCCATGTTAAACAGCCATGGGACAGCTGATAACCTGATAAGTCACTGTTTTCCAAAATACATATGAGAAATATTGCTGCAAAATGTTTTCTCCCATTTCCAAATGAATTTTTAGCAATCTCCATCCCTCCTCCTTGAGACCCCTCCCACCTCGCTGACTGAACTCTCCTTGTCTCTTCAAATAGGAAAATGGGCTGAATTCTGACATCTCTTACGTTGCCCACCACTCAGCTGGCCTTCCACATCCCATTAGACTTCTACCATTCAATTTTCAGTTTTAAAAGGGCATATGGATGAGTAAACAAGAAACTGTAATAATGTGTGCTTAATTCAGCAAGAAGAAATACATGGTATTAGTACTGAGGACGTGCCTCTAACTCAGGCCTCAGATGTGTGAGGGGAGATGATGTGATGTGCAGATTGTCATGCTGTTATCTTTACCCGAGGATGCACTTTGTCTGCATATTTAACTTAGTACTCCTTCATAGCAGAGTCTGGATTTACAGCCCCATGACGCCTGGTGCTGCATCTTCCAAGTATCAGATGCTGAATTAGTATTTTCTTTAGTTGAACATTTCACATGGGGCATAAATGTCACCTACGTCACAATATGATATGATGCCAAAAATATAAGCACAGTGCTTTTACACAAGCATCTCGGGTATATATCTAATGTGTATTCACACTGTCATGTGCTGTACGCAGGCCACAAGGTATAAGACACCATCTTTGGTTCTCAGGAACCCACAAATCAGACTAGTCACTTCTCAAGAGCTGGCTGGGGATCAGTAAACTTTTTAAATTAATATTATTGCCTTAGAGAGCTTACTTCAAGTATTCCTATTAGGATTTGTGGATCTGTAAACTACAAGAGCCAACTACATCTCCTTCAACTTGACCCAAGGGGAAGTCTATGTGGTGGCCTTCAGAACAGAGTAGCCAGTGCCACTTGCTCTCCCTCCACTCTTGGAAATTCATTATAACACTGAGAAAAATGAAGAAATGACAAATTGCCCAAGTGGTCACCCCTAGCTCATACTCACAATGACAGGCATGTGCGGTCATCTAGAAATATTTCTATACATAGTAACCACCCTTGAAAAATGGGATCCAGGCTGGAGCTTCATCTTACTTTTTTTTTGGTAGTACTGGGGTTCCTGGAAACCCTTCTACCTCCGGGCTACACTCCCAGACACCTACTTTTCATATTTTTATTTGGAAACAGGGTCTCTTAAGCCATAGAGGCTGGCTTTGAACCTGCGCGATCCTCCTGTCTCCGCCTCCCAAGCGCAGGGATTACAAGCGTGCGCCACCACACCCGGCTCATCTTACTTTTTTAACGGAAGCAAGCATTAAGACTGTTAGGTTACCAGAGCCCACAGCAAGGAGTGGTGTTACCACTCTCCCGCTGTTCACATTCCCTCTCTAGTAACAATTCTGTCACTTACCTGTGTGTTTGTATGTCACAGTCCCTGAAATAACATCTCCCTGGGAGAACTGGTCCACCTTGACTCCAGCCTTCCTCACCACCCCCTGTTGAGGTTCTCGCGCTAGCATGAACATCAGTTTTAAGTCATCACTGTCCACATCGGTAGCAAAAATGTGCTCGGCGGTGATGACCACCTCGCCTCCCTCTGAGCAATGCATCATGGAAATGAGGTCAGCCTTCAGGATTGGTGGCTCATCATTTACAGGGTATACCTAAGCAGAGGAGAACATGTGTGTTTGCAATAAAAATGAAGAAATGACAAATTGCCCAACTGGTCACCCTTCACTCATACCCACAATGACAGGCATGTTTGATTGTCTAGCCACATTCAACAGTGGCCATTGAATTTGGCCACGCAGCCTGCATCTTTTACCTTTCCCTATAAGCACCACCTCACAAGGAATGCCCCATGTGAAAGGCATTTTAGAGAGGAATGGAAGAAAGCGGTTATGCTTTGAGACTCCAAGCTCTATTTGTTTCTATACAGACAAAACATTAGTGTAATATAAACTATTCCTCACCAAAAGTCTCTACCCTTCTTTGCTAAATTTGCATGTATTCCTGAGGAATTCTAGTTCTTGTGGTTGGATGCACACACGTTCATAGCATCGAACTTATTTTCATTTCAAATCACTTGGATATTATAAGGCTTTCTTCCAACCCAATTTCTTGCCACCCAGGAAGTCCTGCTTCAGGTTCAGTGTGGATTCCCCAGGGAAGCCTTCCTTGACCACTTGGGCTATGTAGGAGCTGCAGTTACAGAAAATATATGTTTTCATCAATTAATTGCCTTGGTGATGACCTGTTTAATATTTGTCTTCAATCCTAGCCTGTAACCTCTAGAAGAACTGGGATCCTATTTGTCAGGAATCTAGTCTAAGATGTGGCATACAGCTGATATTTACAAAACATGTGTTGTTGAATAAATGAATGAGTGAATATAACTACTCAACAGAGAAATTCAAGAGCTCCAGAAGTCCTTTGGGCATATACTCAACTTTTATGGGCAGATTTTTTTTTCATTTGTCAAAAGGGAGGGGCAAAAATAACCTCAATCAGGCTTCATGCCAGGGCTGCACAGCACCTAAATTCACAAAGGAGTACCAACATAAACACAAAGGCACACGCACACACGGCTCCTCCCATAAGTAGGGAACCCCCGGTAATGCCAGCCTAACCTGCTGGGCCACTAAATAATGAGTGTCATAGTTCAAAAACATGAAAAATAACTTATACGTGGAGCCCATTACTTTTTAAATTAAGTACCTGGGTTTGAGGTCAGAGCACTTTTACTCAAGGTCTACAAAAAGTGTAAGCAGGCATCCTCTTGCTTCGGAGTCAATGTTTTTTCACTAATCTCAGGGACTCAGAGAAGTTTCCAAAATAAGCCCTTTACCTTGATATGAACTGGGAAGGAAACATTCTACCCACCTCAACATGTAGAACAAATTCTGCTGAATTCGTGCCATCCGTGGCTTCCAAGCGTATGTCATCCTGAAGAGCCTCAGATCCATCATGTTGATACCTATGGGGATAATATTTGCAACTAATCTCTCAAGAACACCGAGATGAGTGATTCAAGAGCTTTTCTACGGCTTGGGCCACGGGCTCACTAAATAAATAAGAAAATAACAACAAAACGAAAACAAGCCAGGAATGGTGGTGCATGCTTGTAATCCTGGCATTTGAGAGGCCGAGACAGGAGGATCACAGATTCACAGCCAATCTCAGTAATTTAGTGAAGCTCTTAGAAACTTAGCAAGACTGTTTCCAAATAAAAAAATAAAATAGGGCTGGAGGTGTAGCTCAAAGGTAGAATCCCTGGTTTCAATCTCCAGCACCAAACCAAACCAAACAAACGGACAAAAAGAGCAAAATCATGAAGTCACATATTTAACTATTTAAGTATGCTTGAATGTAAAACCGTTCCACCCTTTAAAATGTGTTCAATGCAGTGACAATTTGTCCCCAAATCAAAAAGTGGTCCTTCAATTACCCCTGTATCAACATTTAGTGTAGCTCAGCCTACTTGCAGACTACACTGGCTGGGACTAGAGAGACTCCAAGATTGAGTGGTTTTAAGTTTTAATCAATTAATTGCCTTAGTGAGGACCTGTTTAATATCTGTCTTCAATCCTAGCGTGTTACCTGAGCGGTAGACAGAAAAAAGTAAGACCCTGTGTAGATGTGATGATTCCCTTTCTTTCCCCATCTTCAAACCTAATCTTTCAGTTATTCAGCTGTACTCTCAAAAACCTTGATCCATGAATTCTGTATTGCCTCCATCCTCTACTTCCAAGCTCTCTTCCTCTCAACTTATAAAAATCTCAAACCTCTCCCAGATTCAAAAATACCTTTCCTTGGTCTAGCCTTGGCTCTGTCTTCCCTTAATTCTCAGCCAAGTTTCTCAAAGGCATTGTCTCATTCTAGACTTTCTCCCCAGCACACTGCTGTGATGCCCAATAGATTCTAAATAGCTGCTGAATTTAATTGAGCCAGGATTTTTAGCCTATCAATAATCTGATCATGATTAGAATGGAAATAAATTTCCATAAAGAATGGAAATAAGTCCTAGGAGTAGAAAGTAAAAGTTGCATTAGAAATAATGCAGTATATTGAAAAACCAGGGCCATCCTTTTCTCAGGACTAGCCTCACCAATAGGCTGGGTAGTGAGAACTCAGGTTGGAGACTCTATTCCAATGTGGGGAAAGGCCCCCAACCCCTCTAACACACTACCTTTTTATACTTTTTATTGCCATGCTCTCTGCTGCTTTTATCAAAAATATTGAAAAGTGATAATGTGCTAATCCTGTTTTATTATGCTGATACCCCTAGAAGGGTCAAAAAGGCCTAAGAATACACATCTAAAAAGATGTGTACAGAAAGATCTGTACAGTCAAGCAGATATTTCAAAACCTGAATCCTCCATATACTAGCTGGGTGACTTTGGAAAAATTCCAAAGCCATAACATGAGAAACAGAACCATTTACCTTGTCAGGTTTTCATTACTGTCAAGACTAAATCAATTTAAAAATATTAATTGAAAATCTCTAGCAAAGTGGTTGAATATATAGTTCTAGCAAATATTGGTACTTTTTCTATTCATTTTTCATTGCCTAGTAAGAATTGCCTAAACCAAATTCTCTAACATGCAGCTAAGAACTGGGATCTCAAAAACAAAAGCAAGCCGGGTGTGGTGGCGCACGCTTGTAATCCCCGCGCTTGGGAGGCGGAGGGAGACAGGAGGATCGCGCAGGTTCGAAGCCAGCCACGCTGGCTTAAGAGACCCTGTTTCCAAAAATAAAATAGGTCTGGGAGTGTAGCCCAGAGATAGAAGGGCTTCCAGGAACCCCAGTACCACCAAAAAAAACCAAAAGCAAAACAAGGGAAATTTTGGTGGAATCGGTGAGTAGTGAGAAGAGGCCAAGGAACTGGAAACTACAAATCAATACTATAAATGAACTGTCAGGATTAAATATCTTCTTGCTTGCAAATCTTTATTCCTAGTCAACTTCCTAGTCAAAGTGTTAAACCAAACATTTGATGCCTAGTACTTTCCCAACATACTTTTTGGCCCTTTTGATAAGAGCCAAGGTGTCAATTTGTAGTTTATACAAGTGAGAAATAAGCTTGTATATATCTGAACCTTACTTTCAGGTAGTCTATGTTGTATCCAGAGAAGATGTTTTACTTAATTGTGTAGAAAAGTTCCTTGCTGAACTGCATTAGGTAGAGGAAATGGAAGAGCTCAGGTGAGAAGAACCAAAATGACCATGAGGCAGGGATTTCTCTATCCCTCTCAGAGCCCCAAGTCTTATTCCATGGCCTACCTGCTCAGACCACCCTACTTGATCACCTGCAAATCCCTACTCCAGTAGAATGGAATAAAAGGTTCCACTAAAGGTGTAGATCAACAGAGTTCTACCCCAGAGTTTTCAGGGAATGAAACTGACTCTTCTTAGAGCTGAGTTCAATGATCTAGATTAGCCTCACAGATGATTCCAGTCTGTATCTATCTAGTTTTTGTTACCTCATGTGATATGTGCAGTTCCAACAAATTTAATATTCATGGTAATTAATTTTTGTTGTTTAAGTATCCATGAAGTCACCCCCACTGGTGCAGTAAACCAGAAGGAAAGAACTATCGGGAGGAAAATGAAAACATTTTCACTTGTAATTTTCAAGTGACTCTTGAAATTAGTAAGGGACATGTTGCTATTCCTGAAATATTTGGACGAATTTCCTTTTCCTTATTCTGCCTCACAACTGATCTAGATGGGGAGCCAAGATATATAAAGAAAAAAGCCGAGCTGGGTGTGGTGGCACACTTGGATGGCTGAGACAGGAGGATCACAGGTTCGAAGCCAGCCTCAGCTACCAAGTGACGCCCTTCACAATTTAATGAGACTGTTTCAAATAAAGAATAAAAAGTAGGGCTGGGAGTGTAGCTCAGAGTTAGAATGTCCCTGAGTTCAATCCCTAGTACCGCAAAAAAAAAAAAAAGAAAAGAAAAAGCCATGAAATTTTCTAACCTAACTTTGAAGGTACGGAGATCTTCCCAAGCAAAAGTGCCCCCTGTGTTTACAGGAATTCCATTCAGCTCCAGCCTTCCATGCAGAGGCAGCTCCTGCAAGATGAGGTAGATACTGTCCAGCGTAGTATCCACGTCAGAAACCAGGATGTGTTCTGTGCTGACGACACACTGACCTCCCTCAGCCACTTGCAAAGGCCTGGTGAATACCTAGAAAGAAGGAAGGAAACACTCAAAGTCCTGCTCCATGAGGCATCCCAAGACGGAACTCCTCACTAAACCACCATAAAACTTCCAGAAACATCTTCACGTGTCAATTTTTCAAGAATATGGTAAGAGGACAAGTTCACAGCTGGATATTTTAGCTGAAAAAATATTATTTGATTAAATGTTTCCAGTTCTGAATATCGATGTACCCAAAGAAGCAAGACAGCCCTCTTATCTCAGAGCCTGTATGGTAGAATAAGCAAATTGGTTACTGTCTATAACGCTACATTGAGAGAATAATAACTTTCACCATCATCTCGTTCCCATCACTCTTTGACACATATAAGTTGTAGACATAAACAGAACCTATGCCGAATTCAGCTGAAGAAAAGAATCCATATCTTTTTTTCACCCTAAAAATTCTTAAACACTTGAGAAATTGATTGACGCTTCACACTTGTGTTATTTTGGAGATGGAAGTAGAGCAGAAAAATTAAAGACTGGAAATTTAAGATTCCATAGGGAACAGATTTATTCAAAGAGCAGACTTAAATACTAAACCCACAAAGACAATTTTTCAATAATAGGGGAACCCTGTGCCTAACTGTTATTAGTAAATTTGTAAGTAAAAAGCAAGTTCAAGCTGCTTAGGGTACTTTGCCACCACAGTGGGAGTGGGCAACAAGTATTCTGTGATCAAATCAGTCTAGAAAATGGTTACAGCAAATATTCTCACCTTGGAGATTTATAAGGCACATATAAGGCCCTGAGGCTTATTGTAGGAAAAGCTCTTAACTTTGTTTACCCTTTATTTTCAAAAATTGGTATTAGCACATGGAAGTAAAAGCAAGTGAAGTTAGGATACGAAATCATGGCTCTGAGGGCCCCTCCTCGATGGTCCAAGGTGAACCCCTGCCGGTATGAGGATACAGTGTTCTCCTAGGATGCACACCCCTTCCTCAGAGCACCTGCTGATCCCAGGAAATAGAATGTTCCCTGAAGAAAGAGTTGGTCAAGGGGAGGGAAGAGCGGGAAGATTACCAGGCATGAGCAGAGGGAAGGGAAGAGAGCAGGCCAGAGCTGGGCCTCTGCTCAGGTGTACACTCAGTCCTCCTGCTGGCAGGACACAGGGCTGGCCACAGTGCCACTCCACAGCTGCTCGGGACATTTGTGGATGTCCCAAGAGCCGCTGCCTGGATCATGGAAATTATAAGACTACAGCTCTGAGGAGACTGCCTTCTGTTTTTTAATAAACTATCACCAACAAAGGAAAGCATTTAAATGACAGACTTTTCTCCTTACCATCACCCTCACCCCAATCCTTCCCTAGTATTTCTCTCTCTCTCTCTCGTTTTGCCAAACCTACATCTTCACTGTAGATAGGAGAAAGAGAAAAAGGAGCTCGGATTCAGAGACGTATACTACCTTTGAACCAAGGTCCATGCTTGTCAAACTCGTTTTCCTGAGTGGTATCAAATTAGTATCCCAGGATGGGAATATCTCACAAAATATATTTTATTAGATGACTTTTTAACTATCCCTTTTAAGAAATTTTATGGGGGGTGGGTTACTGGGGATTTAACTCATGGGTATTCTACTTTTGAACGACACCCTCCAGCCCTATTTTATTCATTTATTTATTTATTTATTTTACAGTAGTGGGGATGGGACCCAGGGGCATTCGACCTCCAAGATACACCCCCTGCCCTATTTTTTGTTCTTTATTTTGAAACAGGGTCTCACTGAGTTGCAAATGGCCTCACTAAGTAGCTAAGGCTGTCCGCAAACTGCCATCCTCCTGTCTCAGCCGCCCAAATGCTAGGATTACAAGCACGCACCACTACACCCAGCATTACTTTTATTTTTTGAAACATGGTCTCACTAGGCTGATGAGAGTCTCACTACTTGCTGAGTCTGTTCTCGAATCTGTGATCTTCCTGTCTCAGCCTCCCAAGCACTAGGATTATGGGAGTGTGCCACCACTTCTGGCTGGGAAAAAAAAAATTAAATAAAAGCATAAGGCTGATTCCCCCCACTCGTTAATCATTAACTTCTCAGTCCCCATGCCCAGGTTTCAGACACTTCAGGTGAGCATGGTGTCAATGTGCCCTAATTATTATCACTCATCCCGTCTCTATGGGCATTTCACATCAAGGAACCACTCCTGTGGCTTGTTTCACTAAGGCTACTAATTTACTTCTAATATTCTCTGTTCCTTGAAGTACTGTTTTGTTTGTTCCATGTGCTAGAGATAGAAGAGAGAGAGCCACTTTTAGCTTCATGTCCTCCTAACTAGTCTGTTTTCTTTTATTTTTTTTCTTCTTTTTTTGTGGTACTAGGGGTGGAACCCAGAGGCTTTCTACCTCTGGGCTATACTCCCAGACATACATACATACATACATACATACATACATACATACAGATATATATATATATATATATATATTTTTTTTTTTTTGAAACAGGGTCTCGCTAAGTTGCCGAAAGCCTCACTAAGTAGCCGAGGCTGGCTTCGAACCCATGAGATCCTCCTGTCTCAGCCTCCCAAGTGCGGGATTACAAGCATGTGCCACCACGCCCGGCAACTAGTCTGTTTTCAAACAAAGGTAACTTCCCCTCTCCCAGTTACAGGTTTAACCATTCGCCATCCTTGTTTAGCAAAAGGCTTGGACTTCTTTGCCTAAAAGAATAATACTCCATGATTGTTCTGGAAAAGGGTTCAGCTTTAGATGCTAGACTACGCCAGGGACTGTATCTCAGAAAAGGGTGGTCTGCCTAAAGTCTAATCAAATTAAGTCCACAAATATTCTAAGCTATTTTCACCACAGGGAGTTTGGTCTGGTCCCTAATGGAGAAGGAGCCAAAAAATGAGCTAGTTTATGTTCCTCCGCATGAGGCGCATCTTCTACCAAAGACTACAAGTTTGCCATCTAGAGATTTCAGACCAGTGATACCAAGGGTGTGTAAGTTGGTGGGACTCTGGTGTGAGGGGAGCACAGCCTGTCCCACAGCATGTGGGGCATGTGACCTCAGTGTGGCTAGAGCTTCTGTATTTTCAAGAGAAACTCCAAGTCAGACTTGATAGGAAATCTCTTGATCTTTATAAACTGCCAATTCATTCTTTTAAAACATAGACCCATAAGACCACCTGTGAATATTAAGCACACCCCTCAGGCCTTCAGACAAGCCCTGTGTTTCACAACCTTAGACAGGTATAGAGATGTCAAGGAGCGACTGGGAAACAGACTCCTAGGGCTGGCTATATTCCAGGTAGGTTCCTGAGGAAGGTGACCTCTGTCCTTACGGAGGAGCTTGGGTAGGCTCTGGGCCCCTCTGGTTTGTAATGGATGAAAAATGCTCTTTTGTCTTTCCACTTTTAAGGGGAAAGATGAAACATTTAATAACCACACTAATTCAGTGTAGCACTCTGAAGGGGGAGGGTGGCTAAGGTAAATAACAAACTCTTACTGTGAACCTCAGCCTCACAGAGAAGACACACAGGGTAGTATTTTGCCTTTGCAGTTCAGTTTTAATTAAAGCCCAAGTCTTTTAAGATTTACATAAACATTGGGCAGTGGAACAGGGTAGGACAAAAGAGTCCATCTTAATTCATTTTGGAAAACTACAGAGCTTCTTTGGATTACACAGCAGCAGAGCTGGCCTGCAGTGAGAGCAAAATAAGCCCTCAGGTTGCTAAGAGACTCATAATTTAATCCCTGTCCCCTGATCAACATGTGAAACTCAGCAGAAAGAAAAGGAAATGAAAGATATTTCAATAGAGCTTTGAAAATATTGCCAAATGCAGCAACTAGAAAATTTCACTTTTGGATTAAGTCCCACAGAAGGTAAAGGAGTCCCTTCCCCCGGCCTTTTTTTTTTTTTTTTTTCCTCCACTGAAGCTGGAAAGTAAAAAAAAGTTAGTCTTTTTGTTCTTTCCCTCCTTTTCATCCTTCATATCAAACATTGTGCATACCTCAGGAACCTGATTGTCCACTGGGAGAATGGTAATGTTAAAGCAGAGCCCATGCAAAGTGCCGCCATGTTGGTTGCTGATAGAAAATGTGAACTGCACATGTCGGAGACGGGGGCCTATGTCTTGCATGGGTGGCATGTAGGCCACTTTCATGTAGTTCACGGCATGCTGCAAAGCAAATTGGGACACACATATGAGTGCTGACTTTGCAAAGATCAGAAACTTTCAGAGACCTCAGTCTAAGAGAATCGGTGTGTTAACTGATATTGAACACTGGAAACACCACCATCATCACATCAAAAATTCCCCCAAAGTCTATTTTTAAAATCGTATTTTCTGCCAGGCATGGTGGCGCACACTTGTAATCCCCGCACTTGGGAGGCGGAGACAGGAGGATGGCGCTGGTTCGGAGCCAGCCTTGCTGGCTTAAGAGACCCTGTTTCCAAATAAAAAATATAAAATAGGTCTGGGAGTGTAGCCCGGAGGTAAAGGGCTTCCAGAAACCCCAGTACCAACAACAACAACAAAAAAAAATCACATTTTCAAGTCAAGGGTCATATAGTTTTTCTCATATGTAGAAGCTACAGGGAAAATAGGAAACCAAAGGGACTTGAGATAAATGAGGAGAAAAATCAGAACAATAGTAAAAAGGGACTAGTTGAGGAAGGTAGGGAGAGGGAAAAGGAGAACTAATGAAGAAAATATTCCAAATAATTCTGTGTCCATATTTGAAGGCGTCACTACTCAATCACACTAACATGCTTGGGGATGGGAGGGGGCAGTGTGGGATCTGGAGTAATTTTCTGGAGGGAAAATTACTACAGACTATTTGCAGGTATGTTTGTACTCCTTTGAACCTCACTATGATGTATAATTAAAATATACCAATAAAAGTATCTAAAAATACCTACTAAAATCACATTTCTGCACATAAGAAAAAAAATGATAAAGAAATTAAGTAAATATATCAAGTGTTTGCAGCCAACCAATTCTATAAAAGACAGGAGACTTGTAGTTCAACCCACCTTCACTTTTTAGTAACTGTGCAGTACTGGGCCAGCTGTGTATACTTGTAGGCTTCTGTTATTTGTAAAGTGAATAAAATAATAGTGCTTATACATGGGATTGACATACTCATTTATAGCCTCAACTATAGGGGAAATAGACATAATTATCCCCAAACCACAGCAGTAACTGATGCCTAAGCATTCATCACCATTACTGTGACTCCCATGCATCTTCAGAGTCCACAGGAACAGGCAAATGGATGTCGGAGGATGTTAGAAGGTAGTGTTAGGGGTGAATTGTGTCCCCCTAAAAGATATGCTGAAGTCCTCACCCTTGACCTCAGAAGGTGAACTTGCTAGGACATCGGGTCTTTAAAGATGTAATTAGTTAAGATGAGATCATTCTGGAATAGGGTAGGACCTTAATCCAATACAAAAGTTGTTCTTCTAATAAGAGGAAAAGGTCATCTGAGAAAAGACAGCTGTGTGACATAGAGGCAGAGATGAGAGAGGCATCTATACACCAAGAAATGCCAAAGACAGCAGGACTGCCCTATAGGCTCTCAGAGAAGCATAACCCTGCCATTACTGCACTTTCTAACTTTCTAGCTTCCAGAGCTATGAGAAAAGAAGTTTCCATCATTTTAAGCCACACAGTTTGTGATGCTTTGTTTGGCAGCCGTAAGAAACTCATATAATTGAGTACTGAGCAAAGTTATTTTGGTGGAATAAACATATTTACACAGGAACCCCAAATCAAAGTCCTGCTGCTAGCCCAAAACTGTGTTGAATTATTACCAGATTTTGAAAGTATATCCAATTTGATACAGCACTACAAAATAAATGTCACCTGCTTAGTGGAAATGTCTAAGCCAAAAGAATAAAGACACCAAAGCACTTTATGCAGATGTCAGGATCCTGAATTCTCACGTGCAACAGTAGGCATGCCGCACCTTCTCAGGGAGCTTGTACCACGTTTATCAAACATTTTAGCGAATCATCATACCTGAGTGAATGACCTTAGCCCCAGAGCGGTGGGATTTTTGTTCAGTTTTGGTATGCTGTCCACCATGAATAATTTCCCAGCATCTAAATGTCTAAAAGAAATACAGTAAAGAATGCATTAGCTAATTTCTCAGTTAAGAATTTTTTTGATCAAATAGCCCATAACCAAATTTAACAAAATGAAAATATCTCATCATGGGAAGGAATCAAATGTTCTATCTTAATATTTTCTCTTTGTGTTGGAGGCTTCTAGGGTTAAGTCCAGAATCATCAATGCAATTCTCATCGGGACTGCAAAAAGTATGTCAAAAAAAGTTTGGCTTTGTCATCATGTCTCCTTTCAAGGGAATTGTTCTTACCCTCAAATATTTCTCTGCTCTCATATACATGACACCAGCCTAAGGCATACTATGCTGCTTTTCTGGATTGGGATAACAGAATAGGACCATTCTACAGCCTGAAAATATTTAAAAATAATTTTATGAAGACCTCAATAAATTTTACTAAAAAAAATAGCTAGGTGCAGTGTCACATCACTGTAATCTGAGTACTTGGGAGGCTGAGACAGAAGGATCACAGGTTTGAGCCCTACAAGCCATAACATAGACTCTGTTTCAAACCAAAAAAATTAAAAAGGCTGAAAGTGTATCTCAGTGGTAGAATTGTCTCTGGTTTCAATCCCCAGTAGCACAAAACTTTTTTTCTTTTACTAAAAAGAAAAATAAGCATTCTTTTTAGAAAACAGGGAGTAGAGACTATTTTAAGTCTACCCATGCTAAAAATAATGTAGCTATAGGACATCTACTAGTTAATATGGTTTTTGAAGGGAGGAATGAGATAAGTTTGGGATAAAGGCAAATGTTGAATTGGGTATTAGTTCACATCTGACCAAGGAAGCAACTAAATCATAGTACTATACACTGACACTCCATTCTAGTAGACCACATGATGACTTTGAGATACCTGTTACTGAAAGAGAAAAATGGAGGCGTTGTTATTGTATAGAAGAGCTCCCCATCATAAGATTCTGTATCTAGGAAATGTAGATGGTTCTTAGTTATGTAGGCCACCTCTGTTTCCTTGACAACCAAATGCCGAGAAACTCCAGGAGCCTCTTTTGGAAGTTGGTCATCCACTGGAGTGATATGGATGGTCACTGCCTGAAAGAAAAATATCTGTACTGTTGAAATATCAAGAAAACACCAAAGAGAAAGCCCCACAGTCACCTAGATACAATTAAGATGACTTTTGGAAGCTGTCTTTTATAATGGTTCAGGAGCTACAAAGGATGTAAGTTAAAAAGGAAATAGCCTTCATTCATTGGACATTATATTTTTGGAATAGAATAAGACAATTATAATTAATTCAATCAGGAGAACTATAGAATGAGCATATGAAATGCAAAATGTTTCCTTCTACCAACAGCCTGTACATTCTGTGACACTTTGCTCTATTCAATCAGCAATCCTAGAAGCGATGGCAGAACTCACACTTAACACAGAACCAAGTTTTTACTTGTAAAATTTCCCTTACGGAAGCCATATAAACCCTCAGGTGTCATTCCTACTGATTCTGGCTTAGCTCTTATAATTTATTTTATGTATGATGCCAAGATCTTTCTTTTAGCCCTAATTCCTGGTAGTAATCTAGACTTTTCCTATCTCTAGTGCTATCTTAAAAAAAAATACAAGTCAAATTAGTTAATTCACCTTTGCAAAAGTAAGCAATCACCCAGGAAGTAACCTTCACAGTTTAGACATGCTATTTTTTTTACTACCTTTCAGTGTTAATCCAACACTCCAGTAGCACACAGTGGACCGTGATCCAGCCCTCAAGTACATCTCTATGCTATGTATCAGGTTCTTCCACCTACAGTGCTCTAACATCTGGGTCTTTCTTGGCTTTCAAGACTCTACTTTGAAGCATCCGTCACTTTCTCAGTTGGAACTATTTCTGAATTCCACTTTGAATGCCTGTTTCCAATATTAATGCTGGAACTTAAACTTCAATGCAACAGTATAAAGCTTTCATGAGGTGATTAGGCCATGAAGCTCTGCCCTCATGAATGGATCAGGGCCTTATAAAAAAAAAAAGCTGGAGGAAAATATTACACTCATTTCTACATCTCCACATCAGGAGCTCATCCTTCCATCCCTCCTGCCTTGTGGGGCTGCAGCATCTACCCCCTTTAGAGACACAGCAATAAGGCACCATCTTGGAAGCAGAGAGCAGCTCTCAGCAGACACTGAACCTGCTGGTGCCTGCATCCTGGACTTCCCAGACTCCAGAACTGCAAGGAATCAGTTTCAATTACTTAAAAAATTACCCAGTCTCAGGTATTTTGTTATAGGAGTATGAAATAACTAAAACATTCTTCAAATAACATACTTATCTCATGATCTTATATTATTCGTTTACATATCAAAATGTCTCTCAGACTAAACATTCTGTAAGAGCATAGTAGAGTACAAACCACAATGAATTAGACTGTAATCAAAGTCCCGAGCATACCATTTATATATTTGGCCTTGAACAAGTTACTTAACTTTTTTGGTATTAATTTTCTTTATTAAAAAATTAATAACCTCACAGAATTCTATAAAGACCAAGTATTATTATGTAGGTAAGATTTCTGATGTGTAGTAGATACTCAATAAATATTACAGTCATTTCCGTATCTCCACATTAGGCACAATACTTTGTAAACAGAAGGTACGTCATCACTGTTGCTAACAGAATGAGTCAACAGGCCCTGTTTATGATTTTTATGCAGACTTACCTGAAAACCACATTCACTGGCTATAGGAGGACAGGCCAACCAGACTTTATCTAAAGTTAATTTCTTTAGAATGATCTATGCTTGGCTACAAGAAAGCTATTGCATCTTCCCTCTGGAAATGATACATTGCTTAGTATCTGCCACATGAAAGAATTTGAGCCCTGATTTTGATTTATTTCGATGCTGCAATGATAATTTTGTCTATAACAACAGTGTTCATAATAACAATTTGAAAATAAAGAGAATTCCATTTTAGAATGACATAAAAGCAGACACTAAACCATGGTTAAGCTTTTGCCATGAAATAAGAAAATACCTAAATATCTGCTCACCAACCTTTACCCGGGGCAAATAATTCAACCCCTTTGGAACTCAATTTTTTCCTTTTTTGTACATTAGACATAATAACAATAGTTATTATAATAACTATTGTTATCATAATCAAACAAGACAGTAGAACAGTGAGTACTGAGTACTGAGTAGGTGCCCACTACATTTATTCCTTGTCTTTGTCCTTTTATTACTTTTACAAAAATCCATAGCATGCTTATTATCCATTATGGAGCATTTCAATAATTAAAAACTAAATCCAGCTATCAAAATAAAAGAATACAATGATAGTCATTTCTCTAGTCTCCTAGAATCTGTGGCATGATTTTTTCCCCAATTACAGCATTTTGCTAATCTACAAAGTTCAGAAATTCTCTGTGGGATCTCCCAGCCATAGTGTGGATCAGTGAGTCCCTACTTAATTGAAAAACTGGATTTAATAAGGAAACAATAGTTATTGTGCCTTCAAAGAGACCATTTTCCATGCTAATTTATTCTCCAATGTGTTCTTTATGCAAAAAGAATGTACAAGCATGGTTTTTTTTATACCCTTACAGTAATTCTTGGAGGGCACATTTTTCAACATCCTTTATGATCACCCAAGTTGATGTGTCTTTACATATTTATGCATGCTCAAACAATTACCATGTGTCTGTCTGTGGGTGAGAAAAATCCTATTTTAATGAAATCCACAGAGAAATAAAGTACTCTCATTGTACTGAAGTCAGGTTATAACAAAGACATTATTAAGCACTCAGTCCCAGATAAAGAGTGCAAAACTAGAACTCAAGCTCATTTCTAGGCTCCCTGCCCTCCAGCTTTCCCCACTGCCTTCTGGCTTTCCCCAAGTCTCTCCAGTCTAGTGATGGCCACAAGCACATACAGACTTGGAGGGGACCAGAATATGAGAGTGAGAAATCAGTATATAAAATGACAAAGTCTGACCTTGACCCTCAAATTCAGGCTCCAATATAATACTGTACTAACTGTCCTAACTGGCATCTGACTCTCTGATAGCCTGAGTTCTTGACACTTCCTCTGCCCTAATCTCTGATTCCTGCCTGTTCTGATTTCCTTCTTCCTCTGAGAATACCCAGTATTATTTCTCACTCCCTGGAACTACTTCTAATATCAGTTTTCTTTACACTATTAAGTATAGCAGTTTTGTGCAAGTTTTTAGGGGAACATGCTAAATGCTTTTTGGGCAAGATGACTTTTTAAAAGGTCGGTAAGATGGACCTGTAGAGATGTCAGCTAGAGAAGGAGATGCATACACAAGCCAGATCTGGAGAAATATAGTCATTCCCTCAGTATTTGTGGGGAATGGGTTCCAGGATCCCCCACAAATACACAATTTGTGGATGCTCAAAACCCATATACAAATGGTTATTTTCACATAACCTATACACATCCTCCTATATACTTCAAACCATCTCGAGATTTCTTATACATAATAAATGCTATACCTAGTGGTTACACAACTATTATTTAGAGGATAATAAAGAGAAAAAATAGTCTACATTTTTCAGCACAGAAGCAACTTTCTTCCCAATGTCGTCTATCATCAATTGGTTGAATCCATGGAAGTGGGATCCACAGACACAGAAGGTCAACTTATTCAGGAGCCAGAAAATATGTGGTACATGAATACAGAGAACATTTGTAGAAAGCTCTCTCCCTTTCCACATAAAGAAGGAAGCATAGGAAAATGTGACTATGGCCTCTTTAAAAATCCATTTATTATAGAGAATAAACATCACCAAATGTACAGTTTAGTCTGATTTATTTGCCCACCAGATTTAGAACTAATTCTGTTTCAACATGTTTTAATACTGTGGACTTTATTATACAGAAATGTGACATCTGTACTTGTTCATATAAAAAATGTATAGCAAAAAAGAAGGGAAAAGGAAGGCAGGGTGTGGTGGCACACACTTGCAATCCCAGCATTCAGGAGACCGAGACAGAAGAATCATGGTTCACAGACAGCCTCAGCTACTTAGTGAGGCCCTGTTTCAAAATAAAGAATAAAAAATAAGGCTAGGAGTATAGCTCAGAGGTAGAATTCTCCTGGGTTTCATCCCTAGTACCACAAATTTAAAAAAAAAAAAAAAGAAAGGAAAAATAGTAATTTGAAGTTTTGATCCGCTTTATATTTTTGTACTGGGGGTTGGACCCAGGGGTGTTCTACCTTCTAGATATACCTCTAGCCCTTTTTAATTTTTTAATTATTATTATTATTCTTTGTGGTACTGGGGGTGGAACCCAGTATACCTCTGGGCTATACTCCCAGACCTATTTTATATTTTATTTGGAAACAGGGTCTCACTAAGTTGCTGAGAGCCTCACTAAGTAGCTGTGGCTGGCTTTGAACCTGTGTGATCCTCCTGTCTCAGCCTCCCAAGCGCTGGGACCACAAGCGTGTACCACCACGCCCAGCAATTTTTTTTATTATTTTGAAACATGGTCTCACTAAGTTACTGAGGAGCTTGATAAGTTACTATGTAATACTGTATATAGTAGGTGATCACTTAATTTCTGCTGACCTTTTTCTTAATACCTACTACTAACTGCTCTCCTTGCAAGAAATCCCCCTTTCATAGTTGTCCAGGCACTATAATGATTCCATTTTCTATAATTTTTATATGATAATATTTGTTTAAGCCAACTTCTCTATTATATCCTATAACATATGTATATGTATGTGTATAAATATGTGTGTATGTGTGTGTCTGTCTGTATATTATATCCTCTAATGATACTAAAAACACTTAAATCCTCAAAACAATAAATAATAGCAAATTATTTATTATCACATATCAAAAAGTTCAGTACTGCCGGGCATGGTGGCACATGCTTGTAATCCCCGCGCTTGGGAGGCGGAGACAGGAGGATCCTGAAGTTTCGAAGCCAGCCGTGCTGGCGTAAGAGACCCTGTTTCAAAAATATAAAATAGGTCTGAGAATGTAGCCCGGAGGTAGAAGGGCTTCCAGGAACCCCAGTACCACCAAAAAAAGAAAGAAAGAAAGAAAGAAAGAAAGAAAGAAAGAAAGAAAGAAAGAAAGAAAGAAAGAAAGAAAGAAAGAGAGAAAGAGAGAAAGAGAGAAAGAGAGAAAGAGAGAAAGAGAGAAAGAGAGAAAGAGAGAAAGAGAGAAAGAGAGAAAGAGAGAAAGAGAGAAAGAGAGAAAGAAAGAAAAGTTCAGTACTCCATAAGTATTTTATCAGTTACCCTCACGCTGACTCTGTTCTATTATTATTCTCTAAAGGAAAGTTCTATTATTACCTGTTTTACAAATAAGGAGCGAGGAGGACATGTTGACCAGTTGGTTAGCATCCAGATAGGGAATAAAACTCAGATTGCCTAACTCTAGAGCTCATTATACTTTATAACTACTCCATATAAAATATGTGTTTTCTTGAGTGTTAGGAAGCAAGAAATTTTTGTGAAATGTTCTATATAAAAGGGTCCCATGGTTAAATAACCATAGAAACACTGAACACATAGATATTTATAAAACCTTAAAAAAGCAAATGCTCATGTAGTTCCACTGCAAAAAAAAAAAATCTGCTTTATTTTCCTTAATCCATCACTTTTCAAACTTTGAACCTCAAAACCTGTTTTGATGTACTTTCTAATAGTTCCCAGAGTTGCTATCTGTGTGCGAGATTCTAGACAACTGTTCAGAGATAGTCTCTTACCTGTGGCTCTGAGAGATTTGGAGGTTCATGGCTGTCCCACAGGACAAATTCAAATGAATCTTCAAAGATTTCTCCACCAAAGTGGCGATAGTAAATGATCCCATTAAATAAATCCCTCTGAAGGAAACCAGAGACAGGATATCCTGTTGGGTCCACAAAACACCACGTACATTAGGTGCTAGGGCACAGTGATACGGAGCTTACCTCTCAAAGTCTTCTCTGCCTAGTGTGTTACAGACTCCCAAGGAGTCTGCATAAATGCTCTTATCAAAGCTTATAAATAATAATGCAGACAAATTAAAACTGTTACTCCTTTCTTTGTGTGTGTGTGTGTGGTACTGGGGATGGATGGAACCCAGGGGCATTCTAGCTCTGAGCTACACCCCCAGCCTTATTTTTTTTTTTAATTCGTTATTTTGAAACAGAGTCTCACTGAGTTGCAAAGGGCCTCACTAAGTAGCTGAGGCTGTTCACGAACCGTAATTCTCCTGTCTCAGCCTCCCAAGTGCTGGGATTACAAGTGTGCACCACCAGGCCCAGCTTACTCCTTTCTCAATACGTAAAAAAATAGCAGTGAAAAATATTTCCAAGATATATAGCATTATTTCAAATATACAAAGTACCAATGATTACTTGATCCCTACTTCAAACTTCCAACCCACCTAAGTACTTAGGAAGCTGGACCTGTTGGCACACAACTGCAATCCCAAAACTTGGAAAGCTGAGACAGGAGGATTGCAGGTTCAAGACCAGCAATTTATCAAGACTCTCAGCAACCAAGCGAGGCTCTATTTCAAAATAAAAAATAAAGAGGGCGGGGCATATAGCCCGGAGGTAGAATGCCTCTGGGTTTAATCCACAATGCCAAAAAAAGTACTTATGAAATGATTCTTACTTTATCAGTCATTGACCTTCAGACTAATTTGTTCTATCATCCCTGCTTGTGCTTTTCATAGTGCAATGGTTACCTTGAGGATTTAGGACTTTCTAGATGCACAACTCTGACTAGATCAACTTGTCTGGGTTTCAGACTCCCCACCTTTAACATGGGAGCAACATCAGTATCACAGTTTATGAATGTGATGTTCTTCTTAGCACAGATTCTGACACAAATGTCAGGAAACTCTCAGGAGCATAGAAGCTCAGTATAGAAGAGTTGATTCCATCCCAATGATCTTAAGTGCCCAAAACATACCTATGAGTCCTGGCCCTGGTTTCTTCATAATTTCTCCAGCCTGTGGGGGTTTTGTGATATTAAAGAAGATGTAGTCGTCACTGGAGTCCATGTCTGAAGACCTTAGCATGGAACCCTGAACCAGGATGGTCTGCCCTTCCTCCAGCTCAATCACGACATTGGTTATGAGGAATGGGGGACTATCATCTTTGGGCAAGATGTTGATAGGAAACTTGTGACGGATGCTGTGATGGCCATCGAATATCCTGAAGACCACAAAATCTTTAGTGGAGTCACTGTCATCATGGTGATAGCGGACAACTCCAGCCTGAAGGTCAGCCGCAGTAAAGAGAAAACCTTTCCCGCCTAATTGAGAGAACAGAGTCAGACTGAGCTAGGAAGCCCAGTGATAGCACCTGAAGGGAGGTGTTGGTATGCCCCTCAAACACCATCATAAACCAAAAATACCCTTAATCAAAAGTGCATTTAAGCTGGGCGCAATGGCACATGCTTGTAACCACAGCTACTTAGGAGGCTGAGATGGGAGGATCAAAAGTTTGAGGCCAGCCTGGACAACTTATAAGGACCCCTTTTCAAAATAAAAATTTTTTAAAAGGGGTAGGGATATAGATAAGTGGTAGACTACTTGCCCAGCATGTGTGAGGTCTGTGTTCAATCCCCAGTACTGGAAAAAAATACATTCAACGGCCCCAATAAACCACTCATAAATCAAAAACCCTAAGTCAAGGATTGTCTGTAGATTGTTTAGTGTGCTTCTAGGACACCATATCTGGTTTTGAATTCTGGTTCTAATACATATTCCCGGTATAAATTGGGCAAAGCATTTAATTTATTTGAGACTCATCTATAAAACAGGAATAATCATAGTGTGATATAACATTATATGCCAACTTAACTGGCCTAAGGGATGCCCAGATAGCTGTCAAAACATTATTTATGAATGGTTCCATGAGGACAATATTTCTGGAAAAGATTAGCATTTGAATCAGTAGACTGGACAGAGAAGACCTGTCCTCGTCAATGTGGGGGGATGTCACTCAACGCGTTGAGGACCAAGTAGGACAAAAAGGCAGAGGAAGGATAAACTCTCTTGTGAGTTGGGACATCCATTTTCTTCTACCCTCAGACATCAGGACCCCTGGCTCTGGGTACTTCAGAATCTGTGACTCAGACACCCTGTCACCTACCACCTAAAACCTTCCTTATTTCTTAGGTCTTTGACCTTGGACTGGGAGTTACACCATGAACATCTTGTTAGAAGGTCTTGAACTAAGACTTGATTATTCCATGGGCTTCTCTGGTTCTCCAACAGCGTATACTAAAACTTCTCAGTCTCCATCATTTCCATAATAAATCTTTTTCTACATATATTCATGTATATCTTACTGGATTTGATTCTCTGCAGAACCTTGTCTAATAAAAATCTCTACCTATATTCCATAGCAAAAATGAGAGATCCTGAAAACAGAAATCTTATAATGCCAGTTACTCTTCAACTCATTGTTATCATCCTGCCTGGAAGCAGTTCCTAGAGGAGTGAGCTCAAAACAGCAGCATCAGCACCATGTGGGGAACTGTTAGCGAGGCAAGTTCTCAGGCCCCACCGGGACCTACTGACACAGAAATTCTGGAGATGGAACTCAGCCTTCTGTGTCTTATCCAGCCCTCCAGGAGAGTGTAAGGCATACTATATAGTTTGAGAGTCACTGGTTTGAGGGCCAAAAGCCACAGCTCTAATATCAAATAGACTGCTTCAAATTCTAGTTCTGCCACTTTCTAAGTGTATTGACCTTGTCAAGTCAACTTCTGTAAATCTTAGTTTCCCCATTTATAAAAAGGGGATCACCACAGTATCTCACTTTATAAAGTTGAAATGAGATAAATGGCACAGAGTAGGTAGAATCGTTTGCACAGTATCTGGCACAAAGTAAATGATTAATAAATGTTAGCATTATTTTCTACCTCCTCTAAACCAGAACAACATTGCATTAGGGATGACCATTCCGTTTCATCTCTGCTGTATTAATAAACATTGCTTCATGTTTTTGAACAAAATATTACAATTCTTGATAGCAGGCATACCCTATTTCTTTACTGTCACTACATAACTATATTAAAGACCTCAGGAGAATAAATGATTAACACCTGTGTAACAACAAACATTATTACATACTTGCCCAGAGGCAACTTTCTGCTTTTTCCATACTGTTAGCATCTGGTTTAATTTGGCAGGGCAGGACAACCATTTAAAAATACTCAGGTGTCTAGACTTCATTGTACCAAAGGGTTGTATGTGACATAGACAGATAAGGAACTAGAAATGGAAGTCACTGTATTGGGCTCCTGGAAAAACTTGTTCGTGAGAGAACTTAGATGGCAAGACTTCTTTCATTGTCCCTTCTCTTTCTTCTGGCATCAGAGGCATAAAGAAAGTGACTCTAATTATTAAACCAACATTGTCAAGTTGCTCATACATGCAACTGAATCCCCACCAAACTGACACATCCAGGTTTAAACTGGCCTCCCACTGTCCTGGGGTTAGGCAAAATAATTTATCATAATTTATCCTTTTTTAAGTTTCAGAATTCCCTAATCACAAATGATGATGAATGAGCTTTCTTTCTGCTTTACAGTTGGGCAAACTAAGAGAATAATTGAATTAAATCCTCTAAGCTCATTACAAGCAACAGATTATTTTATCATAAAGTATGAATATCATTTTAGTAGGGCTATTATCTTGTTAACTACCATCTTTATGATTATTATTATAAATTCATTTCTTTTAAACTATGGTAACTGATAATAACAACATAATAACATCATGATTCCTGAAGTGTTTTATAAGATAGGATTTTCTTGTTTGTTTTTTCCAAATACTTCTTTGAAGCAGAGGAATAAGAAGGATATATTTTGTTATCCAACTGGGAAAAAATAATCTGTTAAAGGAACAGATCTTGAAGGAGTTCTACATGACATCCAGAAAGCAAACCCAATATAAATAAAAAGCCAAGCACATGATATGGTTCATAAATAGTGATACACTGATTTGAGTATCTTACAAAAAAAGCTGACGGTTTCAAGATTTCCAGATTTTTTGGATACAACTTTACTTAGAAATGGGGCCCAAGAAGCCAGGTGCGGTGGTCCCACCTGTTACCCCAGTACTTGGGAGATTAAAGACAGGAAGATCACAGGTTCACAGCCAGCCTTGGCAACTTATCAAGGCCCTCTACAATTTAGTGAGACCCTGTTTCAAAATAAAAATTCAAATAGGAATAGGGGTGTGGCTCAAAGTAGAAGGCCCCTAAGTTCAATTCTCAGTACCAAAGAAAGAAAAAAGGAAAGAAGGAAGGAAGGGAGGGAGGGGAAAGAAGGAGGGATTGACCAAGAGATGTCATACAGATCCTGTTAAATGTGGTTTACTTTTGAAGAAAGTACTTCTTGGGTTCTTTCATGGCTTACCCAGGGAGATCACTCACCTCGTACTGTAAGCCGTCCGTGTTGCAGGCCATTGACGGTGACCAACTGGACAGCACTAATGTCATCGTCATTGTCCACAATCTGAAACTGTTCCCACGTGATGGCTCGGGACTGCCCCTCCAGGAGATTCAGACCTATGAAAGGAAGCAGAGAAATGTGTTGGAATGCCCCATGGCATCCAGCATGCCTGCTTAAGGAGAATAATGACTTTCCACTCCTGAAAATCCTGTTTCCAGAAACTTTTCAAGAAACTAGAAAGTAACTTTTGCTTTTAATAATATTTTTATTTTTAGTACTATTAACTTCAATCTAACAACTGTTTCCTTATGATATACTCTCCTCTATTTTTCTGCAGTGCTGGGCCTTGTGTATACCAGGCAAGAGCTCTACCACTAAGCCACATACCTAGCTCCCTGATGTATCCTTAAGAAACAGAATGGTACCAGAAACTAAATACCGAAGGAAAAACAGATGAAAGGTTCACAGTGGCCTCTGACTCAAAATGTCCATGGAGAATTTTTCAAAAAACTATCCAGATTTTTTTTAATACTGGGGATTAAACTCAAGGGTGCTCCCAACTGGCTTATGTCTCCAATGCTTTTTATTTTTTTACTTTGAAACGGGGTTTCACTAAGTTGCTCAGACTGGCCTCAAATTTGTGATACTCGCTTCAGTTTCTTGAGTATCTGGGATTACAAGTATGTGCCACCTTGCCCAGCTATGTTCAATTTTTTTTTGCAGTACTAGGGTTGAACCCAGGAGCATTCTACCTCTGAGATACACCCCAGCCCTATTTTCCTTTATTTTGAAACAGGGTCACACTAATTTGTGGAAGGTCTCATGAAGCCACAAACATGCAATCCTTCTGTCTCAGCCTCCCAAGTAACTTACAAGTTTACAAGTGTACGCCACCACACCCAGCTCTATATCCAGATATTTTAAGTGGACAAAAGACATGTAATTTAGAAGAGTATACATAGCCCACAAGACGGAGAATATAAAGTGGATTAATATGCAAACACACAGCTGCTTGCCTGGGTGTGTTTAATGGTGTTAGATGTGAAGTGCCTGATACTTTGCAAAGTTTAGACTATAATAAGGAAGGAACTTTTATAATGAAGGATGAAAATAAAACCTTTTCCTTAGACCCAGCATGCCAGAGAGAATCTTCAGAGAAAGGTATGCTTGCTAGTTGGAGCAAGCAGAATGTTTATCTGCACTAAACATGCAGATGTTAGTTATAGGTTAGAGATAGGGAGCTATAGCATCATCAAACCTTCCATTGTCCAACAGGGCTCTGTACTGACAGATTGCTTACCTGTTCCCCACCCCACCTCTAAGGCTTCCAAGACACAGTGGTCTGTCTCCTCCCTGGAGACAGCACTAGAGAACAATCCCCTTTGACTGAGAAGTTGTGATCAGCTCAGCAATCACAACTGTAGTAGTTCGGATCTTGAACATAAGCAGTTTTGTCTCTCCTACATAGTCCCACCATGATATGCTGCCTTGATATAGGCCCAAAGCAACAGGGCTAGCCAACCATGGACTAGACTTCCAAAAATCAGTTGAATTAAACCTCTTCTCTTTGTAAGTTGATTAACTCGGGTATTTGTTACAGTGACAAAAAGCTGACAGACACACCACCTTTTTATTCGCTTTTCCCCTTACTCTGCTTTTCATTAAAGGACTGGCACATAAGATCTTTCTGAGAGTCTATCTTCTAGGAAAACTAGACTAAGACATACAATGTATGACTGAAAAAAGAAGAGTGCATATATGTTCCCACGATCACTGTGAACAATATTATTATTATTACTATTATTATTATTATTATTATTTTGTGGTACTGGGGATGGAACCCTTCTACCTCCAGGCTACACTCCTAGACCTTTGCAACTCAGTGAAATCCTTTTTCAAAAAAAAGAATAAAACATAGGGCTGAGAGTGTAGCTCAGAGGTAGAATGCCTATGAGTTCCATCCCCAATACTGAAAAAAAAATATTTCTAATGTCCAGTGTAGCCAAAACCAAACCTGGAGCTCCTTAACAAAGCTGGGTGTCACGGGTCACACATGCACATTTAGACTGTGCCATCTCCACACTCAAGTAATCGTCTACATCATATATAATTATCACAAAACCTCAGGTGACCAGCATCTTCTTTTCTCTCCTTATCCCTCTAGTAGAGGTAGAGAGGTGAACACAAACCCAGAATTATAAATCATGCTTCTAAACCCATGGTTTTCATCTCCACAAAAACTCACATACATATAAACGCATGCATGTGTACACAGACTCACATGGCATTGTGCTTGAGCTGTCAACTGAGGATTTAAGTCAGAAGTAAATATTTCTCCCTTAATACAATCCACTTATCCGTGTGTTTTGAATGCTACTGATGGGATTAGTGAGGAAGAACAAAACCTTCACTTACAGTCCACATTTACTTCTATTCTATATCTATCACATTATGAGTCCGCTTAGAATGGAGAGGCAGTGCAAAGCCTTTTTTTGTAAAGCAGCTTATGCTCTTGTTTATGTATTTTGGTTTCTACGCAACCCAACACAAAAATAGGACGACACATTCTAGTCAGCACTTTCCTTCCATCCTTCTGAACAATTCAAGTTGGAGACCTTTCCTCTCTCAATTCATTCGACTATAGCTCAGTATCACTAATAGTCACGGGTTTCCTTCATTCATTTGAAAGATGTTCTTCTGGCTGATCTTCCACCAAGAAAAGAACGTGGCTTTATGAACACAAAGGTGCCGCATTTCAATTTCTCATCCTGCCACTAGGAAAAAAATAAATACAACAAACCAAAGCCAGCTCTCTCGTGTCCAATAATCTGTTAGGTTTCAGTTACCTCATGTATAAAGTGGGAATAAAACTACCCTTCTTTCCTGACCCGCATACTTTCTGGGATTCCCTGAGGGGCTGTTGCTCACCACCTCGCGCTGAGCTTCACCTGTATTCCAGGACACGCGGGGGGCATTCGTGTCTGCTGTTCTGACAGAGATGTGGACGGTGATAGGCGCACTCCTTTCAAAGAAGAAATCGTGTACCTCCAACTCCATCTGTAAACAAACAGAAGCACATAAACCCCATGCTGACGAGGTCAAGAATAAAGTACCCAGAATCCTGGGGTTCTGTCCACAGGCAGAGGCAAAAACAGATTCAGGCTTCTGCTGCTCTCAGACCTCATCTTTTAAAAGTTGTAAAGTTTAGTTCTAATTTTTACATAAACTTCCTTCCTATAACCACTTGAGGCAATTTTTACATATTATATAAGTCACTCATTTTAGTATACATTTCCAGTCATTTTATAAATTTATAAGTTGTGCAATCATCACATAAACAATTTTAAAGCATTTCTATTACACTCACAAGGCCCTCAGGCTCACTGACTGTGACTTCTCCTCACCATCCCCTACCCAGGTACCAATAATCTACTTTTAGTTTCTGTAGATTCACCTTTGCAAGAAATTTCTTTTCAATAAAACCATAGAGTATGCAGTCTCTTATATCTGACTTCTTCTCTTAGTGTTTTAAGATTTGTCCTCCCCATTGCATATGTCAGTAATCCTCTCTACTTAATTGCTAATAGTTCCATTTTAATTAATATATTACATTGTGCCTATCCATTCACTGATTGACTGATGGACTTTTATACTCTTTCCAATTATTAATAATCTTGCTAAGGATATTTATGTAAAAGTCCTCTTTTTCAGCACTGGGGATCAAACCTAGGCTCTCACATGCTAGGAAAACATTCTTGTCACTTAGCTATACCCCAGGACCTCGATATTTTTTATTATTGTTTTAAATAATTTTTTTTTTTTGGTGATACTGGGGGTGGAACCCAGAGGCTTTCTATCTCCAGGCTATACCACCAGACCTTTTTTTTTTTTAACAATTTTTTATTGAACATAAATAGTATACATTTAAACTATATTTGGTGCCCTCTCCCCCCCGGCCCCGTTTTCCCTTCCCCCCCTCCCACCAATGGTTGTCCAGGTTAACCATGTCTTATTCATAATTTTACACATGTTCAGATGTAGACCCTCATTAATCAGGATCAGCCTTCCTCCTCTCCTATCTTTCCATTCAAACTTTACTGCTATTTCCCCTCCATTATCAGGAGTCCCACTGGTATCCTTTGTGTTTCCTAGTTTGGGCATATTAGAGGAAACATATGTACCTTCTCCTTCTGTGCTTGGCTGATCTCACTTAACATAATGTTTTCCAGGGCTTTCCATCTTCTTGCAAATGATATAATTTTGTTCTTCTTTATGGCTGAATAGAATTCCATTGTGTGTATTTCCCACAGTTTTGCTATCCATTCATCTGTTGATGGTGGTCTACCAGACCTTTTTTATATTTTATTTGAAAACAGGGTCTCACTAAGTTGCTGAAAGCCTCACTAAGTAGCTGAGGCGGGCTTTGAACCCGTGCGATCCTCCTGTCTCATACTCCCAAGGGCAGGGATTACAAGCGTGCGCCACCATGCCCGGCTTAAATATTTTTATTTTTATTGACACATAATTGTACGTATTTATAGGCTCTACTCTGATGCTACAACATACGCCATGTGCAATGGTCAGACCAGATTCATTATATAACTATTACCTGAAATATTTATCAGTTTTTTGTGTTGTGATCATGCAAAATCCTCTATAATAGCTATTTTTTTGAATAGCTAATAAATAGCTATAAAATTAGATGTTGTCAACCATAGTTATCCTACTGTGTCTATAGAACATTAGAAGTTATTCCTTCTAAGCCAGGTGTGGTGGCACATGCCAGAAATCCCAGTACTTGGGAGGCTGAGATGGGAGGATCACAGGTTCAAGGCCAGCTTCAGCGACTTAGTGAGCCCCTGTTTTGAAAAAAATAAAAAAGGCAGAAAGTGTAGCTGAGCTCAATCCCCAGTACAAAAAACAAAAAGTATTCTTCCTAGCTAACTGGACCCTCTGTTAATAATCCTCTCTCCATCCTCCCTCTCCCTCTTCTTCCCAGACTTTAGTAATCTCTATTATACTTTCTGCTTCTATTTATAACCTTACTTCACTTTTTCAAGCTCCAGATTTTGTTCCTTAGTATATCAGTATTTTCAAATTTTCTTTGCCATCAAATCATTTATTATGCCAAAATCAGCAAATATGTTGGAGATGTATTGTTATGGAAATTGTCTTAGTCCAACATTAGACCACTCAAATCTCTAAGGGAGAGCATATATCAATGGTTCCCAACTGGGACTGATTTTATCCTCCTCCACCCAGGAGATATTGAGGAATGTCTAGAGATATTTTTGTTTTCACAGATATTGCATCTGGGAGGAGGGATGCTACTGACATCTAGTGGGCGGGGTCAGGGATGCTAACATCTACCGCTCACCAAAAGCATTATCTGATCCAAAATGGTTGCTGATTTTAAGAAACCCAAATCTAAAGGTATCTATCCTACTAGATACATTTTTAAATATATAGATTTTTTGCTTTCATGAAATTCATAACTAATAAGTAGAAGCTTTGTGATAAGATTTGAGCTTTATTTCATGCCATGTATATACTGCACCAGATATTGACAGAAAAGGATGACCTATAATACAGAAAAACAAGGCACACTGCCTGCTTTTCGACAAAGTGGGGTTTATTCTGGAGGATAATCAAACAGCAATACACCTCCAAATACTTAATAACAAAATAAATAGATTCAAGGGTACTAAAGTAAAATTGAAACTCCCCAGGAGCAGGAAATGTCTTTTTGAGAAATGTAATGTAAATATATATTAGGTTGGACCCTAAGCCCAGGGCTTTCAGCCCACATAATCTCCCCTGAGAAAACTGAGAGTTACCTTCTAGCAAAAAATAAATAAATAAAAATAAAAAAATCACAGATTTGGACGGGTTCTGCTTTTAAAATTACATTTTACAATGCCAGAAAACACATACAAAAAGCAACCAGAATAGCAGTGCTTTGTTTGTGAGCTCAAGGTAAAACTAGATGTATAATGAGAAATTACTTCTTAACAGGGAAGGGATGGGAGGTAAAGAAAGTAAAGAAAAAAAGTCAGCTGCTGCACACTTTTATAAAGGAAAGAAAATAAGAGCGAAGGCCAGCATGTAGCATTTATAATCTACAGTCTTTTGAATGCCCTTGAGGCTAAATGCTGAAAACACCTAAATTACACAGAGGACAGTCTAGTAACCCCAGGAACACTCATTTTCCTTAATATCTGAACTCAAGTCCGTATCAATCTGTTCATTTAAATTTCCCATCCTCTTTGAATTGACTTGCTGGTGGGTCTTTAAGGATGTAAATGTTATTACCAGCAAGACTGTAGGCAGCTGTTTTCCACTCCCACTGAATACTGAATAGGGAAGGGGTGAACCTGCAGCAAAAGGGACTTAGCACAGACACCAGGAGGACTTCCCTGAGGAAACGTGTCCAGTAGTGAAATTAGTTATGAGGCCACGGAACCCCCTTCATTGAGTCAGAGTGATTCATTAAAATTCAAGACCACCACGAAAAGCTCTCATTAAAAAGAGAATAAAGGAATGTATTAATTAAAAATATCATGAACAAGCCAGACATGGTGGCACATGCCTGTAATCCCAATAATTGGAAGTTTGAGACATGAAGATTGCAGGTTCAAGGCCAGCCTCAGCAACTTAACGAGACTCTGTTCCCCAATAAAAAATAAATAAAATGGGGCTGAGGGTATAGCTCAGAGGCAGAATGACTCTAGGGTCAATTCCAAGCATCACAATAAATAAATAAATAAATAAATAAATAAATAAGTAAATTATGAACAAATTCATCTCTCACTTCAGTGACCTATATAATGCAAAAAAAAAACTGTCCAAGGACACCAGTTCTCAAACTAAAAAACCTCAGTCCAAATGTGACCCTCAAATATTTTGCAGCTGGCAAAAGATGTTCCACTTTTTTATGTTTTCTGTTTAAAAATTGATTTTTTTTCCCCCCTGCAGTACTGGGGATGAAAACCAGGGGCATTCTACCTCTGAGCTATACTCCCAGCCTTATTTTTTTAATTCTTTATTTTGAAACAGGGTCTCAATGAGTTGCAAAGAACCTCACTAAGTAGCTAAGGCTGTCCTCGAACCACGATCCTCCTATCTCAGCCTCCCAAATACTGGGATTACAAGCGCACGCCACCACGCCTAGCTTAAAAACTGAAAATATTTTACAAAGAAAGCAAAAGGGTAGATTTGCATCTCCTCTGGACAAATAAAAGCTACAGTGACCCTGGATGTCTCTGGATTCCTACAAGGCAGCAACCAGCTCAGGCGCATTACAGCTGCTTGCTGAGGGGCTGGCTCTCTCTTGGGTTTGCAGCAGGACTGCGGTGTCTCTCAGCACAGGTTGGCTTATTTGCATCACGTGCTGGGCTCCTGGCAGTTACCCTGCATCCTGACTTACAGTGACTGATTCTCTGATGCCATGGATAGACCAGTGGACCCGTGGGGCAAGGCAAGTGAAGTGGACTCTGAAACAATTCTGTAAATACCGCCTAGGCGGGAAGCTCTGCCTCTTTTCTTACCTGGTAGTGTCTTCTCTCAGAATGGCTGCTGTTTGGCGGCTGGTAGGCGATCTGCATGTCACTCAGGTCTTTCCAGGTGAAGGAGGAGACAGGTCTGGTGTGATCCAACAGGTGAGTCACAAAGCCCTGGAGCGGGGCTTTAGTAATGTTGAACACTAGCAAGGGTTTGGGGGTCTCATCCTCTTCACAGTCCAGAACTGATGTGGTTAAAGAGGTCAGGATAAACTGATCTACCTCCAGAGTGAACATGGCCATGAACGCGGCCCTTGGAACCTGGTTCGGGATGCCAGCTCTGATGTAGACGGGCAGCCACGCGCTCTCTGACTTTTGAAGGAAAAGGAAGATATGAAAGGGGAAATGATACCAATGAAGATACAACGTACAGGATTAACGGCTTGCTGTGTAATAAAGCCACCTAGAGCCGGTGTCCAGTTATAATCTGAATCCTGCCTGCATATTAAAACCATTTGAGGATTTTTTTTTTTAATGGTACTGGAGATTGAACCCAGGGCTACTCTCTCTCTGAGCTAACCTTCAGCTCTTTCTTATTTTTTATTTTCTGGTTTGGAAACAGGGTTTTACTAGGTTACTGAGAGTCTGGCTATGCTGCTGAGGCTGGCCTTGAGCCCGCGATCCTCCTGTCTCAACCTCCCAAATACTGAGATTACAGGCATGCACATGTGGGGAGCCTTTGACACATACTGGTAACCAGACACACCCACCCCCAGAGGTTCTCATTTTATTGTTTCTAAGAGAAGACTAGAAAACTGGTATTTTTTAGAGTTCCCTGGTGACTCTAATGGCAGTTAGGCTGAATATGTATCAGGTCTCTGATATCAATTTTGGTGTCAGAAAGAACTGTGCTTATAATTATGTCTCCAGCACTTGTCATTTGCATGACTTTAGACAAGTTACCTAACTCCTAAATCCTATTTTCCTCCCATCTATAAATGGAAATTCTGGACTCCCAAGTTTTAAGTGAGGAGTAAATCAAACAGCCAAAGTAAAGCGCTTGGCTGTGTCTGACACACACACACCAACCTCCCCTGGCCACCTGCCCGCTTTCTCACCTGTAGTTTTGCAGGGTGAGAGGGGAAGAATGAAAGAAAACTGTCTTTATAAACTCTGTGCTTGTGCACCGGGAAGAGGGCTGCTCAGTTGTCAAGTAGAGCAGGGGGGTTACAAGTGACTATTCAACCTAGAGATGCATCCTCCCAGAATGAGCAAGCTATGAATCTGAGATCTTCCAAAGAACCATGAAATGGCATCATGGACCTGAGGTCTCAGTATGCCCTGTGGGTGGGAAGGATCCTCACAGCAGTAGATGTCGGCTGTCAGAGGATCTAAGTGCATCCTGCTGTTGAAAAAACTAGGCTCAATGATCAAAGTCACGTTAGTTCACACTGCTGAACACTAGATATTGGACTAGATATTGGTCATCCGTATGCAACACAAAGTTAAAAATGAAATCCCTCTTGGCTCAGTCTCAACTGAAGTTCCAATAAAAAAAGATACCAGATTTCAAAGAGAATGTGAGACACATACTATATTCAAAATTTACAAATTGTCTAGAAAGTGTTCCAGGCTCTAGAGCTTTCTCATCTGCTATAAGAATACAAAATGTTGATAAAGGTATGAAAAGGAGATTTATTTGGGGAGAATAGAGCTATGTTCTGCACAGTCACCTCCCTGCCCCAAACCCACACCCCACAAAGCTGGAAGAATGGGTCAATACCACATCTCTTGTCTCAGGTGTCAGGAGAGAAGTTTCCTTGACAATAGCTATAAAATGTGTTTTATAGTAGGGCACGCAGTGGCCAGAAACACAAGAATAATGGTAGCTGTGCTGGAATGAGCCTGTGCTTTCTTTGTGGCAGCAGGGGACATATATGAGTGCCCCCAGACACGGACCAGGCTGAACAGAGGACTGATCTGGGATCATCCTGGACCCTGACCTTCAAGGAACATCCCTCCGAGGCCCAAAGTCCAGCAGCATAAAAGCTGGAGACAAAAATCATATCCTAGGGGCTGCAGGAGAAATTGCCAAGTGGCCATTCAGGCTGGAAATTCACCCTCCCAAGATGGGGAGGCTATGAGTGAGAGGCCCCTGTTGAAGGGACTCTCTAGAGAAACCACGAAATTGCCCTTGAGACAATAAAACAGCTTGAAACATCTGTCAGGCTCAGGCTGCATGAAATCGTATTCCATCTGCGCCTGAGAAAACAAGGCCTCTCTCTCCAACACTCCCCCAAAGCACAAGCCTGAAGGTTTAGACACCAGCCAGCAGAGCTCAGAAGAGGGGAGAAGTGCAAGAGAGAACCAGAGGAGACAACCTCTCCTTACTCATTGATAGGGACGAATGATATCCTGAGACATGCTTGGGATTAGTCACTGCTCTTTAGGTACCATTGAAAAAATATCTACAATTGAAGATACATAATTTATAAACTCTGTATATGGTAGATTATTATTTCGAAGGACTGATGCTGAACACTGGAACCAATTAAGTTGAGAGTTAGGTCTAAATATGTGTTATTTTAAATGTGTTAATAAAATGAACATGGAGAGGAAAAGTGCTTACTTGGAAGGTAAGTGATGTGCTTGGTGTGGTAGTGCATGCTTGTAATCCCAGTGTTTGGGAGGCTGAGACCGGAGGATCAGGGTTCGTGGACAGCCTCAGCTACTTAGTGAGGCCCTCTGCAACTCAGTGAGACCCTGTTTCAAAATAAAGAATAAAAAAATAGAGCTGGTGGTGTAGCTCAGAGGTAGAATGCCCCTGGGTTCCAACCCTACTTCTGAAGAAAAAAAAAAAAGGTAAATGATGTAAGAAATAATAAGGTATAACAACATACTAGAACTAAATTGTAAATTATATAAACAAAGCCAGGGAAATGGGCAATTTCTAGGGGAAAGAATCAGATCAATCCTCATCATATATAGGAAGGAGCTAACAGACTCCTTTCATTTCATTTCACAATTTTTTTCAATTTTTAATTTTTTGTGGGTCTGGGGATGGAACCCAGGGGCCTTCGACCTCCAAGCTACACCCCCTGCCCTATTTTGTATTTTTTATTTTGAAACAGAGTCTCACTCAGTTGCAGAGGGCCTCACTAAGTAGCTGAGGCTGTCCGCGAACCATGATTCTCCTGTCTCAGCCTCCCAAATGCTGTAATTACAAGCATGCGGCACCATGCCCAACTATGATTTTAAATACTATAAATATAGGTTAAATTATATTTAAAATATATGTGTGTGCATATATGTGTATATGTATATATGTACATACACACATGTATACACACACACACATATTACACACATTGGGGATTGAACCCAGGGGCATTCTACCTCCAAGTTATACCCCTGGCCCTTTTTTTGTTTTTTATTTTAAAACAGGGTCTTACTAAGGTGCTAAGCCTGGCTTCAAATCTGCAATCCTCCTGTGCCAGTCTCCCAAGTACTGGGATTACAGGTACACTCCCCTTTGCCTGGCTTAAATAAATATTTTTTAATTTAAACAAAACATTAAGTGAGATAAAGAACGTTCAAATAAGTAAAAATAAAGGCAAATCATAACAAATCTTGTCAGACAATGTGTGTGTGTATGTGTTTGTGTGTGTGTGTGTGCATGGTTCTACAGGTGAAGACCAGGGCCTTGCACATGCTAGGAAGACAAATATTTTTAATTGGCAAGAAAGGATAAAACAAAAAGATAGACAAAACATGTATATCCATCATTGTCATAAATATAAGTTGTTTATATTTACTTATAAGAGGTTATATTGTTTATATTCTGAAATTCTGTGAAAATGTCAAATTATATATACCTTACAGAAAAGGCAAAATTACACAAAATGATTAAAAGTGAAGAAATGGACGGGCGTGGTGGCGCACGCTTGTAATCCCCACGCCTGGAAGGCAGAGACAGAAGGATCGTGCAAGTTCGAAGCCAGCCTCGCTGGCTTAAGAGACCCTGTTTCCAAGTAAAAATATAAAATAGGTCTGGGAGTATAGCCCGGAGGTAAAAGGGTTTCCAGGAACCCCAGTACCACCAAAAAATTAATTAATTAATTAATTAATTAATTAAAAGTGAAGAAATAGTCCAAATATATCACATAAGAAAAAAAGTAGAACAACCACATTAATTTCAGATAATGATGAACTCAAGGCAAAAGAATTAAAAAGGACAGTGTGGGTGGTTGAGACAGATAAACTATAAGCAACATTATGTTTAATAGTGTTCTGGTCTAACCAGTGAGGAATAAAACAAAATAAGAATAATTATGGAAAGAGGACAAAATTGTCATTAGTAAAAACACAACAGTGGTCTTTGAAAGCTCTGCAATTTCTTAAAATAATTGAATTCAGGAAATAAGCCAGATGAAAGAAAATTATACCAAAAAAAGGTGGTCCTACTTACCATCAATAATCAATGAAAAGATATCATGGATGGAAAAAGACTCCACTCACAATAGTTTCATAAAAATAAACTTCCCAGGACTGTATTTAATAAGTGTGCTCAACTTACATGAAGTAAACAATAAACTTGACAGAAAGATATAAAATAACACTCGCCCACATGAAGTGAGATACCTCATTTCTGAATGAGAAAACTCAACAGGGCAACTCTTCCTCAAAAAGAGATTCAAATTTTAATCCAATACTGATTTAAAAATCATTAGGAGCCTTAAAAATGGGCGTGAATAATTTAATTGCTTATCTGAAACTATAAACCTAAATAGAAAAATTTTAAAGAGGAGTGATGGAAAGAGCTTGACTAACACATGAAAGCGTATCACAGATCTATTACATTTAGAATAATGTGGTACCGGCACCAGAAAAAGTACGTAAATCTAAAGAAAAGTACGTAAATCTAAAAGAGCTAGCCTGGAAAGAGTTTTCTCTCTACACAATAAAAGAATTGCCTAAAATCAACGGGAGGCAAGTTCATTGTTCAACAAATAGTGTTGGAAATCTGAAAGAAAATTTGTTCCTGTATTTCACCACACAGTAAAATTTATTTTAGGTGGAGTCCGAAGGCAAATGTAGAGAGAAGAGCTTTATTTTATTTATTTATTTATTTATTTATTTATTTATTTATTTATTTATCTATCTATTTATTTACTTACTTACTTACTTATTTATATATTTATTGGCGGTACTGGGGGTGGAACCCAGGGCCTTTCTACCTCCGGGCTATACGCCCCAACCTATTTTTTATATTTTATTTGGAAACAGGGTCTCACTAAATTGCTGAGAGCCTCACTAAGTATCTGAGGCTGGCTTCGAACCTGTGCGATCCTCCTGTCTCAGCCTCCCAAGCGCTGGGATTACAGGCGTGCACCACCACACCCGGCTGAGAGAAGAGCTTTAAATGTAAGATAAATTATGGGTGAATGGTCATTTAGTCACTTGATAAGGATGAATGTATGATCATAAAACTAGTAAAAGAATGAGACATAAAACTTTACTTATAGTATAGATTCAATTTCATAAAATAGTCACTCTAGCCTGCTTCTTCCCTCTGTGTATGTTTGTGTGTATAAAAATGGTAGCAGTATAGATAGTTCCATTTTCTTCTTTTTGTTTGGGCTAATAGGGATTGAACTCCGGGGTATTCTACCTCTGAGCTACACCCCTCGCCTTTTTGTTATTTTTCATTTTGAAACTGGGTCTCACTGGGTGGTAGAAGCTGGTATCAAACCTGTGATCCTCTTTGCCTCACGCTCCCAAATCCTGGGATTACAGGTATATGCCACTACTCTTGGATTGTTTTATTTTCTTTTTACTTTTCTCTCAGTTTTTTTTCAATATTCTCTGTGGTGAGTATATTACTTTCATATTCATAAGTGAATCTGTTTTACAATCTACCAAACTGTTGAACCGTTAATGTTAAATTAAGCAAGGTGATTTAGAGGGATAACTTCCATTAAAGCAGGTCTAATTTTTTTGTGTATATATGGCACTGGGGATTGAACCCAGGGGCATTTTAGCTCCAAGATACACCCCCAGCCCTATTTTTTATTCTTTTCATTTTGAAACAGGGCCTCACTAAGTTGTAGAGGGCCTTACTAAGTACCTGAGACTGGCTGGGAACCAGCACTTCTTCTGTCTCAGCCTCCCAAGTACTGAGATTTCAAGCATACGTCACTATGGCTTAAAATACACCATATTTCAAGTATATGACTAGCTCAGATCTAAAAATTTAAATAAAGCCCTAATTCAGTGTAGTGAGGGAAAAAATAAGAACTATCACTCAGAAAGAAAAATGTCTCTAATTGTTTTTATGGAGATAAGAAATAATTGACAGTGAAAGGAGTTTGGAATCAAAACAAGCAAAAAATATCTACTAGGGACCTAGAGTTTTGGTCCTGACCCAACCCTTAAGTAGCCACTCATGCATGGGCAATGTACATCATTTCTTGGGGCTGCTACCACAAAACGAGAGGCTTGGGTTAAACTAATTACTTCCAAAACTGACTTATCCTAAGGTTTTCACTATTATCTTTACTATAAAATGAAGAAAATGAGACATAAAGCCCAAAGTCACATGGATAATTAGGCAGATGTTTGAACCCAGGCAATCTGGGCCCTTAACTATTTGTGTGTATGTGTGTGTGGGGGGGGGGTGCTGGGGATGAAACCCAGGGGCATTCTACCTCTGAGCTATAGCCCCAGTCCTATTTTTTTATTCTTTATTTAGAAACAAGGTCTCGCTGAGTTGCAAAGGGCCTCACTAAGTAGTAGCTGAGGCTGTCCGCCAACCACGATCCTCTTGTCTCAGCTTCCCAAATGCTGGGATTACAAGCATGCGCCACCATGCCTGGCTTGGGCCCTTAACTATTAACATAAGACTAATAAATCAATCTTTTTAAAGCTCCCCAATTAATTAACCTAATCAATTAGACCAGATTACCTCGAAATGCTTATTCCATATCTTCAACCTAAAATGTCATGATCCAGCTGGGTGTGGATAGGTAAGAACCAAAGAGGTAAATAATATATCAATATTATATACCCTACTGGTAGAACAAACAAGTCTGCCTTTATGAAACTCTGGGTGGTTCCACCCTCCACAGCCCTGGAACTCCCCTGACACATGAAAGAGCTGGCTCTCCTACTGGGAGTTAGCTGGGACCCCGATACAAAACCGCAAACTCTACCTTGTATACGATTTTACTCCTGCTATCTGTGAGGTCCAGTTGGATGGAGATATAATCAATGTTGGGAGAAGGGGGCTGCATATGTTGATAGCGAAGTCCCATCAGCAGGAACTCCTCACAGCTCACTTTGAGACTTCCAATTTTCTTCAATCCCAGGGTACAGCTTCTACCTGGACACTTCAGTTCTGGTCCGAGGTCTGGAAGGTACAGCATTGCGTTAAGATAGCCACATAAACATAATGACTATGAAAGTTTAAAACTAATCCCCCTCCTTTGGGTTCTTACTCCTCATTGCCCCCAGAATACTCACCTATACCTTCCACTCACTCACCCAGGGACTGCCATTATTCACAAAGTTTATAACTTCCCTTACTGAAGAGAACAGTTGACCAGTTGTCTCTTTAGGCCTTGCCTACCAAAAGTTAGCTCTAACTTAATAATAACAATATAATAAAACAACAATAAAATGTATTTTATGGTGCTTGAACATATCTGATACATAGGCCAATGGCTCACTGTAGTTTAGCTATAGTCTTCCCTTTCCAGCTTCGGCTTCCTGGCTCCAACTCACAATCTCGGCTAGACTCTCCCACTCATTGGTCTCCTCTCTCCATTGTGCTTATCACACCCTCAAATCTTGCATGGCTTTCTAGGCTCAGTGAGTCTTTTTACTAAACCTTGCCTTAAACATTCCATAACTAACCTGCTCACTGAAACCCATAATTATCTCTCTAGTAATCTTTGTGTCTCTGCCCAATTATATTTTTCACTTTTGTTGGGTATATGATACTCACAGGCCACTTATTTTTTAAGTCTCATTTTCATAGTGTGTAAAATAGATATTCCACTTTTTATTTTATTTATTTATTTATTTATTTATTTTGGTGGTAATGGGGATGGAACCCAGAGGCTTTCTACTTCTGAGCTATACTCCCAGACCTATTTTCTATTTTATTTGGAAACAGGGTCTCACTAAGTTGCTGAGAGCCTCACTAAGTAGCTGAGGCTGGCTTCGAACCTGTGCGACCCTCCTGTCTCAGCCTCCCAAGTGCGGGGATTACAAGTGTGTGCCACCACGCCCAGCTGATATTCCACTTTTTAACCAGATGGTTGTGAACATGAAATGAGATGGTTCTTGTTCAATAGTATCTTCTTTTTTTTCTTTTTTCTGTTTTTTTTTTTTTTTTTTTTTTTTTTTTGTGTGTGTGTGTGTGTGTGTGTGTGTAACCCAGGGGTATTCTACCTCTGAGCTACAGCCCCAGCCCTATTTTTTTTCTTTATTTTGAAACAGGGTCTCACTGATTTGCAAAGGGCTTCACTAAGTAGCTGAGGCTGTCTGCGAACCGCAATCCTCTGGCCTCCGCCTCCCAAATGCTGGGATTACAAGCGTGTACCACCACACCCGGCTCTCAATAGTATCTTTAACTGTAAACTTTGCCCAAATTCTAAATATTATTACAAGTATGATCATTTCTTATATGTTCTCTTCTTTCCATAGTTTCTAGAACACTATTGTACATACAGGAGATGCTCAAAATAGAGCAATTGAACAACAGAAGGAACATTATCCATCATCTCTCCCCAACTTAAACCATGCTGCTGCCTGCCAGCTCTACTTCCCATGAGATCACAATCCAGTAATTGCTAATCTATGAACAAATTATTCCTGCTTCTATTGCTATCATTAATGATAGTAGACAATTCACCTGGACTTCCTGGGAGTCAGGCTGCACTGAGCACTTTGTGTGTCATTTCCATTACTCCCATCCTGACACATCCCTCTGCAGCAGCTATGATCTTTCTCATCTAACTTACAGAGGCTTAGACTAAAATAGCAAAAAGAGCAGAGGGAGTTCTCAAATCCAGGTCATTCTGATCCCAAAGTCCATGCCCTCAACCACTAATCTACATTTTCCCCCCACCAACTAACATGATATAGCACTCTTTGTCATAGTGGAAGATAGCCAGATAAATTTGGCATTATTAGTAATATCCAGATAAGTACTAAAAGATATCATACGGGACTCGGGGAAAAAACTGTGGGGCTGATCTCCACGAGGTCCCTCTGGCCGAGGCTCCACCACCACCATCTGGCCGTGGGCTGGCAGGCGAGTTCTCATGGGGTCCATCTTGACTGTGCACTCCAGGCCGGCTGACCTATCATAATCAAATCTGAGCAGGTTCTTGTCAATCGCTTGAGACATGCCATAGAATTCAGACACCTCCAGCACACTGCTACTCAGACGGATGATGTTACACTCTGGTTCCAGGAGAAAGACCCGTAGAATAAAGGTTTCTATGAACGTGTCTGTTTCGGTGAATCTGTAGAGAGAAGAGAACATGGGCAATATTCACTGATGTCCAGTTACTTCTGATACTTGTGGACTTAGCTTGAAGCTTAACCATGGGCTTTCACAAGATTCCCGTATCAAGCAGTTTGGATTTTTCTTCAGCCTCCTCTCCCGCCTTCTCTTTACTGTGGTGTCAATACCTTTTCCTGCCACTTCTTCAAACCAGTTTCTTTCGACACCTGCCCTGGAACTCATCCTCCATCCTGATATTTAACTCACTTCCAGCTCACATGTTATACAGGAGTATCAAGCCTCTATAGTTAATGGATTGAGTTTTCATTTAGGAGTGAGGGGTACCCAAGCCTTTCTGTTCTTAAGAAATGTCACAAAAATGGGTGCATATTTAAGTCTAGTTGGGTGCTCAGCTTAGTGCATGGCGTATAAATAGTATCAGCAATCATTACCTCCTTCCATCCCCATTGATTCTATTCTCAGGGTATTTCCCAAGGTTAATAGAGATGGGTTGTCACTCCTTTTGAGGGGAGAAAATCAATGAGTGACATGTGTACATGAATAATGCATTCCTTCATCTATATGCTTTAGTGTAATGGCCCATAATACACCAAATTATTTATATATGTGTATGCTAAACTCTACAGCAATGCCTTTTTCAATGCTTTGAAGAAATTATAACAGGAAATGGCTCTCTTCACAAATGAGGAAACTGAAGCATAGAAGTCAAATCACTTGCAGAAAGGGCTGGAGAAGATGTAGGAGAGGAATAAGCATGCTCCTGATCCCTTGCCTCAAATGCCTCTGAATATTCTTTTTTTGTGTGTGTGGTATTGGGAGTGGAACCTAGGGGATTTTTTTCTACCTCCAGACTATACTCTCAGACCTATTTTATATTTTTATTTGGAAACAGGGTCTCACTGAGTTGCTGAGAGCCTCACTAAGTAGCTGAGGCTGGCTTGGAACCTGTGCAATCCGATCCTCCTGTCTCAGCCTTCCAAACGCTGGGATTACAAGCATGCACCACTATACCTGGCCTTCTGAATATTCTATTTTAAATGTTCTCAAGACCAAGAGCAGTGGCAGCTCTTTTAATCCTGCCATTCATATGAACTTTTCCAAACTTCCCACCCCCTAGAAACTCAAGGAAGGAGTGGGAGCAGCTAGAATTCATCAGCTTTTCAGCACTTCCTGGCCAAGTTCTTTGAAGTGAGCTTTTTTTTTTTTTTTTTTTTTTTTTTTTTTTTTTTTTTTAAACACTAAAGTCTTGGAAAGCCTTATTTGCTGACTTTACAGAACTCTAAGACATCCCTGGGTGCCACTTCATTTTCTGAGTACAGCATTTTGGCCCTGCCTTTCTTTCAGCTCTACATCCAAACTCTTTTCCCATCTTTTGCCTTGGACCATGAGCACTAAAAAGAATCTGTAGATCTTCATCCTCCTGTTCCTTCTGGCCTGTGGAGCCTGACCCACAGCAGGTGGTCATAAATGTTTACTGAATGATTCTCTGTCCCAATGTCTTCTTCAAAGGTCTTTTGCATTAGTCTAGTACTTAAGGGAAATTCACACCAACATATTGTAATCAAATATTCTTATGAGCAATAAAAGATGAGTAAAAGCAACGAAAGGCATTTGAAAGCCTACCCCAGCTGCACGGAGTCCCCCTTGCTTCTGTAAAGTCAGCAATACCATAACCTTCAAAATAATTTTTATGGAGGTAAAATTGACACACCATGAAACTTATCTTTTTAAAGTGTACAATGCAGTGGATTTACTACATTCACAAGGTTTTATAACCACTATGAATATCTAATTCCAGGTCACTGTTATTATCCCAAAGAGAAACTCATTCCCATCAGTAATGTCTCCCTACTTGCCCCTCTCTCCAGCCTACTTTCTGTTTTCATAGACTGACCTATTCTGGACATTTCCAATAAATGGGACAGTACAATATTTGTCCTTTTGTATGTGACTTCTTGTTTTCAAAGTTCATCCAAGTTGTGCCATGAACAAGTGCTTCATTCCTTCTTATATCAGAATAATATTCCATTGTGTGGATATACCATTATCAGATGTATTGGTACCTCTTGGCTGCTTTAGATAATGCTGCGATGAACATTCACAAGCTTTTGCATAAGCATGTTTTTATTTCTCTACTGTATATGCCTAGGAAGGGAATTCCTGGGTCATAGAGTCATTCTGTTTAACTTTGTACTTGATTTTGGACACAATTTTGTTCTTTAATGTTTAAAAATGGAATCTATTGCAGGTTTTTATACCTAAGGAGCTGATAATCAAAAGAAGAATTTCATACAATTTTGCAGTGTATTTTCTACCTGATTCTATTTAAGGATTTGTAGTCTGTAATTCCATTTCCCATCATAAGTAATGGGTTGGAATGCCACATACCCCTGTATAAAGGCACTAACAGGAAACAGAACAGAAATGACAATTTGTGGAAAATCCCCAAAGCGGATGATACAAGTGAGGGTAACTGAGAGTTGGCTACAATTCTGCCCCACACCTTGAGGGCTCCAATTTCTATTACTTTCTTGTTTGGAATCGATTAACTTCCCTTATTATAAAATACAGCCGCAGAAAAAACACTAAGAAGTCAAGAGAATGGTTACCTGGTGAAAAACAAGAAGAGCTTCTGTGCCACTTACCGGTAAAGTCTAAGTTTCACATTGTCTTCATCCAGAAGAGGGCAGCCATTGTGAATATACCTCACCTCATTGGGAAGGAAATGGCAGTCAAAGACCTAATCCACATGAAGAAATGCATAGAATATCTATGAGAAAAATTGGTACCAAGTTCCACTTTCCTTGCACTAGCGTACCACCTGGAAAAACCTTTAGTCTGAGTGGCGCACATTAGTGGATGCACGCACACGTGTGCCACCGCTGCCCCTAGTCCACCCCGTGCTCACTTGCCACTGTCCTTATACAGCTGTGCTTTATTTTAAGAATATCTAAATGACGAAAATCCAAGCAGATCAAACAAATAAATGTAGGGTAATTGCTTCTTTAAATAATTATCTTTTTACAGACTTTTAAAATATGGCTCCATTTATCAAATTTTTATGCACTCCCTTCAAGGGTTTCTAGCAACTGAGTTAGGTCTTTCTGCGTCTGCACAAAAAGCATGCATGAACCCGGCCACAAACACACTGTGTTTGTTCTGTTCATTTCTGTTCTCCTTTTATTTCTTTGTTTCCAAAGAAATAAAAGTATTTTTATATTCAAAGATAAAGCCACTGGCCAGAGACACTGACCAGAGTCAATCATGATCCCTGATTCTTTTCTATCTACGTGCAAAAAAGACAGCATTTGGTAGTTATGTAACAGCAAACGTGGCTGGTGAGACACAGAAGTCTAAGGGCAATTTCTTCTCTTCAAATAAGGTTATAATTAACTGCATCACCTCATTCAGAATTATTCAGGAAATTATTATTTCATTTTGGGACTCAGAATTTCTAAATAAAAGTCTTGGCTTCTACCCCACCATGGACTCACACTCTGCCCCACGGGTCTTGGTAAGAGTTCTGAGCAGATACCCATGCTCACTGAGGGGTTCTTGGTGTTTAGTCTGCCTGTACCTTTTTCAACCACCACCATTTGCAGACAACATGATCCACAAAAACAAATGATTTTCTTGCCCCATAGATATCACTGGCTCCCCCTTTTAATTGACAACTAGGAAGGAGATAAAAGGAAGTCCTTCCCCATATTGTTGACAAATAGTCATGATAATGAAGAGACAATCTGCTTTGTTAAAAGAAACATCTGTTTTATGTTTCGTAATATGTTTTCCTTTTTTAAAAGGCGACAACCATAATTGTCCATAAATTTACTAACTAAAACAAAGGAGAGCTAAATCCTTTTCTAATTACTGTCTAGCTTTGTTTTTTTTCCACTTCAACTGCTTTTCAATTACAATTTATAATTAAATTGTCACACGTTCCTAACTCATTACTCACTTTAATGGCATTAAACTGGCTCAAACTAGAGGTATTTTCTTACTGCTTTAGTTCCTACTCAAAAAAGCAAGTTCAGTCCTAAACTGAGATGTCTTTCCACCTAGGAAACTTCTTGCTTTGGGACAGGTGTTAGAAGTGCTGTGTGAGAGAAAGTCCTGTCCCCAAACAGGAGGAAAACACACAAGCATCAACTCTGCCTTCATCGTCTATATCAAGGGTGTTATCTATACAGAACGTACTGGAGCGCACCCACTCAAAGTCCCTTTCCAAATATCCAATAGGAAAATGAACCTGTTGGTTCTAAGACAAACTTCAGTAATGAAATGAAAACACTAATTGAACAGATGTTAAACAAAACATTTTCTGTGAGAATCACATGAAACTGTTCATTACACAGCAGGGTGTTGTTAATACAGTCATCTTGCTAGAGATGGGTTCACATCAGCCTAGCTTTCAGCTTAATATTAAGCTCTATTAGAGAGAAAATGTTTAGGCTGCGTGTGCCTGGGTGTGCACTTGGCTATGCTTAATTTCAAAAACTCTGTATGAAATGAATTGCTGAGGAGGGCTAAACCAGCCTGGGTTACAAACCAAGCACAAATTTCCCTCAAACCCAGACTTTACAGGAATCTTGTTTTTGTAGAAATCCTCAGAATTAAAAAAAAAAAATAGGTGGTTTGATAAAGCTTTCTCATTACACAATTTTTTTCTATGGCACTAAGTTCTGATATTTGGTAAACGGGTGATAAACCTCCACATTTTAATGAACTCCTCTACCATAGAATACGTTTGAGAAGATATATAAATCACATGTCTACTTTAGATGCTATAAAACATTTGTGATGTCTTATTTACTTACAGAAATACACACACTGACCATTCAAGGCTCAATGCTAGTTTTTTTTGTTTTTTTTTTTGTTTGTTTGTTTTTTGTTTGTTTTGTTTTGTTTTATTTTGTTGCAGGTCTGGGGATGGAACCCAGGGGCATTCGACCTCTGAGCTACACACCCTGCCCTATTTTTTATTCTTTATTTTGAAACTGGGTCTCACTGAGTTGCAGAGGGCCTCACTAAGTAGCTGAGGCTGTCCGCGAACCACGATCCTCCAGTCTCAGCCTCCCAAATGCTGGGATTACAAGCGTGCACCACCATGCCTGGCTGAATGCTAGTTTTTAAAGTGAGCTCCTGCATGCTTGTAGTTCAGTGTGTCTGGTGGTGTTCACTAGTAGTCAAAAATAGTTCCTAAGTCAGTCAGGCACTGTCATTTCTGCTCTAGATTGTTTTTTCTAGTGAAGAGAGTTTTGAGAGGAGTTTAAGGAGATGGTAGGGAGATCTATTCCAACCCTTAATCCTTAGATTTTTTTTTAACCTAGTTCTAATCACGTGGGTCTCTTTCTGCTTTCCAGTGCCTCAGAACCAGGCCAATCAGAGAAATTAAAACATCACTAAAAATATGTTAAGGAGGCAGTTTAATTACTCTCAGAGAGGGTGCCATACGTATTGAATCATAGGCTAACTGGGGTGGAGAGAGGACTGTCCTCAGAGGCCCCCAGGTAATAAGAGATTCCCTCAGAATTGCCCTCTAAGGGGAGAGACTGGAGAAAGGCAGTGCTTTTGTTTTGCTCAGTGGGGTGCACCTGCTCGGAATCCAGGGTAAATACCACTGGACAACAGCTCAGGGAGCTTGCCCTGGCGGACTATCAGTGGGAATTTTGCCTCTTCCTTTTTCCCTTAAAATAGCCTCATTCCTAAGTAACTGTTAATTACCTTTATAGAACTATATGGATTGAATGGGTATCAAATGATTAATTAATTGTCTTTAAAAGATGCCTATATAGCCGGGCGTGGTGGCGCATACTTGGAATCCCCGTGCTTGGGAGGCTGAGACAGGAGGATCGAGCAGATTCCTAACCAGCCTCGCTGGCTTAGGAGACCCTGTTTCCAAATAAAAATATAAAAAATAGGTCTAGGAGTGTAGCCTGGAGATAGAAGGGTTTCCAGGAACCCCAGTACCACCGAAAAATAAAAGATGCCTATACATACATATATATTAGATATGTATATTATAATGTGTGTGTACGTACACACAGACATACCAATATAGCCCTGGGTCTCTGCTTTATCGAGAACTCCAGTCCTCTGGAATCAAAGTACTCTTTATTTCTCAAAATTCTATAAAGATTTGCATTTTGCTTTTGACCCTAGTCCCTGCGGTTGGGTCTCCTCACTATCCAGTGAGTGTATTCACTGCGTATCTGGGCACCAATGTATACCATTCAGTGTCTCTCCTTTTACTCTTTCAAGGGTGCAGATAATATCAGGAGAACGTGGGGAGAAATGGTAACTTCCAAACATTTGGGAATAAAATGTCTTGATACCTAAAGCCATTATTATATACTAACATTTTTTTTTTATGTTCATCCAAAGCTCTTTCACTGACAAAAGAAAATCTCACAGGAAACTGGACGGAGACTTTTAGTTACTGCACATCAGGACCACCCTCCCTAAAACCTCCTCCATAGTATTCTGGTATGTTTCAAAATTGATCTATAGCTTTAAGTATGGAAAATAAAATGCCTACAGATATCAAGTTGAGCTTACGTCTATCAAAGACTCTTTAGTCCAACTCTACAACAGCTAGTCTTGCTTTGAATAACCTTGTGGACTATGTTTCTGAAGCCAAGTGGAGAGATTATGTCGATGGTTCAGCAACTGGAAATGGTGCATTTTTCCAGAAGCAGCAGCAGCATATAATGTTGAATACTCTCAAGATTATTTTCACTGGGAGCAAAGTTAAACCACAGGAGGAACAAGTAATGAAAAGAAGAAATTTTTCTATTATGTAGAGGGATCAACTCCTACATTAAGAAAAAAATAACATGAAAATATAGACTTAAGGAGTAACCCTTTACCCTCCAAAAGAAATGACTATAGAATATCTTTAAATAAAAGTTCTCAGCAATTTTGATTAAGGGGAAACATATGTGCAGATATTTTTGAAGAACTGTGATTACTTCGAGTTGTTGTTGTTGTTGTTGTTGTTCTTCTTCTTCTTCTTCTTCTTCTTCTTCTTCTTCTTCTTCTTCTTCTTCTTCTTCTTCTTTTTTGTGTGTGTGGTACTGGGGTTGGAATCCAGCAGCATTCTACCTCTGAGCTACATTTCCAGCCCTGTTTTTTATTCTTTATTTTGGAACAAGTTCTCACCAAATTGCAAAGGGCCTTAATAAATAGCTGAGGCTGGCCTCAAACTGTAATCCTCCTGTCTCAGCCTCCCAAATGCTGGGATTACAAGTGTGCGCTACCGCACGCGGTTTTCATGTCTTTTTTGTTGGTGGTGGTGGTGGTACTGGGGTTCCTGGAAGCCCTTCTACCTCCAGGCTACACTCCCAGACCTATTGACAACAGGGTCTCTTAAGTCAGCGTGGCTAGCTTCAAACCTGCGCCATCCTCCTGTCTCAACCTCCCAAGCACGGGGTTTACAAGCATGAGCCACCACACCCGGCTTTCATGTCTCTTTTTACTTCTCTTATTCAAGTAAATATTTATGAGATATTAGTAAATGAAAATGTATTTAGGCTTTACATTTGCTACTTTGACTTCACAAGTATACATCTTAAAAATGTCTTGAAATATTGATATCTAAAGTTACCCTGACCTGCAATGAGACAGGAATAATTTGAGATAGGAATATTTCCATAAAGACTGGTCACAGCACTCCCTACAAGTGACTGCCCACTCCAATTCTTGGAATCTCTCTGTGTGTATGTATGTGTCTGTCTGTCTGTCTGTCTGTCTGTCTGTCTCTCTCTCTCTCTCTCTCTCTCTCTCTCTCTCTCTCTGAATGGCAATGTACCTGAAATAAGACAATGAGAGATCTATAATTTTCTTACGTTATGCTTTTCCCTGGATGATTAGCTACTCTCTAAGTCCAAGCAGCTGGTAAGATAAACAGGAATTTTCTCCAATAAAAGAAGAAAAACTGGAAAGGCTTGTTGATACAGTGTATTATTAAGAGAAAAAAAAAGTGTGTTTCCAAATTAGTTTGAACCTGACTTCCTCCTTGGGTATTGGTATAATTAAGAGTGAACCTTGTTGTTGTTTGAAGGCTTGTTATCTGGTATTAATCAAGGACATTCAAAATTAGGTTCCACCTCACACAGAAAAACAATTCAGTACTATGCCTGTGAACATCAGCTCTACCCTTTCAAATGTGGATGGTCTTCCAGTACTCACCTTAGAGATCTAGAGAGGAGACCTCTGACCTCTGTCCCACTCTCTGTCCCTCCCTCTCACACACTCACACACTCACGCACACAAGCGACTGAACCTACCTGTGGTGTGAGTCTCCCAACCCTCTGGGTTATGGGCTCGTTCATCACTACCTCCACTTTGCATGCATCTTTCTCTTTGGGGATGGAGAAATCCAGGTCATCTCCTGACAGGAAGGCGGAGCTGCCCTTCATCACCCTCAGCCCGAGGTTCAGGCTGATGAAGCTGGGGCTGGCCCGGGCCACGAGCAGCAGGAGCAGCAGGGCACAGGGCCCACCCCAACCTGGAGCGCCCATGCTGACTGGGGCCAGTCGCTTCTGGCCACCCACAAAGCACCTTCAACAAAGGACAGCTTCTGCCTTCCTCCTGGGCTCAGCTCACAGTCCAAGGGGCAGGGCCAGGGGTCCCCACAGTGGGCTCCAAGAGCTTAGCATGCTTTCATTTCGGATGCAGACAAGGAGGCCTTTCAGGCAATCCTGGGGCTTTAATAAAACCCGCTGATGATTCCTGACAACACGTCAAGATTAAAGCGCCTATGGATGCTTCCCTAATCCTGCAAATGGGAGAAGGGAAAGAGGGGAGAAAAGCGAAACAGAAAAAAGGGTTTGTACAGCTGCAACAAAGGGATCTTTCATCCAACCTATAATTTCAGCTAAATTAAAAACAAACAAACTAACTTGACCCCCAGGCCCATGTGAAAGGCAGGGCAGCGATTTCATTACCCTGCCTGTAGCTGCTGCTTCCGGAAGCAACACACCCCAACTGGGACATTGGTCAGCTGTGTGGTCCAAAAGGGGACAGGTGGCCTCCTCGCCAGAGTGTGGCAGTGGTCCTGGAGTGCAGGGAAAGACACTGAACTCTGTGCTCCTCTTCCCTCAGTCATTAAATGGGAACTACAATCTAATTTGTGTCAGAGACCTGATAGGATTATTTGCACACTGCTTAAAAACATGATTAACTCTGAATTGCTATAACCCAACCAAGAAATAAGCTTCACAATTTGTCACGTTGACTGACTTTGCTAGACAGTGAAGATACCAAAGACATATTTGACTGGAAACTGGGGAAAACATTTGTTCTCTTCTTTAAGGGAGTATTCAAGTTTTTGTTTATGTGTGAAAGGGACTAGGAATTGAGTGACATAGCTTCAATATACACAGCTAATGACAGGGTGCATGCACATGACATTTACATCAGCTACAATGCTAATTATATAATAATGTAATCAATGTGCACAAATGGAGACTTTGTTTCACCACTTCAACCACTTAACATTTCCTGATTATTTCTGTGTTCTATAAGACTGGAGAGTCAGGCACAATGGTGCACTGCTGTCATTCCAGTATTTAGAAGGCTGACACCAGAGGGCTGCAGATTAGAGGCCCATCTCAGCAATTTAAGGAGACCCTCACCAACTTAACAAGACCCTGTTTCAAAATTAAAAAAAAAAAAAATTAAAAAGAGTTGGTGGTGTAGCGCAGAGAAAGAAAGCCCCTGGGTGCAATCCAAAGAAAGAAAGAAAGAAAGAAAGAAAGAAAGAAAGAAAGAAAGAAAGAAAGAAGAGAGGGAAAGAAAAAACGAAAGAAGGAAAGAGAGAGAAAGAGAAAGAAAGAAGGAAGGAAAGAAAGACTTAAAAAGATTTTATCCAGAGTAAATGTATTTAAATTCTATCCTTATGGGAGGCTGAAACAGGATTGCTCTTTGTGGCCAGCCTCAACTACTTAGTGAGGCCCTTTGCAATCAGTGAGACCATTTCAAAAGAATAAAGAATAAAAAATAGGGCTGAGGGTGTAGCTTGGAAATAGAATTCCCCTAGATTTCATCCCCAGTACGACAAGAAAAAAAAAAAAATTCTATTCTTAAATTCAGGGTATGTTTAGGTTAAACCAATGGTGTTTATTATCCCCAATGAAATTATTACATTTAATGATTTAAATAAACTTTTCTATATCACCAGTGGATAAGGAAGTGAATACTAGTCAGAGGATGTACACAAAAATGCCCCTGGCACCCCATGCTCCTCAAGGCAGACCCTGCTCTGCCCCATCTGCACACCAGCTGGCACCTACCCCGGCCACCGTCCTGATGGGGCCTCGTGGAGAGGAAGATATTGAGGAATGCAGGAAGGAAGCAGGAGTGAGCAGGACTTGCCCCAAACTGAGTACAATGGCCAGTTTGTGCCACCTCTGTGAGTACTTTGAAAAGCAGAGGTTTCTTGTAACCTGGGAGAGAAGTTTGCAGAAACTACACCTGATAGAAAAATTCTGACTGTCAACACTTTCACAAAGAGCACATCAATTCAACATTGGCACGAGATAGGAAGGCCAGCACGGCCGCAAGAAAATTGGAAGACGGAAAATTAGTGGTGGGATGTGTCGTGAGCAATGTTTCTTGGACTCAAGTTTATGAAAATGCCAGCATTCTGGAGAGGAATTAGCTGAGAGGACGCTAATCTCGGTGCGGTGAGCAATCTCCCGACTGCTGCTCTTTATTTTTATTACTGTGCTCAATTATCTTTATCACAAACATTTTATATGCAATGATTTTAAGTGATGGTTTAATTAGGATTATCTCTTTAGTTAGTAAATAAATGTGTCTGTGATCATTTAAAAATTGTCTCTCCGGGCACAGTGGTGCACGCCTATAATCCCAGTACTTGGGAGGCTGACACAGGTGAATTGCCACCTCAGGAATTTAGTGAGATCCTGTTTCAAAATAATAAAAAGGGCTGAGGGTATAGCTCAGAGGTAGAATGCTCCTGGAATAAATCTCTAATATAAAAGAAAAGAAAAAAAGAAAGAAAAGAAAAACCTATCTAATACGCTCCAGCCCGGCACAGTGGTACATGCCTATAATCCTACTATGTAGAAAGCTAAGACAGGAGGACTGCAAGTTTGAGCCAGACTGTACAATTTAGCAAGACCATATTTCAAAATAAAAAAGGACTATGGATGTAATTTAGAAGTAGAATGCCCCTGGGTTCAATCCCTAGTTGAGAGGGAGAGAAAGAGAAGGAGGGAGGGAGGGAGGGAGGGAGGGAGAGAGAGAGAGAGAGAGAGGAAAGAGAAAACACATTCCCATTTGATTGTTTGAAACCTTTCACCTTTGAGGCAGTGTGACCTTGTGACCTGTGTCTCCTGAGAGGGTGGATGCTAATAGAGGGTGGATGCTAATACACTCACTTGCTTTTTTATGGTGTCATTCCCCAAATGAAACGGTTCACACACTCTCATTGACCATGTTCCCTACACTCAGGCTGAATTAGGTGGGCTATTTGTGCAAGAATGTAAATGTGGTTGTTGAACTTTCAAAAAGTAAAATTTTTCTCTTCTTTATTTACATTTGGCATGTTAGACCATAGAGAAAAGCAACACATTTAAGGACAAGAGAGGCAACAGGGCAGAAGGGTGTCTCCCCAACATGGGAGATAAGGGAGGAAACATTGCTTCCTGAAGCTTGAACTAGTAAAATCAATAGGCTGAGATTACTGACTCTGGAAAATACTACACAGATACATTTTCATGAGTCAACTAGTCATTAAGCTAGTTTTACCCAGGAAGCAGCTCCAGTCTTATACCAAAAGAAGAGACACAACGTCTGAGTTAAAATTCCAGAACACCACATTTTGTTCCATCATCCCCATGTGCCACTGAGAATCTGTCCAACAGAGATGAGAGGATGCAGGACAGAGGATGCTCACTGCAGCCTCGCTCACGGTGGTCAAAACTCCACCAAAGCAAATGCCTTTGATCAACAAGGCAATGGTTAAATGGAGTATCATATCTGCACCATGGAAGACAAAGTACCTTTAAAACCTGAATTAGAGATCTATCACTCAACTTAGAGAAGTTTCCACAAGATATCACGGGATTAGAAAAAGCAAAATGGAGATGAGCATGGTGGTACACGCTTGTAATCCCAGTACCCAGGCGAATGAGATGGGAGGATCGTGGTTCACAGCCAGCCTCAGCTACTTAGTGAGGCCCTCTGCAAATTAGTGAGACCTTGTTTCAAAATAAGGAATAAAAAAGTAGGGCTGAGAGTATGGCTCAGCGGTGGGATGCCCCTGCGTTCTATCCCAGTCCCGCAAAAAAAAAAAAAAAAAAAAAGGGAAAGCGAAAATAGAGAAGAGCATGATGTATGTTTTGCTTCCACTTGGTAAAATAACAATAAACGTTGCATTTGTGTACATTCATAGATGCCTATGAAGATATATTTGTATATATAATTACGTGATCATGGAGACAAAGATGAACCTTAGGGCATTAACGGCTCATCTGAAAGGGGCAATGTGTTATGGGTGGAAGAGGAAGAGAGGTTCTAGGACTAAATGTTTGTCCCCCCCATTGCCAAATCTGTGTGTGTGTGTGTGTGTGTGTGTGTGTGTGTGTGTGTGTGTGTGACTGGGGATTGAACCCAGGGATATTCTAGCTCCATGCTATACTCCCAGTCATTTTTTTTTTTTAATTTGGAAACGGGGTCCTGTGAAGTTGCTGAGCTACCTCTAAGCTACACTCCCACCCCTTTTTGTTTAATTTTTTGTTTGTTTGAAACAGAATCTTACTAGGCTGTTGAGGCTAGTCTCAAACCTGCAGTCCTTCTCTCTGAATCTCCCAAGTACTGAGATTATTATTTTGTGTGTGTGTGTGTGGTACTTGGGGTGGAACCCAGAGGCTTTCTACCTCGGGGCTATACTCCCAGACCTGTTTTCTATTTTTTATTTGGAAACAGGGTCTCACTAAGTTGCTGAAAGCCTCACTCAGTAGCTGAGGCTGGCTTCGAACCTGTGCGATCCTCCTGTCTCAGCCTCCCAAGCACAGGGATTACAAGCGTGCGCCACCACGCCCGGCCAAGTACTGAGATTATGTGTGTGCCACCACATCTGGCTTAGCCAAATCCATATGTTGAAGCCCATTGTTAGAGGTGAAATCCATATGTTAGAGGCGAGTTCTATGGGAGGTAATCGGGTTTACATGAGCTCCTGGTGATAGAGTCCTCACCACAGGATCCATAAGGGGAAATGGGGAGAGCAGAGCCCACTCTCTCCCTCTTTCTCTGTCCTGATTGGATGGGGCAAGAAAGTCCCTCTGCAAACCAGAAGGAAGGCCCTCTCTAGGAGCCCAGTTGGCAGGCATCTTGATCTTGGACTTGCCAGCCTTGAGAACTGATACTGAAGCCACCCAGTCTGTGCTATTTCTCTTATAGCAGCCCAAGCTAAGACAGTGATGGTTTATTGTTGTTGTTGTTTGTTTTGTTTTGTTTTATAAAGAAAATCAGGCAGTTCAGCCAGGCATGGTGGTACACGCTTGTAATCCTAGTACTTGTGAGGCTGAGACAGAAAGATCACAGGTTCAAGGCCAGCCTCAGCTATTTAGAGAGGTCCTCTGCAACTTAGTGAGACCCTGTTTCAAAAAATAAGGAACAGCGGGGCATGGTGGCGCATGTTTGTAATACCAGCATTTGGGAGGCTGAGACAGGAGAATAGTGATTCACAGCCAGCCTCAGCTACTTAGTGAGACCCTCTGCAATTCAGTGAAACCCTTTTCAAGATAAAGAATAAAAAATAGGGCTGGAGGTATAGCTCAGAGAATGCCTCTGGGTTCCATCCCCAGTACTGCAAAAAATAAAAATAAAAAATAAAGAACAAAAAATTGGGCTGGGATATAGCTCGGAGGTAGAATGTCCTGGGTTTAATCCCCAGTTCTGGGGGGAAAAATTGGGCAGTTCAAAAATATGCAACAACCTAATGCAAATATCACATTTGTGCATTTGTGTCAAATTACATATACATGTGTGATGTAAAGAGAAACTTTAAAATAAATTTTATTGGGTACAAAGGCTTTTTAAGTGTAGCTGGGAGTGGTGGCACATGCTTGTAATCCCAGTACTTGAGAGGCTGAGGTAGAAGGATTGTAGTTCATGGACAGCCTCAGCTATTTAGTGATGCCCTCTACAGCTTAGTGAGACCTTGTTTCAAAATAAACAATAAAATATAGGGTTGGGGGTATAGCTCAGAGGTAGAATGGCCCTGGGTTCAATCACCAGTACCACACACAAAAAATGTATATTTGTATGTGCAATCTAGGGGGTAATTAGGATACCAGAGGGACTCCAGATAATGGAGGAGAAATCTCAGTGGAGCCAGGGACGTGGTAAGGGAAGGAAAGGGGAAGACCGAGGTTCATTAATATAATTACTACTATTGATTATGTGTACATATGTGAATATACTAATGTCAATCTCAGTATTGGGAAGGGGGGAAATGAGGAGGGGGGCAGGTGCTGTGTGCATGTAGGTCACCTTCAACATGATTTACATTATAATGTGAGACTAAAATGCACCAATAAAAACATATTAAAAAGTATATCGCTGGGTGTGGTGGCGCACACTTGTAATCCCTGTGCTTGGGAGGTGGAGACAGGAGGATCGTGCAGGTTCAAAGCCATCCTCGCTGGCTTAAGAGACCCTGTTTCCAAATTTAAAAAAAAAATTATATATATATATATATATATATATATATATATATATATATATGTCGGGGAGTGTAGCCTGGAGGTAGAAGGGTTTCCAGGAACCCCATTACCACCCAAAAAAGTATATTTATAGAGCACCTAAAAATAAACATTTTAAAGAGATAAATTTTTGTGGACAAAAGATATCCTAGGTGATTAACTCTCTGTGAAAGGTGATGTAAAGCAAACCTGTCTCACAGGTAAATGTGTCATTGTGTCATTATGCTGCATCACAGAAAACACATTTAAGAAAATCTTTAGTATAAGTAGTTACCTAGGACCAGCCAGCAAGGTACAAAGGGCAGATACGTCTTCTCAGCTGTGGGCATTCACCCAAGTGAGGACCATGGATGCCAAGTGAAACTGAAGAGCACAGCAAAACCGAGAGGCACCATGGGATTTCATCAGGGTCACCTCTAGAGGACTGGTGGCCGTGAGCTGCAGGCTCCACAAGAACAGTCCTGGCAGGGTAGGTACGCGCACGCTCTCCTGGAATTCTCTTCCTCTCCCACCCACTCAGCCAACAGCTGAAACAAATCCCCTTTGAAGCCCCACAGATGTCTTATATTCCATGAGTAGGCACATAAAACCCTGGCTTTGATTCAGAGTTATCAGTCTTGGTACATGTTGTAAACCACGGGTCAGCCCAGTCCCACCAGACTTTTTATAACCGATCACAGCTCCATTAGCATCTCCACACTTCCAGAACAGGACCTGGGTATCTCAATGGAAGGAAAGTTATCATAGTGGCTTTGCTGTATTTCAGATTTGTATTTAATAACTTCTATGTTTTGGGCAGTTCAAAAATATGCAACATGTTTTAATAAGAAGGGCAATGTGAGCCAAGCATGGTGGCACACACCTGGAATCCCAGGAATTGGGAGGCTGAGACAAAGGATCAGAGGATTGAGGACAGCCATGGTGTGGGAGGGTGTGGGGCTGAGGGGAGTAGAATGAAATTAAATGGTCTAAAAAAAAAAAAAAAGCCGGGTGCGGTGGCACATGCTTGTAATCCCAGTACTTGGGAGGCTGAGACAGGAGGATCACACAGGTTCAAAGTCCGTCTGGCTACTTAGTGAGGCTCTCGGCAACTTAGTGAGACCCTGTTTCCAAATAAAATATAAAATAAAATAGGTCTGGGAGTGTTGCCCGGAGGTAGAAAGCCCCTGGATTCCACCCCCAGTAACACACACACACACACACACACACACACACACACACACACACACAGCAGTGTAGACCAACATGAAACAAAACAGTCAAAATCTTTTGTTTCGTGTTAGCAACTTAGAATACAAAAATGAGCTCCTCTCCTATGTATTTTTAAGATAATATAGCAAATATTTTCTTTTTTTCTATGATAACTTACTACCTTTCTTTCAATATCTATCTGTTCTAAGAATGTCTGTCCTGTTGTATCCATGCTCACCTTCTTGTGTAGAAAAAGAAGCTTTAGCTAGGTACTTAGTTACCCAGAGCACAGCCTCTCTTGCAGCTACTTATGGCCCTGTGGCCTGATTCTGGCCAAATGAATTTAAGAAAAAATGTCATGTGGCAGCTAAGAAACCTTTAAGAGGAAGAATATATCCCTGGTTGTCTATTTTTCTTTATGCCTCTGTACATCTTGTTGCCCAGTTTGTGGAGCCCATCTTGCACATGAGGACCACACCATGCCATAGGTCAACAGAGCTAGGATCTAGAAGGATCCTGAGTCTCTGGGACATTTGCAAAGCAGCCACTCTATGAGCTCATTTTTCCAGAAGTTTCTACGGCAAACAATGCAAACTTTCCTGTTTTGCTTGCTATTATTTTAGATTTTGTCATTGTTACCTACAACTGAGCTTTAATTGTATCTTATGTTAAGTGAGACCAGCCAAGCACAGAAGGAGAAGGTGCATGTTTCCTCTAATATGCCCAAACTAGGGAACCTAGAGGATACCAGAGGTACTCCAGATAATTGAGGGGAAATACCAGCAAAGCTAGAATGGAAAGATAGAGGAGGAGGAAGGCTGAACTTGATTAATGAGGGTCCACATCCGAATATGTGTAAAATTATGAATATGGCATGGTTACCTGGGACAATCATTGTTGGGAGGGGGGAAGGGAAAACAGGGGTGGGAGGGGGGAGAGGGCATCAAGTATAGTTTAAATGTATACCATTTATGTTCAATAAAAAATTTTTTAAAAATCACCTTATTCAAGTTTTCATATTAATTTAGTTTTGTCACTGATCAGCTAAAGGAAATCACAACTTCTTATCGAACAGCCTATAGGGCAGTAGCTCATACACCAATTATATCATAGTAAGTCCTTAATTGGGGGATAAGGTCCAAGTCCAGGTCCCAATGTCCATCTACCGAGAAAAGCCAAGAGAGAATGAAGAGGAAATCTATCTCTGCAGTTCCCTGTGACACAGTGTGTGGAAAAATTAGACTTGAATTCTGGAGATTTGGATTCTAATCTTGATTCTTATAAACATCAGTTTCCTCTTCCAAAAAGAGGATCAAGCCGGGCGTGGCAGTGCACGCTTGTAATGAGGCTCTCAACAATTTAGTGAGACCCTGTTTCCAAATAAAATATAAAATAGGTCAGGGAGTATAGCCCAGAAGTAGAAAGCCTCTGGGTTCCACCCCAGGACCACCACCAAAAAAAAAAAAGTCCTCTGTGAGAGACCAAATGAGATACTCAGTGGGAAAATTTTTTCTTAATTTTCAAGCCCCATTTGGATATGACATCATTATTACAAAATATACCAAAGAAGCCAGGCTTATTCATACTCATACTCAAGCCAGTTCATACTTATAATCCCAGTACTTGGGAAGGTGAGATAGGAGGATCCCAGGTTTGATGGCAGCCTCAGGAACTTAGCCAGACACCAGGAGTGTAGCTCAGAGGTAGAACACCCCTGGATTTAAGTCCTAGTACAAAACACGCGCGCGCACACACACACACACACACACACACACACCCCAAAGGAATAGAGTTTCAGGAATATTTTTCAGGAAAAACAAAATGGCAGGAACTGGGCCTTATGGAGGTGGCAAAATTAAATTCAATAAACATCAAACAGGGTACCGTTCATTCTTCTCCTTCATAATCTTAAAACAGGGTGCATAGTACAAAAACTGAATTCCAGTATTTCAAAAACAAACTGAAGCAACATGGCTGGGAAAGAAAAAAGGATACAAGAATAACAATTTATGAATTCAAAATCAAACAAAATGCATCCTTCAATCAACCAGCCTTGGCTGGTGGCTGCCGAATTTGGCACCATAAAAATCAAGCAAAAGAATGTATGCTTCATCTATGTTTTAGTTACATCCTAATTTCTGATCCTGTATTTGGAAAAAAGCAAGCATTTTGACAGTCCATAAAAATTACTCTTATTTTTCTTTAAGAGGTGGTAGGGGAGAAAAAAAGATAAGAATTTAGCAGGCAGAAATGGCAGAAAAGTAAAAGGGAAAGATCAAGATTGAATGGAAGATTCCATAGGTAATCATGAGCTTTAATCTTTCCCCAAATAAGATAACAGTAATAGATTTATCCCTGATACAAAATTCTGAGGTCCAGTGACAGCCAACATTTACTTGGCGACACCCTAATAAGAGGCCCAACGTATCCTGAGAATTTCATTTCCTTGGTCTCAACCTTAGAGCCAAGTCAGACTCTCGAATCCATCTGCCCACAGTTTGCTCTTACTGATATTGTGGACACCCAAAGGTCCAGCAAAAATAATTAGGGGACATCTGGAAATGCAAGGAGAAATAGTATGCAGGTATGTTCCCCAACAGGAGCTTATAAAATGACTGACAGCCGTATCAGATGTACTTGGGATTCTGCAGTAGAAACAAATCCTGTCTTTGCAGTGTGGTTGAGCTGCTTCTAGGTATTTCCAAATCCTCTTTTGTCAGCTGAAGTCAGTTCTGCCCTTAATAACCATTTTCCCACTACTGCCTTTTTCTTTATGTGAAAATCATGGATTCTAAGTATACCTGTCTAAGCCAATAAAAATGTATGAGAATTTTGTTTTAAACAGAGGAAGCCCAGCCTGCTTTTAATCTATTCTTATAAAAATTCATAAAAGTTCGCGCTTGGGAGGCAGAGACAAGAGGATCGCGCAGGTTCGAAGCCAGCCGCGCACGCTGGCTTAGGAGACCCTGTTTCCAAATGAAAATGTAAAAATAGGTCTGGGAGTATAGCCTGGAGGTAGAAGGGCTTCCAGGAACCCCAGTACCACCAAAAAAAAAAAAAAATTTATAAAAGTTTCTTTATCCAAACTTTCTCTCTTGCAAAACTTCCTGGAAAAAAAAATTTTAAAGCATTTCATTTTGGTGGGGGAGAAATATGTGCTCATATTTCAGAATTACACATTCAACTTAACCAGAGGATATTTATTCTTCATGCTGATATGATATGCCAGTCATTAATCTGAGCTCATCTGTGCATGTTGAGGAAAAACAAAAGTATAGCTTGTTTTTCCTTGAAATACTTGTAATCCCTCCCGAGTACTGGGATTATAAGTGTGCACCACTATGCCCACCTTGAAAAAGTAGTTTTCTACAATAAAAAAAAATAGCCAACTCGCAATCAACCCATTCCCACCCACCCAAACATAGAGAACTTTTAAAATTCTTGATTAGAATGGTAAAGAAAACTGATAAATTTTTTTTGCTATCTATACCATATTAAAGTCTTTAAAAATACCAGTCAGAATACACTTAGAAGTCATCATGGAATTTTTATGTTTTAAAAATCATCCTAATTTTCATACAAATAAGTTTCCAAAGTAATTCTTATGCATCATATTTTAAAGCTGCAGGCATAAACCTGTAGCTGAAGATAATTAACTGAATTGAATCCAAACCACATGTGACATAAATTGATTCACCAAGGGGCACTGAACTGCAAATCAGGAGAACTGTGACCTCAGGGAACAACTAGCTGCCTAAACTCAGAGAAACTTGTTCTCCTCTTAGTGTTTTAGTTGAGGAAATCACCAAGGACTTCAGATCCACTAGCTGAAGCCTCCTCTAACATTAAAACTCCATGAGAACACACCTACTGCTGTGTGAATGGATATCTCCATCACTGAACCTCATCATGGTGTATAATTACAATGCACCAATAAAGGTCCATTTTTAAAAATCCCTTAGAGTGCACATTCCAAATGTCTGGCCCCAGGTCTGAGTGGGAGCAGCCCTGTGGAGAAGAAACCTGGCCATGGGCCCCTTCCTGTCCCATCCTGACGACGCCCTTCCATTCCCGTCAGCACTGAGCCCTGGAGCTACAGCAGGGAGGCATGCCGCCGCCGCAAGGGCTCTTCTTCAAGAAGGTTCTAACCTCCAGCCACAGAGCTCCAGTGGCTCGGTTGCCCCCTGAGGGTGGAAATCTTTGCAATCTTGTCAGACCTAGGACTTTCAAAGTATTTTCTCTCGAAGAAAATAGAATAGTGGAAAGAGAAATCGTCTGTGACTTCTAAGATTTTGTTTTTCTTTAACAACTTTTAGTATGCCCTATGTCCACATGTCTTACTTTGTTTTTGCTTACTAGTACTTTCTTACTATATACAGGCACTGGACTATATTCTTTACACATATCTTTTTATTTCTCCCAACAAACCTACAAGGTAACCTACTATTATTCTGAGTGTGTGTGTGCGTGAGTGTGTGCGTGTGTGTGTGTGTGTGTGTGTGTGTGTGTGTGTGTGTGTTGCGTATTGAACTCAGGGTCAGTCTATCTCCAGGCAATACCCTTAACCTTTTTATTTTTTATTTTGAAACAGGATCTCACTAAATTGCTAAGGCTGGCCTTCAACCTGTGACCCTTCTGTCTCAGCCTCCCAAGTACTGAGATTATAGATGTGTGCCACCAAGCTCAGCTTATTATTTTAGATAAATAACGACTTCAGGATGTAACCTAATAATCATAATGAAAACTAACACATTAAGTGCTTATTATATGCTAGGCATTGTACAAAGTTCTCTGCATGCACTGTGTTGTTTAATCCCTAGAGTAGTGTTCACAGATTTGGAAAATGAGGGGTGGCATGGTTAAGTAAGTTCCCCAGGGCGATGAGCTTGGCCTTGCTTTGGAGCCCAGTTTTCCAATTCCTGGATCATTGCAATTGTGGCTGTGTTCTACTGCTTCACAGTACACCAAAACCTTACACTCTTTGCAATTACTTCACAGTCCAAACTTTTTCTACATTATGAAAAACTCTTAATAATGTCCTTTATGGTTCCTGACACAATTGATGACTGTAGCAGAAGTTCATTTCTCTCGTAGCAATGATCTCAAAAGAGTAGCTGTCACTTTAAGAGCAGTGATCGACTCTTAGAGTTCCAGCTCCTTACAGTACAAGCTCAGTTTAAAGGCCACAGGTAAGCAGGCCATTTCATAGCTCTGACCTATAAAATCAATAAAACACACATTGATTCTATCTATAACATTCTGTTTCCTCCTCTGCAATTGTTTTTGAACTTTAAATCACAGGCTGTGTGGTTTAAAAGGAACCTTAGAAATCAACTAGTATATGTCTTATATTTTATTTCTCAATTTATTTGCTTCTTTTGAAAACAGGATCATTTTTTAGTATAAATGAAATGTTATGCTCATTTCATTAAAGAATAAAAATACAGAAACCTACAGAAAAGGAAAAAATGCACTTCACAACATGCAAATAAAATCCTCTTAGGTGCGCGCGCGCGCGCGCGTGTGTGTGTGTGTGTGTGTGTGTGTGTGTGTGTATAAACACAGTTTTTAAACTTAATTGGAGCCATGTCATTAACCGTTGTCTATCATTCTGGATACAGGGAGAGCATTCTCACATGAGGGGTTTATGATCTGCTATTCAGGGAAAACCAGAATATCCTTTCAGCTCCATTTCTAAAATTTTTTTTGGCTTAAAGTATTCCACCTGCCAAGGTGCCACATCTTCAGGTAGCTTGTTCTAAACCTCATCATAATCAAAGTTGTAAGGACAGATGGATCTTGACTGCTATACAGACTCATTAGGATTACTCCCTGGACTATTAATAAATCAACATCTATTTTGCTAGTAAAGGCCAAATTTTGCAAATTATGCTGAAATGGAGATCCTAAAGAGCTTTTTGGTGGAAAAAAAAAAAGCCTATATCCAAATGAAGCACAGAATTTGTGTGTGTGTGTGTGTGTGTGTGTGTGTGTGTGTGTGTAGTGCTGGGGGTGAAACCCAGGGGCTTTTCTACCTCTGGGCTATACTCCCAGACCTTTTTTTTTTATTTGGAAACAGGGTCTCACTGAGTTGCTGAGAGCCTCACTCAGTAACTGAGGCTGGCTTTGAACCTGTGTGAGCCTCCTGTCTAGGTCACCCAAGCACTGGGATTATAAGTGTGCACCACCACACCCGGCTGAAGCACAGAATTTTTCAATCTACTTTTAAAAATTCACAACATAATTGTAATATTGTAAAGGCTCTAAGAAGTCCTATAGAAAGAATATTTTAAGCCGGGCGTGGTGGCGCACGCTTGTAATCCCCGCGCTTGGGACAGGAGGATCGAGCAGGTTTGAAGCCAGCCGTGCGCGCTGGCTTAGGAGACCCTGTTTCCAAATAAAAATGTAAAAATAGGTCTGGGAGTGTAGCCCGGAGGTAGAAGGGCTTCCAGGAACCCCAGTACCACCAAAAAAAAAAAAAAAAAAAAAAAAAAAAGAATATAAGCCCAGTTTGTAAACTTATATAAAACCTTTTTTTTTGTTTATTTTTTTAGAAACAGGCTCTTTGATAAATTATTTAAAAGACTAGAGAATTAAAACCATTGAAATATAAGGTGGCCAAATCATATCTATAAAATTTCTGGTCATGCCTGATAATTACATACTTAGTGAATCTATATCAGAGATTTAAGTTTCAGGCTGTCCTTTGGAAACCCGATTCCTGGCCAGTCTCTACAGAGGCCTTCTACTAAAGTATAGAAAACAGAATAGAGAAGGGACATATTTTGTACCCTCTACTTATAGTCAATCTTTAATGACTGTAAAATTTTATATCCATCAAAAGCATTTCCTCTAGCCGGGCGTAGTTGTGCACACTTGTAATCCGAGCATTCCGGAGGCTGAGACCAGAGGATCACGGTTCGCAGACAGCCTCCGCTACTTAGTGAGGCCCTCCACAACTTAGTGAGACCCGGTTTCAAAATAAAGAATAAAAAAAAAAAAAAAAAGGGGCAAGGACTGTAGCTAGGAGGTCGAATGCTCCTGGGTTCCATCCCCAGACCCCCCCACACACACACACAAAGCATTTCCTTAAAAATTAGAAAGAAGCCAAATTTAAAATCATTTTTGCTTTACAACAGGTTGCTTTAACTGAGTAACTTAAAAAGAAAAACATGCTGGGCATGGTGTTATACTCTCATAATTCCGGTATTTGGGAGGCTGAGACAGAAATATCACAGGTTCAAGGCCAGCCTCAGCAAAGTAGCAAGACTCTCAGGATTTAGCAAGACCCTGGGTTTATTTTATTTTATTTTATTTTATTTTATTTTATTTTTATTTGGTGGTACGGGGGTTCCTGGAAGCCCTTCTACCTCTGGGCTACACTCCCAGACCTATTTTATATATATTTTTTATTTGGAAACAGGGTCTCTTAAGCCAGCGCGGCTGACTTCAAACCTGCGCGACCCTCCTGTCTCCGCCTCCCAAGCACGGGGATTACAAGCGTGCGCCACCACGCCCGGGAAGACCCTGGGTTTAATCCCTAGTACCACCAAATAAGAAAAAGAAAAACCCGTTCATTCACTTTTCTTGACGATACTCCATTCTTCACCTGAGACTAACTATATGGGCTTGTCCCCAAACTCACACTCAGGGCCTTTCCAACCATAGTCACCCTAAGTCGAATTGCTTTCCCTCTCCTAGAATGAATTCTGGATCTCTTAATTCACAACAAAATATCAAATTATACAAAAGTGAGATTGTGTTTAGATTCATGTTGAGTTGTGTTCAAGAATTCATCTTTGAAACGAATCCCATTCTTAGAATTCATGCTGGTTGGTTTTGTTCTGTTTTATGGTACTGAGACTGCGCACAGGGGCGTTCTGCCTCTGATCTACACTCCCAGCCCTACTTTATTTTTTTGTTTGTTTGTTTTAAAACAGCATCTCACTAAGTTGCTGAAGGTCTTGCTAAATTACTGATGCTGGCCTTGAACCTGCCTCAGCCTCCCACGTACTGGGATGGGATTGCAGATGTGTGACACATCTGGAACGTCCTGGTTCCTTATTTGGATAGGGCATATTCATTTGTTTATTCATTGAGCAAACAGTTGTTGGGTACCCACTTTGTAACAAGTATTATACTAAGTGTTGGGATTATAAAGACAAAGGAGACAAAAACTTCTTTCCTTTAGAGGTTTATAGTGTAATTCAGAAAGACATATAAGCTAACAACTCAAAAGTTGGCAAGTGCTATAATGATGGGGTGTACTGTATTATAGAAATAAATAGCAAGGCAGTATTTGACTCAAGCTGGGCCCGGGGATGCTTCCTAGCCGTGGAGAGAGTTAAAGTTAAAAGAATAAATAGGATTTAGAAAGGTAAAAAAAAAAAAAAAAAAAAAAAAAAAAAAAAAAAAAAAAAAAAAAAAAACAAAACCAACAACAAAAGACATGTTTGTTTAGTTCTTTTTTGTTTTGTTTTTCTTCTTTGTGGTACTGGGGATTGAACCCAAAATCATTCTACCTCCAAGCTATACCCTCAGCTCTATTTTTTTTTTTTAAACAGTCTCGCTAGGTTGCTGACAGTCTCACTACTTCTTGAAGCTGTCCTTGAGTCTGCAATCCTCCTCTCTCAGCCTTCAAAGTACTTCAAATGTACCACCACACTGAGCTTTAAAAGGCATGATTAAAGAGAGAATGAATACGGCACAAAGAATGGACAGAATGATATGATGTCTGAAACAGAGGACTGAACCCCTGCGCATTCTACCTTGGAGCCACATTCCCAGTCCTATTTTATTTTTATTTTGCAACAAGGTCTTACTAGGTTGCTGACAGTCTCACTACTTTCTGAGACTGTCCTTGAACCTGTGATCTTCCTGTCTCAGTCTCCCAAGTACTGAGATTATAGGCATGCAACACTGTGCCCAGTAGAAGCAGTTTTTACATGAAAGGGTGAAAGACACTTTGTGGGGGGGGGGGTACTGGGAATGGAACCCTTTTACCTCCAGGCTACACTCCCAGACCTATTTTATATTTTTATTTGGAAACAGGGTCTCTTAAGCCAGCGTGGCTGGCTTCGAACCTGCACGATCCTCCTGTCTCCGCCTCCCAAGCATGGGGATTACAAGCATGTGCCACCACGCCCGGCTTGAAAAGACACTTTTTAAATAAGAGGTAACCCTGTCCTTAGAAAATTGAGGTTTGATGAGATAGAGATTTATAATCAGGTACATAATAATACAAAATGCTCTTTGCTATGATCACATATAAACAAAATATTCTAAAAAGCCCACCAAGCTCACCAGAACACAGAGAAATTTCCACACTTCAAGTTGAAACACCTCAATGTAAAAGAGATTGCTGATATTCAGAAAGCTACCCAGTGCTGGCCTTAAGCTGTGCTATGTACCCTTGACCATTGTGCATGCCATAGGACCATACAACTCAAACTCACAGATGCCTGTCGTAGAAGATACCGACCACCCCAAAGATTTTTCTTGAGATATTCCTTATAAAGGCAATGCTTTTGAAAACTTAAGAAACATCATGATAAGTGACAAAAAGTACAATGGTGTCTGCACTCAAGTCACAGTATAATAAAAATCACAGAAGTCGCCAGGTGTGGTGGCGTATGCTTGTAACCCCAGTACTTGGGAGGCTGAGACTGGAGGATCACAGGTTCACAGCCAGCTTCAGCTACTTAGTGAGGCCCTCCATAACTTAGTGAGACCCTGCCTCAAAAATAAAAAATAAAAAATAAAAAATAGGGCTGGGGCCAGCCGGGCGTGGTGGCGCATGATTGTAATCCCAGCATTTGGGAGGCTGAGACAGGAGGATCGCAGTTTGCAGACAGCCTCAGCTGCTTAGTGAGGCCCTTTGCAACTCAGTGAGATTCTGTTTCAAAATAAAGAATAAAAAATAGGGCTGGGGGTATAGCTTGGAGGTAGGATGCCCCTTGGTTCCATCCTCAGTACTTTAAAAAAAATAGGGCTGGGGATGTAGTTCAGAGGTAGAACGCCCCTGGGTTCCATCCTAGTTCCCCAAGAGAAAAAGAAAAAACAAAATCACAGAAGTCTACAGTTAGAAGGAGCTTCTCCAAATTTTACATATAATCATCTCTGAGTATTATTCACTTATTTTCTGCCTGGTCCTGTTTTAATGCATTTAATACTCATAACATTATTTGCATTTTGCAGATAAAGAAACAGAGAAGTAATTTGTCTAAGGCAAATGCTAATAAATAATGTAGCTGGGATTCCAATCCCAACAGACAGGCTGAAGAGCCCAGGTGCTTGAAACCCCGGCGCTGCGCTCTATCTAGCACACAGCGATCAGGAAAGGAAGGGGGCCTGGAGAGGGTGAGCTGCCGAAGGTTAAGAATTGGTTGGCCTGCAGCTTTAGCCCTCGCTGCAAGCAGAGTGTGGAAAGTAAAGCACAGTGTCATATCTTGAGATAAGTAAAGTTTAAAAAGTGCAATATGGAAAAAACCAACAAATAAACTTAACAGACTCTAAGGAGAATCCTGAGGGCTGCTCTGCATAAAAAATTAAGCATAACTTTTTTCTCCAGCCATGATCTACACATCACTTTTTAAAATATATATATATATTTTTTTTGTGTGTGTGTGTGTGTGTGTGTGGTACTGGGGTTCCTGGAAGCCCTTCTTCCTCTGGGCTACACTCCCAGACCTATTTTTTTATATTTTTGAAACAGGGTCTCTTACGCCAGCACGGCTGGCTTCGAACCTGCGCGATCCTCCTGTCTCCGCCTCCCAAGCGCGGGGATTACAAGCGTGTGCCACAACGCCCGGCTTAAAATATTTTTCAAAAATAATTCTGTAAACAATTTTCTGATTTTAAAAAAACTGGGGGCAGGGGTGTTTCTTTGAGGCTGAAGAGAAAAAAACACAGAGGCCAGGCCTGTCTGCCTATCTTGGTTCCTTGAGTAAAGCCTTATTCTACCTTGGACTCTATTTCCTCATCTACAAAGCAAAGCAATAGCCAACACCTTTCTGGATAGTCAAAATAGTGAAATATGATAATATGTACATGCATATCAAAGTCCCCAGCTCACACATAGTAGCAAACTAACCAAAGTTAGTTCCCTTTCTCTGCTTCAACCCCAGGTCCATGGATGAAAGTGTTGTTTTTTTTAACTTTCTAAGTTTCCACTGTAATCATGGTCACATCATGGAACATTCACCAACACCCACAGAATGTACAACATAGAGTGAACCTAATGTAGACTATGGGCCTCAGTGCATAAGAACTGGTTTACCCATTGTGACAAATGAAACACGCTAATGCAAGAAGTTAATAATAGGAGAGTCAGGAGCAGGGAGTGAGGAGGTACACCAGAATTCCTTACTTCTCATTTGATTTTTCTGTAAGCTTCAAACTTTTCAAAAAAAAAAAAAATAAAGCTTGTTAATTTTTTGAAAAGAAAGTCATTGAACCGTCTTTTGTCACCATGCTCCAGTGGTACCAGGGACACCGATTACGTAGACCACAATGTGGTAGTGCCCTGGGAGTGCCACAGTGTGGTGGCTCACTCCTCTGGGCTGAGGAAAAGTATCGGCTGCAAAAAAAAAAAAAAAAAAAAAAAAAAAAAGCCATCTATACTTCGTTCCTATGCTACTGCCCTGAGAGGAAGGCAACGATCTTGAGGGCCTATGGGGGTCGGCGCCATTAATGACAGTGAGCAGCACACCAAGATAAAAAAGTGAGCTCCCATGCACCCACTAACCAGTGGGTCCCCATCTCTAATTTCATGTTACAAGGACCCTAGAACCGCTTACAGAGTTTCTAGTTTAATTTTTCTGGGTAGAGCCCGAACATCTGAATTCAAAATCCTCCAGGTGATTCTAATAAGACGCCAGGCTTGAAAACCACTGCTATAAATAACCACAATTTATTTTCCTAAGAAGAGGTATAGGGAAGCCAGACATGGTAGCACACGCCTGTAATCCCACTACTTGGGAAGCTAAAACAGGAGGGTTGCAGGTCTGAGGCCAGTCTCAGCAACTTAGTGAGACCTTGTTTCAAATACAAGAGCTAGAGGTGTAGCTCAGAGGCTAAATCCCCCTGAGTTCAATCCTCAGTACAACAAAAAGGAAGTATATGACTTGAGGGCACAAAAACTGAAGATAGTTTCTTGGATATATCTTGCCGGAGCCAGCCGGCAAAAGTACAGGTTCTGAAGAGAGGCGTGAGGATGAAGAATTAAACTCTTAAGAATTTGATTCCAAGAATTTTTTAATTCTAACGGGAGCGGGGGACAGCCTACTACCTCTACTCACCGAACCCTGCTCCTGGGTCAATATCTCTACTGGTCGACGATGGGTTTATTTTTCTAAAGGTATTTATACAGTTACAGGTCAATCAATATCCTCGTGCTATCGCCACCAGCATACAATAAAGACCAATCCAAAGCACATACATTACAGGTAGGTTAATCAGTACCCTCGTGCCATCACCATCTGATCTTCTCTCAGACCTTTTACTTTGAACCTTCTATGACCCCAAACCTTGTTGACTCTGGGCGAAGGACAGTCAGCTGAGTCAGAAATATTCTTTTAGGGGAAAACCTTAATGGCTTCCCACAGTATCTGAAAAACCATCAGACTCAGTAAGTCTCTGGGTCAGTGTAGAGAAAGGAAGTGGGACCAGGGCTGCAGGTGCCGCCTCCAGGATCAAACCAGGAAGAGACTGAAGGCAAGACTCACCGTGGGGGTGACGGGGCGGGGGGGATGGGTGGAGAAGGAAAGAAGATGGGCTAGACAGAGAGGGTCTGATACACAGGATACAGAAGGCCGGAGCCCCACATCTGGCATCATGGGGCGGAGAGGGGGGCTTTCATTGACAGCCTGGTGGGTGAGCATTCCTAGGAAGCCAGTCACATGTGTCAGATGAACATACAAAGTCAGTAACTTCCTGAACTTGTGAATGGTCAGACACAAAGTCTAAAGTAAAAGAAATTGGCACAAAGTTTAACTATAATTTGTGTTGCCACTAGTGTTTGTTGCATTTTAACTTTATTTGTGTTTAACTTAATCTTTATCTTTAGTTTTTAAGTGTATATATATTTATAGAGAGAGACTATATATAGATATACTTAGATATACATAGATAGTCAATAAATTTTATGATTCACAAGGCTAATGTTTTTTTTTAATTTTTTATTGGTGCATTGTATTAGGCTAATGTTTTTTCTTGCTTTTTTTCCCCACAGTGTTATATTTCAGGATGAAATAGAAATGAGTGTATTTGGGTTTAGGTAGAAAAAAATAGATCTCCCTAAAATCTTTACTTGCTAAATCATTATTGATAAGATTAAAGGAAATTTGAGGCTACTTGCTTTATCATTGTCTACAATGCAGAACAATTCAAACCTTCTGGTCTATAAAATAAAAACCTCAGCCGGGCATGGTGGCACACGTTTGTAATCCCCGCGCTTGGGAGGCTGAGACAGGAGGATCCCACAGGTCAAAGCCAGACTCAGCTATTTAATGAGGCTCTCAGCAACTTAGTGAGACTCTGTTTCCAAATAAAATATAAAATAGGTCTGGGAGTATAGCCCGGAGGTAGAAAGTCCCTGGTTTCCATCCCCAGTACCAAAAAAAAAAAAACTCACGCACCTTTCCAATGTGTAATTCCTCTCCTTATGTACTAACTACTTCTTGTTGGTTCTTCAGTGAAACAATAGGCATTATCCCACATCTCTTGTTACACCCTTGAACAAAGTCATACACAATAACCCTACTCACTTGAGCCCATCTCGCTACCTCTAGCCATTGGCTTGGGATTAAAAAAAAAAAAAACCTCAATCTCTCTCTCTTTCTCTCTCTCTCTCTTTCTCTTTTCCTCCTTCCCTCCCTCCCTCTCGTGTGTGTGTGTGTGTGTGTGTGTGTGTGTGTGTGTGTGTGTGTACTGGAGATAGAACCCAGGGGTACTCCACCACTGAACTACAACCCCAGACCTTTTTATTTTTCATTTTGAGAACAGGGTCCTGCTAAGTTGTCCAGGCTGGCCTCAAATCTACAATCTTCCCGCCTCAGCCTCCCAAGTCACCGGGATGACAGGCATCCACTAACAATCAAGCCTTTTTTATTCAATAACAAAAAATAATAATAATAATCTTTTGAAGGAAAAAAGGAATTCTTTATTTTTTAATAAAATGGGTTTCCTTATATTAAGAGAAAGCATAATATTAAAGCATAACTTTTACACTGTAATCTTTGGCTCCTCTTTGTATTTGTAGGCAGACCTCATTTAAACATCTGAACTAAACATAGCTCTTTGGCTACACAACTTACTTTGTAAATACTTTAATATCTTTGGAAAGAAACTCAACCTACAACACAAATAAATATATTATTTAGGCTTTCTCAGCCTTGATTTTATCATCTGTTCAGTGGGGATTCTTAATATAGATATCGCAGGGTTATTGGGAAGACCATTTTTGGTTTTGTTTTCAACTAACAGAAAAAATTCAACTGCCCTCACTCCTGGGCACGTGCGCTCTGCATCGGGACATTGTATTGAAGTCTTAGGTCTTCGTCTTAGGTCCTGAAGTCTGCAGTTCAGATCTCTCTCGCCAGCAGGCTAACAATACAGGTGAGATGCCTTTAAGCATCAGGCCCTCTGTGACTGACAGCCTGCCATGCGGTGCCACGGAATCTCTGACACCACTAGACCATGTGGTTTCATCATTTGGCACATTTTGTGTTGTTTTGTTTGGTTTTGTTTGTGGTGCTGAGGATTGAACCCAGGGACATTCTACCACTGACCTACATCCCCAGCCCTTTTCTCAAATTTTAAAAAATTTTGGGACAGTGTCTCACTACATTTCCCATACTGGCCACAAACCTGAGATCCTCCTGTCTCAGCCTCTGAAGACGCTGGGACTGCAGGTGTGTGCCATCATACCCAGCCACTATTTGCCATTCTTAAGATAGGTAAACATAAAAATTAATGTAGGGGAAGGAATAGACAAGGACCCTCAGTCTTTCTACCAGTATTTCCCATAGTCTGTGATTTTCATGCACTCCAAGAGGCTTGGCACCAAGGCAACTTACACAGCCACAGATAAGGAAATAGCTCTTCATTGGAGGTAAATGAAGACCAATAGTTGCTAGTAAAGCAACTGAGCATCTATCAGTGAATGAGGCCACAAAACATCTGCAGTTGGTGTACCCGCACACCCCTCTCTCCTCGTAGGAACAGTCAACCAGCCCCTCATGGGTTTCACAGCCAAATGAGAAAAACAAAAATGGGTTCCATCTGGGAGTTTTACAAGATTCTATGAAAGTGCAAAGCTAGTCCCTAGCCTCGCCTAAAGAAGTTATCCCTGTAATTCTATCCTGTAGGCAAACAGTGTATATTATGAATTGATTTTTAAAGTGTGGGTCTAGGTGGCTACAGGTTTTATTCTATTTTCTTTTGCCGTCTTAATAATTTGGAAGATCAGCTAACAGCAGGCGTAGGCGTTGCTGAGAATGTAGCGGAGGCGTAGCTGCATGGTGAACAGGAAATAAATAGAATATAAAGGGCAATGTTAAACCCGTCAGATACTCTTTAAAATAGTCGAACGGCTATTCAACTCCTGCCCTTCAACTGACAAATCACCCTCAAGTAACATTTTAGTTACCAATAAATCATTTAATCACCAATACCTTCAGCCACTGCTGTTTTTTTTTTTTAAATCATTCTGAAATGTCTAAGGACTTAATATATCAGCTGCTTTCCATATTTAAGTAAAGTGATTTTTATAAAGAGCTGTGTGGTTTTAGTCAACTCTAGTGTGCGAAGGCAAGTCCTCAGGTAGCAGAGGCCACAGGAAACTCAAGTTACTGAGCCACAACATGTGGTAACAAGAGTCTTGTCTCCTTAGATGAAGAAAATATTAAAGGAGAGGCCAAAATACTGAAAGGCAAAGAGAGCAAGAGAAAAGGCAACTGGACTGTAATTTGAAATGGGTTGTTGACACTCGGCTGTTAGGAAAGTGGTCATTACATCACATTATGTTAAAAAGAGCTACTCTGTGTCCAGAATGTCTCTGCTTCTATCCCTAGTGAGGTCCTTCCCACTGATGAAGGCGTGAAGTACCTCCCGCGGCTCCCTACCACCTGATGCTCCGTTTGCAAAGATCGCCTTCCTACCATTGCAGACGGCGGATTTTATTTAAACCCATCTCAGGGCATTTATCGCATCCCACCTGGTAGCACCTACTTGTCTCATGCGTTTAGTATATGGATTAATGAATGAAAACAACAATTACTATGCCTTTAAAATTCCTGTTAAAAGCTCTTCCCATTAAAACTTAAGATATTTCTATAATTATGGGCTATCAAGACACTGTGCCTAGTTTCCTCTTTAAAAAGAAATATATATAGAGAGAGATTTGTGTTAGGGACTTCATCTCTCTTAAGAGAAACACCTAGAGTTGTGCCTCATAGCTCTGTTCTTTGCTTTCTCTGGTTAAACATTGTTTTTAAATCCAGAAGATTTACTATTGTCACTGAAGACACAATCAAGATCTATAACTTTGATAATCAGAGGCCAGCATGATGGACTGAGGCCACTGTACTGGCTTTAATAAGCAAAAATGTGTAACTCTATATTTCCCCAAATTAACTGTGTATGTATGAGAAAAAAACCAGACCTGCTTTGACAGCAATTTTGGGGGAAAGTTTGTCTTCAGATAGGAAGAGTAACTTTATGGTGCCAGGGTGCAGAGTCAGGGAGACTGAGTGGAAATCTCAACCTACTTTCACAAAGAAGTTTATCTCAGTGTTGCCCTAGGGAAGGGCTGAAGTGCAGGCACAAGGCAAGATCCTTTGTTACAGGAAAAAGTATAGATCGTATGCTTTCTAGAGTCTCGTTAACTGTGAGACTGGACTTCCTTATCTAACTGTCCCCTGTCCGTCTCTACAGCCTCTTCACACACAACTGCCCTTCTGGCAGTCAACACACTAATCACACTGGGCTTCTTTCCTTCTTCACACTCACTGTGCTGCCCATGCCAGCGTCTGAGCCTTGCCATGTATTCTCTGTGCTGCACCATTTGCGATGAATGTCCTCTCCCCACCAACCACCCCATTTGCCTGGCCAAACTCTACCCATCTTTCAGGTCTCAACTCCTCAGATCAGCTTTATCTGCTCACACAGAATCCTGCAATACTGCCCATCTAGAGGTATTTTATTGTCTATTTGCAGTCATTTTTTCTTAATCTGCCTTTTCCTTGGTCTGTAAGCATCTTAAAGACAAAAAAAACATGACTATTATGCTCACCCATGTTTCTCCAGGGTCTTACACAGAGAAGCTCAGTAAATATCAGTTGAGCAACTGAGCCCAATGCAACATCAGACCTATATGAAAAAATGGTGGGGGACAGGGAGCCACATATTTGAAAGGCTGTGCCCTTTGAGAAGGCTCACAAGCTCACTACGGTAGGACACAAGAGTTTCAAATTCTCAAACATTTTTTCCTGAAGCTGAGACCTTTGTTAAAAAGGAGCAAAATCTTGAGAAAAAAACAAAAGGATTCATCTTCTGCTGTATTTATCTGAAGCATCTTTAAAAGTGTCCAGCTCTGGAGGGTTAAGAAGAAATGAGGGCAGAAGGATTTCCTCACTGCCCTTGACTCTCCATACTAATAACAGTCTGTGAGTTCCCAGGTCTGTTTCAGGCAACTCGATCTATAAGAATCAAGGGAGATCTAGGCTGCCGACCACAGTTAAGGGCCAGGGGAGTGGAAAGTTGACAACTGCTCTGACTGATGTAGGATAGAAGGAATAAGTAGGTAGAAAGGAGACGGACAGGAAGGAAAAGTAAAATATAACTTTAATGTAAGAACCTGGAGCTGAAGTGCTTTAGTCTCTAATCCACAAACCAGTTCTCTTTCCTAGGCCTGACTCTCCCAAAAATTCCTGGGAAACCCGTAGATCTTAGAGTTAACTACAATATTTCTGAGAAACCTATAATTTAGGATATTCCAGCTTATCCGTCAATCAGCTAATGAGGACCCCAATCAGCCTGAAGACCGTAAGGCTGACCAGGCCACCAGACCATCAGGAAGCGCCTCGGGACTACCAGACTGAGCTCATCCTCACATACCTTCTCTAGCCCATGCCTCACGAAAGTCCCCCATAAGAAGAGAACCCTGAACTTTCCAAAATGCCTTCCTCATCTCGAGGTGGTCCGCATTCCCTCTTGAATGTGTATTTCCTCCCCTTTTCCCAAATAAACCTCTGTCCATGTCTCTGACTGGCACGTGCTGAAATTCTTTTCTGTCACATTAGCCAAGGACTCTGCAGACCCCGAGTTCCTGAGCTGAGAGCTCACCCCAACATGAGCAGTCAGTAAGAATGGGAAAACAATTTTCACTGTCAGTAAGTGACTGCTCTGACCAGTCAGTAAGAATGGGAAAACGATTTTCACTTTTCTTTTCACCTATAAATTAGGTAATTTGTCACATATCTACCTCTTTGCAGCCTATACACCTATATGAGCCCTCTCCCAAAGAAGAAATATTACTAATCATTTATACATCATGCACCATGCACAAACATCCAATAAAGTAAGCATTGATTCTCTTATTTTACTCTCAAGGAAGCTAGTTAATTTGGCTAAAGTTATAGAACCAAAAATACTATACCACAGGATTAGAACATAATTGGAATATATTCAAAGGCCATTCTTATTTCTATTGTATCTCTGATTGAAAATTCAGGCTATCAATGCTATATTCTGGTTTTAAGGCAATTTCTGCCAGGTGTGGTGCCACATCTATAATCCTGGTACTTGGGAGAGGCTGAGACAAGAGAATCACAGGTTCAAGACCAACCTCAGCAATTTAGCAAGACCCTCAGTGACCTAGTGATATTCTGTTTTAAAACAAAACAAGAAAAGTTTGGGGGTATAACTCAAGGTTAGAATGCCTCTAGATCTAGTCTCTCGTGTCAAAAAAAGGCAATCACTAATGCTTATTGGAGGAACTATAAATTATTGTGTTGTTGCTGTGTTGTCTTTCTAAGCAGTAGAACTACTTTTATAGGAAAGACAAATCAGGGCTATGAAAGAGATTTGATAGGAAACACCCAACAACTTTTAAACATTTGGGTGAGTCTACACCTGGAGATTTCTATTCTTTCTGAAAACCTCCTAACTTTATAGTGGTTTGGGTCTATAATTAACAAAATGAAAAATTTCTTGTGCTAACAAGAAATGTGGTCCTTGGAATGAAAACATCATAGCATTGAGCATGACCTCCAGAGCCAAAGATGTGGCTCATTTATTTTTAGAGGCGTGCAGAGATGTTTGTAAGGTCTGAGCAGCTGATAACACTTGATGGAATGCAGAGATGGGTCCCAGGGAGGTAGAACACCCAAAAGCTGGCCCCAGGGCTGAGTCCTGGAGTGTTTATCTGCCTTCCTCTCTCAAAGCCAGATAGGAAAGTTTCAAGGTTGAAGTTGAGAGTGGAAAGTGACATGTGATCTGAGAAGCCCTGGCTGACGCACAAAGGAGTATTTTTTACATCATCTTTTAATATGTATTTCCAAATATCTTCAACCACATAAAAATAGGCAGGGATAAGAGTGAATCCAAAAACTATTTTTGCCTTGTCCTATAAAAACTAACCAAAAAGGGGCAAAGAATATTCAGTTAAAAATACAGTAACTTTGCAAGATCCCTGCCCTTGTCTTCCAGTCAATAGTTGCTCACTCAAGCATAGTGATGTATCTAATTAGGTGTCTCTCCTGTGCACTCTGCCTACATGGTCACTAATGCCTCAGTAGTATCTTTAGACAGCTGGAGGCTGCCTTTGTCAAGAAAGCACATAGATCTTTCCTATCTTGATGGCTAAATTTTAGAGCCCTTGAAATGGTGCTCCAGCCAGTGAGGCCAGAGAAGCTGCAGAACAAAGTATGGCTCAGACAAGATTTCATTAGGGAGTGGGTTTTGTTTGCTTTTTGTTTTTCCCAGCCCCTCACAGGTCTCAGATTGAGCCTCTCACCTAGTTGCACAAAAGCCCTTGAGTCCTTTGAATGAAAGGGTCAGGCTGCAAGCTATGCATGGAAGTTGGCATGCCCTGTTCAGACCACCCAGCTCTACAAAGAAAGCGACATCAGATTCAGACAAGATAAGAGGCTGTCCTTCTGTGTGACCTGCCCAGGGAAACATGCTTTTTAGCAAGTTACAGGATCCCTTTGAGAGGGATGGCTGTGTGCTCTGAAAAGATGGCATTTATCTGGCTCAATATACTAGTGGCCTTGGTTCTTTGTGAGAGGAAGCAAAACTATAAAATGTATTTGTTAAATTTTGAAGAAAAACTGTAAGTGAAGTCTTAAGACCTTTTTCCTAAAAAGACCCCGTATTTCATATCTGCATCTAAAAGGCTAAACTATGTCCACCAGTGTCTGATAGCGCTAGAAGGAGATCTAAATTCATTAATCTATCTCATTTTTCTGGCGAAGGAAGTAAAGCTTAGAGCCTTGAGGTGGCTCATCCAAGACTGGTTGGCGACAGCTAAGACTGAAAACACCAGGACAACAAGGACTCCTGTCCATACCATCCACATCCACATTGGTCATTTAGGAATCCTTAGAAACCAGCCCTCCCTGGCATGTAGCAGGTACCCCAAAAAACTCAGAATCAGGAGAGGGGGAAAAAAGGAAAGGGCTTTAAAGACCACATCAAGTATTCTCTTACTATAAACATTAAATGCCACAAACTTGAGGATGGGGATAGCGGCTGAGCTCTGGCTCTCCTCTGCGGTCAAATGAGGACTTTAACAAGATGTAGGAACCACTTCCCGTTTCTTCAGTCCCCAGAGGCTGTTGCAGAGATTCTTCCTGAGCTGTTCCAAGAAGTCCTGCTCAATTCAGCCCAACATGGCCCAGCCCAGCCCCAGGAGCAGAGCATCCTTAAAAAGCCAACCATGAATTAAGAATAGCCCTGGGTTTAAAATGTCCAAGACAGGCAGTGCTTAGCCATGCAGGGGCAGATCAGGCTGTATAGCCCAGCACCTGGTGCCAAGGTAGCATGGTGTCCAGGTACCTGTGCACAGCTCCTTTTCTCACTCATGGGAACGGAACAGGCAAAATGAAAAGGAAGGCATAGAAAAAGCAAGATGAGGTTGGTGGGAAAGCTGGTTAAAAAGAGCTGGTCTGGCAGCCAAACATGCAAAAGCCATGTTGCACATAAGTTATGTTCAACCACAGCTCAAAATCAGGTTTATTCTTTAGATGCGAGGTTTGGTATTAACCAAGAACAAAACAAGATTTTAACTGCCAAGGACAGTGTAGAGCAATGTTTACCCAAGTGTGATGCCACCTGCCTCAGATCCCGCTGGGCAGATTCCTGGCCCCAGCCCAGGCCTACAGTCCCCCGGGGAGTAGGGACAGGAATCTACCTTTTCTACAAACCTCCAGGAGGTTCTCACACACATTAAGTTTTGAGAGCCCCACAGAAAAAGAGTAAAGGTAGTTAGCATTTCCTAAGACAGGAAGGCACTTTCATCAAGGGGAGGCAGGGATGTTGGGGCTAAGATGCAGCTCAAGCTTAAATTAGAGACCAGAATGGTCACAATTTCTGAAGCAGAAACTTGATGTGCAGCTGGATCATGAGATCTGGTCTGGGAAGCAGCCCTGAAGAGGTTAAATCTCTCCAGCACAATTTCCAGCCTATAAACACCAACCAGCCCCGGAAATGCTCTTTTCAAGCTTTGTAATTCACACCAGGCATTAAGACTGAAAGCAACAGTTGAAAAAAAGAAAGAAAGAAAGAAAGAAAGAGAAAAAGAAAGCAGAGAAAAAAGAAAAAAGAAAGCATAAAAGCAAGACAATAAAAGAAAGAAAAGAAAGAAAACTAAAATTAAATACCTTGAAAATGATTTCTGTGATTCAGATGAAAACTGAAAGCAACAATTTAATACAGATCCAGAAGCTCTGAGCCAAATCTCAGGAATGAGCAGAGTTTAAAAATCAGACAAAAACTTCTGAACAACGTGACTTCTTTGCTTCTTCAACACTATCTCTGACCCTTATAAAACAGAAATCATACGTTTACATAAAATACCCAAAAATAACTAAACTTAAGCAAAGGTAACCAGAAATCATCTCCGATTTTCTAGATCTTTATACTCCCAGGATGTTATCTATTCTGTTAATTTTTGCATCTCTTTGCTTTTGTCATTTCATTTAGCTGAGAAGAAACATTCTGTCTTCAGGGGAAATTTTACAAAATTAAAAAATGGTTATTTTACTGATGAGTGCCACTGAGATGGATAAAGATGGAAGTTAGAAATATGTGTCAATCTCTTTCTGAGCATTTGGTTTGCTAACAGTGTGAGCTGCCCACCTTGTGAGTTCATATAAGAATTAAAACTTTTGCAAGTCGCCTCTGCAGACTTCTTGCAGTCGGTGTTAATGATACCACGCAAAAGCCTCTGGGCATTCTGCTAACAGAACATGCACAGTCAAGATGAGAGGAAGCACAGAAAATGAAATACTTACAGGTAGTGGTTTTCCTTTCCAAGCAAAAGGCTAGAAAGCCTTGGAACTGGCTGGCTGGGTAAGAGTCACTGACCCGGTAATCTGCAAAAGGTTCTGAGAGGAAGGGGGAGGGAAAATATCCCAGGGAAAGAAAAGGGCTGGAATTCCAGTCTTTTGGATCAGCTGAGTTTGAGTTTTCTTTGTACTAAAAATCCAGGAACCCGCACAACAACGACAAAACATAGAATTAAAGTTCACATACACACTTCACTGCCTTTGCCGGTCTCTTCCAAGGCTGTTGTGGCTTTGAAAACTTCCCGAGCGCCACACTGCAGGAGCTCCAGGACTCCCTGTGAGAGCATGCTAAGGATGCCTGTTTGCAGCTGTTTGCAGGGAGCTCCAGCTCCCTGGCTGGGAGCACAGCTCGCCTGCCTGTCTGTCCCTCCTCTGGTCTGCAGGGACAAGACTGAGCTTCTGTTAATAGGTCGGTGGCTTCTCTGCCTAACCTCTTCCCAGCTTCCTTACTCACTATGAGTGATGTACTAACTGCTTTGCCACTGATTGAGCACGGGCAGCCTCTCCTGCCTCAACACACAGGCACGCACGCGCACACACACACATACAACATACCCTCCTGCACATGTGCATGTATACACACATGCTACACAACACATAATCTCTTACCCTCTTCAAACACACTTTTTTCCTAGACTTCTTTTCTTCCAACAAAGTCCTCTCCTGAAAAGTCTGTATTCAGATCCAGAGGAGATGCCCAGCATTGAGGAGGAGGGTAAGGAGCGCTGATTCCTTTTAACTTGTGTCATGGAATTTGAAGGGAAAGATGGAAGGATAGATTGAGATGCTAGGGTGCTGTTTCAAAATACTGTCCTAGTTCTTTGTTTATACAAGCATGTCCTGTGTCTGGTTCTTGTGAAAATCCACAAAAATCCCATGTGCGTAGAGTTCACAATCCCACTGATAAAGATATATAGCATGTCCAGAACAGTCCTCTCTGTGGGGCCTCATCCAGCTACACTTCTCAGGACTCAGTGGGTGTCCGAGTCCTTCCTTAGTAGCCATTTAATAAAATGCTTCCCTGTATTTCATTCCCACCAGAAAAAACAAGTGATGGCAAACTATCTGGCCTAACTTTTAAAGTACCCATAAATAAATGAGTTGTAGTATTACCTCACTTTGGGGGAATATGTTATATTGAGACTTATCTGGCTGACCTAAACCTTAGCCCCAAACACAAAGCACTCTCAGTCCAGTCCAATCCAGATTGTGTTGTGTCCTAATGAGGTCCCCATGCCATACCCCTTCCTTGGAAGCCATGAGAGGAAGAGAGAGGGAAATGGAGAAGCCAAAGAAAATGAGAAGGAAGAAAGGAAGGCTAGAAGGAAGGGAGGGAAGAAAGAAGAGACAGATAGATGGGGGAAGTAAAAAAGGAAAGAAATGAAAAAGAGTGCCAAAGAAGAGGAAAAATATTTTATTTTATTTTATTTGGTACTAGGGCATTATACGTCTAAGCCACACACCTCCAGTCCTATTTTTTTTATTTTGAAACAGGGTCTCACTAAATTGCAGAGGGCCTCACTAAGTAGCTGAGGCTGACCATGAACCTATGACCCTCCTGTCTTAGCCTTCCAAGTACTGGGATTACAAACGTGCACTACCACTCCTGGCTCCAATTATGTTATTTTTCAAAACATACTTTATCTATACTTTAGCAATGAAGGCACATACACACTTGTTTCAAGTCACTAGTGATTTTAAATCTTCAAAAATCTTTTGATTCATTCCAATTGCTCTGAGAATGAATAGTTGAAACTTTTTGAAGAATCACTAAGCTCTTATAAGTAAACAGACGTTATCTACAAACTATTAAATAAATACAGTGACAATGTATGAGACATTAATTTTGGAAGGGCAAGATATAAAGTCATAATAATAACAGGAAAGACAACATGAGAGAGAATTTCATTATCTAACTGAATTTAAAAACTATCCAATTTTTTAATACCTCACCTGCAAAGGAATGAAGACAGTTTTAGATGCTACAAATCAGACTTGCCTATGTTTATGTGTTGCAATGATGTGCTTCTCCTAACATCTGGGCTAAATAAGGTTTATAAATTAGTTCAGAAACAGAAATAAATGTTGTATAAAACTCCTATAGGAAAAATATTTTCAGTTTTCGAAGCAAAGAAGAAACAAACATAGATTGAAACATATTTCAAGATATCTGCAGCAAATGTAAAATTAATTTTATATTAGTTTCTTAGCATAACTCTGCTGAATATATTCCAGAGTTTCTAGAATATATAGTTAAAGATAGTAAAAATGGCTGGAACTGGTCATGTGTAATCCCAGCATTTAGGAGGCTGAGAAAAGGATCACAGTGCATGGACAGCCTTAGCTGCTTAGTGAGGCCCTCTAGAACTTAGTGAGAACTTGTTTCAAAATAAGAATAAAAAAATAGGGCTGAGGGTGAAGAGGTAGCTCAGAGGTAGAATGCCCCTGGGTTCCATTCCTAGTCACACACACACACACACACACACACACACACACACACAGTAAAAATGTCTTGAAGTCTGAAATACCATTTACCATTTATACAATAAGTCAGAATTTCTCTTTTATTGTTAATGTATAGTAACAAGTGATTTTTATATATTGATTTTTTTTATCCTGAAGCTTTACTGTTTTAGTTATTAGTTGTAAGTTTTTTGGTAGAATCTGAGATTTTCTGCATATATGACCATGTGATCCATAATCAGAGATCATTTTACTTCTCCTTTTCCATTTTGAAGGACCTTTTATTTTTCTTTTCTTCTTCTTCCCTAAGTGTTCTGGAAAGGCCGTCTAGTGCTATTTTGAGTGGAAGTAGTGAGCATGAGCATCTGCTTTGTTTCTAATTTTACAAGAAAAGCTTTCAATTTTCACCACTGAGAATGATGTTCATTGTATGCCTTATATCTATGGCCTATATTGGGTCGAGGCAAACTATTTCTATTCCTAGGATGAAAAAAAATCCCAAAATTCATATGGAACCACAAAAGATAACAAATAGTGAAAGCAACCTTGAAAAGAGCAAAGCTAGAGACACCATGCTTCTGATTTTTAAGTATATTATAAAACTATAGTAACCAAAGCAGTGTAGCACTGACATAAGAATGTGCCTATAGACCAATGGAGCAGAGCTGAAAGCCCAGAAATAAGCCTACACGTGTACAGTCGACCTATCGCCAACAAGGATGCCAAGAATACACAACAGAGAAAGGAGTCTTTTAAACAAATGGTGTTGTGAAAACTGGATATTCTTATACAAAAAAATAATGAAATCGAGCCCTCATCTTTTATCACACACAAAAATCAACTTGAAATAGATTAAGATTTTCAATGTTAGATCTGAAACTGTAAAACTTTAAAAAAAAAAAAAACAGGGAAAGTTTCATGGAATTAATATTGGCAATGTTTTCATGGCTGCAAGATCAAAAGCCCAGATAACAAAAGCAAAATTAGACAAATAGGACAATATCAAAATAAAAATCTTTAACATAAGCAAAGATAACAATCAGCGGATTTTAAAAGGCAACCTATAAAGTAGGAGAGAATATGTGCAAACTTGATAAGGAATTTATATTCATATTCTACAACCCAAAAGCAAAAAACAAAATAGCCCAATATTTTTTTTTTTTTTTGTGGGTTCGGGGATGGAACCCAGGGGCATTCAACCTCCGAGCTACACCTCCTGCCCTTTTGTTTTTTCTTTTATTCTGAAACCAGGTCTCACTGAGTTGCAAAGGACCTCACTAAGTAGCTGAGTCCGTGAACCGGGATCCTCTGGTCTCAGCCTCCCGAATGCTGGGATTACAAGCGTGCACCACCATGCCCGGCTCAAAATAGCCCAATTTTAAAATGACAGAAGAATGGACAGTTTCTTAAAAAACAAAAAAAGATAAAAATGACCAATAAATATATGAATAATATTCAGTGTCATTAATCATTAGAGAAAGCAAATCAAAACCACTATTAGATAGCACCATGTCTATAATTAACAATACTGTGTTATACGTGCATTAGGCATTTAAAATTTTATTAAGAAGATAGAACTCAGGTAAAGTGATTTTACAGTGAAAAAATAAAAAAAGAATAAAACTAAAAAGATGCAGGAAAATTTTAGAGGTGAGCAATACATCTGTCAACCTGATTTTGGAGTATGCATATGTCCAATCTTATCACATTGTATATATTAACTATATGCAGTATCTTGCATATCAGTTATGCCTCAATAAAGCTGTTTAAAATGTGGACTATTAAATCTATATTGTAATGTTTAAAACAAAAAATCAACACAATGCATTGTTTATGGGTATATTCATGACAAAAATATTAAAATATAGAGGAAAAAGATGCATAAAATGGCAATATGTCAATCACTTCTGAAGAAAGTGTCACGGGAAAGCAAGAACCCTTAACTGTACTAACAATCTTTTCTTTTTCTAAAGACTTAAACACAGCCAGGCAGCAGGTTATTGCTTTCTTTCAAACAAGAGGATTAAACAAATGCACTTTCCCATTAATAATTAACTGGAATGCAGCTTCAAATGCTAGCATTAAACAGACACTACAATTTTGCAAGAACATTAAAAACATGAAAAACTCATCAGGAATCCCTTTTATCTCTGATTTCTACAGAAAAGGAGAAAATGTACCAAAGGCAATGTGAAAATTTTAATTTTAAGAAGCTTCCTTTTTTAACTCTCTTTGTGGGGCTGAGTAATGATTTGGTCTTTTCAGACCTCAAAAACAAGAACAATTTTATCTTTATAAGCATAACTTATGGAGCTGGGAGTCTGCTTACTGATCTTGTTTTTGTTTGTAATTCTAGAAAATTTCCTAACTCTAGCTCACTCAAAAGACAATGCATTTTGAAAAATAAAAGTCATTACATAAAAACATCATGGCAGCTTAAAGCCCAACCATTCTGAAATGTTGCTTCTCACATCTTAGGCATAAATGGAACTTGTTTATAAAATGAGGCTGCAGCCAGATATGTGGCTGTGGCTGGCAGGAACCAGAAGGTACTGGTTCCTCAATGAGGCCCAGTGAGCCTTAGTATAAGCCAGGTGCTGCTGAACGCTGGAGGGGTGAAGATGAATAAATCTAGTGCCTGCTCCAAAAATTTTACAACCTAGATGGAGAAGATAAGATTATGTAGAGAACTGAGGATGTGGCTTAGTGGTAGAGCATGTGCTTGGCATACATGAGGCCCCAGGTTAATCTCCAGCACCCCATCTCTGCAGAAAAAGACTAAGAAATATTATACATTGAGATTAATTAAAGATAGATAACAATTATAGAATATATATGTCATAGCACACTAGCTGCTTGCAAATGAATTTTCAAGACCAAAGAGTAGAGCTCTTTTTCCTTTCTTAGAGAAGATGTACTTTGTGGTTACAAGCAAAATTACATTCTCCATTTAGATAAAAATTCAATGGTATCTTTGATCATAACCCTCAGAGAATCACTAAAGCAGGAAAAGCAGTCTTCAGAATTCTACAAGAAAAGCCAGACATGGTGGTGAACACCCATAATCCCAAGGAGTATCATAGGTTTGAGGACAGCCCTAGTGAGACCCTCTTTCAGATCAAAATAAAAAGGGCTGAGGGTGTAGCTCTGAAGTAGAATGCCTTCAATTCCCATACCAAAAAAAATTTGTTTTTCACAAGAAGAAATTGGAGTCCTTGTGCACTATTGTTGGGATTATAAAATGGTACACCTGCAGTCGAAAACGACGGAGAGGTGCCTCAAGAAATTAAAAAGAGAACCACCATATGATCCAGCTATTCTACTTCCAGGTATATATGCAAAAGAAAAGCAGAGTTTCAAAGAGATATTCTACCACCCCTGTTCATCATAGCATTATACTCAGGAGTTAAAATGTGAAAACAATCTAAGTGTCAATAAATGGACAAACATATAAAGAAAACACAATGTAATATTATCCAGCCTTAAAAAGAAAGGGAATTCTGCCATATGCTACAGCATAAATGAATAATAATGTTGACATTTTGCAAAGTGAAATACATTAATCACAAAACAATAAATACTGTGCAATTTCACATATATATCTAAAGGAGTCAAATTCACAGAAACAGTAAGTATAATAGTGTTTACAAGGGACTGGGGGAAGAGAGAATAGGGAATTTTTTTCCCATAGATATGGAGTCCCAGTTCTGTAAGACTAAAATGTTCCAGAGAGCACAACAATGTGAATCCAATTAACACTTCTGAAATGTTCACTTAAAATGCTTAACATGGGCTGGGAGTAGTGGTGCACACCTGTAATCCTGGTGCTTGAGAGGCTGAGACAGGCCAGCAAAGACCTGCAGCAACTTAGCACCACCCTTTATAGATGCCCACTGCAATTACAATAGCATCAAAAACCAAATGAATGGCTTTGTTGATCAAATAACCAGGATTATGAAGAGACTCAGCAGCTCTGATGCTAGGCTTGGCACAATGGACACAACAAAACTTCAGGTACATCACATAGAAAAAAACCACCTACTGATCCTCATGTCCCTGGGGCCATGTCCTTCAGTGATGTTACCTTCTGATCTGACTATAAAGAACTCAATAATTGAGGTCAGTGTAACTGTCTCCTTTAGGTCAGCTAAGATAAGACTTCTGATCCCTGCCTAGGCACTGCCTTTGTCCCTTGTCAGCACTGAAGAATCTATAGAAGACTTTTACCTTTCATCATCTCTTAAGATTAAGGGACCCGCCTGGCACGATGGTGAATGCCTGTAATCCCAGTACTTGGAAGGCTGAGACAGGAAGATTGCAGATTTGAGGACAGCCTCAGCAAGTAGTAAGTTTGTCATTAACCTAGTGAGACTTTGTTTCCAAATAAGAAATAGAATTGGGCTGGGGCCCTGACACTAGGGTAGAATGCCTCTGGGTTCCATCTCCAGTACACTACACACACACACACACACACACACACACACACACACACACACACATACACCAAAGATTAAAGGGATACAAGTATCAGAGGAAGGATAAGGTAGGATAGGAAAAATGAAAATAGAAAGGAGACATGCTGGAAAAGAAGAAGAAACTATAGTTTTAAAATCTAGAAACTTCATAATCCTCATCTTTATTCAAAGGAAAAAGGATGTTCTTTCTTAGGCAAAAATTCTCAATAGGCCCATACCCTCAAACATAATGGCCCTGCTCCCCTCCTGAGATTCATGAGATGCTTAGTAAACAAAGGACCCATAAGGAAAATCAAGCTGAGGTGCCACCCAGCCACCACCCACTGATGCCAAGAACCTGAGGATCCTGAGGAAGTCCAGACCTCCACCCCTCCTATGCATTCCTGCCCACCCATCACAAGGGTCTCCTATATAGGAAGAATTGTGAAACCCCAAAGATGCTCTCTTCCTCTGGAGATAGTCTGCGTTCTTCCCTGAATGGACATCTCCTCCTTTCAGTAAATAAACCTCTGTCTATATCTCTGGAAAAAAATTAAGATGGCTTATAAAAAGAATATCAGTACTACCAGATTTAATTAAAAGAAGAATTTTAGAAAGAACTCTTACTCTATAACCCTAAAACCACTCAGAACCTAAATCATTTGGAGAATGACCACCTGTGCAATGATCCTTGCTTATCATTATTTTTTTAAGAACTCATGTGTTTACTCACAAATACAGTTATAAGTTCTCAACGCACTTACAATCAACTTATTCAACCAAATCTGTTTAGGCTGAAGTAGGGGTTATGATGGAAACTTGTTCTTACTAAAGTTTTCTTTATTCAGAATTTTTAAAAATGATCTCTCACGCCGGGCGTGGTGGCGCACGCTTGTAATCCCTGCGCTTGGGAGGCAGAGACAGGAGGATCACACTGGTTCGAAGCCAGCCGCGCTGGCTTAAGAGACCCTGTTTCCAAATAAAAAATATAAAATAGGTATGGGAGTGTAGCCTGGAGGTAGAAGGGTTTCCAGGAACCCCAGTACCACACACACACACACAAAAAAAAAAAACAACTCTCACTACTTCTGGATATCAAAACTAGTCGCACTGGTTTAACTTTTAAATTAAATATATATTTTTTTTACAAAAGACATTTCCCCATGTCTAGGTGTCTTTGGGAGGTCCTCTCTGGAATAAAATCAAACACATTTCTCAAAGTCTTTTAACCATAAACTAAAAGTGGTAACTGTGAGAATATAGTAAGATCTTTTCTATCAAAGAAATAGCTTGACTTAAGTTCCATTTTTGAAAACTGCCATTTTATAACCTTGTGTGTACTTATATTCTTTTGTAAATCTAGCATTTCTTGAAAATTCCAAGTGCCAACCCCTTCCCTAGTTAATGGCATAAATACTGTGCAGCTATAGTCCCACTAATAGAAGTATAGCAAAAAAGCTTCATGTTGGAAATAAAAGACCCAGCAGTTTTCCACCATTTTCTTCTTGTATACCTGACTGCACTGGTGACAGGATCCCTTATTGCAAATATTTAGTTACATCCTTTCTTTAATTTAACCTTTGCACTGTATAATTCCTTGGTTTGCACAGCCTGTTTCATATACTATGCTTCTACTGTTGTTTATTTTTAAGACTCATAGTTCAAAAGAATTATATAAGCTCTAAAGCTTTGATTATATGACCCTTATCACCACATCTTGCCCTGGTAAACACATCCAGCGAGGGCACTGACAATTTGGGCTCATGGTCCAAATCAGTGTCACAAAAGGCTCTCAGCTCTCTCTCCTGGCTTCAACAGAAATGTAGACAGTCAGCAAATTCTGAGAGCATAACTGGAAATGCATGGAATAAATACTGGAAAGGGCTGAGCAGAAGCATAGGTGCCGCTGCAAAGATATAGTCTAAGTACACTGATCACCTAGCTCCTCTCTCATGCTTTTATTCTCTAGTGTTCATTCATATGACATTTATAACTCTCTAAGCATATGCTGGGCAGTATGTTATGTGAAATAATGCATGATACATATAAAGATCTATGAAGAGTCTGGGATTTTCCCCTACATTCAAGCTAAGTTTTCCTGCCATCATTTCATGAATGCTAGCAGGAAACACAAGGCTCGTGATCTGAGAAAAGGACAGTTAATTATTCACACAACAGCAGTAACCAGTGTATTAACATGTGTACCACTTCCCTGCAGCTCAATCTCAACTTCTCTCAAGGCACAGAAAAGAAGGTCAGATAACACCTGCCTCTGTGGTGGTATGCATTTTAGAGGGAAACCAAGGTTTAAGGAACCTATTTTACTATGAACAATTTATCAACATATCTGCTCTTTGCCCTGGAATAAAACATTATCTTTATTATACCAAACAGTAAACAAACCTGTCTTTGCTCCTAAGGGAGATCCTCTATCTGCCAAGGCTGGCCATCAGTGCCTTTGCTCAGGAGACAGAGACACAAAAGACCCATCCATAGCCAATTGTCTTCCCCAAATGCAGTATTTGCCTTCAAGAAACTTTGAGTCTAAAGGAGACATCAGAACAGTTAAAATAACTACAAGACAGCAGGTAACATAATAGAATATGTCCAAGGCACCAAGGGAGAATCAAACCAGCCAAAGTTGTGGAAGGAGAACATTCAGAGCTATCCTCTCAGAGAACCTAAATGCCAGGGTTGGTTCAGAAAGAAGAAATAAATAGAAAGAAGGCAGATATAGAAAGGAAAGAGGTCATGTAGCCATAGTCTGCAAGATCCCGGGCATGGAAGTGAGGACAGTTTGCTACAAGTACAAAACTACAAGAAATAGATGCCACTGAATCTATATTTATTCATTCATTCATTCATTTTTTTTTTGTGTGTGTGGTACTGGGGATTGAACCCAGAGGCATTCGATCTCTGAGATACACGCCCAGCCCTATTTTTTATTCTTTCTTTTGAAACAGGGTCTCACTGAGTTGCAAAGGGCCTCACTAAGTAGCTGAGACTGTCTGCAAACTGCGAACCTCCGATTTCAGCTTCCCAAATGCTGGGATTACAAGTGTGCACCACCACGCCCAGCTTCTGTGTATGCTTCTTTAATAATCTGGTCGGGCTGTTTCTCTTCTCTCTTGGTCCTGATAAAGGTGCTGTCACTCTCAGCACAGTGCACCATGCCTGCCTTTCTTACAGCATACTTATCAACCCAACTGTCCTCAGAGTAGTTTCATCTTATTCCCTGAAGTTCTACAGCCAATGATTGAAGAAGCCAAGTCTGCATTTCTCTGTAATCTAATTTCCTCTTCTGACAAATACTGTCACTGAGAAATGATGGAGGATTTCCCAACACCTTCTGTTTTCCTTACTGTGGGGCCTCCAGGGCATTTGAGCATGTGTTGCTGATGGGAGTACCGGATGCCTGGAGAAAATATTGACACCACAGTCTCCAATCATAGATAGAGAGGGGTGTTGTCTGGGGGGTGGGGGTTGGGGGGGTCCCTTTTTATTATCAATTTCTGAGGAATAGGAGTTTAAGTCCTTATTTTAGAGTTCTTAGATTTGGATCCAGAAAGACATTTAATTATATAACACCAGCAGTTATTTGGAACTAAAATACACTCTAGACACTCCATCACCATTCATGCTACAAAACGGCCACTACGTTTGTCACAACTATGATAACCAGGGGTCAGAAAGACCTGACTGGGTCTCAGAAAATTTATCTCTCCCCAAATTTTTAAGACCAAATGTATTCTACAAAGCACTCTTCCTATGCTACCTTTGATCTGCATCATTTTAGCAAATCAATCAATGCTCGTTGCTATGGTGAGTAGAGTAGGAATTTATTTCCTATCTTGGCCATGCCTTTCCCTTGAACTAGTATTTTTTTTTTCTCAACTTCTGCCTCAGTATCTTAGAATCAAGGGAGTATTCTTCAAGTGTTTTTCATCTTAAATAGTCAGCCCTTTAAAATGGACTTTTCACCATCGTTGGTAGAAATTCCAAGTGTCATTGAATCTGGGGGCATTCTACCTCTGAGCTATACCATACAGTGTCCCTGCTTAGGATTTTAAATGCAAAAACTGCAGCATCCCATGAGCAACATTTTAAACTCGGCACATAAAGAGAAGAATAATTTTTTTTTTTTTTTTGTGGTACTGGGGTTCCTGGAAGCCTTTCTACCTCCAGGCTACACTCCCAGACCTATTTTTTTTTATATTTTTTATTTGGAAACAGGGTCTCTTAAGCCAGAGCGGCTGGCTTCGAACCTGCGCGGTTCTCCTGTCTCCGCCTCCCAAGCGCAGGGATTACAAGCGTGCGCCACCACGCCCAGCGAGAAGGATTTTAAAAAATGGTTTAACCTACTCCAATACAACGGGTCTCAGGTGAGCATTAATTAGCTTTATGATTGTAAATAATATACATAATACAATATTTTACATTTTCAATACTATTTCTTAGCTGTTAACTTGTCTGATCATTATAAAACACTATAATTTTGGCAGTACTGTGTCCATCTATCACACAGATGGAAGAATCAATGGCTTATGACTATATTTCTGAGCAGTCAAAGACTGCCTTTGAGGCTTATATTCACAGACTGTATTCACAGAGCTTTGGGGCTTCTTACAAATTAACTGGCCATATGCCTTCGTTTTATATAATTGAAACTCAAAATCCAGAAATGGGTCCAAGTTTCCAGAAATAATAGGAGAACTAAAACACAAATTCACGACCTTTGATCTAAACCAGGATTCCATATGATGTGGCTAGTACCTTTGCAATATATTCCACAATTTTCTAATTCCCCTGTAGTAGAACAAGAGGGGAACAGTCAACTAATGTTAGAATTTTCATCTGGAGCGATTTTAAGAAGTCTTTAGGCGGGTTGGGGATCCCCAAACCTCTAATCTTCTGGATTGAAGAATGTATCCATCAGCATTCTTGTAGCCATAAGCTAAAGAGCTGACCACACAACTTAGAGGAAAGAAGATTTATTTTCTTAGGGTTTCAGGCTCTGTTCATGTAAAGCTAGGGACCCTGGATTTCAGGGCATGGTGGAGGAAGAGCACATGGGCTATGTTCACATCATGGAGGCCAGAAGCAAGAGAGAGAGAGAGAGAGTGATTAGGAGTAGGAGGGGCCATATATAATCTCCAAGGCCACCTCCCAGAGACCAGCTCCTCCTGCCACACCCAGCTACTGGGGATTGAACCCAGGGGCTTTCAACCTCTGAACTGCACCCCCAGCTCAAATTTTTATTTCTTATTCTGGAACAGGATCTCAGTAAGTTTCAGAGGGCCTCAGTAATTTGCTGAGGCTGGATGCAAACCTGTGATCCTCCTGTTTCAGTCTCCCAAGTATTAGGATTACAGCATTCATCACCATACCTAGGATTTTTTTTTTTTTTAACTAGGAATTGAACCCAGAGGCCTTCTAACTCCAAAATACATGTCCTAGACCTTTTAAAATTTTTTAAATTCTGAAACAGAGTCTAACTAAATTGCTGAGGGTCTTGCTAAATTGCTGAAGCCGGCCTCATACTTGTAATCCTCCTGCCTCAGCCTCTCAGGTACTGGGATTATAGGTGTACTCTACTAGGCCCAGCTAAAATAGCATTGACTTCTAAATTTAGTCGAATCTAAGATGACTAATTCTGTGGCTTTACTGCAGTCTCATTAATTCAAGAATGATCTGTTTAGCATCTATGAATGTAAGTTCTGAAATTTTAATGGTTAATTTTATAACTCACAGAGCTAAGGAATTCCCAGATAAGTGGTAGCACATTCTTCTTAATTATGCCTGTGAATGTGATTCTGGAAGAGTTTAGCATTTGAACTGGTGGACTGAGTTATAGAAAACGTGCCTTCGCCAATCAGTGGGAATCCCCCAATCCAGTGAGGGCCTGACTAGAGGAAGGAAAAGCACACCCTCTGCTTCAGCTGGGACGTGCCGCTGTCCCGCCTTCGGACTCCAGTGCTCCAGGTTCTCCCACCTCTGGACTGAGACCTGGACTTACACCATCAGTCTTCAGGTTGGGGCTGGACCTAAGATTTCCTGGGCCTCCAGAGACTTCTCGGCTTCCATAATTGTGTGATAATCAATCTCTTCATGTATCTATATATCTCCTATTGAATCTGCTTCTATGGAGAACCCTAACTAAATACAGCACTATAGCAGTGAGGGAGCCGGATGCATGCTTGCCTTCATGAGGGTTACCATCTGGGTGGACACTGAATTAGAAATTAGAACATGGCGTGTGTTATGCAGGAGAAGGGGAGTCACTGAGGGAGCTTGTAACAAGGCTTCTGACCTTGGTCTGAAGATGAGGGATTTCCTTATTTCTCCTAAAAGTTAAGATTTCTAACCAGTGGGGATAAAAGTACTTTGGTTTAATATTTACAGTTTTCCCACCAGGCTGCTGTGTGATTGAGGCGAACCCCTTCCCTTCCCTTTTGCGGAAAGAACACCATCTTACATTTGGACCAAAGTGAATTGTTCCTCCTAAGTTATTTGAAGAAGTGCATTTGAAAACTACGCTGATCACACAAACAAACCATCAGGGAAATAAGTCAGATAAGGGGTACTGATGCTTTTCTGACCTCAAAGAAATGCTTCATTATATGAATCCTTGTATATAAATCCTTTACATACAAGTGAAGTAACAGAAAACTCAGTTCCCCGGAAACAAATTTCTGGTTACTATAAAGATACATAGCCGGGCGTGGTGGCGCACGCTTGTAATCCCAGCATTGGGAAGGCTGAGACTGGAGGATCATGGTTGGCAGACAGCCTTAGCTACTTAGTGAGGCCCTCCGCAACTCAGTGAGACTCTGTCTCAAAAATAAAGAATAAAAAATAGGGCAGGGGGTGTAACTCAGAGGTCGAATGCCCCTGGGTTCCATTGCCAACCCCCCCCCCAAAAAAGATACATGTCAAATTTATAGCAATTATCATTAACTTATCGAGTTTTTAAATGACAGACTTTTGTGTGTATCAAATCAGATCCAAGCACAGTATCATTCTGAGAAGAGGCCCCCTCCTCACAACATAGAGTGCAAAACAGCAAATATAGAAAGGTATAACTCAAGCCGAGCATGGTGGCACACGCTTGTAATCCCAATACTTGGGAGGCTGAGTCAGGAGGATTGCAGGCTCACAGCCAGCCTCAGCTACTTAGTGAGTCCCTCAGCAACTTAGTGGGACCCTGTTTCAAGATAAAGAATAAAAAGTAGGGCTTGGGGTATAGCCCTGGGGTAGAATGTCCATGGGCAAAAAAGAAAGGTATAATTCGAACAAAAGCCCTTTGAGGCCTTCAATAATAGTTTAGGGTAAAAAGCAACCCTGAAGTAGGGCATGGTGGTGCACATCTATAATTCCAGCAGTTGGGAGGCTAAGAGAGAAGGAATGGATTGGAATTGGGATATAGAGATGTATGTTCACAGCCAGCCTCAGCAACTTAGTGAGGTTCTCAACAATTTAATGAGATCTTATTTCCAAATAATAAATAAACTAGAGCTTGGGATATAGGTCAGAAGTAGAAAGCCCCTAGGTTTAATCCTGAATTTAAAAAAAGGAAAAAGAAAAGAAAAAGAAAAAAGAAAAGCAACTCTGAAGCCAAAGAGTTTGAGAACTCTTGGTCTAGGCAAATATCATAAAACATTTTTATTCCCCTTATATAACAAATTACTGGATCAACAATCTAACCTTAGCCATAATTCTATTACCAAGATTGAGTCACATCTCTGTGCTTATGGAAACCAAGAAGCAACATAGGGCTTTGCTTTCTAATAGACATTATTATACATAATATTTGTTCTTTCTCCAAAATTTATGTCATGGTTCATGATTTCATATTACACTCATTATTTTGTTTAATTCTCAGAACTCTGCTGTAGAGAGAAAAGGCTTCTTCAGAGAAATTCTTCTGATTTTACAGATAAGGAAACTGACCTAAAGATGTTGGGTAATTAATCTCTGGCTACAAAGCTAACTGGCTGGACTGGGATTGGACTATAGACATGTATGTTTTCGTTTCTAGTGTTCTTTCCATGTGGCAGAACGTAGGGATTTTATCTAAATAGTCTCTAAGTTAATTTTATAACTGTGATGTTATCTATCTGACATTTTTTTCTTAAATTAGGTCAACATCATTTCTCTACAATGTACATTCACCAGATGTGAAAGAAAAATTTGAGCTTCTGGAAGTGTCTTTATACTTTAGGAATAAAAAGTCAAAGGTCTATCTTGTTTGCATTCACTGAAAGAAAGCATGTTCTTATTTGGACTAGAAACAAATATACTTTCTCAGAAAAAAACTAAGAGTTAATATTATGTATTCTATAAAGACTGGTTAAAATGAGTCTGCTGAGCTGTTTTATTTTGTTTTGTTTTTTAATTTTTTTTTTTTTTTTTGCAGTACTAAGGATTGAACCTTCTACCTATGAGATATACTCCCGACCCTATTTTCTATTCTTTATTTTGAAACAGGGTCTCATTAAGTTTCAAAGGGCCTCACTAAATAGCTGAGGCTAGCTTTGAACCTGTGATTCTTCTGTCTTAGCCTCTCAAGTACTGGAATTGCAAACTGTAGACTGATGGTAGTTAAATATCTTAAGAAAAGCCGAGAATGGTGGTACACCCTTGTAATCCCAGCATTTGGGAGGCTGAGACCAGAGGATTGCGGTTCACAGACAGCCTCAGCTACTTAGTGAGGCCCTTTGCAACTTAGTGAGTCCTCGTCTGAAAATAAAGAATATAAAAATAGGTCAGGAGGTGTAGCTTGGAGGTCGAATCTAATGCCTCTGGGTTCCATCCCCAGACACACACACACACACACACACACACACACACACACACACACACACAAATCTTAAGAGAATAAAGTGAATTTTTAAATTAAAAAAGATTCTGTGATCCTTTCCTAAAAACAGATGTTGAACAGTTATTTTGCGATTTATTGATAATTGTCTTTTTTTCTCTAAATCTCTGCAGAATTTGGTGGGTTTTCCCACATAATTTATTTCTACACCAATGATTTGATAGTGCCTGACACTTCCATTTCTATTGGAGACTAAGGATATGCCAACTTCTAAATTAAGAAGTCAACTAAAAATAGATGTAAACTGCAAAATATCATTTGTTTACTGAGTAAAGATGTTTGGTTTTCAATAGACAAGGATCTTAGCTTCAACTTGAGGGAAGCTGACTGAGAGGTCCAAACCATGCAGACAAGTTCTGTTATCACTACTCACAGGAATACTAGTAATTTGAAGTGTCTGAACCAGGTAATTAGGGCCAGGAGTGCCTTTAACATAAGCCAACAACATGGTTAGGAAGGCTTCAAGTTTTCTAAATATGAAAGTGTGGTAGGGGGGTAATGGGGGTTGAAACCAGAGGCATTCTACCTTCAAGCTACACTTCCAGCCTGATTTTATTTCTTATTTGGAAACAAGGTCTCTAGGTTTATGAGAGTCTCTCTACTTGCTGAGGATTCCTTGAACCTGAGATCTTCCTGTCTTAGTCTCCCAAGTACAAGGATTGTAAGAGTGCACCACCACACCTGCATCTTAATACTTATTAATGAATAACTGATCACTTTTAAAAGATGTCGAGGCCCTGGATTAACAGGGAATGCTTTTTGACTTCTTCAAATAAATGTTATACATTTAAAGCATAAATTTCTAACATTTATTTATTTTATTTATTTATTTATTTATTTATTTATTTATTTATTTGGTGGTACTGGGGTTCCTGGAAACCCTTCTACCTCCGGGCTACACTCCCAGACCCATTTTTATATTTATATTTGGAAACAGGGTCTCTTAAGCCAGTGCAGCTGGCTTCGAACCTGCACGATCCTCCTGTCTCCACCTCCCAAGCCTGGGGATTACAAGTGTGCGCCACCACGCCTGGCTTTTATATCTTTTAAAAATTCAGGTAGGCTAGGCATGGTGGCGCACTCTTCTAATCCCAGAATTTCCATTCTCTGCATGAAGCACCTTTAGATTACCAGGGAATGTCAAATCCACACTGAGCTACATTTTCTCCTAAGCCAGTCACATTTCAGCAGCGATTTCACTCTAGCAAAGATAACAATTCACTTTCTAAAAAGGCCAGCTGCCGCAGTCATAGGATAGACCATTCTCATGGTCCCCAAAGAATAGAAAGACAAAGCAAACTTTGAAAAATGTGACCTACTGTGCTTTTCCACACTCCCAATAGCACTATATTGGAGAGGGAGGGAAGCACTTTCACCCAAATAGTTGATTTAATCCCCCATCTCTTCTCATAGACTACAGTCTAAAAAACGACCCTTCACCTGGGCTTTTTGAGGCATCACTGAGTTGATCTATTAAAAAGAAGTTATCATCAATGTAAACGAATGGTCCTTTGCTTCACAGATTAAAAAGTTGGGAATTTAGACAAGGGTTACCTTCCAAACACATCTGGAATTTCTTTCTCTTTTAAGCCAAGCTCTGCTTCTATGTTGCGGCATCAGAATAATTGTCTTCCCACTCTATATTCAAGATTTATAGCATATATTTTCAAATTATTTACTAGTGTGCATAAATACTAATTAAATGGATGGTTTCTTTTAAGACTAGACTTAATTTCACTGTAACATTAATCTTAGCCAAGTAAATATCTTTAGATGTTTATGGCAGATTCTGCCCCACAGGCTAAGGTTTCTTGAGCTCCGTTAGGGAGTGCAACATCTGCTAATTATCAAGGGAAAGCATTTTATGGTGACTGCTTCCTGGACAGATAACTAGAAAGGAAGAAAAAAAAAAAGCTTAATTTTTCAACATCAATTCTTTTAACCTTAAATTTGCAGCATTTTTACAACTACCGATCTGGTTTTACAATGAGAAACTGGAGCCAGGGGAAATATATTTCCTTTATGTCCATGTAAAGGGGTCACTTGCTCTCTTAAGAGATCTTTTGTTCATGGGATATATTAGATATCTTTGCAATCAAAGCTATACCAATTAAATAAATTTTGAAGTAGCCCCATCTTTCCAAACATGTCGATTCCTAGGTGATCTAAGTACGATTTCACAGAATTTTTATGGAAACAAAATTGTTGGTTTTGTTACTTTCAGAATGAAAACAAATAATGGTTCTTCTATCAGAATTGAATTGGCAGAACATTGTTTTTTTGGTGGTCTCCTAGGCATGTGTAGGAATATAGTCAAGCATTTAGGATGTGGGTATCTGGCAAGCAGACTTTGCTTCAGTTCATTACTAAGCCACAGTCACCGGAACCATGGGTTCTAATTCTGTCATCATTTATAACTTCCCACAGATTTACTTTCTGTGGGTTGCCTGTTAGTAATAGTCTCCTCTTGACTTACAAGAAGGGATACTATGACATATAAGTGAACACTCACTATTTCATTTATGATAAGATGTGTGAGAGCGTTGTTTTTTGGCGTTTGTTTGTTTGGGTGCTACAGATTGAACTCAGGGGTGCTCTACCTTGGAGCTTCACCCTCATGCCTTTTTATTTTTATTTTGAAGTAGGGACACCCTAAATTGCTGAGGCTGGCCTCCAACCTATGATCCTCCTGCCTTAGCTTCCCAAGAACTAAGATTACAAACATGTGTCACCATACCCAGCAAGATATGGTTTCTTAAAATATTATTAGTCGCCGGTGTGGTGGCACACGCTTGTAATCCCCACGCTTGGGAGGTGGAGACAGGAGGATCGCGCAGGTTCAAAGCCAGCTGTGCTGGCTTTAAGAGACCCTGTTTCCAAATAAAAAGTATAAAATAGGTCTGGGAGTATAGCCTGGAGGTAGAAGGGCTTCCTGAAAGCCCAGCACCACCAAATATATATATACACACACACATATACATGCATATATATATATATATATATATATATGTGTGTGTGTGTGTGTGTGTGTGTGTGTGTGTGTATATACATATATACACATATATGTGTATATATATACACACACATATATATATATATATATTAATCATATAATGAATTATCTCTGGTATTAGTGCATTATAATTACATAAAATAGTGGAATTCATTCTCATATATTTTTACATACACATAACATAATTTGGTCAATTTCATTCTTCAGTACATATGATGAATTTTTATTTTTATTTTATTTTTATTTTTTAAATATATTATTATTATTGGTGCATTGTAGTCATATATCCTAATGGGTTAAAAACTTGTGGAGATATACATGCACACATCACCCATTCAGCCCTTAACCAATCCCTAACCATGCTTGGCTTCCTGATTGACTTTGATATGTTTAAGTACATCATGTGTTTTATTTATTTATTTATTTATTTATTTATTTATTTATTTATGGTGGTACTGGGGTTCCCGGAAGCCCTTCTACCTCCAGGCTACACTCCCAGACCTATTATATATTTTTTTTTATTTGAAAACAGGGTCTCTTAAGCCAGGTAGGCTGGCTCCAAACCAGCGCGATCCTCCTGTCTCTGCCTCCCTAGCGCAGGGATTACAAGCGTGCGCCACCACGCCCGGCCTCATCATGTGCTTTAAAGAGTGTCCCTCTTCCCCCTCCCATCCCCTCAGATAGGTCACCTTAATTGCTCCTCTATAGGATCCCTTCTTCATCTAGAGTTCCTCCTGTTAGCCATTTCTCCCTAGTTTTCGCACTTTAGAAAAAGCACCTGATTTCTTATTTTTGTGACATTTCACTGTAAATGCCATAATTTTGTTCTCCATTATGGCTGGGCAAAATTCCATTGTGTACATATCCCACAGTTTTGAAATCCACTCATCCACTGAAGGACCTCTTGGCTGGTCCCACAGTTTGGCAATGGTGAACTGTGCAGCTATGAACATGGTTGCTCATGCATTAGTTTGGTATTTTGTTTTTCATCCTTTCTGGTAGATACCCAGAGCTGGTATTGCTGGATCATATGGTATGTTCGTTTCCCTTCTTCTGGGGATCTTCCATACTGTTTTCCAAAGGGGTTGCACCAACTTGCAATCCCACCAACAATGTATTAGAGCTTCTATTTCTCCACATCTGATCAATTACAGTTTCCTTCTTCCTCGTAAGTCCTTATTTTAATTTTCACACATATTCCAACTTACTGAAATCCTGAAAGCCAGAAGGTGAGTAACTTTGACAAGATGATCCACTCACAACCAATTTTTTGGTTGTTAGTGGGCCCGGCCTCACCGCACAGCAGGCTCCAGGTCCGTGAAGTTTTAAACTAATATTTACAAAGCATTTAGTATCTTGCCTTTTTTCTTTCTTTCTTTTTGTTTTTTGGGGTTTTTTTCTTTTCTTTTTTTTTTTTTTTTTTTTTTTTTTTGCAGGTCAGAGGATGGAACCCAGGGGCATTCAACCTTGGAGCTACACCCCTGCCCTATTTTTTTTTTTTATTCTTTAATTTGAAACAGGGTCTCACTAAATAGCAGAGGGCCTCACTAAGTGGCTGAGGCTGTCCTCGAACCGCGATCCCTTTTTCATATTAAAAAGTGAAAGTAAGAATGCACAATAAGATTCTTTCTTTCTTTCTTTCTTTCTTTCTTTTTTTTTTTTTTTTTTTGGTGGTAGTAGAAATTGAACCCAGGAGCTTTCTACTTCTGAGGCACCCCCTAATCCCACACCCTTTTTTTTTTTCTTGAAAAGGGGTCTCACTAGGTTACTTATGTAAAAGGTACTCCTGGCCCTAATTACCTGGTTCAGACACTTCAAATTACTAGCTGGGCGTCGTGGCGCACGCTTATAATCCCAGTACTTGGGAGGCTGAGACAGGACGATTGAGCAGGTTCAAAGCCAGCCTCAGCTATTTATTGAGGTTCTCAGCAACTTAGTGAGACCCTGTTTCCAAATAAAATATAAAATAGGTCTGGGAGTATAACCCGGAGGTAGAAAAGCCCCTGGATTCCACCCCTACTATCATCAAAAAAATAAATACAAATTTTCTGTTCAGATATTTATATTATTTCCAGTATTTTACAATGATGAATAATGTTGCAATGAATAACCTTGTAAATATATATATATATATATATATATAGTTTCTTATTGTTGAGATAAATCTTCAGAGCAAATTGCTTAAAGTAGACTATTGTATCAAAATATAAATACATGTGTAGTCTGCTTAGGCATTATCAAATTTCCTTCCAGAACCATGTGCCATTCTGGGCATTCACTAGAATATATGAAGTACCTGCTGGTCTCCTGCCTCGCCAAGATGATATATTGTCAAACTTTTTACTCATTTGCTATTTGTTTGCATTTTTATGAGTAAAATTGAATATTTTCTATTTGATGACCATTTTTTCTCTTTCTTGGTGAATTATCTTTCATGTCTTTAGTTTAATTTTCTATTAGGTTTTTGTCAACAGTACAAAGCAACAGGCTCAGAGAAGTGGGGTAATCCAGGATTGACACGCAGGAGTTGCTAGAGCTGAAACTGAATATTGACTGTATAAAGAGAAAATGAGAGCTGGGCATGGTGGCACACGCTTGTAATCCCAGTACTTGGGAGGCTGAGACAGGAGGATCGCAGGTTTGTGGGCAGCCTCTGCAACTTGTGAGGCCCTCTGCAACTCTATAAAGAATGAAAAAAATAAGGCTGAGGGTGTAGCTTGGAGGTAGAATGCCTCTGGATTCAATCTCCAGTACCACAAAAAATAAAATAAAAATAAAGATAAAATGGCATACAAATTGTTGTTATTTTTGGATCCTTATACTTGCTACTCTAATTTCCTGCCATAGTACATGGATATTATTCTCATAATTAAGAGGAAGATAAAGTTTTAAAAGAGAGTTAAGAGAAGAAAACCAGCTGCTCCTCAAGTCACAACAACTTTCGGCAGTCTACCAGGATGGCCTGCCCCTCCCAGGGAGGACCAGCCAAGCATGCAGGCTGCCAGCTGCCAGAGGCTGGAGGAGCTGGCCATATCTGTGTTTGTTTTAAATGAAAAATTAAAAACAAAGGAGGAAATAAGAAAATATTGATAAAGTGACAGCTAAGAACACTGAGGCTGCATACTGAAACCAAGCATCAATTTGGGAACACGGATGCACTCTAAAATCAATGCCTTGTGATTCATGATACAAACACAAGGGAATTAAGGTATACCCACATAATGAAATATAATGCATCTACTACGTGATGATCATAAAGGCTTTTCAGCAATAAAATAATGCTTATGATACAACATATGTAAGATAATTATGATGTACCTATGAAACGACTCTAACTATAGAAACATTAAGAATGAAAATACACAAGGACTAGATGGAAACATATAAACTGCTAATTCATCATAATTGAGAGATTGTGGATTCTTTTTGCACAGGCAAACAAAACAGTAAGACAAAAACAGATGATTCTATCAATTGATGAATGGGTGGACAAAGTGTGGTATATCCATAAAATAGAGAATTATTCAGCCGTTAAAAAATTTAAATATTGGTTGGTGCTACAACATAGATGAACCTTGAAAACATTAAGCTAAGTGAATGAAGCCAGACACCAAGGTCATACATTTTATGATTCCACTCAGAGGAAATACCCGAGTAAATCCACAGAGACAGAAAGCAGATTAGCGGTTGCCAGGGCCTGGGTGGGGGTTGGGGAGCATGGGGATGATTGCTAAAGGACACAGGGGTTTAGAGGAGCATGATGAAAGTGTTTGGAGCTAGACAAAGATGGCAGGTTATGCAATGATGTAAATGTATTGAATGCCATTGAACTGTACTTTACATGGTTAATCTGATTTTAGGTAAATTTTATCTCCATTTTTAAAAATTTAGCAGCAGATGAGAAATAAAATTTAGAAGATGAGCCAGGCACGGTGGTACATGCCTGTGGTCCCAGTGATTTGGTAGGCCAAGACAGACGATCACAAGTTTGAGGTCAGCCTTGGCTATTAGTGACACCCTGTGTCAGCTTAATAAAAAGAGCTTGGAATGTAGCTCAATAGTAGAGCACCCCTGGAATCAAGCCACAAAAAAGTAAAAATAAAAAAGGAAGAAGATGAAAAACAAGCCATCAAATGGTAATTAACTTTACAGAGCCAGGTAAACGGAAACTTACACATGGGATATTAGAGGCCAGGCAAGGAAAAAGGACTGCTCACACAGTCACACCACACCTCTGCCTGTCAACCAGCCCTACTCAGAAATGTTTTGTAGATGCCTTGCTCTTAACTAGCAGCGAAATTGATAGCCCCCAATTCACAAGGCTCTCTGTAGATCATTATATTTTTTTTGTACTGAGGATTGAAACTCGGGGCATTCTACCTCCAAGCTATACCCTCAACCCTATTTTTCTTTATTTTGAAACAGTGTCTCACTAAGTTGAGGAGAGCCTCAATAAGTAGCTGAGGCTAGCCTCAAACCTGCAATTCTCCTGTCTCAGGCTCTCAAGTACTGGGATTGCAAGCATGCACCACCATGCCCAGCTGACACTGTAGATTCTTGATAGTTTTCTTTGCTGTGTATAAGTATTTTATTTGAGGCCGGGCGTGGTGGCGCACGCTTGTAATCCCCGCGCTTGGGAGGCAGAGACAGGAGGATCGCGCAGGTTCGAAGCCAGCCGCGCGCGCTGGCTTAGGAGACCCTGTTTCCAAATATAAAATGTAAAAAGAGGTCTGGGAGTGTAGCCCGGAGGTAGAAGGGCTTCCAGGAACCCCAGTACCACCAAAAAAAAAAAAAAGAAGAAGAAGTAGTATTTTATTTGAATGCTATCCCATTCATTAATTCTTGTTTTAAGCTTTCAGGGTTTTGAGCTTTCAGGGTCTTATTGAGAAAGTTTCTACCTGTACCTAGTAGCTTCAAAGCTTCTGGTTTAATTTCTAGGTCCTTGAGCCATCTTAAGTTGACTTTTCTACAGGGTGAGAGGTTAGGATTTAATTACATTTTCCTACATATGGATAGCTAGTTTTCCCAACACCATTTGTTGAAAAGGCTGTCCTTTCTCCAGTGTATGTCTTTGAAGCCTTTATCAAAGAGCAATAGCATACAGAATGGGATAATATCTTCACCATCTACTCATTTGACAAAGGTTTAATACCTAGAATATATAAAGAGCTTAAAAAGCCTAACACTAAAAAAAAAGGGCAACCGAGCTGATTAGACTTTTTTCAAAAAAAGAAATACAAATGGCCAACAAATGTATGAAAAAATGTTCAACATCTTTAGCAACTAGGAAAATGCAAATTAAAACTACACTGAGAGTTCATCTAACTCCAGTTAAGATAGCAATCATCAAGAACACAAATAATAATAAATGCTAGAGAGGATGTGGAGAAATAGAAACTCTATTACACTGTTGGTGGGACTGAAAACTAGCAGAGCCACTATGGAAATCAAGGTGGCAGTTCCTCAAGAGACTGGGAATGGAATTACCATATGACCCAGAAGTAGCACACCTGGGCATCTTCCCAAAGGAAATAAAATCAGAATAATATAAGGATACTTGCAAATCCATGTTTATATCAGCACAATTGACAATAGCCAAATAATGGAACCAGCTAGGTGTTTGTCAATGGATGAACAAATCACAAAACTCTGGTATTTTACATCACAATGGAATTTTATTCAGGCATAAAAAAGAACAAAATCACACTATTTGCGGGAAAATGGATGGAACTTGAGAATATTATATTAAGTGAGTATAGCCAGTCTCAAAAAAAAAAAAAAGAGTAGATGTATGTCCTCTTTTATTTGTAAAACCTAGAAAGATATTCAGAAATTAAGGCAACATCAGATACAGGAGCAGGGATGCCCAGAGAGCGACTAAAAGGGATTAGGGAAGGAGGGGCAGAATAATAAAGAATGTAATAGTTGAAACAATGCTATGAATGTATACAAAATTACTAATTCCAATCTCAAACACAGGTGGGGGAGCCCTGTGGGGGGCACCAACAGTTATATGTGTGGTATAATATCTTTGTAAGGTTGACTACAATAAATAAAGATTTATATAATGAATTTTACTAGAGAGATTCTCAGAAACAGCAGTGTTGGCTCTTTTAGAGTAGGCTTGGGTTCATTTCCAGAGTTCTGAGGGACCCGGTTTTGGCTCTTTTTCCAGTGTTCTCATTGCTTTGAGGGAAGACTTTTCAGACATTTCAATCATCCTTCATCTACCAATGCCAGCCTTGCTGGCTTAAGAGACCCTGTTTCCAAATAAAATATAAAATAGGTCTGGAAGTGTAGCCCGGAGGTAGAAGGGTTCCATCCCTAGTACCACCAAAAAAAAAAAAAAAAAATCTAAACTATAATCTTTAAGTGGCAGAAGTTGTTTATTGCATTTATTACTTTAACATGAAGCCAAGTAATATTAATGATATAAATTTAATAGGATATTAAAGTTATAAAGACAACTTTATAGCTAAAAAGCACCTTAAAAAGTTATAAAGAGCTTACAGATAAGATCAAACTTACCATTTCTGAGTAATACTATAAATTACTAAGTGGTTGCAACCAGCAAGAACTTAAATTATGGTAGGTACTTTCCACTGAGTAATCCTGCCTCTTAATCTGCTCTCTATAATTAAGATTAATCTTCATGGTATACAAAATTGCCTTGTCCCCTCTGGAATTGGGCATGTGTGGGACAATTTCTGTTTATTATTTGGGGGCTTTTTTCTTTGAAGACTTTGGGGTGTGTGTGTGTGTGTGTGTGTGTGTGTGTGTGTGTGTGTGTGTGTGTGTGTTTAAATGCCACTGGAAGAAGAATCCCCGAAAAGCCAACATTATTTTTGTGGGTTCACAGAGCCCCATGACTTTCTGAGCTTTCACCTACTTGTCCTTTATACACTGAATGCAAACTCTTCATTACAGGTGCATTGCAACAGCTTGATTTGCTAGGTATCTCCTGGTTTTATAGGGGTCACCTAGTACTGCAGCCTCAAAAATTGCTCAGTAAACTAGAGAGCTCCAATTTAATGACAATCATAACTTTTTTCTGCTTATTGAATTAACAGTGGTAAGCATTAACTACACATATTTTAATGATTTTGTACTGAAAATACACTGCAATACAGTTATGAACCAGTAAATGTTTTCCTGCAAGGTTAGTGAAATTGCTGCTCTTTTAGATTACTAACAACTGTCTGTTTCAACAAATACAGAGGAAGGAGGAAAAATAGAGTGCTCGATCAGTCCAGGCCGGTCCTGCACACAAGTGACTTGGAAGAATCACTACTGGAGTCAAGTCACAAACTTTAACGTTTCCTTCCGATGGAGACAACAACAAAAGCGCTATTATCTAGCGAGGACTATAATCTGATCTCCTCAGAGCACAAACTCCAGTCGTGACAGGTAATTACACTAAAGGGAATTAGACAGTACCAAGGGCCTTCCACCCACAATGACAGATCGATCTTGGCTATGATCCTCTCCATGACAGGTGGGTTTCATTGATTCAAAGGCCTTATACTCTTATAATTATTGTCACTGAGAAAGGGTACCACCTAAAAATACTAATAAAAGTACACCAACCAAACACTTTAATGGGAAAAACCCAAAGACTTTCCCATCTCAATTTCATGTAACTAAATGAAATTCTAGACCACTCGGGACTGCTAGGGTTTGATAGAATCTGGGTGGGTACTTTTCATGATAAAACAGAGTCTGTAAACTGAGTTGAAAAAAATGCACAGAAAACAAAATGTGAACTTGCCAGAAATTCCTACTTTTTCACTCAATATGTCTGCATGTATGTGCATATGCATGTCCATTCTCTTCCAGAAAGAACGTAATGCATCCCTGACATTTCTCCATCTGTACAAAGCAATTCTATTTTGGTTCTTTTTGCAACCTGCAAATATTTACTTCCATTCCCAACCCAGGGTACTATAACAATAATATATAAGTCTTCTAGAAGTTTACTATCTTGGAAGAAAATGTTTTGCCTTTCTGAATTAAAAAAAAAAAAAGCAGAGAATTGCCGGGCGTGGTGGCGCACGCTTATAATCCCCGCGCTTGGGAGGCGGAGACAGGAGGATCACCCTGGTTCGGAGCCAGCCTCGTGGGCTTAAGAGACCCTGTTTCCAAATAAATAAAAAAATATAAAATAGGTCTGGGAGTGTAGCCCGGAGGTAGAAGGGCTTCCAGGAACCCCAGTACCACCAAAAAAAAAAAAGCAGAGAATGAAGAAGATTGCAGGGAGGTGGGGAGTTTGGGAAATGTTGGCCATTTATAGTAAGAAAAAACTTGGAAGAAATTGGGGAATATAATAAGAGCCATTATCACACTATTCACAACAGCTAGAATCAACCTAAGTGCCCATCAGTGTGTGAATAGATTAAAAAAAAGGTGAAGTATACAGGCAATGGAATATTATTTGGTCATAAAAAAGAAAATTCTGTCACAGCAAAATGGAAGGAACTGAAGGGTATTATGGGAAGTGAAATTAAGCAGACACAGAAAATCGATATGAGATTTTTAATCATTCTGCATTAAAATGAATCACTATTCCAATGCTTATATACGATATGACCTTAGGCGAGTTACTTAATTTCTCTAGCATGATCACTCTAGCATTAGTTATAGGTAGTGTAGCAATAAAAATGACATCTCTTCTAGAGAACATTTTAGGATTAAATAAAATAATACTGATAAAGTACTTAATATAGTTTTGGCACATGATAAGAGTTTACTAAATGTCATTTTATAATAACTTTAAATATTATTATATCCTTACTCTAGGCTTTACATTTGTTCTTTTTATGCCTAGAACATTTATTTTATTTATGTACTTATTTATTTAGCCTACTCAGTCCCCAGGCAATACCCACTCATCCTTCAATTTACATACCACTTACTCAAAAATTATTTCCTGGCCCATTTTAACTATGCCCACTCCCTTGGTTTTCCCTCAAAATGATAGTTTTCCCTCTTAGGACACTCATCAAAATTTGAAATCATGTAGATTTTGCATGTTTACATATGCAGTGCTGATCTCCTCACAGCCACACATTTCATGAAAGCAGAATTCGTGACAGAAGGCGGGAGCCAAGACGGCGCTTACCCAGCACCCATCCTGACATTTTCCTCGATACATGAATGAACTCCATAAATATTTCTTAAAAGAGTGATCCAGTCACCTGGTACAAAGGTACTAAAAGTTGCTAAAGAAACACAGAGCTGTGTCACCTACAAGTTCTAACTCAGGGAGCCTAAGCCTGCTTCAGCATAAAACAGTCCAGCATAAATCTAAGACATTATCTGCAAATAGTCTTGATAATATTAAGCTATACATTGATAGCACTCTACAGTTTCCTACGCTCTTCAAATATAGTTATTCTTTTCATCCTTATGACAACCCAATTATCTTTTGATCCCATTACAGGAAAGGTAATGAGTCCCCAAAATCCCTGCCACATGCCCAGTGCCCAACATCACACAGGTAGGAAGCAGGATATTTCACGAATTGCTGACTGGGAAGATCTGAGCTGCAACCCTCCCTGGCTTTGCCACTTCCCCTGTGTGTGTTCTTGGTTAAAATGCTCAGCCTCTCTGAGATGGCCTCTTCATCTGTGAAAAGGAGATAATGGTACTTGCATTGTTGGGAAGATTAAAGAGATGGACACCATCTGAGATGTGTGCTGGGTACAAGGCAAATAGTCCAAGTGTTACCATCACCATTGTAAAACGACTCAGTTTTATTCAGCAACAGGATGAACTGGGCTTCGCCTTATGACCCTTGATAATTTGACCATTGATATTGTAGAATTACATTAATCTAAACTACGGCATGAAGTCCATCCTCCATTTTATTAACTGAGAAAGTTATTCCCCACATTGTCAGGGCAGATTCCCAAAGTTAGCTTTTGTATCAGCTCTTTCCATCTCTGAAATTAGATTGTCCCTCCTTGACTACAAGGACTAGAGCCTCCTTTTCCCAAGATGCTTGGACATAGTTTTCAATTATTTATTAATGGATGAGTGACTATCAAAAACCTTGGACAGGAAATCCAAAGGGCTTCAAGAAACTAATCCTATTTCAGGGGGAAAAAAATCTGTATGAGAGATGATCCAAATCAGAGCCAAAGGTCCTGGGCCAATGCTCTGAACTTTTTTAAGCCTTAGGCCAAAAAGAAACCAAACAGTCCTGCTTCCTGTCTCTGGGAGGAAATCAGCTCTCTGATGAGTAGACCATTAGGCATCTTGCCACAAACAACAGTCGTGGTTTTTGCTGTCATCCAAGCCGACCTGATTAGGCCATCATGGAACAGGTCTGACCCTGTCACAGGGAACTTGATGAAGTGAGGAAGATCGATAACAATAATCAGGAGACCAGGTGACAGGGAGAATCCTGGAGTTCCCTCTTCCACCATCCTCTAGATGTGTCTGCTACGAGCACAGACAAACTACATATGACCATGCTTTCAGATGAGTTGCAAGGGCTCCTTCCCTAGGGCTATGACTTCAATATCTTGAATATCCATATTAATAAGGATCCCTGGTTTAAGTGGTATGAAATTGGCCACATTACTTCCTGTTTGCAACTCAGATGAACACAATGGATGGGATTCAGAACGTGGACTGGCCACATGAGCAGGTCTCCTGTCTTGATGACATTCCCATGAGGATGCTGGCTGTTTTATTTCTACCCCGGCAAGTAAAAAAATTCAGTCCTCACTATAAAAAGGCTGCCCAGTTATAATGGAGACCCGAAAAGGTAGTGCATTTGCGGCCAGACTGGAAGTGATGAGAAGCCAAGCTTGTTAGAACTTTAGAACAATCTCTGAAGTATTCCTTCAGGATTTCATGTTTTAATCATAAAAATACCAGCTGCTATGTTGGGAAAACAGATAATATGTCTTGAAATAATAGTAGCTAATATTTATTTAACACTTACCCTTTGCCAAGAATAGTACTAGATTTCTGAGAAATTAACTCTTTATCACAGTCAAGTGAAGTAAGTACTGTAATGATCTCCAATCACATAGCTAGTTAGCAAAGTAAGGAATATTCAAATTCAGGGCAACCTGACCTCAAAACCATCCTTAGCATATCTCTATACATGGTCTTTCCATTTCCCTAGGCCAGCTAACACTAAATCCAGACTTAAACAAATAATTTTCCTCCCATATTTTAATCTTTCAGGTATCTGGCTGGGAGTTTCCTCCTCCAAAACCCTTCTTGACTTGCCACTATTTTTTAGCTCCTTCATGTACACACATAGCACTCGGTACCTCTACATCTGGTCTCTCCCACTAGACTCTGAGATATTTAAAGAACATATGGATTCATGAATAAAGATGTATCATTCCACCAAAGTTATGATAGTTAATTTTGTATATCAACCTGACTGGACTAAGGGATGCCCATATAGCTATAAATCATTATTTTCAGGTGTGTTTGTAAAGGCATTTCCACAACAGATTAACATTTTAATCAGTAGACTGAGCAGAGAAGATTTACCTTCACCAATATTGGCCAGCACCATCCAATCCATTGAGGGCCTGAATAGAACAAAAAAGCAAATGAAGGGTGAGTTTGATTTTTCCTTGAGCTGGACATCCATCTTCTTCTGCCCTTGGACATCGGCATTCCTAGTACTTTGAGCCTTTGAATTTGGACCTGGAGTTAAACCATCGGCCTCCAGTTCTCAGGCCGTTGCGTTAGTCTTCTACTGGAACTACACAACTGGCTTTTCTGAGCCTCCAACTTAAAGATAACTCATTGTGGGACTTCTCACGTTCCATAACCAAGTGAGCTAATCTCTTATAATAAACCCCTTCCTGTATGTCTATATGCATTCTATCAGTTCTGTTTCTCTGGAATGTTCTGACTAATACAATGGCTCTTTTATAATGTGAGAGCTTTGTGCTGGGATCGGAGAAGCAGGTAAAACTGGGGGCAAGCTTTTGAAAAAGCTATAAATCCCCTAATAACACTGATTCTTTGATCTTTAAAGGAGCTCAGATTTCTTTGTGGTATATGAAAAACAGCTAAGTCTTAAATATACCACACATCAACTATTTTTTTTTTAGTTCTCTTGCAATGGCAATAGGCAGAAAGGAAAGGTGGTTTCTGAACCTACATGCACAAAGGAAAATCTTTAAGATATTGAGTGTCTTGTTATTCTCAGCAATAGTAATTGCAATAGAGGACAACACTAGCTAAAAGCATGGCCTTGCCTCTTTATAGCTAACTAGAAGTAGCTCCAAGATTTTTAGAATCCAGTGCAAAATAAAAATGCAGATCTCCTTACTCAAAAATTATTAAGAATTTCAAGTGACAGCAGGGCATTAAACCAAGCATGGGTATCTTCTAAGCATGGGCCCCTATGCATGGGTCGCCTGTGTGTAGGCCCATGAAATCAGTCCTACAGCTGACACTTTCAGAGCACTTTACAATATTATTTACTATTATATTAGTAAATTGTTTGGTGTAATTTTATCCTCACAACAGCTGCCTGAATAACATACTTATACAGACATCCTAGAAAGGTTTTGTTCTAACTGAATGGTAGAAAGGAACTGACAACAAGACCAGAAGAGGAAAAAAGATAAACGATGGAGACAAGGAACCAGAGCAACCTGTACCACTGTGCCAAATCAAACATCAGGCCTATCTTCCATGTCAGTTGGAAAGGGAAAGGAGAAAGAAGGATTGAAATAGAGTAAATGGCTTCAGATCATTGAACCCAGGGAAATAATTATCTTTCTATTTCTTCTCTCTCTCTCTCTCTCTCTCTCTCTCTCTCTCTCTCTGTCTCTCTCTCTCTCTGTCTCTCTCTCTCTCTCACACACACACACACACACACACACACACACACACACACACCAAGACTACTGATTTTCAGAGTCTCCCCAGTACTAGTTACTGGATCAACCTTCTTTTATTAGCCTTTTATGATCTGATTAAACTTCAACCTCTAACAACACTCTGAAGCTACCATGGCATAAACGTGAGTGCTGTGGATTGCAAGAGGAGAAAGGCATGAAGACAACACCATGTCACCCTGAGCACCATCTCACCTTCTTGCAGCTGCACAGTCCCCTTCCTACAGCCAGAATCTGAACAGCAGGTCCGAGTGGGGGATGGAGGAGAGCATCAGTTCATTCCAGAGCACCGTGCTTTTCATTAAAAGCTCTGGATTTGGCAGGAACGCCTTTAGGTACTTGGAAAAAAAAAAAAAAAAGAAGTATTTCAAACAGGTCTTGGTGACATTTATGATGAGATTTACACAGACCCATAAGGTTTAACTAAAGAGCAGTCACTAATAAAATAGAATATTACCCAAGGTCTCTAAATACAGCTGTTGGCCAGAACTGAAATCTTATGTTAATAAGACTGATAAAGAATCAGCCATCAGCTACAGGGCTGCTCCCTCACCTACAGAATAATTAGGCTATTGTTTTCCTGGAAATTATTTTTATTCATTTTTATTTTTATGTGGATCATACTGAATATGGCATACATTCAGACTCTATGCCCTCTCCTCCCCCACTTCCTCTTCCCCCTCCCAACAATGAGTATCTAGGTTGACCATGCTACATTCATGCTTTTATACATATTTTATTTATTTATTTATTTATTTATTTTTTTTATTTTTTTTTTTTGGTGGTACTGGGGTTCCTGGAAGCCCTTCTACCTCCGGGCTACACTCCCAGACCTATTTTTACATTTTCATTTTTGGAAACAGGGTTTCCTAAGCCAGCGCGCGCGCGGCTGGCTTCGAACCTGCGCGATCCTCCTGTCTCCGCCTCCCAAGCGCGGGGATTACAAGCGTGCGCCACCACGCCCGGCTTTATACATATTTTAATGTAGCTCCTCCATTAATCAACCTCAGCCTTCTTCATATCCTACCCTTCCATTTAAACTTTGCTAAGTTTTCCCCTCCATTATCTGGAATCCCTCTGGGTTCCCCAATACTCCCTAGTTTGGGCATATTAGAAAAAAACATAAGTCCCTTCTCTTCCTGTGTTTAGCTGATCTCACTTAACATAATGTTATCCACGTCTTTCCATCTTCTTCTAAATGACATTATTTTGTTCTTCTTTATAGCTCAGTAGAATTCCACTGTGTGTATTTCCATAACTTTGCAATCCATTCATCTGTTGATGGAGACCTAGGTTGGTTCCATATTTTGGCTATTATGAATTGTGCTGCTATGAACATGGGTATGCATATGTTACCATAGTTCTCTGATTTCAACCCCTTTGGAAAGATACCCAGGAGTGGTATAGCCAGATTATATAGTGGATCCATTCCCAGTTTCCTAATAAATCTCCACACTGATCTCCATAGATGTAAAAGAGTTCCTCTTTCCCCATATCCTCACCAGCATTTGTTATTTGATTTCTTTATGCTTGACAATCTGATTGGGGTTAGGCAATTTTTTAATGACAAAGAGCTGTTGTATGGTAAAAAGCAACTAAGTATGAAAAAGTCCCACAGACATTAAGATTCTGAATCCACCGCTCTTTGCTTTATAACTTTGGGTAACTTACTTCACCTCTATCAACATCAGTTTCCTCAGCTGTAAAAGTGAAATACTATTACAGATAACATTATCACATAAGAGTGTGGATTAAATATAAGTATGTAAACTATAAGTACAGTTGGTGGTACATAAGTACTGAAGAACAGTTTCTCATATTAATTTGATGATGATACTAAGATTTCAACTTACAGCTTCAAGTTGAACTAATGGTTTCAGAGTCAATACTTTTCCCATTGTTACCATAATCTTGTCACTAAGAATTTAGAAAAGTCTGTCAATAATGGAGTTGATGAATATTTTTTGAACATATGAATCACTAAAAAAATAAATGCCTGATTACAATCCTAGGTTTAAAGCTACACTGAGACTAAAACTATGAATTAAGAATTCATTCCCCCTTCTAAAACATATTTTTGGGGCTTTTATTGTTTTCCAGGCACTGAACCCTTATACTGTTTATTTCAGACAAAGCATATGCTCAGGAAACTTTTTATTACAATCAGAGCTATTGATTTCTATTCTAAAATGCAACTGCAATTCAATCATTAGTTCTGCGGGCCTTTAACAAGCCCTCCTAGGTGGTTCTCCTCCTTCTTCTTCTTTGTCTTCTTCTTCTTCTCCTTTTTCTTTTTTTTGTGGTACCAGAGATTGAATCCAGAGGCATTCTACCTCTGAGATACACTGCTAGCCTGATTTTATTCTATATTTTGAAACAGGGTCTCACTAAGTTGCAGAGGGCCTCACAAGTTGCTATAGCTGGCCATGAACCTGGGATTCTACTGTCTCAGTTTCCCAAGTACTGGGATTATAAGCATGTACTACCACACCCAAATTCCTCCTAGTTTCGTTTACATGAAGCTCATGTTTTTATTGGAATCTTCTATTCCAGAGAAAATATATAATTCAATAAAGAAGCCCATAAAGTAATTTGTGTTCCCCTGGTTAGAAACTCTGATATCAGAAGGAAAAATATTCCTTAAGGGCAGTGATGTTTTTGTTTTTAGATTTTTTTTGTTTTTTCAAATAAATGAATGCTCACACTTATATTCGTGTGTGTGTGTGTGTGTGTGTGTGTGTGTGTGTGTGTGTATATATACACACACATTCATATACACAAACCTCAAACACTATAGGTAATTACATCTCTTGTTTATAACCACAATATGTTTTCAGTCTTATATAGAGAAGGAACTATGCATGTTTCTTAACCTATTAAAATAATTTGAACAAAATGTGGGTGTGGAGTATTCTCTGGTTTGCTTTAAGATGTGTGTGTGTGTATATAGATATATTACACATATACTCTTAGCTGTTGAAAGGTCATGGAAATATATATATATTCAAAATTAACCAATAGGATGCAACATTGTTGACTTACTTTGGTGCCTTGATTTTGCTCCTTCTCTAGTCCAAGTATGTACAATATGGAAAGGCACATATACTCGTACACATATACTCTTAGCTGTTGAAAGGTCATGGAAATATATATATATATATATATATTCAAAATGAACCAATAGGATGCAACATTGTTGACTTACTTTGGTGCCTTGATTTTGCTCCTTCTCTAGTCTAAGTATGTACAAAATAGAAAGGCAAATGCTATCTAGACATTTTCTCCTGTGGTTTTAACAAGAGACAAAACTACATTTTTAAGTACGTGAGTGATAAAAGCCGGGCATGGTAGCGCATGCTTGTAATCCCAGTACTTAGAAGGCTGAGACAGAAGGATCACAGGTTCGTGACCAGTCTCAGCTACTTGTGAGACCCTCTGCAACTTAGTGAGACCCTATTTCAAATAAAAGAATAAAAAGTGGGGCCAGGGGTATATCTCAGAGGTAGAATGTCCCCGAGTTCAATCCCCAGTACCAAAATATATGAAATAAAAATATGTGAGTGATAAGACCAAGTTTTCTGCATGTAGAGGGTACTCAGTAAGAATCCTGCAGTGGGGGAGAGAAAAGCAGAAGGACTCTGGGGCTGTGTTTTTCCTGTCTAATTATTTTAAGATGCTTCCAGGACTGGCCTAGCAAATGATTCCTTGGCCTCTCAACAACTAAGAGTACAGACACACACACACACACACACACACACACACACACACACACAGAGAGAGAGAGAGAGAGAGAGAGAGAGCGAGAGAGAATGAGACCAAAAAGGCAGATAAAGATAATATAGGTTCCAGAATCAGAACTCTAAATTCAAATCCATGTGCAGACACTTCCTGGTTATGTGATCTTAGACCTGTTTTTCCAGGGGTGGGGGGAAAGGCTCAAGGAGGGGACCATAATGTAGATACTAGTACCTATGAAGATAAGGCAGTTTTTCAAAACTCACAAAGCTACACATCAGCAGGTCATAATATCAGTTCAGTGAGTTAAAACCAATGTTTTACCAAAATGAAATGGTCCAAAATAGAAAATATCCAGAGTGTATCACATTTCAAAGGGTATCATTTCACAAAACTTTTGCTTTAATTTATATATACATGTAATTATATACCTGTAACACACATATAATTAAATTGTTTTTCTTGCTAAAGGTCTAAGTCAAAAGTTCAACATTCTCCCTTGTGTTTTCCATGGTTTAAAAAGAGGGCTTGTAAGCCAGGTGTGGTGGCGCACACTTGTAATCCCAGCATTTGGGAGGCTGAGACCAAAGGATTGCGGTTCGTGGGCATCCTCAGCTACTTAGTGAGGCCCTCTGTAACTTAGTGAGACCCTGTTTCCAAAAGTTAAGAATAAAAATAGGGTAGGGGCTATAGCTCGGAGGTCGAATGCTCCTGGGTTCAATCCCTAGACCCACCCAAAAAAAAAAAAAAGCATGTATATAAAAGTACCTTGAGTGCAGTAAGTATTTTGTCATTGGTGATTTCGTTTCCAAGGGGAAACTACCGTATTTGAATAAATTTATAATAAAATCGCCATTTTATGTATATGCCCAGAATGCTTCAATTTTTTCCCTTTTAGCTCTGACTGAAACTTGCGTCATTTTGTAAAACTAGCTTCTATGAGTTCTGATACATTCATTAAACAACCACTTTAAGATTATTTAGGAGGGGAGTGCATGGAATGGAGCTCCCTGATTTCAGAAAATGGTCACATGCCATTTATTGGAGATGACTGCTAAGGGGAAATCAGGTCTTGTAAGTTTGTCTTTAGCAGTTTTCTGGGGGGGGGGGGAAACAACATCTATATCAGAAGGGGGACAAGGATAAAAGAAAAACTGTCGTCTGCTGAGTTCTCTCTTCAGGCCTCTCTGTGGGGTGGATACTCTGCTTGCCTGTGTCTTCAGGTAGAGACTGGAGCTGAGCAAAGGTGAGTAACTGACCCAAAGCCACCCAGCCGGGGTATAAGGAGTCTGGACCCGAGCCCAGCATGCCCCCAAAGACCTTGTCTTTCTCACCCACACTGCGATGGAGCCCATGGTCCTACATTTCTAAACACAGTCCATTATTCCCTTTCTGGTGGAGAGGAAGATGCCTTCTCCCCACTGGAGTGAAGCGGGATTTCGTGGGAGGTCAGATCTCTACCTGCGCTCTTATTTGGACCAGTGGTGGATCATTTTTCTCTGCCAGGAAAAACAACTCAACACTAATTTTATAAAGAGCCCTCAGGCTTCATGTACTCCTGAGCATCCATGAAGATCCTTTACTTTCTCCACCGAAATGCCCATGTCTATGCTCCAGTGTGGTACTGAAAGAAGGTTTACAGAAAGGAAGAAACCAAAGACCTCACAGACACATGCCCGCTGCACCTCCCCCATGAGTTTCTCCTGAAGCCTTCCTTCCCGGGGGCATAAAATCAGTCACGGTGCTCTCACATTTGGCAGGGGACTGAGAGCTCTGTCTTTTCTAGACGAAAGCCAGGCCAGGAAGTGCACAGAGTGGAAATGTCTGTAAATACCAGTCTCAGGAAAATAGCATGTTCTTATCACTGAAATGTCAAGGGACCAAACAAAACCCTGACTTAGCTTGGAATACAACACAGCAGAATTCTGAAACCGCTCAGCACAAGGCACTGTCATTAAAAAAAAAAAAAAAAACAAGGTTGGTCCTATACTATTGGGGCCAAGGGGAAAACAAGAACTTTAACAATAAGGTCAAGCTTACTTGGTATCTACAAAAAGAAAGGGATTAAGTTCTTGTCTCTTACCTCTCCTTTGCACTTTCTTTGCCACAGATCCTTTGCCCTCAGATTTCTTTTCCTCTTCCATCAGTACCGATTCTCAGAGGCAGGGAACTCTTGCATAAATGAGCTCCCAGCATGTTCTGGCTTGGGTTGCTCTTCTCACCATCCAGTCCCCATTGGAGAGCAACAGAGGACGGGCACCACTCAGAAGCCCCCATCTGGCTGACCCATAGCCTCTGTTCTCACTGCAGCCCCACCCCCAGGTGTATGACATGATGAGATGGGGAGGGAGAGGGAGAGAGGGACGGAGGGAGGGAGAGAGGGGACACAGAGAGACAGAGAGAGACAGAGGGGGGGAAGAGAGAGAGAAGGAGAGGGAGGGAGGGAGGGAGAGAGAGATGAGAGAGAGATGAGAGAGAGATGAGAGAGAGATGAGAGAGAGATGAGAGAGAGAGAGAGAGAGAGAGAGAGAGAGAGAGAGAGAGAGAGAGAGAGAGAGAGAGAGGAGCGCAAAATCAAGGACCTATTACCAGAAGAAAGGGAGAGAAGGAACAGCAGACCCCACTCAGAAAGATCATCATTATGCCCAAGCAACTACACCTGGTTTATTGAGGCATCTCAGTCCTCCAACAGTACAAATAAGAGATTCATTCCTCTTAGGAGCTGTCTCTGGTTGTGCTGAGTCCCTCTTTCTCATTTAGTAGTGGGCCTCTTGGTGACCTCTCGGGCAGATGGTATACTCTCCCACTCACTTGCTGTTATTAGAGTTTATTTTCAATACTCAAGACCAGATCCTATTCACTTTAATCAGTTTGGATTAATTTTTTAAAAACATTCACACATGATCCTCCCCGTGTTGAGCCAGTTCGCAGAGACGGCTAAGTCATGATGATTGGCTGCAAGCTCACTCAAGGTAGCACTGCAGAAGAAAGGTAAGCAAACATCGAGAGTGTCAGCAGCAGCTGTGTCCAAGATGCAGAGCACGGTGGGGAAGCAGAATGATAGCTTCCTAGAAAAGGCAGGTGGGCAGGGGACAGAAGTCCTGAAAGTGGTAATGTCCAAGCTGAATGAATAAAGCTTGCGAGGCATTCCAGAGAGAGAGGGTCAGGAGAAAACTGCTCTAAAGTGTACATTTGAACCAGGTGTGGTGGCGCTTGCCTGTAATTCCAGTACTTGGAAAATGGAGATAGGAGAATCACAAGTTTGAGGCCAGCCTCAGCAACATAGTAAGATTCTCAGCAACCTAATGAGACCCTGTTTCAAAACAAAACAGTAAAAAAAAAAAAAAAAAAAAAAAAAGGCTGAGGGTGTGTCTTGGAGGTAGAATGCTCCTGAGTTCAATCCCCAGTATCATAAAAAATAAATAGTAAGTTTGAACAACTCCTGAGTATCACCTGTATCCTCAGGAGAATAGCTCAGGGGGAAGGAAGAAGTGGTGTCACAAAAGCCAATTAGGAGAATGCATAATGGTCTTCATGGAAGATAATAGCTTCTACCAACTCCCATAAAAGCCAGGAGAAATACAATTCAAATATATTCCAGTGGAAATTTTAGAACCCTGTTTTCAGGTAACCTTGATGGGTTCAAGGAAAAACAGGGAGTCTAGAAGCCTTGGCTTTTCTCTCCTTCAGTCATTTGCCAGGAGAAAGAAAATTATAATGGTCAAGATAAAATGAATAAGTAAAAGTACTCTGTTCTGAGTTCCCAAAGGCATTTGTTCAAGCTTGCTTCAAAATAGGATGAGCCTTAGCCCCACGTGGCTCATGACCTCAGCCAGGGCAGAGACAGGCCTTTGGGTTCTTTAAAAGTATCATTCCCATTTACCTGGAGCCTGAGACAAACCATTAACCTAATGGTTAAATGCTTGGGTTGCTTGAAAAGACTTTCCAATTGAACCAATTTATCAAAGCTAAAATTATTTATGAGATAGAGATGAACTTCTATGCTATATAGTCCCTCAGTTACAATCCTCATTCATTAATATTTATGAATACATTTATTTCATCTGCTAGATGTAATAACTAAGAACTTTATTAGTCCCTAGAACTAATAATCTTACTTATCTTTGTTAATTTGCATTATAAGGAATTTCATATTTTGAAATAGAAATATCATTATTACATTTTTTGTATGTATATGGGGTACTGGGGATTGAGTGAGGGGCATTATATATCTCAGATACACTCAGGACCTTTTTTTTTTTTTTTTTGAAAACAGAGTCTTGCGAAGTTGTTGATGCTGGCTGGCCTCAAACTTGCAATCCCCCTGTCTCAGCCTCCCGAGCACTGGGATTACAGGTATGTGCCACGGTGCCCAGCTGCATCTTCTTTAATTCAGGCACTTACGTACAGAAAAGGTGTTCATTGTTTGTCTTCTCCCATCAGAGAGGTCTGGAGGAGCAGGGCTCTTGTCTCTGTTCACTCTGCATTTCTAGCGCTTAGATTAGTGCATGGCCTGTGGCAAAAATTCAGTAAACACCCATAAAGCAGCAAAAGAACAGCAGTTAGTCCACATACAAAATTAGGCTATGGAATCAAAGTCCCAATCCAAATCCAGCTCCACCATGAAGTAGCTGAGTCAACTTGAGTGAACAAGTCACTTAGTATTCAGGAGCCTCAGTTTCCCATTTTCATTATGGAATAAAATATTTCACTGGAACCAGGTGTGGTAGTACACACTCATGATCCCAGTTCTTGGGAGGCTGAGATAGGAGAGTCACGTGTTTGCGACCAGCCTCGGCTAATTAGTCAAGCCCTCCACAACTTAGTGAGACCCTGTTTCAAAACAAAGTATGAAAATAAATTGGGGGTATAACTTGAAGGTAGATGCCCCTGGGTTTAATCCCTAGTACTGAAAAAAAAAAAAAAACTTTACTGGATAATCTATCAATACGTAAAATAATGTGTTTGGGAAAGCCTAGCATAAAAAGAAGACAATCAGTAATTACTAATTGAATCTAAACCTTAAATAGTGCTAAAATTATAATAATAACCTAGATATAGCCTTAGGATGTCAATATACCAACAATGTAACAAGACCAAACTTTAATTAATGCTAAATGATTAGAACAAAGAGTCCCCAGACTTAGGCATGTTTAAGAATCTAGTTAAAATGTAGATTCCCAAGCTGTGCCCACAAAGATGTGGATTTCATAAAACTAGTGTGAACCTAGCACACCTAATTTCTTGCATTTTGCTTCATGTGATCTCTGGAGCCCACCTGAACAAACATGAAACTCAAAGGAATAACAAAATTTAATCTGCAAAAAAATTAAATTAAGACATTGAGAGCTCCATAATCAACACGCACCCTAAAATACGGAGAGCCAGAGACTGAGAAGTGGATGGGAAGCACACAGGAAAGGTTCCCTCAGTCGCCCAACTCAGTGGAGTTTAAGGATCTGACAGTGTGGTAAGATTGTGTGAAGAATGAGGCCGTCTGTACTGCTGCGGTCCTGAGTGACTTAAGAATGTTTCTAATTGTTTTGATGTCAGAAGAGGCTGAAATGTATTCTTCTCCCCTGCCCCCGTGCCGCCCCTACCACAGACAGGCCTTAGAGCAATGTTTATTTCAAAACCAAATCTAATCCATATGTTTGTCTACTTAGAAGTGAGTCAAAAACGTTTTTGTGTTCATTTATAAGAGAAAACCTTTACCATGAAGACAGCAAAGAGGAATTTCTCTACCTTTGGTCAATATATTTAAACAACAAACATTTGAGACTGGCGCGAATGGTACTTAAAAATGAAGGAAAGCTGAAAAATGGAGGTAGAAATTCAGAAACAATGAAGAGAGTTTTTTCCATCGGTGCTTAATGTCTACTTTAGTTCAAACCAAACATTCTCAACTGCTTTGAACTCTTAATTCACGGCTCCCACGCGCTCTCCTTTCACGATGGGCATGTGAATTTAAACAAGAGTAAATTAGTTTGGATACCTCATCACTATTGTTGGATTGCTTTAAACTATTTTTTTAATTTCATGCAAATGACAAACTTTTAATCACTAACAAGTTACGATGCTATTTATGTTTATTTCTTGAGAAGGAGCCAAAGACATTAGTGAAATAGGACAACTGTACTGTCCTTTCAGTCTGGATTTAGTCTTGGCTTTTATGTGGCTCCTTTCAACTCAAAGCGCACATCCTAAGAGTTTTTTAAACAAATGACCAAAATAATTTTACCACCAGGGACAGAATTGGTCCTTGTGCATTGCCCCAAGAGGCATCCATCCCCCATGAGATCTTAGAAACTGCAGTGATCTGCCAAATCTTAGACAGAAAAAAAAAAAAAAAATGCAAAAGAGCCTGATAAACTTTCTAGGCAAAAGGAAGCAGGGTGGGGGAGTGAGAGCACAAAGGCTTGCACACCTGAGGTTCTGGGTTTAAAACTTGCCTCTGTTCTCATCTGGCTATATTCTTGAGTAAGGCTCTAAATCTTTCCAAGGCTTATCGCGTCCCTAAGGCTCCGTCCTGCAGAGCCCCAGGAAAGACACAAACGCCGAGTCCGCTGATGATGCTTCCTCTTTAATGCTTCCCTTTCTCCTTTTTTTCAATGCGCACAGCAGGCAAATATATATCAGTCTCATAACCCCTTACTCATCACTCCACCAACCCCAAGCTTCCCACAGCTAGGGCATGCACATTTCTAACCCTCTCATAGGCTAGGCGGGCTGGTGGTAGCACGAGGCGCTGCGTCACTGATCATTCGTAGGGCACCTGATAGGGCTCACTGCACAGGCTCAGGGCACCGCCAGCCTCGTGAGCCTCGTGACTTGGCTGCAAGCCTAGGCGCCATCTTGAGTCCACGCTGGCAACAAGCCTGGGTGCCATCTCGGTCCAGCCGAGTGGGCCCCGACAAAGGCTGATTTAGAATATGAAAGTACAGTGGCAATACTTTATAGGGCTATTCTGGAACAAAACAGATACCATATAAAGCTCAAGCTGTTTCACACCAAGGAGGAGCAGGTTTGAAAGGAGCCATGTGCATCAGGTACAGGAAAAAGGAGGAGGCATAATCTGTAGAAAATGTAGAAGCAATAATAAGACAGACTAAAGGTTGACCTGCTTTTCATTATTACAATTCATAAGCAACTATAAACAATCTTGAAAATTAAATCCTCCTCCCCATAGGGCAGGCAGCTCTCCCTGTATCCCACCTCCACTTTAGTATGCTACTAGGATAGGGACTGGTACATGGTAGATCTCTCTTGCTGTAAATGGGCCAAATCTGTGTGAAAATCATCCTGAATTAAAAAAGAATAGAGCCTTTGTGCATAAATCCTACCATAGCTCAACTGAGCCCCAGGTAAGGACACTATTGGACATCATAACCGACATCTACTCAATTGGCTGATCCCCACCATCAACTTCTCAAAGGACAATGCCAAGAGGGCCTAAAAGTCTAAGCCTAATAAATTGATTTTATTTCTTAAAGAAAGAACTCCATAGCACATGTACATTGATGAAATGGAAGCATCATAATAATAAACTGAGGGGGAAAAGATCAGGTAATGATGTAGAAGTCATTTAGCCTAACCTGGCTTGGGTGGGCACAGAAATATTTTCATTACCCATTTCAAGTTTTAAAAGTAGATTAGAACATGCATGTGTGTTTCTCAGTGAGGACACTAAGCATTTGCTAGTGTTAAAAATAAATAAATAAATAAATAAATAAATAAATAAAAGCTATTCTGGTCAGAGAAAACACTGAGCAAAGAGGCACCAGCCTTGGACTGTTTGGAGCCTGCAAATAACCAGCTTTGCTGAAGCAAAGGATCCAGACAATGTATAACAGGACCCAAAGCTGGAGAGGGCACCAGAAACAAAATCAAGGCAGGCCTTGTAGGCTATGCTAACATTTTTCCATCTTATGTTATTTAGCCTTAAAAAGGAAGAACATCCTGACCCATGCTAAAACATGATGAGCCTTGAAGACATTATGCTAAGTGAAATAAGCCAATCACACACACACACACACACACACACACACCAGACCTTGCATGATTTCACTTATATGAGGTACCTGCAGCAGTCAAATTCATCGAGACAGATAGTAGAATGGGGGGCTCCAGGGGTTGGAAAAGTAGGGAAAACATCATTTAATGAATGTAGTTTTAGTTTTGCCAGATAAAGAGTTATGGAGATTGTTTGTGCGGACAATGTGGATTTACTTAGTTAGCACTGCTGAACTGAATATTTTTAAATGATGAAGATAAGTTTTATATTATGCTTATTTCTTCACAATTTAAATTTTTTTTTTTTTTTTTTTTTTTTTTTTTTTTTGGTGGTACTGGGGTTCCTGGAAGCCCTTCTACCTCTGGGCTACGCTCCCAGACCTATTTTATATTTTTGAAACAGGGTCTCTTACGCCAGCGCGGCTGGCTTCGAACCTGCGCGATCCTCCTGTCTCTGCCTCCCAAGCGCGGGGATTACAAGTGTGTGCCACCACGCCCGGCAATTTAAAAATTTAATGGGAAAAAATTTTCTATCCTGAGGGCAATGAATGGCTATAGATTCTTTTTAAACAGCAAGTCAGAATCACATGATGGCTTAAGAGATGGCTAAGGAGGTGGATGAGAAAATATAGGCAGGGAAAACATTTAGAAGACTGCTAAATTGGAGGACAGAAACTAGGAGAATCTGGATTAGAGAGGAAGCAGAGAAAAAGGGAAAGGAAGCAACAGACGGTATTTTAAGCAGACCTTGGAGATCAACAGGGGACTTGGGGAAAGGGACAGAGAAATCTGAGATAACAACTTCAGAATTTTAATCCAGGAACTTAGGGTGGGTGGAGGTAGGCCTTCCATCAGGTGGATTATATTTAAAAGGTCAAATCTGAGCCGGGTGTGGTGGCGCACGCTTGTAATCCCAGCATTTGGGAGGCTGAGACAGGAGGATCCGGGTTTGCGGCCCTCCACAACTTAGTGAGAACCTGTTTCAAAATAAAGAATAAAAAATAGGGCTGGGAGTATAGCTCCAAGGTAGAATAACCCTGAATTCCATCCCCAGTACCGCCAAAAAATAAAAATAAAAAAATAAAATAAAAGATCAAATTTAGGAGACAAATTTAATTTAGACATTTGGGCTTAATATGCAGAGGCGTTTTACTCTAGCTTGACATGACTACAGCCATCTTGATTTTAACTGTCATCTTGCTGCCAGATAACCCTGACACACATTCCAAAACCCATAGGATAAATAAAGTAGTTAAGGTAGTCAGCCAAGCATGCCATTCCACGCTGGCCACTGAAGCCTGGACTATTTGTTAACTGACCTTTGACATATTAAGTTTTTGGGTGTTTGAAGAGTTGTTGTTGAGAAAGCTCAGCACATTCTGATTGGCTAATGGCCTCATTTGTAAAGCTTAGCTTCCAAACCCCTTCTTTCTGTCTCAGGGGATCCTCCTGTCTTGCTGCCAGGCACTTCTGTCCATAAGTGCCTAATCAATTGTGCTCCATGAAACCCTAGATACATCTGCTCCTTTTTTGGGTCCTCTGACACCTTCCACCTTTGGTAGCCAGTGTGGTAAACCAGGTCTTACCCCAAACAATATTGAGTGCAAACTTTAAATTGTTTCTCTCTTAAAATATACTCTCTCCAATAAAATAGAAGAGAGGGTGCTTCATAACATTAGTAGTAATTATCCAGAAGTCTTTTAAGTCAAATAGAACATCAAAGCGATCTAATTTTTTATAATCAAAATCAAAGGGATCTAATTTTTTATAATCTGGTGAAAGTTTTTCTCTCTGAGTCAGGCTTGGACCAGGATATATTTTATTTCCATGGCTTAATGGATATCATAGAATATTCAGAAATTTTAAGATTAGTATAGCTTAGAAATCTCCCTGGGCTCTTAAGTGCTCCAGGACCCCAAGAGAGCTATGCCAGTAAACAGTTCTAGAAGCTGTTTCAGAATTCACATAAAAATATTAATGATAGATCTCCAAAGCATAAATATGAACATATAAAAAAATAAAAAGGACCAGGTGTTATATATTTCTCAATATTCTAAATAGTAGGTTTTGTATATATGCTAATACTAATAATCTCAATGATACTGAGTTTTTCAAAATATGGCATGACCACAGTAGTCTCTATTTGGTTCTGTTGGCCCTTTTGACAAATGAAATCTAGTCTGAAGAATATGCCAGTTTTCTTCAAAAATCTTTCACTGTGAATTTTGTTCTTTGCTGGTTTTCACCGCCTACTTTTTAAGCGATAGGTCCTTTATCAATTTTATAGGTATTAACAGTAAAAAATAGAAAGTGCATATGAGCAAAAAGAGAAAAATGAAAATCCCCATCGGTGCATATCTTTTAATATCAATAAAGGTTATTCTACAGCATCATTTTTCTCACTCCATTTAAGCTATTAAAGTTTACCTACACATGTTTCATAGGCAGAATATAATGTTTTAAAGGTCAGCGGATTGATAGCTGCAAAACTTAAAACTATGGTTTTTAGTCACTGCCAAAGTACATATTTTTAAGAGCAGAAATAAAATTCATAGAACAAAGAAAAAAAATAAACTTTACTGCTAAGTACCTAGTTAAGCAGAGTGTCAGTATCTTTGAGGGCCTTCCCAAAGGCTACCTTTGCACAATTTCCATCATTAATATTAATTTCATCCTAACACAGGAAATCCTAAATTAAAGACATGTTGCTAAGAAATTAAAGGAAGAAAATTTTTAATGTAAGACAAGCAGCTACATACTCAGTTATTATATTCAGTCAGATAATTGAGTCTCAGATACTTACATATAACTACATCCCAAATAAACACTCACTAAGTGGGTGGCTGAAGAAGTCATGAAGAAAAACCATAACCAGCTTTTGGCTGCAACACTTGAAAATTTTAAGGGAAATGGAGAAAAAGAGTACTGCTTTATCAGGCTATGGTGGAAAGTCAATACGAGAGAGACTCGTATATGTATATATTCCTTCTTGACCTTTAGATAAAAATTGGTTTTCCTTAATTGGAAAATAATTTAGTATTGATAGTAAGAATCTACTCAGAGTTGAAGAACAAGACAAGTCATACACACAAGGGAAGCTTATGCAAATGTCGCTTGTGAAGGAGCATCCTTGGGAGGACATGCTGCCTTGGATCAGTGATAACAGACTGTTCTATTCAGGGCAACTTTGAATGGAGTGGAAGGGGGGTCATAATGCTCTACATAGGTGTATAGAAGCTGAAGGTATATGATCCTTAGATAACATAAAATCATAAACTGTATGTTTAGACGTAGTCTCAGAACTTAATTATCCCAATCTACCCAACTAGAGAATCCACTCTTTCAAGGGGTAAAAAGAGAAGGTAGTGAAAACCAGCCAAGAACCAAATTCACAGTGAAAGATTTTTGAAGAAAATTGGCATATACCTTCAGACTTGAGAAAAGACAATGATAAGGGAACTCCAGATAATTTAGTGTCTATGTACCTATGTAGAGCATTATGACCCCCCTTCCACTCCATTCAAAGTTGCCCTAAATAGAACAGTCTGTTATCACTGATCCAAGAGAGTGTGTCCTTCCAAGGATGCTCTTTAACAGGAAACAACATTTCCATCAGATTCCCTTGTGTGTATGACATGACTTGTCTTGTTTCAACTCTGAGCAGATTCTTACTATTGATACTAAATTATTTTACAATTAAGGAAAACCAATTTTTATCTTGTTCTTCAACTCTGAGCAGATTCTTACTATTGATACTAAATTATTTTCTTTTCCTTTCAGGATGACAAGTTTTCTGAACATCCACAAAGGCCACAAAGGAAAATGTTTAAATAATAAGGCATTTAAGTCTCTTTTTCATTCTATTTACATTAAAAAGTAGATAAATATCTTAAAAGGGAATGGCTAAATGTCACACAGAGGGAATGTGGCTAACCTCAGTCTTTGGAAATGTTTGAAAACTGGACTGATTTAAGTGTAGCCTGAAGGCGAGAACAGCGGGGTGACCCCTGGGAGACCCCGTACCATGGCATGGAGTGCGCTGCAGCACTGCTCTCGGGTGTCGTTCGTGTGCCTAGTGAAGAATCTGGGAAGTTCAGGGACTCTGGAGGTCAAAGTGAAGGAGGCCAAGAATTCTACAGCCTTGCCAGGAGTCTCAGAGTTCCTTTAATGACTTTTAAGGATGGGTAAGTAATTTCATGAAGGATAAAGAAAAAAGAAAGTGCTTTAGTGAAGACTCGAGCTTTTTTGAAACATTTCTGCAAACTTTTCTATTCCTTTCCTAAGGGATTAAATCTGGGCTTTGATTCTAATCTAGCTACGTTCACTAAATCAGCCTGCTGCTGCTTCATGGATGCAGGCAGAAGACAGGACTTCTGGTTTATATCCTGTGAAGCAGCAGGAGCATCACCATGTTTGCAAGTTCTGCTTGCCCTCCAAGCCCCACAGGGTGGAGGCCCAGCTACACACGGTGCCCTGCACCAGAGGAGAGGAACTCAGAGTGTGGGGGACTCATCATAGCAAACAAGCAAATAGAGCAAGCTTGCCCCTTGTTTCAAAGGGAGGTATCATTTCATCCCTCGGGGTTTCCCACTGCAAACACAGCCCTGAGAAATGGCCTGGGCATAAAACAATGGCTATTCTTGGCTCCTGCAGCAAAATGTATAGGAATGCAAGGCTTCACTTCCCATTATTCCTCTCACCAGCCCATCCCTTTCCCAGCTCCTGCCTTTCCTGAAATTGTGGAGAAAGGAAACGCCAGTGAATGGGTTCAGACCCTTTTTTTAAGTCTAGTCCAGCACATCTTTGAGTTGTGTGGTCTGAGAAGACTCCCCCAAACTCAGAAGTTTTATAAATTTCAAATTCTACGAATAAGTCTCACTTAGTTGGCTGTTCTTCCTTCTCTCTTGCTCTTTTTTAAAGAATTATTTATTCATAGCCAGGCATGGTGGAGCACGCTTGTAATCTCAGCATTTGGGAGGCTGAGACCGGAGGATCGCGGTTCGCAGACAGCCTCAGCTACTTAGTGAAGCCCTTTGCAACTCAGTGAGACCCTGTTTCAAAATAAAGAATATAAAAATAGGGCTGGGGATGTTGCTCAAAGGTAGAATGCCCTTGGGTTCCATTCCCAGTAATGAAAAAAAAATTATTATATTTACCTGGCAGGGGAGATACCATGATGACAAAGGTGGTTTTCGAGGGCGAGGCTTATCCATTGCCCTCCGGATGAGCTGACCCCTGTGATTTCCCCAACTGTGGGAAATTCGACTGCATAATTCGTGGTAGTGGGGGACTGCATTAAAAAATGACTTATTCATTCATTCGTTTGTTTATTTATTTATTTTATTTTGGGTACTGGGGATGGAACCCAGGGGCATTCGACCTCCAAGCTACACCCCTAGCCCTGTTTTCTTGAAACAGGGTCTCATTAAGTTGCCGAGGCTGGCCTCAAATCTGCTATCCTCCTGTATAGGCCTCCCAAGTACCGCAGTTACATGCGTGCTCCACCACACCCAGCTCTTCTTCATTCTCTTGGCTGCCTTGAAGACTGGCACCAAAAGTTGTAATCTGCTCTCCCTCGGTGACTCCGTCTCTGCTTGTTGTCTCAACAACACTAGAAACGTCTTACAATACTGCCCCCATAGATCCCCCCAAAAGGCCCATTTTCTTGGTTCTGTCGCTTGAAGCACTATAGGCATTCCTGAGAGAGGTCAATTTCAACAGACAAAATTTTGAACTAAGGAGAAAACCAATTAGTGCACTGGGAGCCTACTAGGTATGACCAGAATGCACAGGGCAGCTTTGCCCATGGCATCTCACTTCACGCTTGCAACCCACAAGGTAGGAAATATCCCCTTTCTTTTTCAAGTAAGAAAGTAGATGTATGAAGCAGGCAGCTTATGAAGACCTCACCGTTGATGGGGAAAGTCAACAAGATACAAACACAGACCTATGTGATCTACTGTCCATCATATTTGTTCAAACATACGCTGGCTCAGATAGTGGCTTGCAAATATTCCCTGTTGCTCTGAGCTGATAAGGTATGCTTAAGTTTATGCAAATACGAATGCCAAGTGCAAGGCAAACTCACCACCTGTCCAAAGGAGAATATTTTGCATGCTTTCCCTACACACACACACACACACACACACACACACACACACACACACACAGAGTCCTCTCTGACATCACAGTTTTGAACCCAAACCTAATTGTGCATTTCTATTAAGCACTTTGTTTTTGTTGTTGTTATTGTTGTGATCAACTAGGCTAGGTGCTCTATGCTATGTAGCCACGAGAGGAGGCCATGAGTGTTAGATTTCCATCCCTGACAAAATACTTGACATGAACAGCTTAACATGAAGAAAGTTTTATTCTTACTCCTTTCAGAGGTTTCAGTCCATGGTCCCTTGGCCCCTTCATTCTGGGCCGGTGATGAGGTAGAACTGCACCAAGGGAAGCGTGTGGCAAGAGCAGAGCTGCTCACCTTTGGGGGCCAAGAGGCAAAAAGAGGGAGAGGGCGAGGCAAGATAGGCCGGCCAAGAACGCACCCCCAGTGACACACTTCCTCCAGCCAGGCCCCACCCGCTCAGCTTTCCACACCCCAGCCCCAGCAGTGCTGCCAACTGGGGAGCGGGCCTTCAGAGCAGGAGCCTTTAAGGACAGTCCAGATCCAAACTCATGTAAAACAAAAGCCTGTAGCTTCCAAGGCCTCTGGTCTGAGTCTCAAGAATTTAAACAAAAACAACACATGGACAAAGTCGGGCATCTGGGTTGATCATCATGATGATTCAACATTTAGTCCAGAAACAGAACCAAGCTTTCCCGGAGCTAAGACAGTCCCGTGGCAGAAGTGTCTCATGAACACAGCAGCCTGAAGCTCTAGGAGCTTCTGCTAATCCACCAGCACTTCAGAGCTCCCTAGGAGCCCAGGCTGTGGACCAGCCCCTCTCTGGCTTCTGTCCCAGCTCTGGCTTTGTTAGAATATAATAGAAATAACACAGATTTTTAACAGACTCAGATTTTAAAGCCTAGACCTGGCCTATGACCTTTGATAAGCCATATAGTCACTTGCACAAAAGCCCCACAAAGGTGTGGGCTGCACTGTGCCTACAGGGAAAGTGCTGAGATTGTATTGGGGAAAAAAATCAACATTTACTGAACAATGAATTTCTCTGAGCCTCAATTTCCTGGAGGATACCCACCTCAAAGATCATTAAGGTTGTAGTGAGGTGATACATTGAAACTTTCTGACAAAATGTCTGATTTATCAAGGATTTTTTTTTTTGGGGGGGGGAGTGGGAAGAGAGTTCTAGAGATTGAACCTAGAGGTCTTCTACCTTAGAGCTACACCCCCAGTCCTTTAGTTTTTCGGAGTTTGTTTGTTTGTTTTGTAGTACTGGGAATGGAACCCAGGGGACTTCTAACTCTGGGCTACACCCCCAGACCTATTTTATTTTTTTATTTTGAAACAAAGTCTTGCTAAGTTGCTGAGAGCTTCACTAAGTTGCCAAGACTGGCTTCAGACCCACAATCCTCCTGTCTCAGCCTCCCAAGTACTAAGATTATAAGCATGCACCCCCACACTCGGCTTATTTTTTTAGTTTTGAAACAGATTCTTGCTAAGTTGCTGAGATTCTTGCTAAATTGCTGAGGCTAGTCTTGAACTTGTAATTTTCTTGTTTCAACCTCACAAGTACTGAGATTACAGGCATGTGCCACCATGCCTGGCCTATCAGAAATTCTTAATTGCTGCTAGTGCCCACCTCTTTTCCTTCTAAGTTGATGAAGGTGCTCAGCTACCTGCAGGCCTCCATCTACCTCTATAACCTCCCTCCTGAACTGGACAAATGCCCAGCAGAAGCCATTCACTAAGAAGCAAGTAAGAATGCAAAAGCCTACTTGACTGTCCATGTCCCTACCCAAATTATGGTACTAATACATATGCTTTAAAAGCTGTGGTCTTTTGATGACCAGAGACCTGGGAAGTATAAGTCATTATTTACATGTTTTTGTTTTGTTTTGTTTACCAATCTACCCCTACCTCAGGGCATAAATACTTCTGGTTTTATCTTAGAGTCCACACCAGCCCAATGCACCCCAGGTTCATTTTATTTTTATTTATTTCTTTATTTTTCTTTGGTGGTACTGGGGTTCCTGGAAGCTCTTCTACCTCCGGGCTACACTCCCAGACCTATTTTATACTTTTTTATTTTTGGAAACAGAGTCTTTTAAGCCAGTGCAGCTGCCTTCGCAATCCTCATGTCTCCACCTCCCAAGCACGGGGCATGCGCCACCAGGCCCGGCTCCAGGTTCATTTTATACAAGCAGTCCTGACAACTGTGGCCAACAATGCCCACACCTTGGGTCAGGAGTTCCTTTATTACTGTCTGAAGATGTGGGCTAAACTATATGGTTTACATTTCAGATCAGTGGCAAAAAAATAAAATATATTTAGATGCACAATATTATGACCCATTCTTAATGGAAAAAAATTCTGTCCTTGGCTGGACTCTGGATTTCCTTCCTGTGTGGAATAATCTCTGCCACATCTGTTCCTCAAACTAGAGGATGTCCCATCCTTCCAGTCGGTATATTCACCAGGCAGTCTCATCACCTTCTTAAAGACATTCTCTGAGGCGTTCCCCTCATCATAACTATACATGAAGAGGTCCCCTCACCTCTGTCATCTTGGCTCTCCACTGGTTACTATTTTCCACCCAAGCTTCGAGTAATAGGAGCACATTTTTTCAAGTTAAGTTAAAATTCTTCCAAGTTCCCTACGTCTCCACAGGCAACTTTAGAGATTTGTACAACACAAAGTGGAATTTTGAGAGCGGAGGGAAGCTGTCTTGAAATCGTCAGAAAGTTACCAGATGTTCCTGCCCCAGAGAATGTAAAATGCTCTCCTCTCCATGTGCATGTGATTAGATCTGGGGAACTGCTCTATCATTATAGTAATGAGGATTTTTTTTTCTTACAAAGTCACATTTTTCTTACTCAAAGTCTCTTTTGACTAAATGAAGTTCATATGTGTAATCAAAACATTATGAATGTCATTGTTCTTAGAGTTAATTTGAGCAATTTTTGTTAAAATTTACCCACATGGCAAAATACTCTTTGGAAACGATTTCACGAAAGAGGCCTTTTAAAGTTATTATTTTAAGCATGGCCGTGCACCTCTGCTTTAGCTGCTTACTTTTTTCTTTTGGATGAAACGCCTGTCCTTAGATGCAACATGTGTTTACATGGTGGAGGAATTACATTTGGGTTTTTGAGCAATGACTAGGTTTTATATGACTGCGCAGTGAAATTTCAAAACCTCCTCGCAGTAAAAAGAATTCTCCTAAACATATAATTAATAGCGAAAACTAGAAATAATAATACTTTTCATTAATTCATTCATTCTTCAATATTTATTAAGCACTTACCTCAGGCTGCCTTAGTAACTGAAGCAATTCAGTATATGGAGCTCAGGTTCTACATAGAGAAACTGTTATATAAAGTACTGTTTTCAAAGAGTGGGGTACTGTGTGGCCCTATACGTGATGTGGTATGAGCCCATTTCTTAACAAATATTATATTCGCAGTATAGTGAAGAAGACAAAGAGGATTATAGTGTGATGATGGGGTGTGTCTATACAGCGCCTAAGGAGATTCGGCCTGAGCCGCCTACGGCCTAAGGCAAAACTTTAAGTAAAGTGATTCAGCAAAAAGGGGCAAAGATGGCACCTGGAGGAAGCTAGGAAGGCGTGGTTTCCCCATTCATTATGGGTGGGGAGACTGAGCGGTTTTTCCCTTTCTACCTTTAAAGGAGCTTCCTGCACACATGAATGGCTCATGTACTGGCCTGGGATTGGCTGTAAACTACGTGCTAGTGATCTTTATCCCGGATAGGCTAGGCTATTTCTCATGGAAATTCCCCTCGTGGATTGGTGCTATATAAAGGAGTGCTTGGAGAGAAATAAATGAGATCTTGCCTGACTTGACTCCCGGCTCGTGGGTTTGTGTTCAAGTCGTCGGTACTCATCATCTCTCCAAGCCCTGTCAGCTGTCGGGCTGGATTCCCGACAGTGTGATATTTCTTATAAACAATATATCTAGTAACATAAGAGCTAAAAATGATTTAGGGTTTGCTATAGTTAGGATTCTTATAAATACTTCACATAAATTATTTTACCATCCTCAGTACAACTCTCCACAGAGCTTGTGTTCATATCATTATTAACCCCATTTTATAGATGGTGGAAAGAAAGTTGAGGCACTGAGAGATTAATTACCTATTGCCAGTGAGGTTAACTTCATCAGTAGATTATTTGGGTTTTCCCACTGCAAACTTACTATTTGTCCCTTTGTAGTCTTCTAATAACTATTTTACCAGAGATGTCGTTCTAATATACTTTTATTGGAGCATTGGAATTACACATCTTAGTGAGACTCCAGTGACAAAAACACACAGCACTTGGTGAATTTTCCTTCATATCCCACCTTACTCCCCTCTTCTTCCTCCCCATACACATCAGTGAGATTTGCAGTTATAGCTTCATTTACGGACATAATTTTTTAATTTTTTATTGGTGTAGTGTAGTCATACATCTTAATGGAGTACAAGATGGTGGAGGCATACATGCACACATCACCCAATTAGCCCTTCCCCAATTCCTGCCCCGTTCCCTCCCCCCTCTCCTTCTCATGTTTGGCTTAGTGATTGACATTGATACGTTTGTTAACGTACATCATGTGCATTAGAGAATTTCCCTCTCCCCCTCCCATCCCCTCAGTTAGGTACCCTTATTTGCTCATCTATAATATCTCCTTCTTCATCTAGAGTTCCTCCTATGACATGATTTTTTTAACTGTTTTCTTACTCAATCCTTTTTTCCCTCTCCACCCCAGTCCTAATCCTCTTCCACTATTCTACGAGTTTCTCTCCTCATTTGTCTGGAGAACCTTTTTCTCCTTATTTTCTCTCTAGCTTTCACATATAAAAGAAAAACATTTGACCTATAAGAGACATTTCACACATAAGAGAAAAAGAAAAACAAGTGAATGAAATCAGCTCTCACTTTCTGAGATGAGCTGATTTCACTTAGCATCGTAGTCGCTAGTTCCATTCATTTTCCTGCAAATGAAATAATTTTCTTCTTCTTTATGCATTTACACTTTCATCTGTGGATGGGCTATTGTGAATTGTGCTTCCATGGACATGGGCAGGCATGTATCACCATAGGATTCTGACTACTTCTTTTGGAAAGATATTGAGGAGTAGGTACAGCTGGGTCACATGATGATTCTAGTCCTAGTCTTTAAGGGACCTTAGAGGAAAGATCTTGAAAACAATCAAATATCTTCTTTCTCTTCAAACTTCCACCCACTAATATTAGCATCCATTGGCAGATCTTCCTTGAAGGAATTAGCATTCTGGTGTTCTAGTGATTTTCCTCTATCCTTATTCCTTCTATATGTATTCATTAAAGTTCTTTTATAAAAAGTCCCTCCTTCGATTATTTTATACCAATATGAACTCATAGATAATGTCTCATTCTGTGGGTTATAATTCAATAATATTACTTATTTTGTTGCTCTAATTGTTCCAGATTTGGCCATTGGGAGCTCTTTCAGATTGGCTCCTGAGTTCTTGAAACTTGCTTCTATTTTCCTCCCTCCTCCTCCTCCTCCTCCTCCTCCTCCTCCTCCTCCTCCTCCTCCTCCTCCTCCCCCTCCTTCTTCTTTTCTCTCTCTCTCTCTCTCTCTCTCTCGCTCTCGCTCTCTCTCTCTCGCTCTCTCTCGCTCTCGCTCTCTCTCGCTCTCTCGCTCTCTCTCGCTCTCTTGCTCTCTCTCTCGCTCTCTCTCTCTCTCGCTCTCTCTCTCGCTCGCTCTCTCTCTCTCGCTCTCTCTTGCTCTCTCTCTCTCGCTCTCTCTCTCGCTCTCTCGCTCTCTCTCTCGCTCTCTCGCTCTCTCTCTCGCTCTCTCTCTCTCTCTCTCTCGCTCTCTCTCGCTCTCTCTCTCGCTCTCTCTCTCGCTCTCTCGCTCTCTCTCTCGCTCTCTTGCTCTCTCTCTCTCTCTCGCTCTCGCTCTCTCGCTCTCTCTCTCGCTCTCTCTCTCTCTCGCTCTCTCTCGCTCTCTCGCTCTCTCTCTCGCTCTCTCGCTCTCTCTCGCTCTCGCTCTCTTGCTCTCTCTCTCTGCATCCATGATTTATTTGGTTGGGGTTTTTTATTATTTTTTGTGGTACTGGGGTTCCTGGAAGCCCTTCTACCTCCGGGCTACACTCCCAGACCTATTTTTATATTTTTTTATTTGAAAACAGGGTCTCTTAAGCCAGGGAGGCTTGCTTTGAACAAGCGCCATCCTCCTGTCTCCACCTCCCAAGCGCAGGGATTACAAGCGTGCACCACCACGCCCGGCTGCATTCATGATTTAGAAGTGACACCTCTGAATGTAATCCTATAATGTGCTTCATTCTAGCTTCCCGCTTACCTTCTTAGGTAACTGTCTTTTTCTGACAGTGAGAAGCCTGGTTTTTATTACCTACTGTATCCTCCCTTGATGGAGGGAGCAAGGGGCTCTCTGGGGGTCTCTTTTTATAAAGGTTTTAATCCCATTCCTGAGGTCTTACTTCACAGAGGCCCCACCACCCAATACCAGAACGTTGGTGACTTGTTCAATCCTATTTGTTCAATCTTGTAATACACACAAAGTAATCTCAGGATTTCTAGCCATACCTCTCAAAAAAAAAAAAAAAAAAGAAAGAAAGAAAGAAAGAAAGAAAGAAAGAAAGAAAGAAAGAAAGAAAGAAAGAAAAAATCAACACACACACACACATTTACTAACGGGAGTACAGTATTTATAAATAGTTATTTTTTATAGCCTGATAGTATTCAGTCAGAATATTATTAAGTAACTTACGTTTGGTCCTTTCATCCCACTCTTATGTTATTTGTCCACTGCAGTTAGGTTCATTTGTTATGGCTTGTACTCCATTTGGGGTTTTCCTCACATCCTGACTGACTTTTACAATAAATTCGCATGCATACATCCTTGTTTGGGGTGTGCGGTCCTGTGGCTTTGACAGCTGCACAGTCGTGAGTCCACCACCACTGTCATGCTGCACAGCAGTCCCACCAACCGCCCTAACTCCGTCACGCCATCCCTCAGCTACCCACGGCAACCTCTTTTATTTCTCATCCTGAGAGTTTTGCTCTTTGCAGAATGTCATACAAAGAAAATCGTACAATATGCAGCCTTTTGGATCTGGCTCCTTTCATTAGCAAAACGTGCTTAAAATTCATCCATTTTGTTTTGTGACTTAATAGTTCTTTCTTTATTTGCTAAGTAATAATCCATTGTATGATGCTCCACAGGATTTCCATTCACCAGTTGAAGGGGCATCTGGGTTGTTTATAGTTTTTGTAAAATATATTTATATGTACCAAAATCACTTGCATAGAGCTCTTTGTGTGAACATAAGTTTCATTTCTTGTTGGAAAATACCTAGGAGCAAGACCGCTAGATCGTGTGGTAAGTGTATATTTAACTATATAAGAAATTGCCAAACCATTTTCATAATGATTGTACCATTTTGGATTGCAAAAGTAATACACCATTTTAAGAGGATATTATATATCCACAAAAATCTCATAGATGAATACTGATGGCAAAAAAACATGTTGGCAGGCATTACCAAATTAAAAAAGAAAGTTATATAGCATTAGAAAATGTATATTAAACATGGTAGTTTTCCTTTAAAAGAAAATATATAATATATAGTATATAATATATAGTATATATTATATATAATATATAATATGAAAGAAGTAAATACCATTATTTACTTTACAAATTCTTTACTGTTGAATAATCAGATTATTTATAAATTTTACTCACATAAATACATAATTGACATTTTTGCATATTAAGCCTTGTATACATTTATCCTTATATTAATATATATTTTATTAGAAAACCTTTTATTGGCTCAGAGTTAAAACGCTATTCATATTTTTACATTATATTGACCAGAGGCATTTGACCTCCAAGCTACACCCCCTGCCCTATTTTGTTTTTTTATTCTTTATTTTGAAACAGGGTCTCACTGATTTGTGAAGGGCCTCACTAAGTAGCTGAGGCTGTCCAAGAACCACGATCCTCCAGTCTCAGCCTCCCGAATGATGGGATTACAAGCATGTGCCACCAAATCATATTTAATTATTTATTTATTTATTTATTTATTTATCTTATTTATTTATTGGTGGCACTGGGGTTCCTGGAAACCCTTCTACCTCTGGGCTACACTCCCAGACCTATTTTTTTATACTTTTTTATTTGGAAACAGGGTCTTTTAAGCCAGCACTGATGGCTTCGAACCTGCGCGATCCTCCTGTCTCCGCCTCCCAAGCGTGGGGATTACAAGCGTGCGCCACCACGCCCGGCGAGCATATTTATTTTTAATAACAAAAATAAATGTATTGTTTCAGGTGATCATTGCAGATAATATTTTAAAATATGAAGAAAGGAAAGACCATTCATGTTTGTCCACAACTACTACCCCTGCACCCTATGCCCAATCCCCAAACCAAATTTACCTTTACCCAACTCACTTTCCCCAATGTCCTTGGAAGTCCATTTTTCCTAAAAGTAAAACGTGGCATGATCTGATCTATGAAAATAGTAAAGAATAGTGAGTGAAAAGGGAGGCACACAATATGCTCCTCTTGGGCCTCACAAACCCCTTAGGAAATAACCTATCCTCAAGTAAATAACCAGCGTGGTTAAATTTTCCTCATTTGCTCGTGCGTGATACATTGAAATTAAGTATATGTTCACATTCTGAAGTGCTGTCATTTCACTAATTCCAACTCTGTACTTGAAAACCAAATTCCTAATTTTCCAACCACCTTCCAAATGTTTACAAAATTTGTAGGAGATGAACCTTTAAAAAAAAAAAAGAAAATTAAAGAAAAACTTTTAAGTAGAGGAAACAGCTAATCTTCCTAAATGTTTAAGTTAGAACATAAATTACAGGTAACTCCCACCATAAACACAGCTGTGCTATCTCCTCTCATGACATTAAAGACAAACACGCTTCCATCAGGATCTCAGGAAAAGCAACAGAAGTCTGTCTTTGTGGGGAACAAATTAAAACAGTCCTGCTGGCATCCCCAAAACAGCAGTGTGTTTGAAGATGTGGGCAAACAAACTGCTCCCTCCCATCCAGTCTCCCTGGCTTTGAGATAAGTAGGAACATTTCCTTTAAAGAGCTTCTAGATGAAAGGCAAGACTTTCCAGCTGGAATGGGAGCCTGTGTGTCGATGACAAACACATGCACCGAATGTCAACAACGCAACAGCATGAAACATTACCGGAAGAGCCTCCAATGACTCTGTTCATGTCCTTATGAAGGACCCACAGGCACTAACGATGAGAGCTGGGCTGAGTTCATAGATAGAGGCAAAAGACAAAATGATTCACTCCTTAGTAACTCAGATAATTTCAGTGTCACTAAAATAGTTTCAAAGCATCCATGGACAATTAAAAAATAGAAAGAAAGTATTTTGTATTTACTTTTTTTTTTTTTTTTTTTTTTTGGTGGTACTGGGGTTCCTGGAAGCCCTTCTATCTCCGGGCTACACTCCCAGACCTATTTTTACATTTTTATTTGGAAACAGGGTCTCCTAAGCCAGCACGCGCAGCTAGCTTCGAACCTGCACGATCCTCCTGTCTCTGCCTCCCAAGCGCGGGGATTACAAGCGTGCGCCACCACGCCCGGCTTGTATTTACTTTTAATAGCAAAAAATAAGTTATATGTTTCTACTGATTCCTGTAGATCTCAATTTCAAAATACAAAGGAAGTAAAAACTATTCATGTCTGTCCAGAGATGAGTTTACCACAAAAAATTAATGGAGAGAAATATTGGAAATTTATACAAATAAAAAGACTAGCTTGATATGGAAGTAGGCTGTTAAATTTGTGTGGTGTTTAGAGAATTTTATTTCCATGAAAAACAATTCTCCAAGACAGACATGATTAGAAGTACCATGACTAGGAGAAATTCCCAGAGATCTAAAATTCTATGTATCAAGGAAGTAACACCGGCAATGGAGAAAAAAAATTATATCCCCACTTTTAAATAACAACTTCCTATGAGGTCAATAAATGATGCAGCACTCATGAAAAGTGACGAAGTTCAACCTGGAGGCTGACAGCAATACTGAAACACCCAGTGTAGTGTATACTGGTGGGAAATGTTTTCCTTAACATACACCAAGCCATCTCCACCATGCTGTCCAATGAACTGCATAGATGTTTGAGCGTTAACTATGTAGAAAACTGCAAAAGAATTTATCTTTCCCATCTACTTTCCCTCAAGCATCTTCTGTTATTCATTTAGGTATTGTCAACCACTTCCTAGATATGAACAGCAAGCCCTCAAGATCTGTAAAAATTCATCCATGTGTACTGATATATTATAGAAGGAGGAGGAGGAGATGGAGAAGAAGGTGGTAGAGGAGACAGAGTAGGGGGAGGAGATTGAGAAGGAGGAGGAAGAAAGAAAGGGAGAAGAGAAGAGAAGAGAAGAGAAGAGAAGAGAAGAGAAGAGAAGAGAAGAGAAGAGAAGAGACGCAACAATAAAAACATTTAATTTTATCTGGATCCAACAAATTTGTGCCATGCAGACAGATACTTATACCTGGGATACTTATTTTTGACATTCTGCCTTTTTCAGAGTGAGCTGTGTCCCCTTAAATATTTCTTTTGGGTAAAATTAATTCCCTAAGTTATTGAGTAAATATGTGTTCTTAAGATTTACCCTAGCACAGAAATTAGCTTGTTCTTGTCACAAGTGTAATTTGTGATCACATGAATAGTGGGATATGTAGCCAGATGTGCTCAGAACATTGAAGAAGATCCTTCAGTGTCCCTCCTTCCAAGAAATAAGATAAACCAGAGTTCTACCTTTTTTGAGAAATTCCCCCTGTGAACCGCTGCAAAAATTGAGAATTTCCGTAACTTTCCCCACTCTTCCAAGCTGAAATTTCTTTTCCACATACTTAGTCCCACTGTCTAGGAGCCAGTATCAACAAAGGTGCCCCTTACTATAGATTCTATTTAAAAATGTATATATTCAATAATTTCCATCTTTTTTCCCTCTGATACAGGGTCTTAATATGTTGCCAAAGCTAGCCTTGAAATTATGATCCCCTGACTCAGCCTCCCAAGTACTGGAATTACAGGCTAGTAATTTTCATCATTATTAACATGATATTCATAGAGGCATCGCTTTTTAGCTGGAGTCGAAAATGACTTTATAATCTCCTAATGCCTTGGTTTTTTGGTTTCTGTAGGTAGAAAATGTGTATAAAGGTGATTGTCAACAAGATGACGGACTAAAAAGTTTATCTTCAGAAACATTAAGTTAACGGGACAATACCTCAGTGAGAATTCTAGTGTCCAGTTAAGAAGCTATAGCACCTGGGCCTTTGTAAAATGAAGAAAGCACCCAGTAAAAAGGGCAGACAACTATGCGTCATTTGGTGCACAGACTCATGCTTTTCCAACTACATGGTAGAGTGTGGAGCAACTGGGAGGAAATCTTCAAATCAGGGATCCTTTCTTAAGACAGAAACAAAAAAGCAGCCTGCACCCAAAGCTCTGGTGTGTCTTGGAGCTGCCTGAGGATCTGATTTCTTTTTCATTGATTAGAAGATTGCCAGATTTTGGAAAGAGCTGAAAACAAAGGCAAGCATCTTGTGAGAATAATACTTTTACAGGCCGATGCCAAGTGAAGCAATTGATAAGAAAAGATACATAGGTCCTAAAACCTCCAGCTGAATTCATTGGTGAAAAACTTCTCTTGCATGAAGCCAGTACACTAAGACTAGAAGAAGTGTCTGGTTCTTTACAATTTCTAAATTCCAATCCCCTTCAAATAAAAAAAAAAAATTTTTAAGGCATACAAAGAAGCAAACTGACATGACCCAATCAAAAGAAAAAAATTAAACTTCACAAACCGGCCCTAAAGAAATACGGATCTATGAACTACTTTCCAAGGAATTTAGCTGTCATAAATATACTCAATGAACTAAAAAAGAATATGGATAGACAACTAGGAGAAATTAAAAAACCAATGTATGGAAAAAGCAAAAATATCGACAGAAATAAAAACTTTAAAAAAAAAACAGAAATTCTGAAGTTATGCACCAATTAGCTGGATAAAATAAAAGTAATGGAAAAATTCCTAGAAGCACACAACCTATCAAGACTGAATCATGAAGATCTAGAAAACCTGAATAGAACAATAATTAGCAAGTTGTCAAATCAATAATCAAAAACTTCTACACAAAGAAAAGCTTGAGGGACAGATGGCTTCAGTGATAATTCTATCAAACATTTAAAGAAGAGCTAAACTATTCCAAAAGATTAAAGAAGAGGAAATGTTTCTAAGTTGATTCTGTCATACTAGCATTACTATATGATCCAACAATCTCACTAGGGCATATATCCAAAGAAATGAAGTCAATATGTCAAAGAAATATCTATACTCATTTTTATGGCACCACTACTCACAATAGCCAAGATAAGGAGTCAACCTAGGTATGTTAATGCGATGGAATATAATCACCCATAAAAAGAAATGAATTCTGTCATTTGAAGCAAAATGCTGGAACTAGAGGACATTGTATGAAGTGAAACAAGTCAGGCACAGAAAGATAAATATGGCATGCTCTCTCTTCTCTGTAGAAGTTAAAAAATTAATCTCATAGAAGTAGAGGTTCCCAAAGCCTGGGAAGGGTGGGAGAGGGAGTTGGAGGGAGAAGAGTTCATGGGTACAGGATTGCAGTTGGACAGGAGAACTAACTTCTGATTTTTTGATGTTAGGTAGAAGAGCCATGGTTAACAATAATTAATTGACTCTTTCAGTATAGCTAGTAGAGAGGATTTTTTTTTTTTTTTTTTTTTTTTTTTTTTTTGGTGGTACTGGGGTTCCTGGAAGCCCTTCTACCTCCGGGCTACACTCCCAGACCTATTTTATACTTTTTTAATTTTTGGAAACGGGGTCTCCTAAGCCAGCGCGGCTGGCTTCGAACCAGCGCGATCCTCCTGTCTCTGCCTCCCAAGCGCTGGGATTACAAGCGTGCGCCACCACGCCCGGCGTAGAGACGATTTTAAATGTCCCCTAACACAAAAAAATAATAAATGTACCGGATGTAAAAATGGTAGATATGCCAATTACCCTGATCCTGATGAAAGTTATAGCCCCTCTTATATATATATTAAAAGACATAGATATTATATAAGAAAATACTTAAGGGGATCTCCATAGGCAAGCTGCTGATCCAGGCCAAGCTTTAGACTTGAAAGGTAAGAAGAATAAGGAGTACGAAAGACAAATTCTTTGTCCAAGATCTCAGATCTCAAGAGGGGTGAAACTTTTATCAGACTCTGGGTCTCTAGATTCCTGGTCTGGTGCCCTTTCTCCTCCTACTGTTATTGCTTCTTATTTTGGAGGCTATTTACTATTAAAAATGGGGCAGGAAGTAGAACTGCAATTTTATTGTAACAAAGCCATAAGTTGGCTCTATGAGGAGGCATGGGGCTTGGATGCCCTGATTTGGGGAGGGGACAGGAGGTGACATGAGAGGCCTAGATCAGCATTCTCCCCCATCAACCAGTCAACAGATGGGTCTGCTCAGGTGTGTGACTTTTGGCCATCCGGGCCTTAGTTGAGAGCCACTAGTCACCAATATGTCTAACAAGATAGTAGAATGAGTGCCTGGGTTCTGGGAGAAGCTGGAATCCGGGCAGGGCACATCATTTCCTCTGTGGTGGGTATGGAGATACCTGCAGCCAGCCTTCTATTCCTCCTCAGACAATCCTCAGAATTTTTTTTTTTTTTTTTTTTTTTTTTTTTGCAGGTCTGGGGATGGAACCCAGGGGCATTTGACCTCCGAGCTATACCCCCTGCCCAATTTTTTATTCTTTATTTTGAAACCAGTCTCACTGAGTTGCTGAGGGCCTAAGTAGCTGAGGCTGTCTGCGAACCGCAATCCTCCAGGTCTCAGCCTCCCGATTGCTGGGATGACAAGCGTGCGCCACCATGCCTGGCAATCCTCAGAATTTTTGAGCAACGGTTTTTATTCCCCACTCTCTATTTCTTGAAGAATTAAGATCAGCCCATAAATCAACAGCAGACAGATGCATCCAGGATGATGCCCCAAGTACATCTGAGCAAGACTGAAGACACCTCTAAACGTTGTAATGACAATTGACCTTGACAAAACTGGGGAGTCCATTTCTAAAAATAGTCTCTAGGGGATCCCAAAAGTAATGGGATGAAATTGATCGAGCAATACGCTGTTTCGCTTTACAGCCTTTCCATTTGTCATACAAATTATAATGAATACTTATTTCTTGATTTACATTTCGGCCTTCACACAATTTGCAGCCCCTGCCATGTTTACATGCACCATCTGGAAGAACTAATGAGGCAAGGAGCGCCAGAAATTATAACTTGCTTTGACTAAACCTAAAAGATTTTTGCCGGCGATAAGATGATTTTACTTTTTTTCTTTTCCTGGAATTGCAAAGAAATTAAAACACAAGTTTCACTGAGGATAGCATAGAAATATGCAAAGCTAATTTTAATAGAATGAACCTAGAGGCATCTGGCATTCCTAATCAATTCAGAATAATTTAGTCATTATAGCAATGGTCTCATGATACAAAATCTCTTCTGACATTGGAATTCTTAAAAATGATTACCTACCTCCGCACAAATGTGACAGTGGGTCTCAGTGGACATAAGAGGAAACTCAGAGGAATGCTGAATAGCATACCGTTTAAAAACTTGGGCACGAGTCTCCCATGACCTGGCCTAGCTATGGCAATTACTTTCATATGACTCTGGACAGGTTATGCATCCTCATTAGGTATCAGACACCTTATACAGAAAACAGGGATGATAATAATAGCAACTATCAAGTGAAATTATTGTGAGAATTAAGTTAGATGAGGCAAGTAAATAACATTGAATTGTTAAGGCAAGTGTCACCAAACCAGAGGTACTCAAACATTTGCTGCTTTTACTGTCTGTCCTTAGAGCATTTACCAAAAGATATATAGATTCTTCTTTCTAAGGTAGATTAGTCCCTCTTGGGTTACAAGTGCCCTGGTAAAAAATAACTAAAGAAAACATGGATCAATAAGATATAACTAAAGCCGGGCATGGTGGCGCACGCTTGTAATCCCCACGCTTGGGAGGCAGAGACTGGAGGATCACACAGGTTTGAAGCCAGCCGCGCTGGCTTAAGAGACCCTGTTTCCAAATATATATATATTAGGTCTGGGAGTATAGCCCGGAGGTAGAAGGGTTTCCAGGAACCCCAGTACCACCAAAAAAGAAAAAAAAAAAAGAAATAAGATATAATTATAGTTAAGTCAAATTGCTAGTTTGTGTTCTACAATAGAATGTGAGGTTTTTGGGTATCCCTGACCCAGCAAGCTAAAACCAAGAAACCTCAAGAAATGCAAATAAGTGTACAGATCTTGTCAACTACTTGGAAAAATTTTACTCACAAATTCTTTTTGTGTATGTGTGGTAGTAGAGATTTAAGCCTAGGAATATTTTACCCCCAAGCTACACCCCAGCACTATTTTACTTTTTAAATTTTGAAACAGGATCTGGCTAAGTTGCTGAGGGTATCCTTGAACCTGTGATCCTCTTATCTCAGTCTCCAAACTGGAATTACAGGCATGTTCCTCCACTCTCAGTTTCTAATTCTTCTTAAAAGTTAAATTTAGGAAACAATTGATTGTTTCATTACTGTTCCATAATGGCCATCTTGTCTATTAGCAACAAGAAGGGAAAGAGGTAAATATTAGGACTACCAATAAATCCAAAAGGACATAGTTTAGAATCCTTGAAAGGCTCTCCTAAAAACTGTGTTCAATCTGACATGCTGATTTGAATGTACTTTTATAGGTTTTATAAAACAGTATTTGTTATTTCTGCATATTGTGGAAAAATTTGAAACTACATTAAACATACATTTTCTTTTACTCATTAGTTAATTGAATAATTATTATGTCCCAGTCACCATATTAAAATCCTTATAAGCATTAAATTCATTTAATACTCATTATTCATTCAAGTCTCACTATTCTATGAAATGATCCATCTCATTTTCCAGATGATGGAAATGAAACACAGAAAATTAATTCATCTGTAAACAGAACAATTGTCTCTTAACACTCACTATCCTCTCATTTCAGTCACAAGAGAAGCACATAACCACCTGAGTGAAGACACTTCCCAACTTGTTTGTGTACTCACTCTCTTAGCCAGGCTGGGATACTATTACAAAACACTGAAGACTGGGCGGCTGAAACAACAGAAAATTTATTCCTCATAGTTCTGGAGGCTGGGAAGTCCAAGAGCAAGTCACCTACCAGTTCAGTTCCTGATGAGGGCTCTCTTCCTACTGTGAAGGTAGCTTTATTCTTTTTTTTTTTTTTTTTTTTTTTTTTTTTTTTTTTGGTGGTACTGGGGTTCCTGGAAGCCCTTCTACCTCCGGGCTACACTCCCAGACCTATTTTTATACTTTTTAAATTTGGAAACGGGGTCTCTTAAGCCAGTAAGGCTGGCTTCGAACCTGCGCGATCCTCCTGTCTCTGCCTCCCAAGTGCGGGGATTACAAGCCTGCGCCACCACGCCCGGCTAAAGGTAGCTTTATTCTTATTGTGCTAATATATGGCAGAGGGAGAAAGAGGAAGACAGCGAGAGAGAGAGAGAGAGAGAGAGAGAGAGAGAGAGAGAGAGAGAGAGAGAGAAGGGGGGGAGAAGGAGGAGGAGGAGGAGGAAAAAGGAGAAGGAGGGAGGAGGAGAAGGAGAAAAGAAAGAAAAAGAGGATGTGAAGCCTACAAATGAGGCACATCCTGAGGGACAAAGGAGGAAACAGCAAAGACACCCAAGGTAGAGAAAAAGGGAAAGGGATGGTAGGAAAGAGGGAAAGAGGAAAGGAAGAAGGAGGGGGGAAAGAGAGAGAATACTCTCTGGTCTTATAAGGGCACCGATCTTATCATGGGGACCCCACCCACAAGGTACCATGAAAATATAATTCTCTCGAAGGCCCCATCTCCTAATACCATCACAATGGGATTAAGAGTTCAGCATATGAATCTGAAAGGTGGTCACAAATATCCGGTTCTTAAGAGCCATGAAATAAAGTCCTGTGCAATGTGCTACAAGTGGAAAGGACACATATGACTTCTGGGCTGTTCCTTTAAGGGGATGTACTCTCCACATCTCTCCTTCCCTTTCCACTGTCTGGGCTGCAGATTGGGTGGTGGAAGCTGGAGGGAGCAACAGGAAAGTAGATACTCCAAAGTTGTCAAATCAGCCCTGAAGTATGCACACCATTGCATGAGAGATATAAACCATCTCACCGGAACCACTGTACCTTCACCTTTGTTACAGCAACTGAATCTGCATCGTAACGAATTCCTCTCCAGAGCACACTAGTGATAACTAACACAGCATGTTATTTAAATTCAAGTCTGTGTGAATCTCAAGCCCCGCCTATTATTAAAAATAAAGCACTGCTTGCAGGAAAAATAAAAGAAGAAAGTAGGCCCAAAAGAGGTCAAACAGCATCAGGGAAGGTGCTAAATGTAAATTAGTTTCAGCTCACTGGGCGTGGTGGTGCACACTTGTAATCCCATCATTTGGGAGGCTGAGATAGGAGGATCATGGTTCCTTAACAGCCTCAGCTACTTACTGAGGCCCTCTGCAACTCAGTGAGACTCTGCTTCAAAATAAAGAATAAAAAATAGGGCTGGGGGGTATAGCTCAGAGGTAGAATGCCTTTGGATTCCACCCCCAGGACCGCAGGGAGGCGGAGACAGGAGGATCGCGCAGGTTCAAAGCCAGCCTCACTGGCTTAAGAGACCCTGTTTCCAATATATATATATATATATATATATATATATATATATATATGTCTGGGAGTGTAGCCCAGAAGTATAAGGGTTTCCAGGAACCCCAGTACCACCGAAAGAAAGAAAGAAAGCTGGAGTGATACAGGCTGTGCTACTAGTGTACAAATAGACAAATCAACTTGTGAGAAGTAAAAATATATAAATAAATAAAATAAAGAAGGGTTAAGAGTGCAGCTTGGAGGTAGAAAGCCTCTACTTCCCCAGTACTCATCCCCCTACCCTCACCCCCCCCCCCAAAATAGTTCAGGTCTCCCAATGAGTAAAATTACTAATAAACATCTGGAGCACAGAGGGGCATTCCATGAAACCGGACTGTGTAAGAACAGTTCTGAGAGTTGCAGCCAAGGGCTGGATTCGGGGTTTCTATGGGAAGCAGGAGTTGAAAACAACCTCCATGACGACGCCATGTCAGTTGAACTTCTCAGCTGGTACCTGACTGTTGCAGCCAAAGTTCACAAGTTATGGTCACCTCTTGCCTGGTTCATCAAAGGCATCTCTAAAGCCCAGCTCCCAGGAGTACCCTAGAGCCTGAAACTGGAGAATGGAAAGTCCACATTCCTATATAAAAGAACCAGGTTTAGCCCGGCGGCGTGGTGGCGCACGCTTGTAATCCTCGCGCTTAAGAGGTGGAGACAGGAGGATCGCGCATGGCTTAAGAGACACTGTTTCCAAATTTAAGAAAAATATAAAATAGGTCTGGGAGTGTAGCCCGGAGGTAGAAGGGTTTCCAGGAACCGCAGTACCACTAAAAAAGAAAATTAAAAAAAAAAAAAAAGAACCTAGTTTGGCCCAACCCACCAGCCTGTCTACTTCAAAAACCTATGTAAGCAACACTGTCTCACAGAAAAGCCTCACCGGCCATCACAGCGCTGCTCTGGAGACATCGACTGGGTTTAACCCAAACAAACAAACCAAAATGGAATCTTTTGCTTGGAGACCTGAACTATTTTCAAATGCAGCAGGTATTTTCCAATCTTCACCGGCTCTCATGCCTAGGCTGCTGGCCACACCCTCCCAGCCATCCTGCAACTCTGAGATACTGCCAGGAAGCACTTTAATACAAATGTGGTTATAAGTAAATTATATGAGTTTCTTGTTTCTGTGGATCAGAAGGAATTACTGAAATCAATTCTGACTTAATGACAGGACCAGGGGCCACATCTCACAGCCAAGCAAGGAGGCTTCCAGGCCTCACCCACCCCAGATTTCCATCCCCCTGAAAGAATGCAGGCCAGGAACGGTTTCCAGTCTGCCTGGGGGCAGCAACAGAAACACAACCCCCCAGAGAAAGCCCCAGTCTCCGTAAACAAAGCAGAGAAGGATTGTTTATTGCAGCCACTGAAGTCTTAGAATACAGGGCTCCAAGTATGTCAAGCACACCAAACAAATTTAGCTTCACCACCTGTTCCAGAAAAGAAACGCCCATGCCAAAATCCCCCCAAAAGTGCATAAATATTCTCAGTGTGGATTAGCTGGGCGTCTTTTCAAATATGTTCTATATTAGAGTTTGTAAACTGGGCACTTGATGTACACCACATGGTCGCCATGTAAGACGTGAAGTTTTTGTTCTGTGCCTCAAAAAAAAAATCACACTCTTTGGCTCCATGGTTTTTATACAAAATTGAACAAAATGGTTAGAAGGCCTAAAACAAATAAACAAACTAAGGAGCCTGTAGTCATATTGGAAGGAAAAGATACATGCTTGAAAAATTCCATTATCTAAAGGATGTGCTGAGAGAGATTGTGGTTAATTGCCAAAAGAGTGAGCTCGGGGGTAATTGATAAAACACAGATGTGTAAGTATCTCGAAGCCAAGAAGTCTAAAATTTCATGTTATAGGCAGGTGACAGCAAAAGTAATGCCCTAGTTAAGCCATATGAAGAGATTTTAAAAATAGATTCAGAGCAGATGCCAAAATATAGTTTCACTCAACATTTACATGTGAAATACTTTCTAGCCTGTAGATTCTGATAGATTCAAGAAAACAATGCTTATAAAGTGCTTCAGAAGATGCCAGGCACTACTAAATCTTCCACAAATGCTTGCTACTGTAATTGTAGGATGACACTGTGCCCCAGAAACAATGTCCCACCCGTGAACCTGCTAAACTACTAGCATGCCCCCAAGACCCGGCTCAGAACTCCTTGGAAGTATTAGCGTGGCTCCCTCCCCAGGTAGCATGAGGAGCTGCCTTGCCAGCGCCCCCCAAGTGCATCTCATAGGCATGGTTCCCCCACAACGAATTCAAAAGCAAGGCACAATAACTGTTCATCTATGCATCTAACAGCTCACTGGAAGCAAGCTTGATGAATGAATGAGTCTGAAACGCTGCAAGGCAAAGGCAGGAAAGCTGGCCAGCAGCAAAGCCTCCATGTTCTTCCGTGACCCCAACCTGTGGCCTCCATGTGCTCCCATGATCCCCAAACTGTGGATACATTCAAGTCTCATCAACATGAACATCTCAGAGGGAGGGCAAGAAGCCTATCTGTCCTGCTCAGGCAGAAAAGTGGCCTTTTGCAAAGTTCCCCTGAATTTCCTTCTGCAGTTCTCCAGTGTCTCACCTGTGTGCAGCCAGTTCTGAACAGCATTTCCTTTTCTCCTTGGTAAATCTGAGACCAGGCCTCCTCCCCTTGGAACACCTCTGCCTCTTCAGGTGTCTCAGCCTCTGCTTAGGCCCTGTGGATTTGCCCAGGTCCACGCAGGCTCTCATTCTGGCGAGGCCTTGTGCCTACAGGTGGGAGCAGGGTAAGCATCCGATGGATGAACTGGGCTCTCGGGTGATAACACACAGCACCTCTCCTGGTCCTTCTGGAGTGCCCAAGGATATCTGCAGTAACCAAGAGGGGGGTGGGTTCGAGTGCAATTATCCATTACCTTTTGAAACACTAAAATAAATTAAAGGAATTAAAAATGCACAGACTCACAAGGACAAAGGGGAAAAAAAGAGTGGAGACAACTGCCAATGTGTGATATTAACAAGTTTTCAAAGATAGAATATTGACAGGAGAGGATTAACCACTCTAGCAAAGGGGAAGAAGCCAACAGCTAAGTGCAGAGAAAAATAATAATAGGCCCTAGTCACCTGCAGAAGCTCAGAAAGGCTCAGGAATGGAGGGTGGGGAACCAGGAGATAGGATGAGGGAGGAAGGAAAATCTGCAAAGTGCACAGTGATTGAACATGGAAACTCAAGGAGCCTTTTTTCCTCCCATATCTCCTTTTGTAGCCCTGTGGTTGGCTTGCTCCTCATACTTAGGAGATAAGAAAGGTAGTCTTAGAAGAAAATGGACCTGAGAGACTCAACAGGAAGTGACTGTGGGTATGGTGGTGCACACCTGCAATCCCAGTACATGAAAGGCTGAGACAGGAGGGCCTCAGGTTTGAGGCAAACCTCAGCAAATTAGTAAGACCTCGTTTCAAATTTTAAAATGAAACAGAGCTGAAATTTAAAAATGAAACAGAGCTCAAGAGCATTGCTTAGAGAGGTAGATTGCCCCTGGGTTCAACCTCCAATTCCAAAGTGTGTGTTGGGGGGGGGGGTATTTAAGAAAGAAAGTGCCAGGCGTGGTGACACATGCTTATAATCCCAGTACTTGTTGAGGCTGAAACAGGAGTATTCCAAATTCACCGCCAGCCTCGGCTACTTAGTGAGATCCTATTTCAAGTAAAGAATGAAAAATAGAGCTAGGGGTGTAGATCAGAGGTAGAAAGCCCCTGAGTTTAATCCCCAGTACTGCAAAAAAAAAGGGGGGGGGGATTAATGATTTCCTTTGATGAGGAGAAACTTTTTAATTTGATGCCTTCCCACTTGTTAATTTTTGTTATATTTTCCTGAGCTTTGGGGGTCTTGTTGAGGAAGTTAATACCTGTGCCTATTTATTGGTTTTGAGGTTATTATAAATGGAATTGTTTTCTGTATTTCTTTCTCCATAGATTCATGGTTGGCATATAGAAAAGCTACTGATTTATTCAGGTTGATTTTGTATTCCACTACTTTGCTGATTGACTAATCAACTCCAGTAATCTTCTGGTTGAATATTTTTTAAATTATTTTTTCCTACTTGAAATCCTTTGATATCTTTCTCTTGTCTTTTTGCTCTGGCAAGAGTCTCGAGGACTATATTGAAAAAGAGTGGTGATAGTGGGCATCCTTGTCTTGTTTCTGATTTTAGAGAGAATTCTTGCAGTTTTTCCCCATTCAATATGATGTTGGCTTTGAGTTTACTGTATATTGCCTTAATGATGTTGAGATACGTTCTTTCTATTCCAATTTTCTGCAATGTTTTTTAACATGAATGGGTGTTATATTTTGTTAAATGCTTTTTCAGCATCTGTTGATATGATCATGTGATTTTTTTTTTGTTCTCAGTTCTATTTATGTGGTGAATAACATGTATTAATTTGCGTATGTTGAACCAGCCTTGCTTTCCTGGGATGAAACCAACTTGGTCATGGTGTATAATTTTCTTGATGTGGTTTTGAATGCATATAGCTAGTATTTTGTTTATAATTTTTCCATCTAAGCTGGGCATGGTGATGCATGCTTGTAATCCCAACATTTGGGGAGACTGAGACAGGAGGATCATGGCTAACAGACAACCTCAGCTACTTAGTGAGGCCCTTTACAACTCAGTGAGACCCTGTTTCAAAATAAAGAGTAAAAAAACAGGGCTGGGGTATAGCTCAGAGGTAGAATGCCCCTGGGTTCAATCCCCAGTATTAAAAAAAAAAGTAATTTTGCATTTATGTTCATCAAAGATATTGGTCTGTAATTTTATTTTCTTGAGGTATCTTTATTTGGTTTTGGTGTTAATGTGATACTGGCCTCATAGAAGGAGTCTGGAAGAATTCTAGCTCTTTCGATTTCACAGAATAAGTAAGAATAAGAGTATTGGGTTTAGTTCTTCTCTAAAGGTTTTGTAGAATTAGCTGGAGACCTGTCTGGGCCTGGACTTTTCTTTGATGGCAAAACTTTTATTACTGTTTCTATTTCTTTCCTTGCTATTGGTTGGTTTAGGTTTTCGATGTCCTCTTGGTTCAATTTAGGTAGGTCATATGTGCTTAGAAATCTACTGATGTCTTCCATGTATTCTAGTTTATTAGAGTATAAATTTTCAAAATAGTTTCTGATAACCCTCTGAATTTCCCCACTGGGTATCTTTCCAAAGAGATTGAAACCAGAGAACTACAGTAATACATGCATACCCGTGTTCATAGAGGCACAATTCACTATAACTATGGAACCAACCTAAGTGTCCATCAACAAATGAATGGATTACAAAATTATGGGAAATATACACAGTGGAATTATATTCAGCAATAAAGAAGAACAAAATTATGTCATCTGTAAGAAGATGGAAAGACCTGGAGAACATTATGTTAACTGAGATTAGCCAAGCACAGAAAGAGAAGGGACGTATGTTTTCTCTAATATGCCAAAGCTAGGAAGTATTTGTGATGCCAGCGGAACTCCAGATAATGGAGGAGATTCTCAGTGGCACCATGGAGGAAGGGTAGGGGAGGAGAATGGCTGAAATTCATTAAGGGAAATGCTACCTTCAACATGTGTATACATGTGAATATACCATTGTCAGTCTGAACACTTAGTAATGGGAGGGAGGGAAATGCAAAGCCAGCAGAGGAGACAACAAGTATTGTGTGAATGTATGCCATTGTCAACATGATCTACAGTATGATGTGATACTATAATGCACCAATTAAAAAAAAGGAGGATTAAGTAAAACTTCCAGTGGTAAATATTAGGAATATATCTCCTTACCCTGATGCTGGAAAGCAAATGCCCTTTAGGAAACATATTATTCTTTTTAAAAATTGATTTATTAAGCCTGGCATAGTGGCACACTCCTATAGTTCCAATACTTGGGAAACTGAGATAGGAGGATCACAAGTTCAAGGTCAGCCTCAGCAAGTTAGTAAAACCCTCAGCAAGTTAGCAAGACCCTGTTTCATAATAAAAAATAAAAAGGCTAGGGGTGTGGCTTGAAGGTAAAATGTCCCTGAATTCAATCTGCACTACCAAAATTGATTTATTAAAGTATACTTGTTAAGCATCATGAGAAGGGGAAAGAATTCTACAGGTATTAATATTAGAGAGATTCTCAAAGAAGAAGACTCACAAAGCAAACTCTATATACCTCTTTACCAGCTTCCAACTTGCTAATAAGTGATCATAATTTTATGGTTTTTTTTAATTTTATTTTGTTAATGGAGTTGGGACTGAGGGGCATTCTACCTCTGAGCTATATCCCCAGCCCTTTTTGTTTTTTTGTTTTTTTAATTTTGAAACAGGGTACCACTAAATTGCTAAGGACAGCCTCAAACCGGAGATCTTTCTGTCCTAGCCTCTCAAAGACTGCGTGCACCACCATATCCAGCTGTGATTATAATTTTATCTTTGCTTTTGTTGTTGTCATACTGAGGATTAAACCCAGGGGCATTCTGCCTCTAAGCTACATCCCCAGCCCTACTTTCTATTTTTTTTTTTTTTTTTAAACAGGATCTCACTAGTTTCATGAGAGTTTAACTACTTGCTGAAGCTATCTTGGAACCTGTGATCCTCCTGTGTGGGCCCCCAAAGGACAGGAATTACAGATGTGCGCCACCATGCCCGGCTTGTGATTATGATTTTAATGGGAACATAGAAAAGTCTCCCCCAACACCTGACCATGTTGGTATCCTTCCACTGCCCAACTTCGAGATCTGAGATACGATAAGCAATAGTTACATTAGTGTAAGGATAAACAAACAAGAACAATTAAACATCAACTTAAAGTAAAACCACACAGACATGGTATCTTCGTCTGTTTTCTGCTGCTATAACAGAATACCACAGGTTGGGTATTCATAAAGAAAAAAAGTTTATGTCTCACAGTTCTGGAGGCTGAGTTCTAGATTAATAGAAAGGCCTCATCTGGTGAAGGCCCCCTCACTGCGTAATGAAGCAGAGGCTATCACTTGGCAAGATGGCAGCAACATACAGCTTTTTTTTGTGGGGGGGAGTACTGAGGATGAAACCCAGAGGCATTCTACCTCCCAGCTACACCCCCAGCCCTAATTTTTTTAACTCTTTATTTTGAAACAGGGTCTTACTGAGTTGCAAAAGGCCTCACTAAGTAGCTGAGGCTGGCCATAAACCCTGATCCTCCTGTCTCAGCCTCTCAAATGCTGAGATTACAAGCGTGCTCCACCACACCCAGCTCAACAAACAGCTTTTATGGCAAAGCAGCTCCCTCCAGGACTGACTGTCTGTCTTCCAAGGAAAAGTGTTAATTGACTTCTGAGGGTAGAGCCCTTAATAATGGTCACTCATGGTGGTAACTACATTTCAACATGAGTTTTGGAGGTGACACTCAAACCACAGCAGGTAGTGAGATAGTTTTCAACAAACATGACAATGTAATTCTTCTAGGAAATAAATATATTCTCAACAAATAGAACTGAAACTATAGGATATCTGTATGGAAAAAGTTAACCTCACACTGCACGAAATTAGTTCATAAAAGCTAAAACCATAAAACTTCTAGAAGAAACATAAAACAAAATTTCCATCACTTTGGACTACATCACAATTTTTCTTCCACAGAACACAAAAATATACCAGCCATATGTCAAATAAAATGTATGGGAGCCTGTTGTTCTGGACTGAACTTTTTCTTTAGGCCTCTTAACTCGACCAGCCCAAGCCAGAATGGAGTCGCCACGCTAAGGATCACGTAAGCAACTCAGACCAGTTTTCAAAAAAGCCAGAGATGTATCACAGTCAATCAAAAGGGACCCTGTCAACCTGAGCCAGAATGATACAAAAGCCCTTTCTGTTTTTATCCATATAATGAAAGTGACCTAAAATAACAACATTAATCAATTCACTTTTTATAAACATTGAATTAATCCATTTCCTGATTCTTATTCATGCTATCTAACAAAAAATAACTTTCGCGATGTCTCGAAGAGCTCTTGTTTATTTGTAGACAGAATACTTCTGGTTTCTTAAATTGGTAATAAAAAACCAATTGGATCTTTAAAACTCAATTTGCTGAGGTTTTTTTTTTTTTTTTTTTTTTTTTTTGTGTGTGTGTGTGTGTGTGTGTGTGTGTGTGTGTGTGTGTGTGTGGTACTGGGGTTCCTGGAAGCCCTTCTACCTCGGGGCTACACTCCCAGACCTATTTTTACATTTTTATTTTGAAACAGGGTCTCTTAAGCCAGCGCAGCTAGCTTCGAACCTGCACGATCCTCCTTTTTCTCTGCCTCCCAAGCGCGAGGATTACAATCGTGCGCCACCACGCCCGGCTATGATTTGCTGAGATTTTGCTCTTTGACACATTAATGAAGCTAATAACATGTTTGAAAATGAAAATTTTTTAAATTAACTCTTTTGAAAATGCCTATTAACAGGAAGTAGATAACCATGGTTCTATATCTACACAATGGAATACTACTTGGTAATAAAAAGAAATAAGGATAGACACAACATGGAAGACTCTCAAAAACGTGATCCCGAGCTAAGTGTAATGGCATGTGCCTATAATCCCTGTACCTGGGACGCTGAGACAAGAGGATCACAGGTTCAAAGTCAGCCTCAGAAACTTAGTAAGATCCTGTTTCAAAATAAAAAATCAATTGGGAGTATAGCTCAGAGGTACATGCCCCTGTGTTCCATCCCATACCACCAAAAAAAAAAAAAGTGATGCTGAACAAAGAAGCCAGAAATGAGACTACACAATACATAATTACCTTTACATGGAATTCTAGAGTAGGCTAAACTAATCCATAATAACAAAGAAACTCAATAGACGCCTAGCAGTGAGGGATTACATTGACAACTAAGGGGTAGGAAAGAATTTGAGAGGTGATGGAAATGTTCCAAATCTGGTTTGTAGTGATTATTATAAAAAGTGTATACATGCCAGGCGTGGTGGTGCATGCTTGTAATCCCCGCGCTTGGGAGGCTGAGAGAGGAGGATCGCACAGGTACGAAGCCAGCCTCAGCTACTTAGTTAGGCTCTCAGCAACTTAGTGAGACCCTGTTTCCAAACAAAATAGAAAACAGGTCTGGGAGTATAGCCCGAAGATAGAAAGCCCCTGGGTTCTACCCCCAGTACCACCAAAAAAAAAAAAAAAAGTGTATACATTTGGCAAAACTCACTAAACTATATGTTTACAATGGGCATATTTATTGTAGGGAAATTATATCTTAATATAGGTGATTTTTAAAGAATCTTTTAAATATCACCTCTTCTTCCAGCTACTGTTCTTTTTCTCTGCCCTCTTATAGCTACATTTTCAGACATGGTTGTTTAGAGTTGCTAACTCTATTTCCACTTCTCCCACATTTTGTGGGGGGACGGGTTGAACTCATTCTACCTCTGAACTAGCTCTTTTTTATTATTATTTTTTATTTTGAAACAAGGACTCACAAAGTTGCTGAGGGCCTTGATAAGTTGCTGAGGCTGGCCTCGAATCTGCAATCCTCCTTACTCAGGCTCTCAAGTACAAGGAATACAGGTGGTACCATCACACCCAGAACCTCTCCTATTTCTTTCAATTTTATTTATTTATTTATTATATATTTATTTATTTATTTATTTATTTTTGCGGTACTAGGGGTTAAAGCCAGGGACATTCTACCTTCGAGCTACACCCCAGGCCTGTTTTTAATTCTTTATTTTGAAACAGGGTCTCACTGCATAGAGGAAGCCTCACTAAGTATCTGAGGCTGGCCACAAACCTGCAAACCTGAGATTCTTCTGTCTTAGCCTCCCAAGTACTGAGATTACAAGCGTGTGCCACCACCACGCCTGACTAATCTTAATTTTTTTTAATTAGTGTATTGTAGTCATACATCTTAATGAAGTACAAGATGGTAGAGATATACATGCACACATCACTCATTTAGCCCTTCCCCAATTCTTACCCCATTCCCTCCAGGCCCTTCTCTCCTTCCTGTGTTTGGCTTAAAAGGCAGATCCATACATGGGATTGCATTAAACTGAAGAGCTTCTATAAAAGCAAAGGAAACTATCAAGAACCTCAATGGAGAGACAACATAAGGGGGAAAAATTTTGCCAATTATCCCTCCAAGAGAGGACTAATAACTAGAATATACAGAGAACTCAAGAACCTCTCCTAGTTTCAAGAGCCTGCTCCAAGTCAGGCATATAAACACACCAAGCCACCAACACTGTTCTTGTTAAATCCCTAGTGACTTCAGTTCTCCTAACTGAACTATAACTTTTGTAGTTTCTTTCTTCACCTTTTTTTATATACTTAGAGATACCCATCTCCCTTTCTTGGCAGTTCTCCTACTCCACTGCCAGTTCTTGTCTGCTTCGCTGTTTTTTTTTTCTCATCTTCCCAGCCTCCAGTGGGCATGTCCCATGCTCAGAATCCTCTCTTCCTTCTCCACCCTCATTTCCCAGGTGACCTCAGTCAGGCCCTGGCTTTATAGACTACATATAAACCAGTGACTCCAAAGCTGTGCCTTCATCCCAGACCTCTTCCTGGACTCCAGCTGACTCAGGCCAGCTGCCATCTGACATTCCACTTGGAGCTCTGAGACACATCTCAAACTCAAAGCATCCATGGTAGGCTCAATAATAGCATGTAACGACATCCGGGTCCAAATCCCTGGCACCAGCAAAGATTACTTTATGTGGCAAAAGAAACTTTGCAGATGTGATAGTTAAGGATCTTCAGATGAAGAAATCATCCTGGTTTGTCCTAGTTGGCGCTATTTAGAATCCTAAGCACCCTTGTGAGAGGGAGGTAGAGGGAGGAGAGACTGAAAAGCTGACAATGAGGTACTGACTAAAGTAAGAGGCTGACTGTGAAGGTGAAGAAAAGGGCCACAAGCCAAAGAGGGCAAGGAACGCAGTTCTAGAAGCTGGAAAGCATGAAACACATTCTCCCTTAGAGCCTGGAGGTAGCATGGCCCTCCTGACACATTAGTTTGGGTCCTGTACAATTGATCTCAGACTTCTGAACTCCAGAAATATAAAAGAATATAAAGTTGTGTTGTTTAAATCCAATAATTAGCTGGGCGTGGTGATGCACACTTGTGATCTCAGCATTCAGGAGGCTGAGACCAGAGGAGAGAGGTTCATGGACAGCCTCAGCTACTTACTGAGGCCCTCCACAACTTAGTGAGACCTTGTTTCTCACTAAGAATAAAATAAAGAATAAAAATAGGGCTGGGCATGTAGCTCGGAGGTAGAATGCCCCTGGGCTCCATGCCCAGTACCACCACCAAAAAAAAAAAAAAAAAAAAAAAAAAAATCCAATAACTAGTAGCAACAAAACACTAATACAGTGTCCTAAAGTGAACTCTGACCTCATCTCTAATTCCCCACTTTACTTTTGTTCTTGGAAATGGCTTAGGTAAAAAATATCCTGGCTTTATATTCCATGAGAAAGGGGATTTTTTTTCTTATGATCTACTGTATCTCTAAGCATAAAATATTGCCAGGCCATAGTAGATATTCCAAAAGTTATTTGCTGAGCAAATAAATAAATGCAGAAAACAGACGACAAGATCAATATAAAATTGGCCTTAACATTCCAAAGGTAAAAAGTAGATATTATATCCATGAAACAAGAATGAAATAATATATGTTGTAGTAAGAATCAATATAAAGAACTCTTTGAAACTGAAAATATCTTGGCTGAAATTTTTGAAGATTCAACATAAGGGAAGGAAAAGTAGAATGAAATAAGCTAGGATAGTAGAAAAGATTTTTTAAAATTAGGATTGACTTTTAATTCTATTCCAAAATTAGAATTGAAGCTCATGATCCAATTACCAGAGTTCCATACAGAAAGAAGAGAAGAAAAGAATTACTAAGAAAATAAAATTAAAGAATTTTCAAAACAGGAAGACACAAATCTTCATATTGAAAGAACTCACGAGTGCCCATAAAATAAATTATAAAAGACCTACATGATAGCACATGTCCATGGAATTTTAGAACACTACAGATAAACAGAAAATCTTAAGGGATTATACAGATTTAATAATAACAAGTCACAGCCGGGCGTGGTGGCGCACGCTTGTAATCCCCGCACTTGGGAGGCAGAGACAGGAGGATCGCGCAGGTTCGAAGCCAGCCGCGCACGCTGGCTTAGGAGACCCTTTTCAAAATAAAAATGTTAAAAAATAGGTCTGGGAGTGTAGCCCGGAGGTAGAAGGGCTTCCAGGAACCCCAGTACCACCAAAAACAAAATAATAATAATAATAATAACAAGTCACTTATAAAGAAAATTTGAATGAATTATACAGATTTAATAATAATAATAAGTCACTTATAAAAAATATAGAAGTATATTCTTGAGAGGGATTTTTTTTAAGAAACCCTTGTTTTCTGTCTTTTTTTGTCACTATTTGCTGTTCCTGTCCCTCTATTGCACATTTTTTTCTTTAAGACTATATTTTTCCAAGCAGTTTAACAGTTAAAAAAAAAACTGAGCAGAAGGTAGGGAGATTTCCCATGAAGCCCTTTGCCCACATCCATGTACAACTGCCCCTTCTATGGATATTCTGCCCTGGAGTGGTACATTTGTTAGAACCTATGAACTTACACCTAATTGCCACTCTATGCCCATAGTTTGCAGTAGGGGTCACTCTCGGTGCTGTGCATTCTATCTGTTTGGATAAATGTATAATGACCGGCATCTACCCAACATTAAAGTGTCATACAGAATATTTTCACTATCCCCAAAATCTTCTGACTGCACAACTTTTGTGTGTGTGTGGTCCTGGGGATGGAACCCAGGGGTATTCTACCTCCTAGCTATACCCTCAGCCCCATTTTTTATTCTTAATTTTGAAACAGGGTCTCACTAAGTTGAGGAGGAGCTCTCTAAGTAGCTGAGGCTGTCTGAGATCTGAGATCCTCCTGTCTCAGCCTCCCAAGTACTGGGATTGCACAACTTTTTAATTGAGCACTCAGTTTCATCTCAACTAAACAAAACTATGTTTCTAGTCCTGAAGTCTGACCTTGGATATGGGTGAATCTAAAAGAAACGGAAGAATTACTCTACACACTAGTGATACAGAGACCACTGGAATTATTCACTCTCAGGCTATACATTAAAATTCTAAGAAGCAATGTTTTTATACTGAAGGTAAAAAAAATAAGAGAATATTAGAAACCTGTCCTGAGAGAGATTCAAGAAGAGGATATCAGTGTACTTGCTATTTCTAACATGATGCAAAACTCACAAGATTCACACAGTGCAAGAACTGTGGCTGTGCAGAACAGCCCCAGAGCAGATGCTACCCCATCCCAAATGGCTCTGAAATAAGAATAAACAGGAGTTTTTAAATGTTTTGAATCAGCTGGGCATAGTGGTGCACGCTTGTAATCCCAGCATTTGGGAAGCTGAGACAGGAGGATCGTGGTTCACGGATAAACTCAGCTACTTCTTAGTGAGGCCCTTTACAGTTTAATGAGACGCTGTTTCAAAATAAAAAATAAAAAATAGGGCTGGTGTAGCTCAGAGGTAGAATGTGCCTGGGATCCATCCCCAGTACTGCAAAAAAATTTTAAAAAATGTTTTGAATCACCGAGTCATCATTAAAATAAATCCATGGCTTCTCACAGTGGCTCTTTTTTTTTTTTTTCCTTTTTCTTTTCTTCTCCCTGCCTCCCCCCGCCCCCAGGACTGAACCCAGGAGCATTCTATTTCCGAGCTACATCCTCGGCCCTTTTTTTTTTACTTTTTATTTTTTATTTTGAAACAGGGTCTTGATAAATTGCTGAGGCTGTTCTCCAACCCGTGGTCCCCCTGTCTCCTAAGTACTGGGATTACAGTCATGGGCCCCATGCTGGGCTCACAGCGGCTCTTTGAAAACACGGTGTACATTTAGAAGTAGGCATTTCCATTTGCTTACTAAAATTTAATCTCATTTCTTTACTATGCTTATATTGTACAAGTAATTGAAGACAGTTTGAGGAAAAGTGACATTAGGGGTTGAGTGATCCAAGGAAAACTCACCAGGGAAAGAAAATTGATCCCAGGGACCCCAAGTTCTAGAGGGATACAGAAGGAAAAGGAAATGCGCTTTGCAGGCAAGGTGTCTTTGATGGTGATGACGAGCAATAAACTCAATGAAAAAGTGACCTTCAGTACAATGTCCTTGTCATTCTCAGCAACGTCCAGGTAACCCCTGCTGCCGACCAACCTCTCCACTTCCCGAGGCAGCCAACTCTCAAATATTCCTGCTAACTAGAAACAGAATTCTGAATAATACGCTAGGATTCTGAGTGTCTTTGTTTTCAATTAGCAGTCTAGCCTTGTGTGTTTTTTTTAAATTCTTTCTTTTCCTTCCATTATTTTTAACTATAAAGATCCCTGTACAAAATGTTAACATTATCGTCATCTTACAGAAAAAAAAAAAAATTCCATACCCAAATTGAGAAGAGAATCATAATTTCTCGCTCTCCTTTGGGGAAAAGTAATGAAGAAGAGCTTTGTTTTTGCTATCTTCTGATCTTCCAAGCTGGAGAGGGCTGGAAATGGAATCACTTAAATAACAACTCAGCTTGTTTCCCCTCGCAAAACAGAATAATAGTGGGAACATGTTGGTGACTCCAAGCAAGTGTTTCTAATTAGAGAAGAAGCTGGGCTGAGGTAAGCTCCGGGGAGAGCGGGCCGCAGTCGCCTGAATTCTGCTTGTGAAGGTCGCCACCTGCTGAAGACTGTGCGGTACTGCAGGTGACTTGAAAGAAGATTCGGGAGAAGGAAAAGGCGCAGGCAATACATCGCTTCTCGGCCTTTTGGCTAAGATCAAGTGTAGTATCTGTTCTTATCAGTGTAATATCTGATACGTCCTCTATCCGAGGACAGTATATTAAATGGATTTTTGTGACTAGGAGTTGGAATAGGAGCTTGCTCCGTCCCCTCCACTCATCGGCCTGGTATTGCAGTACCTCCAGGAACTTCTGTTTCAAGATTAGATTGATATACTTAGCCTTAGAACGTTCTCCTTTGAGACGTTACTCACCTACTTCGGCAATACTTACTTGGGAACTACTAGAAGAACAGGAGTGCTACTTTTCCTCCTGACTTAGTAATGGACATTCTGAGCCGTTCCCTTCTGACAGCCTCAGCCACTACTTAGTGAGACTCTGTTTCAAAATAAAGAGTAAAAACTAGCCTGCCTGTCCTGGAGACACCAAAGCCCCCATTTTGCCCACACATGCACCTCTTCCTCTGCCCCCTTAAAAGCAATGCTCCCGCATTTCCACCGCATTCGTTTCAGTACATGAACTGAGCGCCCAACTCTGTTCCTGGCACTAACAGTAGGAGAAAGATGAGAAGACAGACCGAGTCTAGCAGAGCACAGTAATGACATAACCACGCCTGTGCTGGGTTAAGAGGACAGAGACTCTGCATCAGGGCTGTGAGAACCTAAACAAGGCCAGCCGGGCCAGTCTGCAGGTGACAGGAAGCCGGTCGTGGGTTCCAAATGAGGAAGTGGCAAAGATTTGGTCAGGACATGTTGGCTTACGGTAGAGGAGCACACTAGGAAACCTCAGGCAGGCTTCTACCTCTTAACAGCTATATTTCTTTGGACAAGCCACTTGAATTCTTGATCTCTTTGCCCATACATAAAATGGGGAAACTGAGAATTAAAGGAGCAAACCCCAGCCGGGCATGGTGGCGCACGCTTGTAATCCCCGCGCTTGGTAGGCAGAGACAGGTTCGAAGCCAGCAGCGCTGGCGTAAGAGACCCTGTTTCAAAAATATAAAATAGGTCTGGGAGTATAGCCCGGAGGTAGAAGGGCTTCTAGGAACCCCAGTACCACCAAAAAAAAAAAAGAGCAAACCCCATATAAAAAAGGATATGTACAATAAGTCTTAGTCAACATTACTTTTGATATTATTAATCCTCTCTGCCTTTATGTCCCAGTATGGATATCGAGAAAGGAAAACAGAGATGATCTGTATCTCGCTGGGATTGCTTCATTCCACTTATATGCCCTATATTACCGAAAGGGGGGGGGGTTGGTAGTGGGGGATTAAACCTAGTACCAAATCCTACCTCTGAGCCACACCCTAGCCCTTTCTATTTTGTATCTTGAATCAGGGTCTTGTTAAGTTGCTGAGTCTTGGCTACACTGCTGAAGCTGTTCTCGAACCTGTGATCCTCTGATCTCAGCCTCCCAAGTACCAGGATTAGAGGTGTGAGCCAACACCATGCCCGTCTCTATTACTAAACTTTTGGATTCCAGAAGGATCATAGGATCCATTCTAACACAGAAGCAAATAAAAACGGAAATACTATTAGAACTCTCTCTTGGCCAGCTTGCTGGAAACTGGACCATTTATTTTTATCATTAATTAGGTGGGAAAATGTGTTTGAATTCAAACAGAATTAATTAAACAATCCTTCTGAATACAAGGTGTTAGTTATATTGGACTCTGTCAATTTTTACACACAGTTATTATATAGATGAGAACATTGTTTCACATACAGTGGAAGGCAGCCAGAGTGTGCAGTCATGGCTATAGGTGAGCATAGCTGTTACACCCAGAAAGGACCAGAGAGACACAAGTTCTGGCTAAATTACTGAGGCTGGCCTCCAATCTGTAATCTTGTCTCAGCCTCCCAAATACTGGGCTTACAGGCATGCTCCACCACACCAGGCTTGGAGCCCCTTAATCATTGTTTCCTTTCTTAAATCCTATTAAAGTGCTGCCCTTAGCTGGGGATGGTTTTCTCTTATAAGCTTGTGTTATGATCACAGGACCAATCTATATGTGTAGGGGACAATTTGCACTCAACCTATCTGAATAACTGGGTAATTCAAACAAATTTCTGGTTTGATTTTTTTAAAATAAACTTAATTGTGTGCCTAAAATGAGATCTGGGACATCAAGACTTTTAACCCTGTACAGGATTATTTACAAACATAGGAGAAAACCCTATACATCCAGAAAAAAATATTGGAAGGAAATGAATTAAAATGTATAAAAGCCAGGCGTGGTGGTGCAAGCTTGTAATCCCCGCGCTTGGGAGGCGGAGACAGGAGGATCGCGCAGGTTCGAAGCCAGCCGTGCTGGCTTAAGAGACCCTGTTCCAAATAAATAAAAAAAAGTCTGGGAGTGTAACCCGGAGGGATAAGGGCTTCCAGGAACCCCAGTACTACCAAAAAAAAAAAAAAAAGTATAAAAGCTGATTGGTTTCTTTTTATATATTTTCTATGTTTTTCAAATTCTCTTTGGTTTATAAGTTTTATATACAGAAGAAATTTTTTTGTGTGTGGTACTGGGGATGGAACCCGGGGGCATTCTACCTCCAAGATACATCCCCAGCCCTATTTTTATTCTTTATTTTGAAACAGGGACTCACTGAGTTGCAAAGGGCCTCACTAAGTAGCGGAGGCTGTCTGCAAACTTTGATCCTCCAGTCTCAGCCTCCCAAATGCTGGGATTACAAGCATGTGCCACCACGCCCGGCTAGGAAAAAATATTTTTAACATGGTGGAGGGAAGGCATATATAATTCTTCATTCTAAAGTGCCCTGAAATATCAGAGGAACGAGGATTTTTTTTTTTTTTTTTACTTTTTAACTGCCTAAAGGCAGTCTAATTCACTGAAATTCAATTCCCAGAAAACTATTTCAATCAATTGCCAAGTCAATTTAGAGCAAATTGATTTTCAGAAAAAAAAGGACCTTGAACTGCATTGTCCAAGTGTTTGATAAAAATATGCCTCTTATGGAATAAGTAGTAGTGTGTGTGGGCGATGAATAAATACAAGTTCTGTCTCCTTGCTTCATCTGAATTAAATTCCTATTATTTATCTGAAAAGAGTTCAGTGGGTTTTTTTTGGTAGTACTTTACACATGCTGGGCAAGCACTCTACCACTGAGCTATATCTTTTGTCCTCCCTCTCCCCTTTTGTAGTTTTAGTTGAGTAAATTCGGACTGGCCTCGAACTTATAATCCTCCTGCTTTAGCTTCTCCAGCAGCTGGGATTATAGGCATGCGTCACCTCACTGGACTTGAGATCAGCCACCAGTTCTCAAAGAGGGCCCTCCAGGGGGTCACTGGAACAAAATATAGATACATAAAAGAATGAAAATTCGTCACTGCATCTTTCTGTTTATTTGCTTAAAGAAGGTAGATTCTGGGAAAGGGAGAGTTTTTGTTTTGTTTTGTTTTGTTTTCAGAAAAAAGGGGATAATAAGCCAAATATGTTTGGGAACCTGTGGAAAGACTCCTAAGGAAGCAGCATCTTTCTGTTTTGACAGACTCATCAGTGTCTGAGACCTTACTCCGCCCGTATCATGCTCTTTGGAACAGGCAGGGAAAGGTTGAGTATCTCCAACACAGCTTCCCAGGATCACTCTTGCCTCATTAGGCAATATTGAACATATGCAGTAATCCTTTCCACAAAAGAAGCTGTTTCTGTCATAAACAATCTCCTTTTTACATTCCTATAGTTACATGGCTCATGTGATTTATCCACAAAGCCATGCACCAAAAACCCATAAATTCCTGGGCTATTTAACACGATCAATCCTAGACAGACCAGCTATATCCTGGTATGCTTAACACAAGGGACTGTCCAGTTAACTTCTGAAAGGTCCAGGGCTACCTTCCTCCACCTTCAACTCACAGCCCTATCCCAGCCTGACCAGCTAAGAGGAACAGTTCCCTGGCCCCCCTCATCCCAGCTCCTCTGTGGCCAGAGAGGCCATGCCAGGAAGGCAAGCTGAGAAGGCCAGGGATCAGTCCTCCTCTTAGCACCCTGCTCATCTACAGAGGTGTCACTCTGAGAGAAGGGGGCCCACGACCCTGCCCAAGCTCTGCATCAGGAGCAGAGGCTTTTCCCAGGGGGTGATGAGGCAGGACATAAGAACAGAAGTCTTACACTCTCTCCCTGAAGGAATGGTATCATTTGGAAGAGAGTTCAAGTCCAACAGCACTGGCACTGTTGAAACCCATAGAGATTTTATTGGTAAGCAATTAAGAAGAGGCTGGTAGCTTTATCAAAGCAACAAGCTAAATCAGACCAGTAAGTAGAAGCTTAACAGAGAGAACTAGAGAAGTCTCCAGGGTCGAAACAAAACTCACAGACTGGTCTTAAAGACTGCTCCTGCAGTGGGACTCACACTGGGGGCAATTTATATCCCAGGGCATTGTTGAAAACACAGAACAATTGGCTGAGAACTAGGGAGGCTTACTAGCTGGGTCTGATACCAACAGAGGTGGAGGGCAAAACAGAGATCAGGGAAAGAGATAGAGCAAGCCTTGTCAGCACTGTTGACATCCCAGGGTGACTGTGTGCATGACCAGTGTTGTAACGATGGGGGGGGGGGACAGACTTCCAGTCAAATCACTAGACATGTACGAAGAAAATGACACAAGGAAGTAACTTAAATCCACAGGAGCAAATGAACAGAACCAGAAAGAGCAAATAGAGAAATTAATATAACACACATTATGTGCAAAGGATTAAAAACCCTTTCTGGGCTGGGGTGCAGCTCAGTGGTAGAGCACTTGTCTAGCATGTGCAGGTTCTGGGTTCAATCCCCAGAACTGCAAAAGAAAAAGAAAGAAGAAGACCCTTTTCTACGAAGCAGATTGGGCATAGCTCAGTCTTCTGCAGGCCTGATAAAGGCGGTAAGAAGTTTGGCTTCATGGGAAACAATAACACTGGGGTGCAGGCACCTCTCTTTGACCTCTTTCTGGCCACACCCTGATAGTACAAAGGCTGGTCGTACTCTATTTGCCTTGTGATCTTAAGTTGATCACCCCAATTCCTGATTGCTCAACAGATCGAATGTCAGCTATGATCCTGAGCACCATGGTTTCAGGATGAAGATGGCGGTTGGCAAACTGCATCCAGATTGGGAAGGACTATAAAGGAATTCCGGGTACCTGAATAGACAACATAGCCGTGAGTCTCTCTGAGCATGGTGACTCTACTCATTGGAATGCGATCCTGGAAGTTCGTTGAACTGTTACAAGAAATGTTTAGCCACCGTGAAGTGTGAGGCTTAGGAGCCCTGGTAGCTCTTGTCCTGCCTAATATGTGTCCCCTCTCCTGGCCTGAGATCTTTCCTGATGCCTGCTGCCACCCTACAGATGAGCTGTGCTTCCTGTCTGACACCCTTCAGCCGGAGCCAAGACTCTTTTGATAGTCTTGGGTCTCCATGTTTCATTGATGGGCATTGCAGAAACAGAGTAGTAAGTAAATACTACTTTGCAAAATGTGAATCATTCCATAAAGACCACTTTGGAACCCACTTTTTTTTTTGTTTGTTTGTTTGTTTGGTGGTACTGGGGTTCCTGGAAACCCTTCTACCTTTGGGCTACACTCCCAAACCTATTTTTTTTATTTGGAAACAGGGTCTCCTAAGCCAGCACAGCTGGCTTCGAACCTGCCCGATCCTCCTGTCTCCACCTCCCAAGAGCGGGGATTACAAACGTGTGCCACCACGCCCGGCCTAGGAACCCACTTTTGTCACCAAAATATGGCAACCTTTCTGGTGTTAAATATTCTCTATTATTTGTAATAATTATATAATATCTGTTCAATGAATATATCATAATTTACTGTATGTAATATTGGACATAAAGTTTTTTCTTCTCTTTTTATTTCTTTAAGAAAAAAATATGTAGGATGTCAAATAGTTTGACGTATCTGTGATTATTCCAAGGATATGTTTATAGAAATGGAAGAGTCATATATATTCTGTTTAGATTTAGGCTAGTCTTGTAATTCTGCAAAAACCTGTGACTATTTGAGATGAATGAGTTTTTTCAGCTCTTCAGTTCACTAGGTGGAGTCTTTATCCATATTTATTTTTCAGTGGTCTAGAGCCATATTTGTAATATTAAGTAGGTAGTAAATATTATCTTCCAGGAAGCATCCATAAAATAAATCCACTTCACCAAGATAAATATACAGCTTAATAACTTTATAAATCTAACAGTCATGGTGTTTGGTTTAGAATTAAAATGAGTTTAGAGTTTATACCTTTTTTTCTTACCAGTGAAATTTGAGCAAAAAGAAATTCCTCTGATTCCTGAAGCATGCTGATAACCTCTTCTAAAATTAGAAGTAATTTATAACTAAATGTTCTGTACTATACAGCTGTGTATCCATATGGCCCTGGTGCTTTATCACCTGGTGTGTCTTGGAGGGTACTTTTTAAGCATCTCTTTTCATCCACAGCTCTGTGGATGAAAATTTATTTAATTTCCCCTTGCATCTTTCCTTAATAATTTCAAAACTCTACAAGCACACAAAATAAATTTCACCATCCTACATACTGTCTTCCAGGAGTTATATTTATAGGGGCCACAAATCAATAAGAAACTTCCCAAAGAATTTTTCTTAAATTCTACTTAGAATTTATCTATCCTGATGATGAGATAAACTTACACTGATATCAAAAATTGACTTTCATTCCAGGTGAAAATATGCCTTAAAGATCTTTCTGTAAAGAACCTGTTTGTGGCCTCCAAAATTTCTTCTCAAAGAAGACACCCTTTCTAGGGAGTTATAGTGTCTCAAGGAGCGATATGAATAGGTCAATTCAAACAAGCATCTCTCAGGCCTCCCGTGACTTTAGACCTCATAGCAATAAGAAAATACTGCTTGCCTTTGTTGTATTCCAACAAGGGTAAAAAGGATGCGCTCATCTGGAAAGACCAGAAATCTAGGGCCACAGCTGCTAGTATAATTCTCAGTGTTCCCAGGTGGGAGTCTTTGGTCTCGGGTCATCCCAAGAGTGTCTTGGAGGGCTTTTACTGCCACGGTCCACAGCAGCTGAGACTCGAGGGCATGATTATGAGAAAGGCAGGAGGTGTAATTATTTTTAACGACTTGTGTAAGTCCAAATGAAGGGAATCCCACATCCACCAGGGGTGCAAAAATGCAGCACGCAAGCCAGGCATGGTGGCGCACCCTTATCATCCCAGCATTAGAGAGGCTGAGACAGGAAGATCTCGGTTCCCAGCCAGCCTCAGCTACTTAATGCGGTCCTTTGCAACTCAATGAGACCTTGTTTCAAAATAACGAAAAAAATTGGGCTGGGGGTGTAGCTTGGAGGTAGAATGCCCATGAGTTCCATCCCCAGTACCACAAAAAAAAAAAAAGTAGTATACATGTGAAATGGCATAACCTGGACACTTAACTCAGGCAAAACCTGAGAAAATAGCACTGGTGACCTTGGAGAGGTGGCTGTGCGAGAAAAGGGGAAAGTTTATCATGGGCTTTAGTCTTTCTACCATCCACATCCCCACCGGTAAACCAAGTCACCAGCCAGTCTTGATGGAGATGAAAGGATCATGGTGAAAGGATCATTTTATGATCCCATAAAAGCAGGTCAGTTTCCTGAATTTGGAGGAGATGGAGGGTGAAGGGGCGCTTCCTACCGCTGTTGGGTATGATGTTGTGGTACTGGAGCTCGAAACCAGGTTGGTTCTTCCTATGAGCTATACGCCCACCCCTTCTTATTTTTTTTATTTTGAAAGAGGGTCTTGCTAAGTTTCTGCCCACTGACCTCAAACCTGCAACCTTCCTCTTAGTCCTCAAGAACTAGGATAACAGATGTGTACCACCGTGTCCAGCTACGATGGTACCCATTCTAAAGCGAACCTTCACTGCAGACTGGAAGTCATCTAGTTGAGGTTTGTGCTTAGTATTTAGTGTGTGTGTGTGTGTGTGTGTGTGTGTGTGTGTGTGTGGTACTGGGGGTGGAACCCAGGGGCTTTTCTACCTCCAGGCTATACTCCCAGACCTATTTTATATTTTATTTGGAAACAGGGTCTCACTAAGTTGCTCCGAGCCTCACTAAGTAACTGAGGCTGGCTTCGAACCTGTGTGATCCTCCTGTCTCAGCCTCCCAAGCGCGGGGATTACAAGCGTCCGCCACCACGCATGGCAGTATTTAGTGTTCTTAATCCACAGAGAAAAGAACTTTGGCCAGCCGTGATGGCGCATGCTTGTAATCCCCGCGCTTGGGAGGAGGAGACAGGGGGATCGGGCAGGTTCAAAGCCAGCCTCCCTGGCTTACGAGACCCTGTTTCCAAATAAAATATAAAAATTAGGTCTGGGAGTGTATCTTAGAGGTAGAAGGTAGAAGGGTTCCATCCCCAATACAAAAAAAAAAAATTATTTTTTGAAGGGTCTAAACTCTCTCCAATGTTTTCTTTAACTCAGTGCATCTAATTAAATACCAAATAATGCCTACCTTTATGTAGTTAAGTCTTACCCAGGTTCTGACAGCATGAAGCATATTGTAAGTATTTATTTTTAGTAATATAAGAGGAGCCACAGAAAAATTACATCCTCTGTATATTATTCCCTTTGCTTTATAAATACAACATCTTGCTGCATGTTGTGGCATATGCTTCTAATCCACAGTACTTGGGAGGCTGATCCAAGAGATCTCAGGTGCATGGCCAGCCTCAGCCACTTAGTGAGGCCCTCCACAACCGAGTGAGACCCTCTTCAAAAACAAAAAATAAAAAATAAGGTTGGGGTGTAGCTTGGAGGTCGAAAGCCCCTGGGTTCCATCCCCAGTATGGCAAAAAATAAAACTACCAAATAAAAAACAAAGACAACATCTCAGAACACAAGAATTAAAGCCTGCACCTTTTCTATAAATGATATTTCTGTTTACTTCCTTGGAAAGAGGAATGTATAAGATTATCCAGCAGTGGGACAGTATAAACCTATCCAAGAGCACTGCTGCTGGAAACAAACGCTTTCAAAGGTTCTTTTGAAAGCGTTTGTTTGATTCTTTTTATTCTTTTTGTAGGCAAAAACAAAAAGATGATTGAGGCCAAGAGAAAAAGAATAAAGGAAAAAAGGAATAAATGGAAACCGTGAAGAGGCAGCATAAGGAATTCAGGGTGAGAAGGGTCATGGAGCCACAGATCACCAGCACCCACCCTTCACGTCAACACGGGGATCATCTCAGAGCTGAGTTCAGCGTAAACAAGGGGAGATGGTATTCCTGCAGGAGCAGCTGATTAGTGACTGGAGAGTGGCCTCTTTCCAGGCCCTCGGTCTCCTGACCTTGGGCTCCTTAAGCCCGGGGAGCCGGCAGCTGGCCTCTGCCATCCGTCGCCTGATGGATCCCTCTGGTCTCTCTTCACTAGGGGGTCCACCGTGTCCAGTGTCTACTGTCTTCTAAAAATTCTGCAATTTTGACAAAAAATCATGCATATTGTTGAGTGGAGGATAGAGGCAAGAGCTATTGGGCTTAGAATCATAGAGTCATATAGATGTTCAGAGTTTAAGAGAGCTTGGAAGCAAGCATGTATGGGTGAGTGTGGGTGCTTCTGTAAACCTTGTTCTCTTCTTTGACGGTCACTAAAGGCAAAGCACCCAACTCACCTGTTCACCAGGGCTTCCTGCTGGCAGGGACAATCTTGAAGTATTGGAGCTTGTCAACTCTTACTAAAATATTTGCATGGACAGAAGCAGGTACAAGCTGGAGAAAGTGACATGCTGCCCGCAATAGTGACATCTGGTGGTTTCTAAGTCCTACTGCACCTCTCAAAGGCAAGAAATAAAGTCTAGATGTTAAGTATAAATATGTGGAGAAGCAGCACCGGGCGTGGTGGCGCACGCTTGTAATCCCCGCGCTTGGGAGGCGGAGACAGGAGGATGGCACAGGTTCGAAGCCAGCCGCACTGGCTTTAGAGACCCTGTTTCCAAATAAAAATATAAAAAGTAGGTCTGGGAGTGTATTCCAGAGGTAGAAGGGCTTCCAGGAACCCCAGGACCACATATATATGTGTGTGTGTGTGTGTGTGTGTGTGTGTGTGTGTGTGTGTGTGTGTATATATATATATATATATATATATGGAGAAGCATACATGAGTGGCATTACATGAGTTCTAGAAAAGACCCTCATAATGGTAAGATTCTATAACTTTCACTCAAATGTGTATGTTTCTTACTATGTTATAAATCATGACGAAGAACCACTGTGATATAATCCCTCTAAACAGAAAGCAGCTAGACAAATATCCTAACATTTTAATTACAAGAGGTGTGGCATGTCCCCAAGAAGTGCTTTGACTTAGATTTGTTTCCTCTTGTCAGATCTGTGGCCTGATGAGTGCATGTCCAGCCAGGCTACCCCACCCTATACACCGGCACCGTGATTTTAAAATTCTATGGACATGGCTGGGCGTGGTGGTGCACGCTTGTGATCCCCGCGCTTGGGAGGCAGAGACAGGAGGATCGCGCAGGTTCGGAGCCAGCTGCGCGCGCTGGCTTAGGAGACCCTGTTTCCAAAATAAAAAAATGTAAAAATAGGTCTGGAAGTGTAGCCCAGAGGTAGAAGGGCTTCCAGGAACCCCAGTACCACCAAAATAATAAAAAATAAATAAATAAATAAAATTCTATGGACAGTTGGGCCTGGTACCACATGACTGGACTTGGAAGGCTAAGGAGGAAGACTGTAGGCTTGAGAATAGCCTCGGCAATGTAATGAGACCTTATTTCAAAATAAAAATAAAAAAGATCTGGGGGTATATCTCAGGTTCCATTTCTAGTGCAAAAGAAGGAGAGAAGGAAGGAAGGAGGAAAGGAGAAAGAAAGTTATATGGGCAGATAACATCTGCCCATATAACTGGAACTGGAACAATAAAAAATGTCACAAGCCAGGCGTGGTGATGCACACTTATAATTCCAGTACTTGGGAGGCTGAGACAGGAACATCACAGATTTGAAGACAGCTTCAGCAAGTAGTGAGATTCTCATCAATTTATCGAGACTCTATTTAAAAAAATTTTTTAATATGCCTGGGAATTAGGTGTGGTGGTGCACACTTATAATCCTAGTACTTGGGAGGCTGAGACAAGAGGATCACAGGTTCACAGTCAGCCTCAGAAACTTGTGAGGCCCTCTGTAAGTTAGTGAGACCCTGTTTCAAAAATAAAGAATAAAAAAAAAAAATGGGCTAGGAATCAAGCTCAGAGGTTGAATGCCCCTGGGTTCTATCACTAGTAACACACACACACACACACAAACACACACACACACACAAAAGAAGGCTGAGGGTATAGTTTGAAGATAGATAGAATGCATCTGGGTTCAATCCCCAGTTTAAAAAAATAAATAATAAAAATTAAAATATATATAGATATAAATATAAAATAATAAAATATATAATAATAAAATAATAAAAATATAATAAGAATAATGTCACTATCCATCTAGGGGATTGAAGATAGAAATACCCCATGTGTGAAGTAGAGAAGTAACAAACATGGACTCTGTACACAATAAAGTTTTGAAGAAACAGATTCAAGGAAGAGGCAGACAAATTGGCTAAAAGGAAAGAACAAAAGCAATGTGGAAAAAAAATGCCAGAAAGCATGAAAGAAAGATAAGAAAATCAATTTAGAAGGAGGCTGACAGTGGGACTTGATCCTGGGGCCATGTTGGTTCCTGTCCTTCCTTGGGCTTGATTGTTCTTTAAATTAAAAAAAAGTCACAGAGGAAATGAGTGATCTACACACACACACACACACACACACACACACACACACACACACAGAGTCTTTATTTCTCCCAATTAATATATTGAAATAAAATAAAATATTGAACTTTTTCGCAAACCTAAATCTTTCCTTCCTTCCTTCCTTCCTTCCTTCCTTCCTTTCAGTACTGGAGATGAAGCCTAGGGGCATTGTACCTCTGAGCTACTCCCCCAGCCCTGTTTTTTTATTCTTTATTTTGAAACAAGGTCTCACTGAGTTGCAAAGTGCCTCACTAAATAGCTGAGGCCTGCCGAGAACTGCGATCCTCCTGTCTCAGCCTCTTGAATGTTGGGATTACAAGCATGCGCCACCACGCCTGGCTTTAAATTTTTCTTTTCGGGCCAGGATGTAGCTCAGTGGCAAAGTGCCTGCTTTGCAGGTGTGGCACTCTGGGTTCGTTCCCTGGTTCCAAAAAAGACAAAAAAGACAAAAAAAAAAAAAAAAAAAAAAAAAAGAACCCCTTTAAAAAAATTTTCTTTTCATACTGCATTGATTCCCAAACACTGGTTTTCTGATTTCCTTATTTGTCTTAAAACCTCAACATTCATAATAGAGAAGGCTTCTTGCTTAAACTGTGTGTTAACGCTGGGCGTGGTGGCGCATGCTTGTAATCCCCGCACTTGGGAGGCTGAGACAGGAGGATCGCACAGGTTCAAAGCCAGCCTCAGCTACTTAGTGAGGCTCTCAGCAACTTAGTGAGACCTGTTTCAAAATAAATAAATAAATAAATAATTGGTCTGAGGGTATAGGGTGTAGCTCAGAGGTAGAATGCCTCTGGGTTTAATTCCCAGTACCACAAAAAAAAAAAAAAAAAAAAAAGAGAGAGAGAGAGAGAGAGAAAAGAAAAAGAAAGAAAGGCCACTTTGCTTCTGCATCGGCACTAATTTAGAATCAAGCTTGTCATGTTCAAGTCAGCTCACACGTCTGTCTTCCCGCCCACCTACCACACCTGTTCGCCCTGTATTGGCCAGCCTCCTCCCTGGAACCTGAGCAAGAAAGCAGAGAGCCATTGAAGACCCCTCTCATGTCTCACATACAATTCGGTGCCACTTTATTTGTTTAACTTAAAATTATAATCCCAGTATTAGGGAAGCTGAGACGGTAGGGTCGCAGGTTCAAGGCCAGCCTCAACAACATAGCAAGACTCTCAGCAACCCAGTGAGACCCTGTTTCAAAACTAACAAAAAAAAGAAAAAGAAAAAACTAAAAAAAAAAAAAAGGCTGGGGATATAACTCAAAAGTAGAATGTCCCTGGGTCTAATCCCCAATAACACACACACACACACACACACACACACACACACACACACACACACACTTGCAGAAGCATAAATCTCAGTAACCAATGTGTCATTTTCTTATACATGGCTTCATTGCTTTAGACTAAAATAGAAATGCTTTTTAGAGAGTTAATATATTTAATTTTATCATTTCTATCACCAGTGTTGACAATTAAGATCAATAGGCATCTTTTCCTATTATAATCTGATTTGGCTATAAATCAAAAGCATGAGGGTCACAAGTCAACAATTGACTTATCCAACAAATTGTTTGATTAAATATTATGTGTCAGGCACTCTGGCTACAATTAAATGGCATTCATGCCACAATAAACGGATGAAAACTAACAGGTAAAGAAAAAACAATGAGTCTTGTCTAGGATAAAGAAATGAGAAAAGGATTTGTATCTATCTTCTGAAATAAATGAGTATCACAAAAATGTAAGAAATTTAAATTGTGCCTGCTGTCATGAAACAGAAAAATTCATTCTAATTCATGATTTATGTGCAAATGTCGCATAAATGAATTAAAGTAAATATTAAGCCAGGCATGGTGGTGCACGCTTGTAATCCCAGCATTTGGGAGGCTGAGACCAGAGGATCTCAATTCGCGGACAGCCTAAGCTACTTAGCGAGGCCCTCTGCAACTCAGTGAGACCCTGTTTCAAAATAAAGAAAAAAAATCGGGCAGGGGGTGTAGCTCGGAGGTCAAATGTCTCTAGGTTCCATCCCCAGACCTGCAAATAAATAAATAAATAAAGTAAATATTAATTCCAATTCTTTCAGCGCCACCCATAAAAACAGTAGTTGAATAGAGAGAAGATAAGACGCAGCTTTTCTAAGAGGAGGGTGGTAAAACCAACCATGGAATATCAAAATTATTCCATGGTGCTGGGCATGGTGGCTCACGCTTATAATCTCAGTACTTGGGAGGCTGAGACAGGAGGATCACAGGTTTGTGGCCAGCCTCGGCTACTTAGTGAGACCCTGTTTCAAAAAATAGGGCTGGGTGTGTAGCTCGGAGGTAGACTGCCCCTGGGTTCCATCCTCAGTACCACAAAAAAATAAAAAATAAAAAAATAAAAATCCCTGGCAAAGACCAGGACACAGAGTAGACGGATCCTGTGTCAGTGGCTATGTCCACCTGCAACCAACCAAAGTATCCTTGGTGCTAAAAGGACTTGACAAGATTCTGAACTCCATGTCCTTTTTTTTTTTTTGCAGGTCTGGGGGTGGAATCCAGGGACATTTGACCTCCGAGCTACACCCCCTGTCCTATTTTTTATTATTTATTGTTGAAACAGGGTCTCACTAAGTAGCTGAGGCTGTCCGTGAACCGCGATCCTCCAGTCTCAGCCTCCAGAATGCTGGGATTGCAAGCGTGCGCCACCACGGCCGGCTGCTCCATATCCTTTCAGCAAGATCAAGGCCATCTGAGCCTCAGGTGGCCTCCTATTTGTTGAGCTAGCCTTCCTCCTCACTCTCCCAACAAGACAGGCTCTTTATTCTTTCAAAGATCATGGTTCCCTAAACAACATCAAAGCCAGATATTTAGAATCTGTTTTCAAAAAACAAAACTCAAGGATGAAAAGGAGGGAGAGAAAAGGCTTCAAAGCCTCCCTTATTTGGGATGCTAAACTGCTTCTGAGCCTACTGAATTCAGAGACTTGAAGCCCCACCTTTGGAGATGTTGTGTCCCCACCTGGGGGAGCCACCTGACTCCTTTGAGGTGAGAATATGACAATTAACCTAGTGGTATGAAATTTGAATAGAAAGGAAATTGCGCTGTATCTCACATATGGTGCTCTATAAATGTCCAAAATTATGTCATCCAAAGCAAGAAGGGAGGAGGGGCTGCAATTAGATGGATGAGGAAGAGGCAGTTGAGAAAACAGATTAATGATGCCTTTGACACAATCAGCCTGAGAGGAATACTGGTTTCCATGACGACCAAACCACTTAACCTAAATTAACAAAGCTGTTAAAAAAAGAAAAACTTAAAAGACGGGGAGGGGGAAAGACAGAGGATCCTCTTTGGGGAAATTAAGTGGCCTGTCCCATCAGCGCCTGTGTGAGGTGCTTGTATTAACTACATGTCCGTAGGGTGTGTATTCTCTTACACTCTCTGGTTCCCAGTAATTAGTCTTCAGAAGCAGTCCAAAGATGTTGAGAAATTGCAACTAATTAGCACAATTTTCTAATAGAACAGCCTTACTCTCCTGATGCAGCCTGTGCTAACAGTAAGGACGGGAATAGACAAAAGGCCATGTCTTGCTTTTCCCAAACTTTGTGTCCACACATGTCACGATCCCAAGATCTTCCTGGAACCTCTGGCTCAGAATTAGGCAGGTCAGGCCCGATTCTGGAATTCTGTGTGTAGAAGAGAGGAGCTGTATGTGCCATAAAACATGCAGGCCATTCCATTTATAATATGAAGTCAAATAATAAAATGTTTCCTTATGCATGATTCAATGCTTCCTATATAACTAAAGGAATGATATTTTACTGAGTTGCTCTTAAGATAGTGTAGAACTATCTTTAACTTTCCCTGGTTTGGAGGTGAGTTTGCCTGAGATGCAGGGAGTGTGAGTGGAGCTGCATCTGATGGAGAAAGAGAGAAGGGGGACGTCAGCACAGTTCATCACCGGTAGCTTGTGGTACATCACCAAGTCCCTCACTACTGCTAGAGGGCAAACACCAAAGACCACTCAGATTTAAACCGAACAGAAAGTCTTTATTAGTCAGCCATTGACTACACTGCAGGGTATTTAGTCCTGATGGTAGCCACGAGCTGTCTCTCAGGGTTCCTTTTATATGTCAAAATCACAAGCTCAGGAGTAAAGTTTAGGTTCTCACAAATGTGGACAACTCCCAACAGTTTTTTTTTTTTTCCAGCAGGTGTGCAAGTCCAGTGGAAAGTACAGAAAGCAGGAACAGCATTGTGCAGGAGCTCAACAATCCATGTCGGTCCCTTCTATTGACCACTTTTTTATTGTCTCAAGGATAGAAAGTTCCTAATGGCCTTTGTTTCTCTGCAGGTGCAAGCTAAGCAGGAGTGACAGAAGCCAAACAGGCAGTTATGCATGACTAGCAAGGTACCTAGTGATGAACGTTAGTTCTCAGGCTGACGAAGAGTAGTGTCTCAGGGTCACCTAGGGTAATACCATGGCGTTACTGATGCTAAGGCCTAGGCTCACTTTATCATACTCCTTCACTTTCTGCTGGGCCTGAGGATCAGGCTAAAGAATGGGGATTTTGTTATACTACCTTTTTGTTGTTTCTGTTCAAAATAATTATGCTTATTTTACTTTTAACACAAGTTAAAAATAGGAATATTACTAATGTTCGAGAATATTGTCAGAGAGAGAGAGAGAGAGAGTGTGTGTGTGTGTGTGTGTGTGTGTGTGTGTGTGTGTTTTCTAGGGATTGAACCCGGGGGCATTCATTCTATCACTGAGCTATATTCTACCATTTTCTATACCTATATTGTCTATACCTATTTCATTTGTTATTTTAAAATAGCATCTCATATTACTGGTCCCAAACCTGTAATCCTCCTTGTCTCAGTCTCCCAAATACCATGATTGTAGCCATGGCCACTGTGCCCAGCCAGTTTTAGCATTACTTATAGGTGGTGTATCCTACTTTTTCTTATTTATGTATTTATTACTTACTTATTGTGGTACTGGGAATCAAACCCAGGGCTATTCTGCATCTGAGCTATGCCTCCTCCTGCCCATATATGCCCTCCACATAGCCCTGTGTCTATATTAGTTTTTATTTTGAAAACTGGGTCTTGTTAAGTTGTGCAGGGCCTAAGTTGCTGAGGGTTGCCTCAAACCTGAAACCCTCCTTGCCAAAAGTTAAAGTGTACAATTGAAGTCGGTCGTGGTGGCGTACACTTATAATCCCTACGCTTGGGAGGCTGAGACAGGAGGATCGCACAGGTTCAAAGCCAGCCTCAGCTACTTAATGAGGCTCTCAGAACATAGTGAGACCCTGTTTCCAAATAAAGTATAAAAAATAGGACTAAGAGTATAACCCAGAGGCAGAAAGCGCCTGGATTCCACCCCCAGTACCGCCAAAAAAAAAATTAAAATTAAAAATAAAGTGTACAAATGAGTGGGTTTTAATATAGTCATAAAGTTATAAAACAATCACTACTATCTAAAATATTTTATTACCCCCTCCAAAGAAACCCTGTACTTCTTAAAAGTCATGCTCCATTTCCCCTCCCGACAGCCCTTGGCAACCACAAAGCTGCTTTGCCTATTCTGGACATTTCATAATAATTGAACTATATAATATGTGCGGTTTTCTATCTGGCTTTATTTAACATAATGTTTTCAGGGTCCATCCAGGCTATAGAATCAATCAGTACTTCATACCTTTTTTGCCCAAAGAATATTCTGCTGTATCAATATGCCACAATTTATTCATTCATCAGTTAATGGACATTGTTCTCACTTTTTAGCTATCAGAACAATGCTGTTATGAACACTCACATACAAGTTCCTATGTGGAAATATGTTTTTAATTTTCTTAAGCCTATCTCTGAAGAGCAAAACCGCAATACATTTTGTTTAATATTCTCCTGTCTAGTGGATATGTGATGTTTTTCTTTATCATAAGCTGTACATTAAATGACTCTTTGTACTAGGATTGGCTTTCGGTCTTTCTAATCTATTCCACCGTTCTGTTATTTCTTTTGTAAATATCAGCTCTTTTGAGTTTTAGTAGCTCTATACTTTAATAGCGTATAAGCAAGACACCTTTAATTTTTCTGTCTTAATGTTCAATTCTTATTACCTTCTTATTCTTCACTATCAACTTTAGAATTTGTCACATCCCTGGTATAGTGGTGGGGTAACTGGACATTGAACCCAGGTATGTTCTACCTGAGCTACAGCCCATCCTTTTAAAATTTTTATTCTGAAACAAAGTCTCACTAATTTGTCACACACTGGCCTTGAACCTGCGATCCTCCTATCTCAATTTCCCAAGTAGTGGGATCACAGGGGATTTTTAAACAGTTGTTGGCACGGCCTGCATGAAGGCAACTGCTCCTGGTCTGGCTAGGAAGTTCCCCTTTTTATCTCATCTCACAGCTTCCTTCTTTTGGCCAAGGTCAAGATCTAGCCAGAGAAGAATTGCAGGGGCTGGAAGAAGCTAGTCAGTCCCTAAACTCTCTTTGAGTGGGTTAATGAGGACAATGAGCCCGGCTCAGGCCACACACCCATGCCAGAGGTTGCTCCTGAAGCTGCCAGCACATCAGAGGAAACTACAGGTCCCAGGGGGCAGCGGACACCTATGGAAAGCCCCCAGTGACCGAGGCCATAGAAGATTCTGGAAGGAAGCGAGTTGGGACACATGCTCCACCCAACCACCTGCCCAGGCTTCTCCCTCAAATCTGCTGCCAGGAAGAGCCCTGTAATGTCAAGAGGACAGCTAGTGTCGAGAGAGATTCCAGACGACACTGAAACCACACAGGACCTTAGTGCCTGTCGCAATGCTTACCTGGGCCCACGCTGTGATCTGCGTGGCTGTAGCTGCCTCCGCCTCTGCCCTGCTGTCAACCCTCTGTCCAGGGGCCTGAAGGATCCTCCTTCGGGCTGGACGTAGTTAACTCCCTTCCTGAAATTGAGGGTTTGAAAGTTTAAAACAACTGCTTTCCTCATACACCTTACTGCCTCCATCCTGGACGTGAACTTAGTTAGATGTCTTAGGAGAGCCAGAGGCACAGGTGAGGCAGGAGCCGTTTTCCAGAATCTTCAAGTTGTTCCTAACCCCTCATGAGTAGGTCGGAGGTTTTCTGCGGCAAGGTCTGTGCACCATGGCTGGGGAGTAGGTGACTGACTTGCTGATCTCAGGATTCCAGCTAGACAGCCTTTTGTTTTGTTTTGTTTTGTTTAATTCAAAGTTAAGTGTCATAATCATTTAATTCCCCACTTTCCTGATTGCATTTTTTTTTTTTTTTTTGGTGGTCTTGGGATTGGAACCCAGGGACATTCTACCTCCGTGCAACACCCCCAGCCCTATATTTTATTCTTTATTTTGGAACACGGTCTCACTGAATTGCAAAGGACTTCACTAAGTAGCTGAGGCTGGCTCCAAACCTGCACAATCCTCCTGTCTCAGGCTCCCAATTACTGGGATTACAAGCATGGTCCACCACACCTGGCTATTCCTGACTGTGTCTTCTGATTGGTCACTTCCATGTTCTAGAATCATTCCTAGAGGCCTCACCTATAGCCTACTTGAGCAAATATCTAAGGATTTTGTTAAAACCTAATTTTGTTTATTAAATATTTTTACTTCTTTGTTTATGTTTTGTTTAGGTTGGTGTTGTTTTTTTTTTTTTTTGTTTTGTTTTTTTTTTTTTTTTTTTTGGTGGTACTAGGGTTCCTGGAAGCCCTTCTACCTCCGGGCTACACTCCCAGACCTATTTTTACATTTTATATTTGAAAACAGGGTCTCCTAAGGCAGCGCGCGCAGCTGGCTTCGAACCTGCGTGATCCTCCTGTCTCTGCCTCCCAAGCGCAGGGATTACAAGCATGCGCCACCATGCCCGGCTAGGTTGGTTGTTTTTATTGTTTTGTTGTTTTGTTACTAGGGATGGAACCCAGGTGCATTCTATCTCCAAGTCACACCCCAGATCCATCCACTTATTTATTTATTTACTTATTTATTTATTTATTTGAAACAGAATTCTGCTAGGTTGCTGAGGCTGGCCTTGAACCTGTGATCCTCCTGTCTCAGCCTCCCAAGTACTGGAATTATAGGCATATGCTACCATGCCTGACGGGTTTTCTTCTTAAAGTACCTAGAGTGATTTCCTTTGAACAGTGACTGCTATTCAACAGCCATGAGAAAACCTGCATGACCTTGTCTCCTCAGCAAGGTGAGAGCCCGGTCAGCCCCGTGACCTTGCTTACTCCAGTCACCCTGCCTGCCCACTGCCCCAGAGACCACGGCCTTCACTGCCACCTCCTCTACTGTACGCTAAGGCTCAGTCATGGATCAGTGCACAGAAGCCATCTAGACTCTTCTCTTTGGTCTATTCTATGTAATCTCCCCAGAAGGCAACACAACCTGAGATCCACTAGACACCTGTTGAATGCCCATACTTCAAAAGTTTTCACATCAGCAATCTATTGCCATAAAGGTAATCCATGCGAGACCAAAAGGCAGCTATCAATCACATTGTCCCTGCAGATCAAATCTCCACTGACATGTCAAAGTGTAGAGGAGCATGAGCGTTATGTCCAGCTGGAGCAGAGCAAGTTGTCTGGAGCACAGCAGAAAGTTGACAAAGTGGAATTTGGCATCTGCCTGAGCCTGTTGCTCTGCGGCGCTAAAACCAAACAGCCTCTACCCAGAGGTGAACCCCATACAGGCATAAGACAAGGTAGAAGGAGGGGGAGCAAGAGAGGGCCCACTCAATCTTGGAATGATCAGAATATTACACCACATAATGATATGAGATTACAATGCACCAATAAAAACATTTTTCAAAAGAGTATTATTGCACAAAGCACAGACATTTTCCCTTTGTGTGTGGATTGTTCATGTACATAAGTATGCACACACACACACACACACACACACACACACACACACACACACGCTTTGTACTGGTAGTGAACTTGGTGGAAAATAATCTCTCAGGGAGCCATGAAACTGCAGGTAAACACTATCTGGTAGCCAGGTGTAGTGGCGCACGCTTGTAATCCCAGTGCTTGGGAGGCTGAGACAGGAAGATTGCATAGGTTCGAAGTCAGCCTCAGCTACTTAGTGAGACCCTGTTTCCAAATAAAATATAAAACAATAGGTCTGGGAGTATAGCCCGCAGGTAGGAAATCCCCTGGGTTTTACCCCCAGTAACACACACACACACACACACACACACACACACACACACACACACACACACCTGGTAATGATCCCCCCTCTGCCTTTGGCCAACAGACTCTCATCTGAAATGATTAAAGTCAATAAGCTTTAACATAAAAAAAAAGCATCAAAGATACCTCATTTGTTAAAGTGCACTGAGTAGAATTCCACTGTAGTTCAGAGATAGAATGCCCCTGAGTCCAACCCCCAGTACAAAATAAATAAATAAATAAATAAATAATAAAATAAATAAATGGGAGAGCCAGGGGCTCCAGCCTGGAATGGAGGCTTTAGGAAGCTTCCAGCTCTCCTTCTGTTCATCATGCCAAGCCCGTAAAAACTGGAAGCAACACTTACTTTCATAAATGTAAGAGTCAAGCCAGGCATGGTGGTGCCTGCTTATAACTCCAGTACTTGGGAGGGTAAGGCAGGAGGATCTGTTCATGGCCAGCCTCAGCGACTTAGTGAAATCCTTGACAAAATAAAAAATAAAATAGGGCTGGGAGTGTAGTTCAGAGATAGAATGCCCCTGAGTCCAATCCCCAGTACAAAATAAATAAATATTAAAATAAATAAATGGGAGAGTCAGAGTAAAGTCTAATGGAATCTCCTAGAGTTGCTCTGAATTCTAGTTTAAGATTTTCACTAAGTAAATGTCCAAACCACAACCCAAAACTTAGGAGAACAACTCCATTACTCTTCTAGGTAACAGCTCGAAAGCCCAACTCATATACTAGCTTAATAGTGAACAACCAACCTCATTCTGTAGGAACATGTCCAAGATAGGAAGTGAAGGGGCCTTAGCTTTGTCTCCGTGTCCTCTCCAAGGAAGGTGCTACTGCCAGAAGAGCTAAAGCAGCTGGGGAGCCAGGGTTTGTCAGTAAGCTACAGGGTCTAACAAAGGCAGGAAAGTGGGGACAGTTAGCCGGGCATGGTGGTACATACTTGTAATCCCAGTGCTTTGGAGGCTGAGACAGGAGGATCACACAATTTCAAAGCCAGCCTCAGCTACTTAATGAGGTTCCCAGCAACTTAATGAGACCCTGTTTCCAAATAAAGTATAAAAATAGGTCTGGGAGTATAGTTCAGAGGTAGAAAAGCCCATGGGTTTCGCCCTCAGTACCACAAAAAAGAAAAAGAAAAAAAAAGAGATGTGTTGGGCACGGTGGCGCATACTTGTAATCCCCATGCTTGGGAGGCAGAGACAGAAGGATCGTGCAGGTTGAAAGCCAGCCTCAGCTACTTAGTGAGGCTCTCAGCAACTTAGTGAGACCCTGTTTCCAAATAAAATATAAAATAGGTCTGAGAGTATAGCCCGGAGGTAGAAAAGCCCTTGGGTTCTACCCCCAGTACCACCTAAAAAAAAGAGGGGACAGCTGACAGGCGGCTGGCTGCTAGAGGCCACCTAGAGGAAGACATTTGCTCACCTTGGACTAGGAGACGTTATCCTTTGGACTCAGCTTTAAAGAACTCTTTGGAAGGCCACAAATTGCTCAAATAAATCTGCAAGCCAACTTAATGATGATACAGGTCGGAACAGAACAAGGTAACAATTGAATCTAAGATTTTGAAGGACTTTCAGGGACCAATTTTAAGGAAAATGAAAATTGAGCCTCAACTGTTACTGAAAAAATATTTTAAGTGATATGGCAAAGGATCTGGAAGGATAAACAGTAATTGCTGAGTTTGTGCTTTCCTGTTCCTTGGACGTTTATTGATCATGAAAATTGATCCTAAAAGATTCTGCTGACCTGGCATTGACTTGTTCCATAACCAAATGGGGACCCAGGGTTTTAACATCAATTATTGAGAGTTTGTGCTTCCTTGGTCCCCACATTCTACCCAATAATACCACCCACCAATGACTATACAATCATAAATTTTATTAATAAAGCCCTTGTACCTTTACTATTTCTTACATGTTTGTATAATCAAGTCTAGTTACACAGAGCTCATCTAAAAAGAAAAAGAGGAAGGCATCCCATTGGCACAAGGAGGCACACCAACATGAAATACTTCCCCACAGCATCTCACTTTCTGCTTAGGTTGCAATAATATTTAAAGATTGTTTTGGTGTGTCTTCTCCATCCCTTCCTCACATCCCCTGAGAGATTCATAAAACTTTAAGATGTGAAAGGTTGAGAACCACTGCACTAAACCACGGCTGGTAAACAAGTGCTAGAAACAAGTGAAGCTAGATGTCTCAAACAGCATGACACCAGCGATTCCATCATTATTCTACAAATGAGTTGAACCTTCCCAGACATTCCTAAACATAAAGCCTCCAGCGTCCTTTCCAAGGGCCACAGTTTCACTAACAGGGGATAGCACGCAGCTGTTTGTTTGTTTTCTGGTGGTACTGGGGTTCCTGGAAACCCTTCTACCTCCGGGCTACACTCCCAGACCTATTTTATACTTTTATTTGGAAACAGGGTCTCTTGGCTTCGAACCTGCGCCATCCTCCTGTCTCCGCCTCCCAAGTGTGGGGATTATAAGCGTGTGCCACCACGCCTGGCCATGCAGCTGTTTTTTTTAAAAGAGGAGTTCTCCTTTCTGACTAGCTAGCTAGTCAGTACATGAGTCACCTCCTTGGAGTCAAGCTGCCTGGTTTGGTTTTAGGAAGATCGCCTGCGTGAGAAAGGATGCAGGAGCAATGTGTGCTTGTTCTGACTGGATTAATGTTATGCATAAATCTTAGACAAGGAATAGAAAAATAAAGAATCCCCCAAGACTCTGAAGTATGAGGATGTATGAGCTTCCTACTAGATTAATGAGATCATAAATATTTACATGGACTCCTGCTATGACTAAATTGTAGGGGAAATAGGAGGAGGAGAAGGAGCTAGACAAATATAAAGGGGGTTTGTTAAAAAGTTAAACTGTAGCTGGGCATGCTTGTTAATCCCTGCACTTGGGAGGCTGAGACAGGAGGATCGTGCAGGTTCGAAGCCAGCCTCAGCTACTCAGTGAGGCTCTCAGCAACTTAGTGAGACCCTGTTTCCAAATAAAATAAAGTATAAAAATAGGTCTGGGAGTATAGCCTGGAGGTAGAAAAGCCTCTGGGTTCTACCCCCAGTAACACACACACACACACACACACACACACACACACACACACGTTAAACTGTAACATGTGTGTCTATAAATACATGAAATATATAAATATGTATAAAACATATAATTTACATATATAATTTTTTCTGCTGGAATAAAGAATTTCATCTTCTTTCAGGAGAGCCATTTTATGGACAAATGAAAAGGGTTCAATTCTATTGCTCCATTATTTCCTATATTTCTATGTTAATGCAGATTTTTTGTAAAATCATGATTTACGTGATAAGAGAGGCCATCAGGAAATAGATGATTTCCTAGAACTTTAAATGAACCAAATGGTCTCCATATTGCCAAAGTGACTTTGTTTTAACTTCTACTTAAAATAAAATGCTCTCTTTAAAACTATTAATAATTTACTACCATAAATCATTAGTAAGTGAAATAAAAGAATAAAATGGAAATCTTCAGGGCTGGAATGAGCTCCTCTTGTTTTCCATATAATATTTGGGTAGGAACAATTCTTGGAAATGATCACAAACGCAATAATTACTAGCTTAATTCTAAATAGATTTGCAGTCATTCCTTTTTGTGTTATTTTTGGCATGCTGGCTGTGGCACTGGCATGCTGTAATGTTGTTATAACTGGTTTCTCAGAAAACAAGATTTGTGACAATTTGTTCCATTCTGCTCCAAAGACAATCTGAGGCTTTCAAAGCGCAGCTAAAACTGCACAAATCTCTTCCCCCTTGCAGCTGCTTCTTGTTTAACATTGTCGAATTTTCTTAATTAAATTTTGAGATTTTATGTGATGCCCTCCCACATACATGCCTGCCACTGCCTTAAAGCTCAAATGACACTCTGCCACTTTTAAATATAACATGGGGATCTTCAAAAAGCCAGACAAAATTCCTAAATATCAGAAAGTCTTAATTTTTAAGCTTGATTTAGCTTCAAGGATGAACAGAATGCATGATTAAGCCCAAATCATAATTATGATGAAACAGCACAGGCACTTCATGAGGTCTCCTAAGTCTCCGAGCCACACAGCATTCAGTGCCATATGCTCAGGACTCTTGACTTTTTCTCTCAACCCAAGCCTCTCTAGTTCCCGAGTCATTGATTCGACTGCTCTTGCAGTATCAAGATATCTGCTGGGCCTGGTGGTACACGTTTGTAATCCCAGGATTTGGGAGGCTGAAACGGGGGGAATCAAGGTTCTCAGCCAGGCTCATCTCCTTAGTGAGATCCTTTGGAACTCAGTGAGACTCTGTTTCAAAATAAAGAATTAAAAATAGGGCTGAAGGTATGGCTCTGAGGTAGAATGCCCCTGGGTTTCATCCCCAGTACCAAAAAAGAAAAAACATCAAAATATCTAAGAGAGATCTGAAACTTAGATCCAAAACGGACTTCCCAACATTCCTTCCAACTCTGATTTGCCTGCCATCTCAACTGAAGTCAATCCATCCAGTGGTTCAGGCTCCAGATACCACACCCTGGTCCAAGCCATTATTATTCCTTGTCCAAATTTCTCCTATCTCCCTGCGTCTGCCCGTGTCCACTCACCTACTCTCAACATGGCATACAGCTAATCTTATCAAATATTAAGTCAGTTCATGCTTCACCTTTGCTGAAAACTGCCTAGGTTCCTCATCTCAGTCAGAGTCCAAGTTTTGTTAACATGGCCCCAGTTATCCATAGGTCTCTTGCTTTTCTGCACATCTCCCAGGGGAATGCGCTGACAAGGATCATTCTACACTACCTTTTCAAAAATGTTTGGAGAACAAATAGCTTTTGAAGACACAAAGTAGTGTCTCCCTCCAGATCAGAAGTCAGATGTTATTTCTGTCCAGTGTGACAAACAGAATGTCTCCTTCCAGAGAAAAGAGCAGGAAGGTTGGCTGGTAGCCTGTTATCAAAGATTTAGGTTCCTTGAGCTTGGGCTTCCCCAGCTATGACACAAACCCTGAGGGTTGCAGCATCCACCTGAGCCCTCTGATCACCTGTGGAATCTAAAAGGGAAGTGGTGCAGATATGGCATCCAGGCTGCTTGTTGTGCTGGGAATCATAATGTGGATTTTGTCTCTAACTCAGGAGTTTTACATTTTTAGTCAGAATCCACAAAACTAGTGCAAGCTAAATGTGTTAGCTTATAAATAAGGTAAAACCTTAAACCCTACTCATACTTGACCCCTACCTGACTCATCTACTACTACAGTCCCCTTGCTCCCTTCAGGCCAGCCAAGCCAGGATCACGTGTGTGTGTGCACATGCGCGTGCGCGCTTTGTTACTAGGAATTGAATCATTTGTTACTAGGAATTGAATCCAGGGGCGTTTTGCCTCCAAGTTACACTGCTCACTCTATTTTTTTTATTTTGAAACAGGGTCTAAGTTGCTGAGGCTGACTTCAAACTTGCAATCCTCCTGTCTCAGTCTCCCAAGTACTGGGATTATAGGCCTGAGCCACCCGGCCCAGCTAGCACACTCTTTTCTCAATGTGCTTGTGTTGGCTTTTGTTTTTCACCTGAAATACTCTTCCCTCATTTGTCCATTTAGCTCCCCTCCTCTGTAAAATCTCTGCTCTAATTTCCCCTTCTCAACAAGACAGACTCCAGCCAGCCTCTTTAAAATTGCTGATGACAGCCAAGTGAGGAGGCGCACGCTTGTAATCCCCGCACTTGGGAGGCGGAGACAGGAGGATCACGCAGGTTCGAAGCCAGTCGTGCTGGCTTAAGAGACCCTGTTTCCAAATAAAAATATAAAAATAGGTCTGGGAGTGTAACCCGGAGGTAGACGGGTTTTCAGGAACCCCAGTACCACACACACACAAAAAATTGCTGATGACACACTTCCCCACCTCGACATCCCCAGTTCCCATTACTCAGGTGTTTCTTTTTTATCCCATGGCACACATGGTCATCTACAGATCACAGAAGGGGCAGTGAATGTTTTCTTAAAGGGTCACACAGTAAATATTTTGTATCTGTGGGCCTGAAAGTCACTGTTAATAACTGCTTTTGTTGTTGGAAAGCCACCATTCACGAGTGGTAAATGAATGAACATGGCTATGTTCTAGCAACTCTTATTTAAAAAACTAGGCAGCCTGCCTAAGATCTTAGATTGCCAATTCCTGTATCATCTAATTTACTTATCACATTTATTGTTTAATGTCCTTGCATCATGCTAGAAGATATGCTCAATAAAGTAAGTTTTTCACTAGTACTTCCCATGTGCCTAGGATGGTATCTAACAAGAAATAGTAGGAACTCAATAAATATTTGCTAAACAAAAGTGAGCCAGGTGTGGTAGCACATGCCTGCAATCCCAGTATTTGGGAGTCTGAGACAGGAGGATCACAGGTTTAAGGCTAACAGTGTGTGGCAACTTAGTGAGATTCTGTTTCAAAGTAAAAAATTAAATAGGGCTAGTGGTGCAGCTCAGAAATAGATGCCCCTGGGTTCAATCCCAGAATAGAAAAAAAGAAAAAAAAAGCACAGTAGAAAAATATACTTGGAGATCACTTTTCAAGTAAGTTAAAAGTATGCACAAAACCATGGATATTTTAAGGTGTACAATGATCCCTTCCCCTTAACTGTCTTACTCATGAGTTGCTGGGGTGAACTTCAAGTAGCCATGTTTGTCCCAAACAACCCTATTTCTTAGGTCACAACTGTTTGAGGGGAGAGTCAGTACCTCTCCCACATTAGACAAATAAAAGGTCCCCCTTCAAGTACTTGGAACCTGGACTGAGAAAGATAGTCATGGAACCCTAATGTGAACTTGGAACCATGGACAGATCAGTCACTGATATGATACAGATCAGTCTCATTGATATGCTTCAAAATAACTGACCACACAACTTATAGGGATAAAGGTTTATTTGCTTACAGTGTTTGAAGATTTAGAGGTTCAGTTCATGTCATGTCAGGCCCACGGTACTCAGGGCATGGTGGGGAAAGCAGACTGGGAGAGCAAGGCTCCTGCTCTCATATCATGGAAACCAGATGCAGAAGGGGGAGCATGGGGAGGAGGAACCATATAATCCCCAAAGCCACACCTACAGGGACCCCTCCCTCCTTAGCAAGCAAGATCCACTTCCAACATTACTTCCTTGTTTACATGAAGGCGAGGGGAACACTCTAAATCCAAACCATTGCAGGTAGAACTGTACTTATCTGTTCCATGGAAGTTGGGGGTAACCACAGACTTGCTTAGATCAATGAAATAAGCCATGTGCTTTTCAACAAATGGTAAAATACCCACATGCAAAAGAACAAACTTGGACCACTCACATCGTGTACAAAGATTAACTCAAAATACTCAAAATCTAAGACCTAAATGTAAGAGCCAAAACTATAAAATCTTAGAACATGGGTATACATCTATGTGAGTTTGAATTGGGCAATGTTTTTTTAAGATACCAAGATCACCAGTGACCAAAACAAAACTGACAAATAAAAGAGGTAAACTGGACCTCACATGATCAAGAAAATGAAAAGACAATGCAAGAAATAAGCCAAAATATGGGAGAATCATATATCTAATGAAGATCTAGTATCTAGAACATATAAAGAACTTCTTATAAAGAAATCAACAGTAAAAGAAAAATTTTTAATTAAAAGAGCCAAGTGTGGTGCCACATTCTTTTAACCTTGGGAGGCTGAGACAGTAGGATTAAAGGTTCAGTGGCAGCCTCAGCTACTTAGTAAGGCCTTCCATGACTCAGTGAGATCCTGTCTCAAAATAAAGAATAAAAAAAAAAAATAGGGCTGGGGGGTGTAGCTCAGAGGTAGAAAGGCCCTGGCTTCAACCCCCAGTACCACAAATGCATGCATGCATACATGCATGCATACATACATACATACAATTTAAAATTTAACATAAAATGATTAAAAGATTTGAAGAAGAGCTGGGTGTGGTGGCCTATGCTTGTAATCCCAGCATTCGGGAGGTTGAGACCTGAGGATCACGGTTCGTGAACAGCCTCAGCTACTTAGTGAGGCCCTCCACAACTTAGTGAGACCGTTTCAAAACAAAGAATAAAAAATAGGGCAAGGGATGTAGCTAGGAGGTCAAATGCCCCTGGGTTCCATCCCCAGACCCGCAAAAAAAAAAATTTTTTTAAATTTCTTTATGAAAAAAATAGCCAATAAGCATGTAAAAATAGTCACATCATTAGTCATTTGAGAAATGCAAATCAAAACTACAATAAGATACCACTTCATAACCACTAGGATGGTTTTAATAAAAAGCTAGGAAGCCAGGCATGGTGGAGCACACTTGTAATCCCAGCATCTGGGAGGCTGAGACCTGAGGATGGCTGTTCATGGACAGCCTCAGCTACTTAGTAAGGCCCTCTGCAACTTAGTGAGACCTTGTTTCAAAATAAAGAAAAAGAAAAAAGAAAAAAAAAAAAAAAAACAGGCTAGGGGGTATAGCTAGGATATTGAATGCCACTGGGTTCTATCCCCAGACCCGCAAAATAAATAAATTAATTAATTAATTAATTAATTAATAAAAGCTGGGAGCTAACAGATGTTGAGATGTGGAGAAAGCGGCATCCTCATATTTTGCTTTTAGAAATAAAATAAGGGACAGCTTCTTTGGAAAATAGTTTGGCAGTTCCTCAAAAAGTTAAATATAAGTTGGGCACAGTGGCACATGCCTGTAACCTTCATACTTGGGAGGTTAATACAGGAGGATTGCAGGTTCAGCAATGCAGTGAGACTCTCAGCACCCTAATGAGACTGTATTTCAAAAACAAAAAATAAAAGGGGGCTGGGGGATGTAGCTTGGAGGTAGTATGCTCCTGAGTTAATTTCCCAGTACCCCCCCACACACATACATAAACAGTTAAATGTAGAATTACCATATGGCCCAAAAATTCCACTTTTAAGTATATGCCTCCAAAATTGAAACCATATATTAACTTGAAAACCTGTACATGAATGTCCATTGTAGCATTATTCATAACAGTAAAAATGTAGAAATATTCCAAATGTCTCTTAACTAGTGAATATAGAAAACATGGTATATGCATATAAAATAAATAAAAATGAATTAAGTAGTTACATGCTATAAGTTAATAAAACCTGAAAACATTACACTAAGTGAAAGAAGCTAGACATAAAAGGCAATATATTGTGTGGCTACATTTATTTGAAATGTACAGAAGAGGCAAATCCATGCAGACAGAAATTAGATTAGCAGTTGCCAGGGGGTTGGAGGAGGGAGAATCAGAACTTACTGTTAATGGTAGGAGGTTTCTTTTTAGAATGATGAAAATGTTCTAGGATTGACAGTGGTGATGAATGTTCAAACTACGGAGTATACTAAAAACCACTGGTTTATATCCTTTATAAGAGTGACTTTTAGCCGGACATGGTGGCGCATGCTTGTAATCCCAGCATTTGGGAGGCTGAGACTGGAGGATCGCGGTTCGCGGACAGCCTCAGCTACTTAGTGAGGCCCTCTGCAAGTAAGTGAGACCCTGTTTCAAAATAAAGAATAAAAAATAGGGCAGGGGGTGTAGCTCGGAGGTCAAATGCCTCTGGGTTCCATCCCCAGACCCGCAAAAAAAAAAAAAAAAAGTGCTTTTCTGTTATGTGAACTATAATTGTTTTAAAAATATGTAATCAAAACTCTAACACATCATTCCACATATACCAAAAGTGCTTAAATACTGACATCATCAGGTGTTGATAAGGATGTAGAGAAACAGGAACTCTCATATATTATTAACAAGAATATAAAGTGGTGTACAGCCCCATTAGGAATAGGCAGCTTCCTAAATAAACATATACATTTACATGACCCAGGAATGTCACTCCTGGGTATTTATACAAGAGAAATGAAAACTTACGTCCAAACAAAGATTTCTAAGTGAATATTTATAGTGGTATTATTCATGAATGCCAAACTCTAGAAATGTCCCCAAAACCCATCAACGGGTGGTGAGTGAATAAAGGTATAATGTATTGAGAGAGCAGGATACAATTGAAAAATAAAAATGAACTATAATTATGTATGCATTGATGAATCTCAAAAACATTAAGCCAAGTGAAATAAGCCAGAAACAAAAGACTATGTATTATACTATTCCACTTACATACATATTAAAGGTAAAACTATAGAAACAAAGAGGTCAGTGTGTGCTTGAGCACAGGACTTGGAATTGGGAACCAGAGTAGAAGGATGAAAGAGAACTTCACGTGATAGAGCCATGCTAAATCTGGATTGTGGTGATGGTTGTACAAGTATTTATTTACAAAGTGTAGATCTGTATGTTTAAAAGTAGTACATTTTATGTTATTCAATTTATACCTAAATAAAGTTTTTTTTTAAAGTGTGCCATTTCCCTAACTCCCTCCACTTTGCGTTGGCAACAAGCATTATTCCAGACGGTGTAGGTTCCAATGGCCTCCACAATGCAGAATGAGGTTCTCTAACTGACCTAAAATGCACACACAGTGTGAGCAAGAAATAAACTATTTTTTTAAGCCATTGGGACTTTGGGGTTGTTACCACAGCACATCCTAGTGCATTCTGATTAACACAGAAATCAGTCCCCAAAAAAGTATAGACTCAGGTCAATATCAAGTTGAGACAGTTACTCAACGGGTGGGAAAGCAATGTCTTAGACAGATTGTGGTATAAACTATTTGGCATATGACACAGAATGGAAAAGACCAAAAGCAGACTAAATTTTTGAGGGAATTATACTGGCGATTAACAACCTTTACTGAAAAATACTGCTGTGTGTGTGTATGTGTTACTGGGGATTGAACTCAGGGACAATCTACCTCTCCATTATACTCCCAGCCCTTTTTATTTTTTAATTTGGAAACAGGGTCTGGCTAGGTTGCTGAGAATCTCACTGTGCTGTTGAGGCTGTCCTCAAACCTGCAACCCTCCTATCTTAGTCCCCCACATACTGAGATTCCAAGTGTGCTGCATCACACTTGGCTTACTACAACATCTTGAAACTTAAAAGGATCCTTTGGTCCCAGTATGACATCACTCAGTTCCAAGGGAGGGCAATTTCCCTAATAGCTACTCCAGATAAGGCAAAATAAATTATTTGTTAAGATTTAAAAATCTTTCAATAAGCCGGGCGTGGTGGCGCACGCTTATAATCCCCGCGCTTGGGAGGTGGAGACAGGAGGATTGCACAGGTTCGAAGCCAGCCAGTCTGGCTTAAGAGACCCTGTTTCCAAATAAAAAGTATAAAAATAGGTCTGGGAGTGTAGCCCGGAGGTAGAAGGGCTTCCAGGAACCCCATTACCACACACACACAAAAAAAAATCTCTCAATAAGCAAAACCAGATCCCACAGAAAAGAGTAGAAGGACAGTACTCCACACCTCACCTTTTGCCTTCTGAGTGGGGGTATTTGCCATGGTTATCCTGCCTCTGTTCAGTCAGTATATAAGTCTTGTGTAGAGAACAATTAACTTTTTAGTTCATGGTGTTCACATCAACTTGCATTGGACACTTGGATTTGAATTAAGACCACGGGCATGTTGCAGAGACCCCTGGATTGAAAGAAATTTAGGGGTGGTCCTCTGGGCAGAGCCAGTGTATTCTGGGTGCAGCAGGGAGTGTGAACCAAGTCTCTGGTAACCAGAAAGGCAGTCTAGTGCTGTACATCATTGATTTCTGATGCTTCTCCTTCTAGACACAGTGAGGGTCATATTTTCCTGGCCAGATGGAGTCAGGTGAAGCTGTGTGACTTGCACAGGAAACGTGTCTTTAAGTCCCTGGTCATATACACCACCTTCCTCCTCTCATTCCAGATGATGGACACCCTGGCAGCCCAGGAGCCTGAGTGAGGACAAAGTTGATTTGTCCTCAGATCAACTGTTGCTTCCTCACTGGTCTGAAACAAGAGTGGCATGCTAGAAAAATAAGCCCTTGTCACATGAACCACAGTAGGATGAGATGTAGAAATGGAGAATTGCTCTCCAAATCTCAAAGGTTTTCCCATTCTGAATTTAGAGACTTCCTGAGCATCCCCCGACCCCCAGAGTCTTGTCCCCGAGTTCCATAAGGCATCCTTTAGTTTATGTCTTGTTTTTGTTTTTAAACAAACTCCAGTTGATTTCTTCACTCTCAAACCAAAGAGTTATAACTAATGTAATCTGAAAAATCCATCAAGAGCCAGGCATGGTGGCACAGGCTGGTAATCCCAGCATTTCGGAGGCTGAGATAGGAGGATTTGGGAACAGCCTCAGCTACTTAGTGAGGCTTTTTGCAACTCAGTGAGACTTTGTTTCAAAGTAAAGCATAAAAAATAGGGCTGGGGGTGTAGCTCGGAGGTAAAATGCCCTTGGGTTCCATCCTTAGTACTGCAAAAACTAAACTGAAATAAATCCACCAAGCTCTTCATACCAAAGAATAAAGGAGACAAGTAGAATGGGGGGGGCACATTGGAAAAAAAGGTGGATCCATCCTAAATGGAGATATGGCAAAGAGAAACTCACTGCACCACATCCACCTCCTCGTCTTCTAGGGCCCTCAGGTAAACTGCATTTCTTTGCCTCTTTTTCCATTCCATGAAGCAGGGTGACTAAGTTATAGCCAAAGAGAACTAGTATGTGATATGGAGAAAAGTATTTTATTTTTTATTTTATTTATTTATTGGTGGTACTGGGGTTCCTGGAAACCCTTCTACCTCCGGGCTACACTCCCAGACCTATTTTTTATATTTTTATTTGGAAACAGGGTCTCTTAAGCCAGTGAGGCTGGCTTCAAACCTGCGCAATCCTCCTGTCTCCGCCTCCCAAGCGCGGGTATTATAAGTGTGCGCCACCCTGCCTGGCAGAAGAAAGTATTTTAAGTTCTATTGCCCCATTGTGGTTCTTGCACGCCTTTCTGATCCTCTTTAGAACTAGTAGAATGGTTCCCACTTTACAGAGGAGTTAGGAGAAGTTCAGAGGTTAAGATAATTGGGAGGGAGATCACATGCCTGATGTGGCCAAGTCCAGCCATAAGTCAGGCCTCTCGACTCCCAGAGCCTGAGATTTTCGTCCACTGTGCAACAGAGAATGGCTGAAGACTCCTCCTTAAACTAGACATGTTAATAGCTAATTTAAATCTTTGGGCCATCAAATAGATGATAAAAAGAGATGAAAGAAAGTAATACTCCTTCAAGACAACTGTATCATACCATTTAACCCTTCCTGCTCAGGACTCGAGTCAAGAATAGGAAACACGAGCCTTCATAACTACCTGTTAAGGACTGTTCAAGGGGACAGTATCTTATCAAGAAACAAATTTTAAGTCTATATCACATGACATTTAAAGACCAGCAAAACATGTTGTGCACTGTTAGTTTTTAAAATGTGGACCAACCTGAATAAGACTACAATTTCATCAAGTGTCCTTTATTTAAACAACAATTTAAATTGCATGTTGTAGGTGAATTGGCTTGTAGCAATATGAAAATACAGCATTCTGGGAGAAAAAAATATGGCAACTTAAACACACATCTAGAAAGGCAGAGTGTTCTGTAATACTAAGGAAATGAAAAACAAAACATGGTGACATGCAAGTTGGGATGATTTTTTGCACTTAAAAAATGCAATTTCTAAGATGACATCTGTTTTCAAAAAGCATCTAAATGGTAAAAAAAAAAAGGCTACAGGAAGTGCTGTCATCATAAAAAATTTAGATCTCATATCAGGATTAACTTACAAATCATAGATGATAACCTTAACACAAAATCAGCAAGAGAATACTCATTGGGAACAGTTTTTACATCAAAACTGTCAGAAGTTCAGTTTCTTTTTGACTCATATTGGTCAAATGCTTTTATAGCTACAATCAGCCTCACTTTCTGGTACCAGAACATTCCAGTGCCTACTTGGACTTAGACACGTATCTTCAATTTTTTAAAGATGTTTTGTTTTACAAAACTGTGACCACTGAGGATGGGACAGGCAGGAAATTAAGCTTACATATGATAAGGAAAAAAGGTAAGATGCCAACAATTTTTACTAACAGAATACCGAACTATGAAGTACATACAGGTAGTTCTAATGGTTCAACAGGAAACTACATTAGGTTATAAAATGCTATGGCCTCCAACTCTGTTTTTGTTTAATGCAACCAAAAGTAAAAAAATAAATGTTATCAAAGAATTTCAAAATCATCCTATGTCTCAACACCAGAGACTCTTAGGTGGCCAGACCTTAAAAAACAAGCTTATTTTCTGTGGCAAAGCAAAATTTCCCAAATGAAACTTCTACAAAATAAATTTGCTTTGGAAACAAAGTTCAGTAGCAAAATAATGCTTCTCACTTATTAATATACATATTTACCTTTATATATAATTTAGTAACTTGCCTCTAAAAATTGAAATGTCCTATGAACACTTACAAACAAATATCTAAAAACACATATATAAACAAGTCAGTACTCTTTCAGGTATTTAGATGGCAACAGTAATCAAATGGAAAAATAATATACTACCTATACATTTCTATGACACAATATTAGAATGCAATATATTGTTGAGAATTAAATATTTTTTCTGAACAGTACCACACAGTGAAACACATGTGATCTATCTCCACAAATCTCAGGTGAACAGAACCCAACAGTGTGGTTACCTTAAGGCATTAATCTAACCATCAGCCTGAAGCTTAAGATATTTACCATAATTTCTCTTTTCATGTAAATCATCATCATCACCATTATTACTGGTATTGGAGAATGAGCCAGAGGCAGTCTACCTCTGAGCTACACCCCCACCCCAACCCACCCTGCCCCTGCCCCACACTTTTTTATTTTTTTACTTTGAAAATAGGGTCCCACTAAGTTGCCAAGTTTGGCTTAAAAGTTACAATCTTCCCTTCTCAGCTTCCCAAGTACTAGAATTACAGGTGTGTGCTACCACATCCAGTTCATATAAGTTATTATTATTTTTGTGTGTGTGTGTGATACTGGGGTTCCTGGCAACCCTTCTACCTTCGGGCTACACTCCCAAACCTATTTTTATACTTTTTAATTTGGAAACAGGGTCTCTTAAGCCAGAGAGGCTGGCTTCGAACCTGTGCGATCCTCCTGTCTCCGCCTCCCAAGCGCGGGGGTTACAAGCCTGCGCCACCATGCCTGGATTCATATAAATTATTTTTAAAGAAAAAAATCACTCTACGGAAAGCAACTGTATACTATGAAGAATAAATTACTTCATGAAAAAGTGAATTAGAAAATTATTTAAACTCATTTACTATCTCCAAAATTGTTTACTGAACATTTGGCTCCATTAAAGAATAAATAAAATGTCTGCATAATTTCCAAAGCAGACAGCGCCTTACCTTCAAGTTCAGTATACCTTCAGATTTCAAAATAATGTGATTCCTTTAAAAACAGAATTATGAGTAATAGTCTTTAATGTGCTTGTTTATTCAATTCTCTGGCTATCATTTCTTTTACACTAAGACTAACTTCTTTTTTTCCTCCAACTGATACCCAACAGACAACCAGTAATTAAAATAAATTTTCTATAAAATGTTAAGTAAAAATAAAATAATTGCTCCTGATGGGATATGCCAGCATCCCTTAAATTCACCACTTATATTATGCATTTCTAAGAACTACATTTAGCAACTCAAGGTATATTGTATGTTAACATTCAACAAGTTTTACTTAATGAAGTCTGGTAGTTACATACCTAATTTTTCCTATTTAATATCTAATCTGTTCTTCTTTATGGCTGAATAGAATTCCATTGTGTGTATTTCCCAAAGTTTTGCTATCGATTCATCTGTTGATGGAGATCTGGGTTGGTTCCATATTTTGGCTATTACGCCATAAAGAAGAACAAAATTATATCATTTGCAGGAAGATAGAAAGTCCTGGATAGCATTATGTTAAGTGAGATCAGCCAAGCACAGAAGGAGAAGGTACATATGTTTCCTCTAATATGCCCAAACTAGGGAACACAGAGGATATCAGTGAGACTCCAGATAATGGAGGGGAAATATCAGCAAAGTTAGAATGGAAAGATAGGAGAGGAAGAAGGCTGATCTTGATTAATGAGGGTTTACATTCGAATATGTGTAAAATTATGAATATGACATGGTTATCCTGGACAACCAATGGTGGGAGGGGGGAAGGGAAAACAGGGGTGGGGGGGAGAGGGCACCAAATATAGTTTAAATGTACCATTTATGTTCAATAAAATTTTTGTTTAAAAAAATCTAATCTGTAGGCATCTGTAGATATTTCTTATTAGTTAAATGAAGTGAGACAGCTAATTTAATTTCTTTATGCAAAGTCCCATAACAGTATTACCCATGAACACATGGCACGGGTATACCGCAAACAGGAGCAAAATGGGGCTTGGACTTCCTCTGACCTAGAAATACATCTTATTCTGGGTGTTTTAGGCCAAGAACCTGCTCTGTCATCCTAATACACAGAATTGCTATTATATAATTTCATTCTGTAGTGACAAAGTTTTATAAACAGACTGGAATGGACGTCAATAGTTCCAAGAGAGGGTTCTAGAACAAGCAATTTAATACTTAATGAAAAAATATGTAAATAATAGGACTCAAATTTAATACTTAATGAAAATATGTAAATAAGAGCAATTTGGAGAAAATCCTGCACTTAAGAGCAGTATAAAACATTGTCTATTTAATAGCATTAAGTTGTTTTGTGTGTCTGTCAAGCAATAGATAAATCTAATCAAAGAATGTCTAAAGAGACTAAAAATATGGCAATTATGTTTATGTATATTACTTCGGTATCATACACATTTAATAATAGGCAGGAAATGACATAAAATATATAGCTTTAAATAAGTCATCAGCTAAATTATTCTCTAAGTGGATGACTTGTGTCTAAAAATCTTTAAATAGTAATAATGGGCTAGTTCAAGAGTCAATTCTGGAACGTTAACAATATAAAAGGATTGAAAAGAGTTCACAAAGGTTTTCAGAATAATGTACCTTTGAAGCTATCTTTTAATCATGAAATCTACTAACATTTCAAAGGTGACTTTGAAATGTCACCTTTGAAATGTCATTCTTCTACAACTCCAACAGTTGCTCTTTGTGAAAAAATCAAGGGATGTCTATAAAGTCAGATTAACATAGTAATCTTAAGGACTCCCAACTCGCTATACAAGGATTTCAGCAGTGGTGGTGGGGGGGGATGGGATTAACCTTCAAAGGTGGCAATGACCTCTATTACCTACAGAATGGACATGATAAGATTATAGCTTAAGAGCACTTAAACAAAAAAGTAAACCTCAGAGAGGTATCTGAAGCATGACTCGTGATGTAGCTGTGGTGACTGGGTGGTTACAGCAGCGAGAAGAGCCAAACTGCTGGCAGGCAAGGCCTGGGGGCCTTGAGAGACCTATGGCTACATGAAGGAAGGAAGGCCACTGGGACCCGAGGCAGTGTCTGGTGTGCCCCCACCATTTTGAAGACTCAATAGCCACAAGGTGACAGGTGGGTATGGTACTGGACAGAACAGGATGGATGGAGACCCAGTACAGATTAGAAGCTGGAAAGAATAAGGTCATTTTCTAAGATCCATTCTAAAAAAGCAAAATCTTAGGCTTTCTAAAATGAGTCTTCATGAATTCAGTCTAACCAAATGTATTTGTATTTAAGATTGATGAATATATTAAGTACAAACTAGAAAAAAAAAAAGAAAAAATGAATCAATGAAGGTTTTTTTGCTTGTTTGTTTGTTTGTTCTGCAGTACTGGGGATCGAACCCAGAAACATTCTATCTCCAAGCTAACACACCCTGCCCTATATTTTATTCTTTCTTTTGAAACAGGGTCTCACTAAGTTGTGGAGGGCCTAAGTAGCTGAGGCTGGCCACAAACCTGTGATCCTCCTGTCTCAGCCTCCCAAGTACTGGGATTACAAGCGTGCGCCACCATGTCCAGCTATCAGTGAAGAATTAATAAGAGTAGTTTTTTTTTTTCCTCTAGTTAGTCACAAAGACCATTTTTAATTATTATTTTTATTGTTGGGGATAGGGACCTTTCTTCACAAAGATCAGCAGCTTTACTTGTATAGGGGTTGGTGAGAATTAGAATAATGAGTATCAATAACAGAGGGCCTTAGTGCCTATCACAACATAATGCCTTTTGAAAGAAATGTTCACTTTATTTAAAGGAGGAGGCACTGTCTACTTTATACTCACCCTCGCACACATACCTATTTGAAACCCTGATCAAAATTCACAGAGTAGCCGGGCATGGTGGTGCACGCTTGTAATCCCTGCACTTGGGAGGCGGAGACAGGAGGATCTCGCAGGTTCGAAGCCAGCCTCACTGGTTTAAGAGACCCTATTTCCAAATAAAAAGAATAAAAATAGGTCTGGGTGTGTAACCCGGAGGTAGAAGGGTTTCCGGGAACCCCAGTACTACCAAAAAAAAAAAAAAAAAAAAAAAAATCAAATTCCCCTAGCCCATGTGCTCAGGCCAGGAAGGAATGACAGCCACATAGCACAGCTAAATTCACCCTGATGCCAAAGAGCAGGTTAGACTGTCTTATACAGTAGAATTGTTCTAACCCACTTGTTTCATCTCTGCCCTCTGAAAGGAGACTCAATGAACTTCTCTTTACTTTATAACTTCTGGGACCTTCTCATATCCATGGGTGTAGAAAATGTTAAAATGTGTGTCAAGAGCTAACATAATTAATCGCCCATAAATTGTCAAGTGAAAATCATGCCTTCCTTGTCACCAATCCAAAATTCAACCTTCATGTAAATTTACAATGTACCAATCATAACACTGACCCTCCATTAAAAAACAAAAAAGGCAATAAACCAGAAGCTATATAAATTGTATTGTCAGACACATTGACAACACAATCCCTTCAAATATGCCTCTTAAGATTACATAACACAAAACAATGTCACTTCAGTATTCATTCTTCACAGAACACCTAAGTCACAAAACAATTCCAAAAACACAATATGAACTGATGTCAAGAAATTATTGCCAGCACAATATCTTGACCATGACAGGAAACAAATATTTGTAGCATTCATGCTATTACATGTAATTCTTAAGAATTGGATAAATATTCCATATTTCCAGGTAACTATAAAAAGAATAGGAAGTAATAAAGCAAAAGAAGAAAAAATAACAAAGAAAAATGTAAATGGAACAGATGAATTTCTTTTACATTTCATAATGTAGCTAAAATTTAAATAAACATTAACTTAAAATATTTTTGTTTTATAACAGAAGGAGAAATTTCTTGGGGGGAGGAACACTGGGGATTAATAAATCCAGGGGGGTTCCATCTCTGAACTATACCACTGGCCCTATTTTTTATTTTGAAATATAGTTTCACTAAGTTGCTAAAGTTAGCCTCCAACATGCAAATCCTCCTGTCTCAGTCTCCCAAGTACTGGGATTACAGGTATACACCAAAGTGTCACTCAGACTGAGAGTTTTTTATCTGACTTGTAGGTCTGACCTGCAGCTTCTCACAAAAAAAAATAATAATAATAAAGGTATATATACTTCAAAAAATGCTAGCAAAGCTCTTCTAAGGAATTTGTAAACATTTTTCCCAAAGTTATATACAAGATAATTACTGAGCATATTTTCTACTACTGTTTATATATAGTGACAGTTAATTTGTCTGTACATAAAAGTTATATAATTTATATTGATAGTATATTTTGTTACCTACTACTCTCTGAAGAGGAAGTACTTTGATCGAACTTGTATTAATCATCTTCCACTGGAAATACACCTTTAGTATTGGACAACAATCAGTACTTTAAGGAAAATAAGAACAAATGCCTGCTGGGCACTGAATCCCGCTGCCGGGGACAGCAAGGAACAAATTCATAATCTGGGCTATTGTTGGTGCCAAATGCATAAATAAATTTAAAGGTTTTTGAATTTCTACTCTCTTTCATTTTATAGCAGAGACCAAAGACTCAGCTAATACTTTTATGTTGATACTGTAAACAGTACATTAAAAACCAAAATTATTATAATTCATATTTCCTATAGCCTTTCACAGCTTGCAAAAAGTACCCTATGCATTAGCTAACTGAGCACTCATGAGCACCAAGCACCACTATGCCATGCCTACTGGGAACACAAGGGAGAGCCACTCGGTCCTTGTCATGGGATTATTACTCAACAGAGATGGATTCCTGACTCTCAATCTGGAGCGCACTCTGTGAAAATGCAGAGGCTTCAAGGACAAATTACCCTTATTCCAAAAAGAAATAGGGCAAAACCTAGACCATGAGTTGGATGCCATCTGTTCCTCAGGTGCAACATGTACATACAGTTTGTTGGGTTTAAGTGTTGATTAAAAAACAAAACACATTTGTACTAAACATTTACCATTGTCTGTTGAAAATAAATACCTACAACAGACTCACAGTTATAAAGCTGAAAGAGATCTTAAAGGTCATCTGTTCATTCTCCATTCTATAGCTGAGGAAAATATGGTGCCATATGGGAAGTGGGACTCCCTCGAGATCACTGCTCACCTGGAGCAGAGCCAGGACCATAAAGAACAGGGCTTCTTTCCACCCCATCTTCTGATTCTGTTTCCCAATTAAAACACCGAGCACAGGCTGGCGGGGGTGGGGGGTGGGGGGGGTAGCTCAGTGGTAGAGCGCTTACCTAGCAAGTATAAAGCCCTGGGTTCAGTCCCCAGTACTGCAAAAAACAAAAACATTAACAACAAAAACAAACACCAAGCACAGTCTAAATATTTACAAGAAACTATCACAGTGCTACAGAGATTAAAAAGTGAGATCTTACCAACCAACATCATAAGTGTAAAAATTATTGATATTTTATATCATTTAAAGCAGCAGGAGTTTTTCTTCCTATAAGAAAAATAATCAATGTATATACTTTAGGCTTCATCGCTAAGGTTAATTTCTAAAATATGACTTTTTCTTCCCTTTATATACACAGGCTTTTAAAATTTTTTGTTATATTATTATAGATTTAAGTACATTCAAAATCAGTATAGTCTCCCAAAAATGTCACTGTCTTTAATGAACACGAGGAGTAAAAACCCACTAACTCAGCATCCCATCATCTTTTATAGACACAGATCTCTTTAATCTATGAAGTATATTATCCCGACCCATTCTGTACCCTCTGGCATGTCTTTTTCAGAATCTTCAGAAGTTCATTGTTATTTGAGTGCAATATTTATTTCTCCTATGAGATTTAAATACTAGGCAACAAAATATCTCTGAAGCTTAATTGGACAACAAACCTAAAAATGGCTCTTCTTGTAAGCCATATGCTACTTAAACAATAGTAATTTCCACATTAAAAAAATAAATAATCTAATTAGATTTTATTCTACCCAAGTCTTTTAAATGACTTCTTATCCGCTCCCCTCTCAACATACCATTTAAAATCTAATATGAAATTCTCTTTGGAGAGGCAAAATAAAAGTATTTTCAGGATAGTATTGAATGACATTCCAGAGGGGGGGAATGTATGTTGACCAACTGTAAACCACTCAGGTGTCAGAAAATATTGACAATAAAATAGATTCTCCATCTCTCATTCACAAGATCACTTCTCCACTTTAATACAGGCCTAATCTATTGTAGATGCTGATGCTAACTGAAGGGTAATTCCATCCTCCGTGTTCTGATCAAGGTGAGGAGGGTTTTCTCCAGAGATGAAGAGCTGCCTGAATTCTGAAGTGTAGTCTGGACTCCAAGGAGTAATCTTTGTAGTTGTTTCTGAAGAGAATAACAATAAAATTGTATAGTCAAAAGTTGTTCGCCATGATACCACCCCCTTCCCCTACCTCTATCTTCCTTATTTACTTTCCAACTTTAACGTGCGTAATAGTACATCTTAGTAAAATGCATATTCCGCCTCAAGTGTCCAGGGAGTTGGGGAATGGGAAAAGACAGCGTGTCTGTATTTCCAGAAGATTCCTGGTAGTGATTTAAAGGTCATGCTTTCAGTTTCAGTAGCAATCTTCCACATTTGCCAGACTATTCACAACAAGCAAGAAGGTTTTGAGGAGGATCTAAGCATTTTTTTAATTATATTTTTTAGTTTTACTTTGTGCGTGTTCACAGGCACACATGCGTTATGAGAAATTAAATCCAGGGGCATTCTACCATTGAGCTACACCCCCAGCCCTATTTTATCATTTATTTTAAAACAGGGTCTCTCTGCCAGGCGTGGTGGCGCATGCTTGTAATCCCCGCGCTTGGGAGGCGGAGACAGGAGGATCACACAGGTTCGAAGCCAGCCGTGCTGGCTTAAGAGACCCTGTTTCCAAATTTAAAAAGTATAAGATAGGCCTGGGAGTGTAGCCTGGAGGTAGAAGGGCTTCCAGGAAAACCCCAGTACCACACACACACACAAAAAAAAAAAACAGGGTCTCCCTAAGTTGCCGGGACTGGTCTTATAACCTATTATCCTCCTGTCTCAGCTTCCAACTACTGGGATTATAGGAAAATGTGAAGGTAGGCTCATATAAACATAGTGAACATTATCAAAAAAGGAACACTACCTTGAAACCCTCATGAACCAACAACTGTGACAGACAGCAGGACTGATCAGTAACACCCCAAATCCCTTATTTCAGTTCCCATAAGCAGATGTCACTGGTTTGGTTGACAGAAAATAATTAGTCCAATGTCAGAAAGGGCCACTGAAATTCAAAGATCACTTAAAAACTTGACTGAGATCATTCAGGTTGGCCTCCCTTTGCTAAAACTGTTAAGAATCCAACAAATAGAAAGGCTTCAACCTTGGTCTCCTGCTTTTGCACACGGCCTTGGCCTACAGATGGCCTACCACCTCTTTCTTTGCAGTAGTAATTGTTTCTCTAGCTTTTCACTTTACGCAAGTCTAAGGGATACTCATTGGTAACTTAGATGAGGGTTAATAAGATATATTATTTATAAACTAAAACCAAAGGATGTAAATGAATATTTTCCTAAATGCCTAGCCACCAATTTTTACAAGGCTGCAAAATTGGGAACTACATAAGGGAAACTGTAGGTAACTGACAGTCTTGAAATTATTGTGGAATATGTTTACGTTTGTGTCATGAGAACTACCTGAAGTTAGTGGAGGCTTTCAGGGTTTTTTTTTTTTTTTTTTTTTTTTTTTTTTTGTGTGTGTGTGTGTGTGTGTGTGTGTGTGTAGTAAATAACTAGGCTGTGGGGTTTTTTTTAATTTATTTTTTATACATATTTTTATTGAAAATAAATGGTATACATTTAAACTGTACTTGGTGCCCTCTCCCCCATCCCTGTTTTCCTTTCCTCTCCTCCCAACAATGATTGTCCAGGGTAACCGTGCTGTATTCATACTTTTACACATATTCGGATGTAGCCCCTCATTAATCAAGTTCAGCTTTCTTCCTCTCCTATCTTTCCATTCAAACTTTGCAGTAACTTTCTCAACATGACCTCCAAAGCTCAGGAAATTAAAGCAAGAATTAACAAGTGGGATGGCATCAAACTAAAAAGTTTCTTCTCATCAAAGGAAACCATCAGTAACCTAAAGAGGAAGCCTACAGAATGGGAGAAGATCTTTACCAGCCACCACTCTGATAGAGGGCTAATATCCAGAATATACAAAAGAGCTCAAAAGACTGTACACCAGCAAAACAAACAACCCAATCAAGAAATGGGCAACTGAACTGCATAGACACTTCACAAAAGAAGAGACACAAATGGCCAACAGATACATGAAAAGATGTTCAACATCATATTATTAGTTTCTACTTCTCTGATACCTAGACTTGAAGATACACAGATAATAGAGTTGAAATATGAGTCATCCTCACTCAACAAGTTAATTTTTGTATGTGTGTGTGTGGTAATGAGGATCAAACTGAGGAACTTGTACACACTAGACAAGTTCTCTACCACTGAGCCCTAGCTCCAGCCCACCCAGCAAATTAACTTTAAAAGTGACTTGTTTCCATATCATCCTTTTCTTTATAAGACGCTTTTATTAGCCATGTTATGTTCCTGAAGTCCCTTCCCCATTACTGTGCTCTATTCACAACAAATATTTTAGTTTTTTGTTTTGCTTTGTTTTGTTTTTGGTGGCACTAGGGATTGAACCCAGGGGCATTCTACCTCCGAACTACATCCCCAGCCCAATTTTCTTATTTGGAAACAGGGTCTTGCTAGGTTAACCAGAATCTCACTGTTATTGAGACTGTCCTCGAAGCTGCAATCTTCCTGTTTCAGCCTCCCAAGTATAGGGCTTACAGGGGTACAGCCTCCCGAGTACAGGGCTCCCAAGTACAGGGCTTACCCCGCCTGGCCACAGCACACATTCTAAGAGCCCTGCCTGAAGCAGCTGGCTCCATTTCTTTTCTCACCACACTTTTCAAGATCACATATGACCTCCATGCTGCCGAGTCCAGCAGCCCTTCCTCTGGTCTTGTGTTGCTGGGCCTCTCAGAACTGCCCTCTCAATTTTTTAAAAAATACTTGGTTTTGCCGGGCGTGGTGGCACACGCTTGTAATCCCAGTGCTTGGGAGGCGGAGACAGGAGGATCACGCAGGTTTCAAGCCAGCCGCACTGGCTTAAGAGACCCTGTTTCCAAATAAAAAAGTATAAAAAATAGGTCTGGGAGTGTAGCCCAGAGGCAGAAATGTTTCCAGGAGCACCAGTACCACACACACACACACACAAAAAAAAAAAAAAAAAAAAAAAAAAAAACCTTGGTTTTCCTGAATGTATTTCTAATTCTATTTAATCATATTAAGATGTTAATCTAAAATCTTATTGATTCATCTCTAAAATGATGGCATATCGCAGACACTATGCTAGACCTGCATCCCTCCTTGGTAACTTCCCTAAAATGACCTTATCAAGTATGATGGCTTGAAGCTGGGCGTGGTGGCACATGCTTGTAATTCAAGTACTTGGGAGGCTAGGACAGGAAGATTGCGGTTCTCAGACAGCCTCAACTACTTAGTGAGGCCCTCTGCAACTCAGTGAGACCCTGTTTCAAAAAATAAAGAATAAGCTGGGCGTGGTAGCACAAGCTTGTAATCCCCACGCTTGGGAGGTGGAGACAGGCAAATTGCGCTGGTTTAAAGCCAGCCTCTCTGGCTTAAGAGATGCTGTTTCCAAATAAAAATATAAAATAGGTCTGGGAGTGTAGCCTGGAGGTAGAAGGGTTTTCAGGAACCCCAGTACCACCAAAAAAAAAAAAAAAAAAACAAAATAAAATAAATAAAATAAAGAATAAAAAAATATGGCTGGGAGTATAGCCTGGAGATAGAATGCCCCTGGGTCCCAACCATAGTATGGCCAAAAAAAAAAAAAAAAGTATGATGGCTTTATATATCACCATCTCTGTGCTGGTGAGTGAGTGAGTGACGTTGTGTTTTAGTTACTGAGGATTGAGCCCAGAGGCATTCTACCTCTGAGCTATACCCCTAGCCCATTTTTATTGCTTTGAAAACAAGGTCTCGGTGTTAAGTTGCTGAGGCTACTCTCAAACTTGTGATCCCTCTGTCTCAACCTCCCAATTACTGGGATTACAAGTGCGTGCCACCATGCCCAGCTATGCTGGTGACTTTGGAATTTCTATACTCAACCCTGACCTTACCATTTAAGTCCATGTTAATACACTGACTGCCAACTATTAACTTCACATGGGTACCTAACAAAGTGTTATCATCAAAAGAGAATGTTTCTTTCTCTCCCCAAAGCTGCTATCGAAATAAAACCCACCATTGTTAGTCTAGTGATTCAAATCCAAAATCTAATGGTTTCCTAGCTGTGGCTTTTGCCAAGAATACTTCCTACCCCATCTTCAGGTAACTTCATGTGACTAAGTTTCTCAAAACTGCCTTTAACTGTGCAAACGTCAACTATATATCACCTCCTCAAGGAAATCCTCCCATAGAATTAACACAATCTAAAATAAATCAGAGTACCCTGTATCATACTCTAAATTTCAGAATAAACATATATACCATTTGGCATTTTTTCACTTGATTATTTATTTAGTAGCTCAGTAAGAGCAGAAACATTGTCTATTTCATCTCTCTAAAGCCTTTATTAGTAACTGGTACACAACAGGTATTCAGAGAGTATGCGCTGAATTTGAAGAAATGAACAAACCAATGAACTACTAAGATATTTGTGACCTAGAGTTACTACTGCTTTCTTTTTTTTGCAGGTCTGCAGATGGGACCCAGTGGCATTCGACCTCTCAGCTACACGCCCTGCCCTATTTTTTATACTTTGTTTTGAAACAGGGTCTCACTAAGTTACAGAGGGCCTAAGTAGCTGAGGCTGTCCACGAACGCGATCCTCCAGTCTCAGCCTCCCGAATGCTGGGATTACAAGAGCATGCCACCACGCCCAGCAACTACTGCATTCTTGCATACAAAATGTTCAAGGCAAACAGATCCTAGTGTTTCTGTCTCACCCAAATGGGCCATGGCCAAAAGTCTAAGAACCATTGTTTGTCAGAAATGATTAAAAACAAACAAACAAACAAACAAACAAAAAAGCAACAACTTGAAAACTGCCAGGTAGATAGAAGAGAGATTCAGGAGAAGATCAAAGAGGTTCATGTAATCAATGGCTCCTCAAGGAAATGGTAGATAGGAATTACATAATCTTATCCACTGGTCAGTAAATTATGTCCCAAGAATCAAATCTGAACATACCCATTTATTTACCTATTACCATAATTAAGTAATTTCCATGGAGACCTTGTACTTAGAAGAGAGATTAGAAATCACTCAGATGCCTCTAGTCACATCTATTAGGTAGTTACAGGGTGAGTCACCAGGAGGGGAGGAAAGAGTGAAATTACAGCAAAGCCATAAGCATAAGCAAAGCTTGGGTTAGCAAAGTAAGATCATTACTAACTTTGCATGATTTTGTTAATTTTAGGTGGGTGACATCGCTGTTCCTATGTACGGGCGACCCTGTTTCTGGCTCCACAACAATCAAAGGAAAAGCCGTCCTCATCACTTACCTGGCAGTTTCTAGGACCTTTATGGCTTTGTCGATTTCCCCTTGGCTTTTATACAAAAACGCCAACTCGAACAGAGTAAATGGCACTAGGTAGTGGTCATACTTCAGGAGCTTTTCACTGGAAGAGCAAATAAGAATCAATTAAGTCTTAACAGAACAAAGGACATAGCACTTTTTCAATGCATATTCCTGATTCCTCAGAAAACAAGTGCAGCACTAAGAGGAGTGGTGCCATTATGTAGTTATGGAGCTTAATAAACTATGACAATAAATGGTAAGCTTTAAGTATATTAACCTCTTAATCCAGCACTGAAGATTGCTTATTGTCCCATAAGTAGATGAACCCACATAGACCTTGAAAGGTGAACCCTAGAAATGACAAGATCTCTGAACATGAATATGTTCAGGAAATGAGTCCATTTAGAAATAAGAAATCTGAGCCAGGTGTGGTGGTGCACGCTTATAATTCCAGCATTTGAGAGGCTGAGACAGGAGGATCTGGGTTCGAGGACAGCCTCAGCTGCTTAGTAAGGCCCTTTGCAACTCAGTGAGACCCTGTTTCAAAATAAAGAATAAAAAATAGAGCTGAGGGTGTAGCTCTGAAGTAAAATTCCCCTGGGTCCCATCCCTAGTACTGCCAAAAAAAAAAAAAAAAAAAAAGAAGTAAGAAATCTGTACTATTAGTAATTTTTTTACTAAGATTTAACTTTCTTTGTATTTTAAAGTTTTATAATGCTCTGAAGTATCAATAAAGAACTAGTCAAAAGTTCTGTTTTCAAAATCATTATGAACACTCTGACTATAAAACATCTAGAAGCTCTGGAAAAAATATGTGTAACACCTTTTCAAATGCATAGCTTAGCTCACCAGAACATAAAAAAAAAGACATTCAGGTGCCAAAAATAGCACAGGAACTGAAAAAACAGAACTCTAGGCAGGTGGGGCGATGCTAAATGAATCCTGGGGTCTGCTTCCATCTGAATCGCCCAGGGCTTTGTGTCTTAATGCCCATGAAGGAGATAAGGCCCACAGAAAGCAAGAAGCTAAAACGAAATGTCTATTTAAAACCTAGATCCTAGAAGAGTGACTTCTTTAGAGAAAGGGCCTATTAGAAGTAACCTACTCACTGTCATAGTATCAAGACAAGGACAATTGTCTCCACAGCCTGCATTTTTGGTGGGAAGAAAAAAGTCTCGTTCCAAGGGAAATTAATAACTAATAGGTCTGTCCTCAAATGAATATGCAATTTAAATTTGCACTGCCCAAAGGATCCAAGAATCTGTAAGCAATGAAATTAACATGAAAGTGGCCATGGGACAGAAAAATTTGTAGGGCACATGGCAGTAATTAAAGCAAAATCACTTTAGAGAGTCTTCTTAAGTATAGCCCCATAGGAATCTGAAGATAAAACCCCACTAAAGGTGAAGTCACAATCCAAAATAATAAAACACACAAGGAAACAACTCATTATGAGTTTCAATAAACACAACAAAAATGGGTCATCACCCTTCTTGATCTTTATAAAAATATCTGTAAAATAGAACTCCGTGTATACTCTTTTTTCTTTTCTTTTTTGTGGTACTATACCCCCGTCCCTATTTTGTTTTTTACTTGGAAAAAGGGTTTTGCTAAGTTGCTGCGAACCTTACTAAGTAGCTGAGGCTATCTATCCTTGAACCTGCAGTCCACCTGTCTCAGGATTATAGGGATGCACCACACACGGCCATGCATACTTCTTTAACATGTTTACTAAATACATTATATTACTGACCTGGAAAATAAATATTGTCTCTTTCTTCTTATATAGATTATCAGTCCTCTTACATTCCCATAATAATCAAGAGAAAGGGGACCAGGTCAGCAAGGATGAAAAGGCTCATGATGTGGACACCAGACGACAACTGGCAGTCTACAGTTGTGATCTCTCATGGTGCTTTCCAAGTATTTGAGCCAGTATTTAAAAATCAAGAGATTTGGCTGGGCGTGGTGGTGTACACTTGTAATCCCATCGCTTGGGAAGCTGAGACAGGAGGGTTGCACAGGTTCGAAGTCAGCCTCAGCTACTTAAGTGAGGCTCTCAGCAGCTTAGTAAGATCCTGTTTCCAAATAAAATATAAAATAGATACCACCAAAAATAAATAAATAGATAAATAAATAAATAAACAAGAGATTTTACATAAAACCTCTAGCTTTTCATAAAAAGGTATGGACTACTGTCACTGGGCTCACATTATGCAGAACAAAAACTAATTAAAGCTGAGTAATGGTTGCATCTTTAGAAAGTACGCAATCTCCCTCGTCTTCAGTTGCCCAGGACCTTCCGGTCCCCTTTCCTACCATCACCCAGCCTGCCTCATTCAGGTTCCTTGTCTAGCCTCTGCAGTTATTTGCACTTGTGACAGCAAAGAGCCAGGCATCAGATCCTTGATTCCACTCTATGATCAATAAAGGAGGCCGGGCGTGGTGGCGCACACTTGTAATCCCTACACTTGGGAGGCAGAGACAGGAGGATTGCGCAGGTTCAAAGCCAGCCTCGCTGGCTTAAGAGACCCTGTTTCCAAATAAAAATATAAAATAGGTCTGGGAGTGTATCCCAGAGGTAGAAGGGTTTCTAGGAACCCCAGTACCACCAAAAAAAAAAAAAAAAGTAGACCATCATAATAATCGCTATTAAAAATGTATGTATAAAAAGAAATGCCCTTTGCCAAAGAAATAGTTCTATAGCTAGTCACACGTCTTCCTTCCTTCCCAAATTATCACAATGATTTTGAGTCTGTTTACTCCGCTCTCAATCCCTAGGATCCAGCACAGTCTCTGGCACACACTGGGTACTTAAATATCTGTGCAGTGAATGAGCAGACAAAGGGCCAGATTCCTGAATTAGAAGGGTATCAGAGACTACAAATATTGTTGCCAGAGTGTGGATAGACATGCACTAAGCGGGGCATAAGTTTAGATTTTGTGGGTCATCTTTAAACACCAAGTATAAGAGCATAAGGCTGTGTTCCATTTAAACCCAGATTTATTCACGAGGAACAAAGAAAACACTCATGGATTCTCTCCTTGTTAACACCATGTACAAGTGAAGCAGCATCAGAGAGAAGCATCGTGCATTATTTTCTCAGAGCCATGCCCTGGAAAGCACACACCGCACTCAGGCTGGCTCTGTAGTCCGTTCTTACCTTTCCAAGACATGGTTGAAACACAATTCAGCCTGCAAGGGCCGCTGCAAGTTCTTCAGGCAACATCCTTTAAGTAACTTCACTAAGCACTCATCGTCCACAGAGTACTCACTGAACTCTAAAGCAAACAAGAAACACACAAAATGAAAATATATCTTGTCTCTCTTTCCTTCCTTCCTTCCTTTCTTCCTTCCCTTTCTCCCTCCCTCCCTTGGTGTTAGAGATTGAACCCAGTACCTAATACATGCTAAACAGCACTCTTACACTGACCCTAACCCCAAAATACTTTTAAAAATCCAAATTAAAAGGAAAACTAATAATTAGGAGGAATTATCTAAAAATAAGAAAAAAAAATTTTAATGTGTGATACCTCACATAACAAAGCACAACGAAAATATTTTTACTCAAGAGCCTACTGAGTTTACTATATTAGTACCCCACTTTATTAAGGGATTCACATTTCATTCACTTAAAAAAAAAACACTTCACGTGGTCACACTTGAGTTTTGTGACCTTAGATACAGTAACAGGAAATCTGAACCCCAAATTAAGTTAAGAGTTTTATTAATTCTACGAAAGGTAGAGCTGGGAGGAACAAGGAGGCTGCCTCCGCCTGTCGTTCTGGCTCCTCACCATGCTGGCTTTGGTGCAGGAGAGGATGGCACTTCCATATGGAGAAGCAGATGGCCTCACACCATTAAAAATTCAGGAAGTCGAACACCCTCTCCAGATCATTATGTTTACATATGAACTTATCAATTCTCCCAGGTTATGTTCTTTTTGAGGGAAATTATGTTGTAAAAGTAGACAAAACAGTTCTGAAATACATGAAAGGCACCTAAAATCCCCCAGAAACTTCTGATCCCCTGAAGGCCAAAGGATTTTCTTTCACCTCTTTTCTCCCCTTTGAAAAAATGACTCTTTGCCTTCTACAGACTAAGTCAAATCTGCAGTAAAAGGAACGAATCACATAGTATGTGTGACATATATCTAACAAAGGTAGCCACTGCTCCACATCTACTACTTTTGAAGGTTTTTGTTGTTGTTGTTGTTTTGTTTTTGCAAGTTACACGCAACTAAGAAGCCATTCCAAGACAGACTGCTAATTTACACATTTCTGGCTGTGGCAGCAGGAGGAAGGTAGCAAAGGAAACTGATGAGGCCCTGGGAGGCCCTTATATAGAAAGTATGTTTTCAGTACAAACCTCAGAAATCCCCAGTGATACATGCTGGTACCTTGATCGGCAAACTGCTTGTCTATGGGCAGTTAATACTACTTAGCCAACAAAAGAGTGTCACTTTGCTTCTAGGTACTGAAAACAGCTGAGATTCACCTTTAAATTTCAACTGCTAATAGGTCATTCATCAAGAAAATCACAGGTATCAGTGCCACATCACATTTCTTATTACTTACTTAGGACCTTTTTTTTCCTTGATAAAAAAAAAATTATCCATGCTTCTAATCATGGGTGTTTGTTGAAATATATTCAAGAAGCTCTATCTTTCAGGGCTCAGATCCAAACCCTTAGGGTCCCTACTGGATGCTAGTTTTTAGTATCATTTTTGTGCATTCTATTGAGTTTTGTGTAGCATTTTATTGACAGTTTGTGTTATGACAACATTCTGTTGCTCAGTGAATGATGACTTTTGATAAGGAACAGATCCAGCACCATGGAGAGTTAAAATACCAATGAGGCCACATTTAAACTTTTATGTAACTCTTAGGGATATGAAAACCCAGTTCAAAAACACCCCATTCCATAGCCAGTTGTAATGGCACATGCCTGTAACCCTAGTACTTTGGAGGTTGAGACCGGAGGATCACAGGTTCAAAGCCTGCTTCAGGAATCTAGCAAAGCTCTCAGTAACCTAGTTAAGCCCTGATTCCAAATAAGAAATAAAATTGGGCTGGCTGGGGTGTAGCTTGGAGGTCGAATGCTTTGGGGTTTAATCCCCAATACCAAAACAATAACAACAAACCCCCACATTACTCTAAAAACTTTAGACACAAAACCATTATCTACTCAGGCCACAGAGCTCTATCTGCTAGATGATTATTTTCCCTTAAAATATGAATTCCACGTCACGATTCTCAATCTCATGAATTAGTTTATGCAAAAAGATTTCTGACACACGTTTCCACTTTACATCAGAAGAAAATGACATATCACCAATGCACATCTGCATGGCAAAATACCTGCTGAGCTGAAACCAATACTGAGTAGGCTGAGGAAAAAGGAGGCTTGAAAGCAAACTACAAAAATATCTGTGTCGAACTTTAGAATCTAGCTGAAATGCACTAAGAGATGAAATGCACTAAGAGAAAAGCTAAAAGTTGATTAGAAAGTAAAACAGCCAAAGCATTAGCACTTCCCTTTTATGTAACTCTGATCATGATCACTGTATATTTGCACCAAGAAAATTCACTACAACAAAGTAAATATTTCTCTACCAACTTCTGGCTAAATGAGAAATTTGGTTAGATTTCAAAAGAAACACTACTGGGATTAAAAATAGTAAAGTTAATCTTATACTCATTAGGCAATTACAGCGCGCACGCGCGCGCGTGTGTGTGTGTGTGTGTGTGTGTGTGTGTGTGTGTGTGTGTGTGTTTACTGGGGATTGAACCCAGAGGCATTCTACCTTCAAGCTACACACCCAGCCTGATTTTATTTCTTATTTGGAAATAGAGTGTCACTAGGTTGATAAACTCTCTCACTACTTCGTAAGACTGTCCAAGAACCTGTGATCCTCCTGTCCCAGCCTTCCAAGTACTGGGATGAGAGGTGTGTGCCACCAAGTTTAGGTAAAAAGAAAATTTTAAAGTAGAAAACAGAAAGTGTTCTCCAAGTCAAATAGAAACTAGAATCCTTGTATAATGCTGGGAGGAACATAAGATGATTCAGCTGCTGAAGAAAATAGTACAGTGGTGCTGTGGTTGGAACTTCTTCTCCAAAGCTCATGTTGAAATTTAATAGCCACTTTGATGGTATGGGAGGTGGAAACTTTAAGAGGGTGTGAATGTGTACTTTCTGCCTCTGTCCCTTTTTCTCTTTCTTTTTCTAGCCATGTGATACTCTGCCAGATTAAGATGCATTATGAAGCCCTCATCAGATGGAAGCACCTTGATACTAGATTTCTCAGCCTCCAGAACTATGAAAAACACATTTTATCTTTATAAATTATCCAGTCTGTGGTACTCTGTAATAGTAGTAGAAAACAGACTAAGACAGGCAGTTACTCAAAAAATTAAAAATAGAAATGTTCATTGATTCAGCAATTCTACTTCTGGGCATATGTCCAAAAGAACTGAGTGCTGGGTTTTAAAAAGATGTTTGTCCATCATGTTCATGGCAGCATTATCCACAATAGCCAATGAGTAGAAGCAACCCCATGTCTACCAACAGGTAAATTAGGAAAATGCACACAATGGAAGACCATATAACCTTAAAAAGGAAGGCAATTCTGACACAATCTGAATTAACCCTGAAGATATTATGCCAAGTAAAATAAGCCAGTCACAATAAAAGAAATACTATATGATACTATTTTACATAAAATATCAAGAGTAGTCAGTCAGACTCATAGCAACTGAAAGAAGAATGGCAACTGCCTAGGGCTAGAGAAAAGGGAGAAAGGAGGAGTTGTTTTTCTGATGGGTATGGAAAAGTTCTAGAGATTGTTTGTACAATGATATGAATATACTTTACACTACTGAACTGTATACTTAAAAATAGCTAAGACGGTAAATTTTATTTATGGGTTACTACAAAATAAAAAATAAAACAAAAATACACAATTGTAAAAAAAAAAGTTTGGACTCTTAACAGAACTCTCAACAGTAGAAATTATATATAAAATATTTTAGTACTAGAATATTTAGAATATACAAAGTCTGAATACATAGCAAGTCTACAATCTGCATGTATATATAAACTCCTAGAGTTCTGTGCTAAACAGTACAACTATTATTCTTCTTTTTTATCCTAGCTCTTGAGCTTTCTCACCCATGTTTCCATGGTAGTCAGAATTCAACGATGAACTTCTCCATGTTTTGCTACTCTACCTAAACTCCAGCTCAAAATGGGATTAAAACGTTATACCTTTAGTGAGAAAAGGGGTTGGGGTAAGATGAAAGAACAGGGAATTTTGGTTCTTTTATAAAGGTGCTATCTTTGACATGGGAAGGCAGTATTACTCATCCTCAATAACAGATGAGCTTTGCATATGACTGCTCTTCAATAGTGGGGTAGAATATTCCATGCATCTGTCTCCCTACAGCCACTGGTCTACACTTGCAAATGGTTCACAGGGAAGAAGGTGTGTGACCTCAGGACAGCATTGTTCTTTGTTCTAATTGACTCTGCCTATCTAGTCTGAAACTGTGAACCCTTGTTAGTGGTTAAGTCCATTGGTTAGCTTTCATTCTTTTCTACTTCTTATATTACTGATGGAATTCTAAAGCTAGAATTTTTTTTTTTTTTTTTTTTTTTTTTTTTTTTTGGTGGTACTGGGGTTCCTGGAAACCCTTCTACCTGCGGGCTACACTCCCAGACCTATTTTTATATTTTTATTTGGAAACAGGGTCTCCTAAGCCAGCATGTGCGGCTGGCTTTGAACCTGTGCGATCCTCCTGTCTCTGCCTCCCAAGCGCGGGGATTACAAGCGTGCGCCACCACGCCCGGCCAAATTAGAATTATTTTAAATGGACAAAGCAGTCTAAATATTCCATGAAACTGAAAAAAAAAAAAGGCTTAAACTGTGAAACATTAGCTCTATGGAGTGCTATGATGCTTCTGAAATTTAAAAATAAGGTCAAATGGAATACATAAAAATCATAAATTAATTGTGTTATGGTATCAAAATATGAGGTTTTTTCATTTATGCCTAGGAATTTTATAAATAACTGTAAAAAGAAGTCTTATTGAACATATCAGCTTATTAATAAAGACCTAAGTATATCTTCCAAAAAAAAGATCTAAACAAAATTCTTCTTCCAGTTAAGAAAAATGCGTTAACTGTTACAGACCCCCCGACACACACATACGCACGCACACACACACACACACACACACACACACACACCCCGTTCCTGAATTTCTATGCCCTTTTACCAGGTTTATCACTACAGAAGTTTCATTTTACTTCTGTGGTTAGAACTTTCCAAAAGATAAGACCATGCTCTTGGGGTAATGCCTGAGTGACCTGGCATCCATGAGGAATACAACAAAGGCTATCACTCATGGCACTGCCTTTTAAAACAAAGCCTCTATTAAAACAATGGAATCAGAGATGTAGGACAAGAAAACAACTTTGGGTATCACTGACCCAACTCTGCTCCCATTTTGAAAGAAAAATGAAGTGTTTCCTTGAGTCTGCTGGCTACAGAGCTGGGGCCACACACAGAAATCTCCCGATTCTCCCTCCATTCTCTCAGCCTTCTCCAGTAAACTGAGGTGGGCAGCTAGCATCTCCAAAAGCAGTGAGCAAGAAAGTTAATGGTGATAAGATCCAAACATGAAAACAAATTCCCTTTGTCTACAGAAACACACTAGCACGGAGCCTTGGGGAGGCAAGAGTCCCAGCTAAGCCAGAGGACTGCACACATTCCCTCTCCTGCTCTTATATTCAAATCTGGTCTCCCTCCTCTCATCTGTTTTGTAACAGTTTCAAAGGATACAACTCAGTCACTTAAAGTGTACAATCCGCTGGGCTTGGTGACGCATGCTTGTAATCCCTGCGCTTGGGAGGCTGAGACAGGAGGATCGCACAGGTTCGAAGCCAGCCTCAGCTACTTAGTGAGGTTATCAGCAATTTAGTGAGACCCTGTTTCCAAATAAAATATAAAAAAGATCTGGGAGTATAGCCCAGAGCTAGAAAGCCTCTGGGTTCCACCCCCAGTACAACCAAAAAAAAAGTGTACAATCCAGCTAGGTGTGGTGGCACACTCTTGTAATCCCAGCATTTGGGAGGCTGACACAGGAGGATCCAGGTTCATGACCAGCCTCAGCTACTTAGTGAGGCCCTTTGCAACTCAGTGAGACCTTGTTTCGAAATAAAGAATAAAAAATAGGGCTGGGGGTGCAGCTCGGGCAGTACCACACACACACACAAAAGTAAAGTGTACAATCCCATAGTTTTTAGTGTATTTACCTAACTGTCCAACCATCATCACAATCGATTTTAGAACATTTTCACCAGTCCCCCACTAAAACATCATGACCTTTAGCTCCCACAACCCAGCCCACTTCCACCATCCCTAAGCAACTACTAATCTACTTCCTGCTTTTAAACACTGGCCTGTGCTGGCCATGTCACCGAGATGGAATCATGCACTACGCAGTCTTCTGTGACTGGCTCCTTGTGCCCAACTCCTGCCAGGCCCACCCAGGCTGCAGTGTATGTCATCCCTTCCTTCAACTCACAGCTGCAGTGCGAGCTCTTGTTATGTGAGCCAATGACAAGACGTGCACAGGGAAAAGACAAAGGAACGGAAACAGAGTAGAGATGAGGAGTCCTCCATGCTTACTTTTCATACTTACTTTCGTTTTGCAAAGCTGCCTCAGCCTTTTCAATGGTCACCAAGAGATTTTCAGAAAGGTCTTTCCTTTTGCTCACTATTGAAAAACCATTCCAGACATACATCATTTCCTAATGAGGAAGAAGAAAAACCACTCCCAATTATGTGAGGTTATCCAATGTCCTTTACATTCACAGAAGTAAATATGTGTGGTTGCTAGGGATTAGAAGACAATGTTTAGGGAATATTTTTCTTACTTTCTCCATTTGGAGGATAGTGATATAATTTCCCCTTCTCTTATTTTATTATATGCTATCTGCCTTTTTTACTAAAGTGATTCAGTATATAATATATATTATACTTACTTTTACTGAAAAATTATACTTAAGTACCTATTAGTATTCAATTCTTTTGGAATATAGATATGGAACTAAATATAATATTTTTTACTATGAACAATTATGTTTAATGTAAATTTGGGTTATAACTTTAAAGGGAAATATTTTAAAATGTCTGCCAGTTGTTTACATAAAATATTTCCAAGCATATAACTGGAAATAAACATTGGAATATTTCACTGGGCTCAGGTTCTTTCATACCATGAAAAATATGTGTTTGTCCAGTAATGCAATCCAAAATGCAGAAAAGCATCATTTAAAGGCCATATGGCTGAATGACAGCTCCTGAGAGTGGAAACTAATGATTTCTCATTGCAGATTATAGTTAATGGGCTCACAGATGAGAAGCATTTTTGGACCAAAAGCAAATGTGTTTTTGCTTGAAAATATTTTTTGAATGCTTCTGACAGTACAGTTTATATTTTGAAAGGTATACAATACTCGGGATAGTTAGTATCTTCTTAGGAATAAATAAATTTTAAAATATGATAGGGATTGTTTGAGATCCCCTTCACAGGGAAGCAGTGAAAACTAGTGAGACCCGTCGGGCGGGCTGGTGGCGAGTTTACCTTACAGTACAACACTAGATGTTAAGATGACAGCACTCTGCCTTTCATTTCACGGCGGCAGTTTCTCACCGCTCACAGAGTAAGAGCCTCATTCAGTAACTAATGGAGTATTTTTTAGTTGATGATTTAAAATGTCTTATGATGGAACACTATCAGAAGGAGGCGAGCTCATTGTCTGAGATTTTATGAAACACGGGCTTGTGGTAAAAACTTCAGGTATCTCCAGCCCAAGCCAATAGCTCTGGATTATTATTTCCAACCCATTTTAATGCATCTGTGTCAATTTTGCCGAAATAACTGTTGTGTTAGAAACTTGGGACTTAATGTGTTAAGATTCTTAACAGTCAAAGCGGAAAACAGTTATGTACACACTGGTATACAAGCACTAGTTACACAGAAAGAGTGATGATGGTTGAGCTGGGTGTGGGGGCTATACTTATAATCCTAGTACTTGAAAGGCTAAGATAGGAGGATAGCCGGCTCAGGGCCAATGTTCAGTAACTTAGTAGGACACTGTTTCAAAATAAAAAGTAAAAGGGGTATAGTTCAGTGGTAGAGCACCCCTGGGTCCAATCCCCAGTAAATGTCCCCTCTCCACCGCCCCCCCCCACAATGATGGTCTAGAAAATATTTAGGAAGGTTCCATGAAATAGAAAAATTTTTCCTAGTGCAAATCGTTTAACTAAAATAAATGAGGAAGCCAAGTGTGGTGGTGCACACCTGTAATCCCAGTATATGGGAGGCTGAGACAGGAGGATCACAAGTTCAAGGACAGCCTTAGCAAAATAGCAATACTATCAGCAACCTTGTCAGACCCTGCTTCAAAACAAAAGAATAAAAAGGGCTAGAGATGTAGCTCAGAGGTAGAATGCCTGGGGTTCAATCCCAAGTACTAAAAAAAAAAGTTTGAGGAGCTAGGCATGGTGGCATAAACCTGTAATCCTAGTACTTGGGAGGCTGAGACAGAACTGTAGGTTCAAGGCCAGCCTCAGCAACTTAGTGAGAGCCTGACTAAAATTTTTAAACTTTGAAAAGGGCTGAGGTGCAGCTCGGAGGTAGAATGCCCCTGGGTTCAATTGCCAGTAGAAAAAAAAAAAAAAGAATGGAGCTGAAGCTAATTGGTAAGGCAGCAGCAGGCTCTCTTGTTTGCTGGGAGAGGGGGATGTTTGACTATCTATGTCATTTTCACAGTGCTCTTGTTTTTATATGTGCTTAGACATGATTATAGAAAGGTCACATTTTTGTCTTATTCCATCACAGTGACAAAACAACCTTGTCTGATGTTAGTGGTCCCTGGAATTGTTTATGTTAAGCACAGAAAACATGGGCGTAGGTCCTAGTTGCGAGCGAGCTTCTATCTGACACCTGTCAGAGGCGGCACAGAGATCCTGAAAGTCAGTAACAGAATAAGAAACAACCCGATGGAGACTTAAGGATGGACAAAAACAAAAGTCACAAAGGAAGGAATAAAAATAAATGAAAGCAAAGAAAGATGTTTGATGGCACTAGTAGGGAAATTTAAACTAGAAACATAAAAACCCTCTTGGTAGTCATTTAAATGGAAAAAGCTTTGAGAAGGGAAAATTGGTAACGCCTACCAAAATATTAACTTTCAACCAGGAATTTCATTTCTAGAAACCTTCCCAAGAAGTACATACACATGTAGAATAATGACACTCACTAGAAAAATCTACATAACTGTTAAAGAAAAATGATTAAATAAACTTTAAAATAAAAACAAACTCAGGAACCCTCGCGTAAGGACTATACACACCAGCTTGCAGTGAGTAGCTTTCCTGCGCTAACTACCTTTGCAAAATTAAAGCCCCCAAAGAGCTGTGGCAATTTGGTATATTCAAATACACCTTGAAATTAAAGGAGGGCTTTGTTATGAAAACCCAAGTTGACACTGTGTTTGTTGTTCAGAGGCCTTACCTAAAAAGCCTAACAGCAACTTAGGGCTCTGAGTCCAAACTAAGGTGACATGTAAGTGTTAAAGACACACCGCATTTTCAAAAATAAAAGAATATATAATATAAGAGGATAGAAAAATATCTCTTTATGTTTTCTTTTTGTGGTACTGGAATTGAACCAGGGGCACTGAACCAGGGACATTCCACCTCTGAGGTCTAGCCCTTTTTATTTTTAATTTTTTGAAATAAGAGTCTCAATAGATTGCTGAGCATCTCACTATGTTGCTGAAGTTGGTCTCAGACCTGAGATCCTCCTTGTCTCAGCTTCCTAAGTACAGGGATTACAGGAGTGTGCCACCATGCTCAGCTCAGTAGGAAATATCTAATGAATACATTTTTATTCATTACATGTTGAAATGGAAAAGCTTTACATATACTGGGTTAAAAAATATATTCCTAAAATTAATTTCGGGTTCCTTTTAGTTTTTTAAATATAGCTATGAAAAAACATAAAATCACATTTGTGGCTTGCATTCTAATTCAACTTAAATGAAGTCAACTTCCCCTTCCTCTACCTGAACTTCCTTATCTGTAAAATGGTGCTAACAAGACTATATTCACCAAGTTATTTTAAGAATTAAATGATATAGTTTAAAAACAAACAAACAAACAAACCTTTAAGTAATGCCTAGAACATACCAACTAGTCAGAACACATCAGCTATAATTATTATCTGTTAATAAATCATTAATAAGTGTTTCTCTTATGAACATATGTTTTTGGTGGTACTTGGGATTGAACCCAGGGGAATTATATCTCCAAGCTACACCCCCAGCCCTATTTTTTATTCTTTATTTGAAATAGGGTCTCACTGATTACAAAGGGCCTCACTAAGTGGCTGAGGCTGTCGATGAACCCTTGATCCTCCGGTCTCAGCCTCCCGAATGCTGGGATTACAAGTGTGCGCCACCACGCCCAGCCTTGAACATGGTTTATAAATAAGCTAATATGGTTAACCAAAGTTAATACACTTCCTGCTGCACTGAATAGGTACCTTATTTCTACTATACAAACAGTAAATAATTAAAAGCAGATACCAGGGCGGGCAAGACGAGCTTGATAGGGGCACGTAAGGATGGAGAGTAACGCCGTGCCTTCCTCACAGCGAACTTCTCAGTAGGGAGTGATTTTCCAGCAATTCTCTGCTTCAAGCCGTCCACCTGTCTGTGAAGAGACACAGCCCTGTGAAAGGTCGGCAAACACACATATTCTCTACACTGGTAGTTTTCACCGTGCACATCAGAGAGCAGCAGCAGCACCCAGAACCTATTCGAAATGCTAAGTCTGGGGCCCAATCTCAGACCTACTCAATCAGCAGCTCTCCAAGGTGGGGCTAGCAATCTGGATTCTGTTCAGCATCCCAGGTGCCTCTGTTCACACTCAAGGGAGATTCAATAATGAACACACTTAGCCAGTGACCCACATCTATCAAGCACAGTTGAGGCAATCTAGGTATAAAATATGCAGCTTTTATAAGCAAACAGGAAATAACCAAATAACCCAAAATAGAGCCTGGGCATAGTAATTACACTTGTAAGTCCCAGCATTCAGGAGCCTGAGACAGGAGGATCACAGTTCTCAGACAGCCTTGGCTACTTAGTGAGGCCCTTTGCAACTCAGTGAAACACCATTTCAAAATAAAGAATAAAAAATAGGGCTGGGGGTGTAGCTTGGTGGTAAAATGTCCCTGGGAGTTCCATGCCCAGTACTGGAAAAAATAAACACAAATAACCCAAAATATTTATTTACAGTGTGGGATATCCACAGAGAGGGAAGAGAGTATACACTGGTGTATTTCCTGTTCCTATTTGCAAGCATGACACAGATCTATGAAATAATATGGCTCAAAAGAGAGACATTAAAGCCAGGTGTGTGGCATATGCCTGTACTTGAGAAGCTGAGAGAGGAGGAATGTATGCTTAAGGCCAGTATTAGCAACTTAGCAAGACCTTGTTTAAAAAAAAAAAATAGGACTGGGGTGCAGGTCACAGATAGAATGCTACTGGGTTCAGTCCCCAGTACCAAAAAGAAAAAAGGGTTAATCATCAATTAATATACATATAATTTGAGAAAATGTTTCCAAACCATATGAAATTTTGGAAATAATTAGTGCAGGACACATATCATATTTATAAACTTTCCTCAAAATTCTGAAGAATTCCAATTATAAAATTTACAAGCCCATAAAAATAAAATTAGGATGGGAAGAGTCCGGGCTGCTGGGGGTTCTTTCCTATGCAAAATTTTAAGAACGCATCAAATGAGTTGTTTAAAAAAGAATTGAAGAAAAGTTTAATTACATCAATGAAAAAGTAATATGAAATAAGAGGGAAATAAATCCAGTATGATTAACAAATTCCCAATAATAAAACTCTTGTTGCAAAACATCAATAAAACAATGATTCCTATTCACAGAATTGTATCTACAAAATCCTGCTAGAATGATAACTTTTTTGTGGGTGTGGTGGTAGGAATTGAATCCAGGGGCATTCTACCTCTGAGATATACCCCCCAACCCAATTTAGCTTTTTTTAAAGTTTGAAACAGAACCTCAGTAAGTTGTGGAAGTTTTCACTAAATTACTGAGGCTGGCAGAGCACCTGTGATCCCCATCTCAGCCTCCCAAGTACTGGAATTACAAGCTTGCAACCACGCCTAGTTAGAAGGATGACATTTTGACTTATGTTGTATTATTTTTAAGGGTTCCCATATCAAATGAGTAGGGAAATTAAAGCTATGAAAGTGAAACATGAGAGAGAACTAAGGAAAGAATGAGAGAAGATGTATTTGTATACCTTTACACAACCAGGATCTTTTTTTATACAAATACAGTCTTGCTTACCTGAATAGAGTAACCACATTCTCCCCGGTTGCCACTACATCCTCATCTGGAAGCATACTCAAAATTGCAGCTTTCAAGAATACATATGTTGCCTTGAGGAAAAGAAAAAGAGCTTGTCATAAAACATCCCTAGGCACATGACATTCCTACCTTGCAAACCAGAAATGACCTATAAATCTTCCAGATCTAATATTAAGAAGCAGCAAAGAAATTAAAGGAAAATAAAGTCTTAAGTTGCTCCAAATGAAAGTAATACTTTTCATTTTCCTATTAAACAACAATATCATTCACAGTTGAGATAATGGCCAGAATGGATGAAATCGGGTCTCACTAGGTTACTGAGAGCCTTGCTGAATTGCCAAAACTGGCTTTGAACCTGTGATCCTCCTGTCCCAGCCTCCCATTCTCTCAACTTCTCACAAATGGGTTATTGTGTGTGTGTGTGTGTGTGTGTGTGTGTGTGTGTGTGTGTGTGTAGATTGACACTGGGGCAGTCTACCTTTGAGCTACACTTCCAGCCCTATTTTATTTTTTATTTTGAAACAGGGTCTCACTAAGTTGCTGAGGCTGAACCGCAAACATGCAATCCTCCTATCTTAGCCTCCCCAAGTACTGGGATTACAGGCATACACACCTACACCCAGCTATAATTAATTTTAATTATCACAAAGAACCTGGTCATTGTGGAAACTGAGGAACTGGAAGTCTACTAAAAATTATAAAAACTATAGTATTGATATATAACAGCTTTAAATATAAGTGTAGTTAATCCTTTTTTTAATTTTTTTTTTTTTTTTTTTTTTTTTTTTTTGGTAGTGGGGATTGAACCCAGAAGCATTCCACCACCAACCTATATGTCCGGCCCAATTTTATTTCTTATTTGGAAATAGGGTCTCACTAGGTAACTGAGAGCCTTGCTGAATTGCCAAGGCTGGCTTTGAACCTGTGATCCTCCTGTCCCAGCCTCCCAAGTACTGGTATTACAAGCATGCGCCACCATAACTAGGTTATTGCCAATCCTTAAAATAAAACATCTTTATTGAAAAAAAAATCACTGTCCCTTGTGGAAAAAGAGACCTAAATGACAATCATCCTGGATTTAAAACCACAAGAAAGCACCAAACTTTACCTTGGACCATTTACTCTCTTTGCAAAGTAGATCTGAGTAGTGATACGCCTGTATCCAGTTTTGTTGATATATGTAAATCCACATTAGCTCCCAGTAACAGAGATGGTGAAACTGTTTCCATTCTTCTTGAACTGAAATGCATTTTCGAAATACCTCTTGTGCCTATAAGTCAATTGCATAAAGCTGATCATCCAGATATTAGACAATAACCTAATGGGAAAATACATAAAACTCTTTGTACAAAAAGAACAAAATTAGCACTTATTAAAACATTCAATATGACAATATGTTCCTTTCTTTACATGCAATGATACAGCTGGGTTCTGCCTCTTTATTTAACTTTGTGAGTGGACCTTGATACTTTATATAGTGGGAAAAGGAAAGCTCCCTTCCAAGTAAGATATAAAATACCGAAGTCTTTAAAAAAAAAAACAACAACAAAATACTGACAGTAATAAAGTTAGAACTTCCACTGGGAAAAACACGCCTTAAAGTTCTGTACATTGGGCAGACTATAAGACTGCCCACATAACTGGCAAAAGGTTAAGTAACTCCTTAGTAGAAAAACTTTCTTAAAATCCTTTAAAAAAAGACAAGCCAGACGTGGTGGCGCACGCTTGTAATCCCCGCACTTGGGAGGCTGAGACAGGAGGATGGCGGAGGTTCGAAGCCAGCCTCAGCTACTTAGTGAGGCTCTCAGCAACTTAGTGAAACCCTGTTTCCAAATAAAATATAAAATAGGTCTGGGAGTATAGCTCGGAGGTAGAAAGCCTCTGGGTTCCACCCCTAATACCACCAAGAAAAAAAAAAAAAAAAAAAAAAAGACAGCTCAATAGACAAATTGGTGAATATATAAAGGGGCAAATCAGAAAAAATTATATAAAAATAACATAAATATGATGGAATTTTTAAACTTGGCAATATAAATTTAAAACATTAGCTTATCATTTTTCAGCCATCACACTGTCAAAAATTAAAAAGATGGCAAGTTTTAGCTGGGCATGGTGGCGCATGCTTTTAATCCCAGCACTTGGGAAGCTGAGACAGGAGGATGGCACAGGTTTGAAACCAGCCCCAGCTACTTAGTGAGACTTTCAGCAACTTAGTAAGACCCTGTTTCCAAAAAAAAAGTGTAAAATAGGTCTGGGAGTATAACCCGGAGGTAAAAAAAAAAAAAAAAAAAAAAAGTCCTGGGTTCTACCCGCAGTACCACACACACACACACACACACACACACACACACACACACACACACAAAGATGGCAAACTTTCAGAGTAGACAGAGCCATAAAAATATGCATTCTCCTATCTTTACTAAAATTTAAGCTGGAAGAACCTTATGTAAGAAGGGCAACTGGGCTGATTTATCAAAATGCATACATCTTCTGACCCAGAAATTCTAATGATCAGAATCTGTCTTATATCAATGTACCTATGAAGAGAAATGTATACACAGTGATTGCGTAGTGGTCAAATATCTACCAACAGTGGACGATTGCAGCAAATATAGTATATCTATACCATAAAGTGAAGCCCAGCCATCAAAATTAATGCAAGAGACTTAGACATACTGACCTGGAGAAAGATCCAAGATGTATTGTAAATTAAAAAAAAAAAAAGCACATCACAGAAAAATATATATGTTTGATCGCATCTGTGTGGGATAAAACTGTCAGTGAATGCATAATACACAGAAAAGGCTCTTCACTCTTCTACTTCTTTGGGGAAATGAGTGAAAAAGTACCTTTCATGAGGAGCCCCACGTAGCACAATGGCAGTGCATCATATGCGGAGCTTAGATTCCAGAGTCAACGTGGAATGCAGAAATTGATAGAAGTCAAAGTTTCTAAAGCCCCTTAGATTGCCTTCTTGTTTTTGTGTATATTCTACCCTGAACTGTTTCATGACCTTTATGTGTAAAAAGTGTGTTCAATAATGTACTATACATGATAAATAGGATATATACACTAATTGAAACACTGGCTTTCAATTGCATTGTTTTCTCTCTTTTTTTAATCTAGTCTATGCAGCTAAATTTACTTAGTAGAATGACTGTGTGATAAACTCTCCCCAACAACTCCTACAACAACAAAAAAATTACCTCTTCAATATTTCCTTTTAGCAGCTGGATTCGGGCATGATAAAACAACATGAGTGAACCCTAAGGAGAAAGGTAGAAAAGACGCTGCTCAAGAGCCGATGCTGGGTGATTAATTGTGGGCAAAATACACATGAAATACTAAGCATACATTTGGAAACTGCTGGAGGAAGGGCGCAAGGAGACTCTCTGCTTCCACAACATTCACTTCTCCTGTACCTAGAAATGTAACAGGAAGAGCCTCAGTCTTCATGGGACAGGCAGATATTTATAGCTAACTCTCCAAACTGCATTAACATATAGGAAAGACCTTCTCATGAAAAAGACAAAAACTATCATTTTGTCACTTTTTATACCTTGGAAATAAAAGATAAGTCTTACCTATAACTCTAGGACAGGCAAATTCTTAAAAATGAAGGCGACTGTTTTAGATTTCTAACTGGAATGTCTGGTTTCAATAGCAATATTCACTTATTTTAGCCCCAAGTTTAATTTTCCACAAAATAAAAATCTAGCATGACTATGACAAAACAGATCGCCTCAACAGAGAAATTTTAGCTGAGAAGAGAAAATGTTCAATGAAAGAAACCAGCTCATTCCCTCTGCCAAATGCCATAATGACCAATTTCTCTATTTTCCATTTTAACTAAAAAAAAAAAAAAACAGCAAACAGATAAGGGCTACTAGTTCTGACTGGCTTTTGTACACTTTAACTTTCAGTGGCACAGTGAAATGCAGCCCTTACCGAGTATGAGGGAGATGTACGTGTGGAAAGCGAGGATGGTCAGGCAGCACAGCGGAGACCGCATGCTCCTCCCCGATGCCCCTTCCCGCAGCTGCAGGAGGCCCAGCTCCTGTGGCAAGTAAATGTATTTTAGAAAGAGAAGAACAGAACTGATTCATATATCCCTGCCCCTCCGTAAAGTTGGAATGTATTTTTGAGAAGACTAGAATAGAGAATAGAGATAATGCCTAACCAGAGATCAACCTTACATCTTAAACTGGTTAGTGACAATGTCACGAATCCTTTTTATGTAATTCGAGGAAGAGAAAAAGTTATTGCTCATTTCACAGAAATGCTACATTTCTCTGTTAAACAAAATATTTAAATATATTGAGGATCCAAGTGTAAGGTACTGTGGTGGATATAAACAAACATCTGCAAAGATCTTGCCATCAAATAAAGAAGACAATACATGAACACATGATTTTGTTAGACTATAGCAATTGCAAACACCTGGAATCCTAATGCTTGGGAGGTTGGGCCAGGAGAATTGCAGGTTCGATGTCAACCCTCAGCAACTTATTGAGACCCTGTTTCAAAATTTAAAAAGGGAAGCTGGGCGTTGTGGCGCACACTTGTAATCCCTGCGCTTCGGAGGCGGAGATAGGAGGATTGCGCAGGTTCGAAGCCAGCTGCGCTGGCTTAAGAGACCCTCTTTCCAAAAATAAAATAGGTTTGGGAGTGTAGCCCGAAAGTAGAAGGACTTCCAGGAACCCCAGTACCACCACCCAAAAAAAAATGTTTTTCTAGGATAAGCAAAATATTAAGAAACCATATTTTAACCACATAGGAGTAATATAGATCAGGAAGGAACAATATCAGTAAGACAATTTGTTTTTAATGGTACTGGGGATGGAACACAGGGGCATTCTACCTCTAGGCTACACACAGCCTTTGTTTTTTTTTTTTTTAAACAGGGTCTCACTAAGTTGCAAAGGGCCTCACTAAGTAGCTGAGATGGCTGTGAACCTGTGGTCCTCCTGTCTTGGCTTCCCAAGTACTAGGATTACTAGTGTGAGCTATCACCCCCAGCTAGAAAGACATAATTTTAAGCCAAAATTTAGGTAAGAAAGGCAAGATTTTGCTGGGCATGGTGGTGCACGATTTTAATCCCCATGCCCCATGCTTGGGAGGCGGAGACAGGAGGATCACGCAGGTTCGAAGCCAGCCGCACTGGCTTAAGAGACCCTGTTTTCAAAAATAAAAATAAAAGCATAAAATAGGTCTGGGAGTGTAGCCTGGAGGTAGAAGGGCTTCCAGGAACCCAAGTACAAAGAAAGAAGAAAGAAAGAAAGAAAGAAAGAAAGAAAGAAAGAAAGAAAGAAAGAAAGAAAGAAAGAAAGAAAGAAAGAAAGAAAGAAGATTTTTAACTTTCAACAGAAAAACCATGTGTACTTCCTGAAAAATAGGATTAAGGACCAATTTTTTTTATTGTCTTGCAAGCAAACTGCCAATAATTACCATGCTACCTATAAAGACATGTTATCTTCTCCACATATTGAATAAATAATGTTTTGTATTTCCTGTCAAATTAAGATACAATTAAATTTGTACCCTGTTTCCAGAAAATCCAATGAATTCTAGTAATCTGATAATCCTTGCTGGTAAAAGGGACAGCATCTGTAAGAAAATAAAAATGTGTGTGTGTGTTACCATATCTCATTGTAGACAAATGGAAAACTCCAAACAAACAAGTTTCAACATTTCAGTAATATGAAAAATGAGAAACAAATTTAAACCATTAGAAAAGTCTCAATTACTATATAGTATAATAATTATTATTTATGAGTTAACTTCATACATAAAGGCAGTGAGCCTGTAAGTATATTTTAAGGAGAAAACAAAGCCTGTCCTTTCCTTGATTCTCTGAAGAAAATAGTCTCAGTCCCTTTTACAAGGAATTATGAAGTGACAAGACAGCCATTCCTCAGTGCCCACCTCCAGGGTGCAGCACTACAGCTCCGTTCTGGGACATCTCTGAAGGAAGGGTGAAGAGAAATTCTCTTCGTGGGCCAAACCGCTTTGCCTGGCAGTGGGAATGGCCATACTCGTGATTATAGACCAATTTGTGGACTGTGGCCAATGGTTTGACTAGATGGTCAGGGACTTGGAAACAACAGGATTGGAAAATTGGTGACAAGGAGTCCTGGGGAAGAAATACTGGGCAGACCTCTCTGAATGGGCAGAATATGTAAAGATATCTGTGTCCCATATGAATGCCAAGTGCTTTAGTAACCTAATGGACAGGACAACCCATTTCATGGGCACAGTGTTCCTCTCTCCCTGGCTGCCCCATGCACAATGGCACAAGAAAAAGGTGGTCATGGTGACCACACACTTGTGTATAATTCTCTCTACCATTTTATTTCCTCACCAATTCCAATCAACTCTTCATAAAATTTCAGAATCTCTAAATAATATACTAAAATTTGACAGATTTCTACATAGACTATTTCCCCAGAGAACACTGAAAATCATTCTTCAAGTTTTATCACTCTCTCATCTATTTTTAATTCTGGAGCCAACACTGTCATAGCAAAGGTACCTCTGAGGTAGAAATGGAATTCGATCCCAAGATCCTTGTTACTAAAATCCTTACTGGTCCACTCCGTGCTATATGCTTCCCTTACACAAAACAATCCAAAGCTACTCTGAGCATGTGCAGAACTTGACAACATAGACCGGCCAAAGCCCATCTGGGTCACAACATAGGAAAACTGATGTACTTCAGCCAGATCCCTTAAACCCAGGTATAGGTTCATGAATAGGTTCAAATGCAGTAGAACAGAAAGGCTACTGGAAACCTTGGGTTCTTCTCAAAGGTTCTCATTTCTATATATTTTCTTACCAAGTTGAAGGCTCCTGTTCCAAGCTTGACACCTCCTTCAAACTCATAGAAGAATTCTTGTTCAAGTTTGTTCTTTTGAATTACATGCAGAATAGAAAGACATTCTCTGTGTTGAAGAAAATAGGTTATAGTGTAAGTTTCCCATAACTCTGAAAATAAATGTCAAATCAACTTTGACACTTCTATAAATGTCATTAGAAGAAATAATACAGAATTTTTTTTTTCCGGGTCTGGGGATGGAACCCAGAGGCATTTGACCTCCGAGCTACAACCCCTGCCCTATTTTTTATTCTTTATTTTGAAACAGGGTCTCACTGAGTTGCGAAGGGCCTCACTAAGTAGCTGAGGCTGTCCACGAACCGTGATCTTCCAGTCTCAGCCTCCCAAATGCTGGGATTACAAGCGTGCGCCACCACACCCGGCAATACAGAATTTTTAAATGGATGATACTGAGTTCACTCAAGACCCCCGAGTAGGTGGGCATGGTGATGAACGTTCAAAGCCAGCCCTGGCAACTAAGCAAGGCTCTCAGCAACCTAGGGAGACCCTGTTTCCAAATAAGAAATAAAATTGGACTAGGGGTATAGTTTGGAGGTAGAATGCCTCTACCCTACGATCCCTAGTACCAAAAGATGCACACACACACACGACAGAGACCCCCAGGTAATAATTATTAAGAAAAAAGGAGACACCCGTGTTTAGCATTTGGCAGGACCAATCTTTGTTGAATTAAAGAAAGAAAGGCTCAAAGGCCAGCAAGAGCCTGGAGTAACAGGACCACAGGCCTATGATCTCCCAACTTCCTGGCAGTGTTTCACAGGAAACCTCAGCTAAATTTTTCAGCTGCTGTGTACATGGCACAGCCCTACCAAAACTGAGATGTGCCTAAAAGGAATTTGAATTCCAGTGAGATTTCCAAGGTCTCAAGTACACCAGATAAATCAGAGCTTGTGACTGGGAAAGACTGAAAGAAGAAAGCAAATTCCACCATAGCAGCCCCATTTTGTCTTATTTTTCCCCACTCTATCCATCTCTTACTTTAAAATTCTTTTTTATGTATTTGTTTTTCTCATTCACATCATCTCTAAAAGGCAAATGTTTAATCAAGAGAATACAAATTAAAATAACCAAAATATAAAAATTGGTAATAACCAGGAAGTAATTATCAAATTGACAATTGTACTTTTTTTTTTTTTTTTTTTTTTTGGGTACTGAGGATGGAACCCACGGACATTCTACCTTTGAGCTATACCCCCAGCTCTATTTTTTAGTCTTTATTTTGAAATAAGAGCTCACTAATTTGCAGAGGTCCTAAGTAGCTGAAGCTATCCATGAACCTGGATCCTCCTGTCTCAGCCTCCCAAGTACTGACTGGAGTTAAAAACGTGCACCACCAAGCCCAGATGTCAACTACACTTTCTGAAAGGTAAAAAAGAGGACAGGGGGTGCAGCTCAGCCATGGACTACTTCCAAGATGCCTCAGATCCTGGGTTTCATCTTCAACACCACCAAAAAAATTTTAAAGGGCAACTGGAAATAATCACATATAGGTATCATATATATATATATATATATATATATATATTTTTTTTTTTTTTTTTTTTTCAGTGCTGGAAATAGAACCCAGGGCATTCTACCTCCAAACTACACCCCCAGTCCTATTTTTTAGTCCTTTTTATTTTTGAAACAGGGTCTCACTGAGTTGCAAAGGGCCTGGCTAAGTAGCTGAGGCTGTCTGTGAACCGAGATCCTCCGGTCTCCGCATTCTGAATGCTGGATTACAAGTGTGTGCCACTACACCCAGCCATGTTTTACAAAATATTTTTATATTAAATCTACATGGAGTTTAATTTTGTAGTGCTCTTTTTTTAGTAAATAATTTTCCCAAAAATATTTATTTAAAAGTATTTTTCTTTCTCTACTTTTTTGAAAGAGATCTGTGTATATAGAGAAATTTAGTCTATTTTGAACTCTCAGATAAGTGGGGGGGGGAGAAAAAGAGAGCAAATGCATGCAGGCGTGTGCATACACATGTGAAAACACACAAACACTGCCTGTTTCAAAACTGTGTGACCCATTCCACTGATAAATGTCTTTGCTATTATAAAACTATTTTAATTCTTTTAGCTTTTTTTTTAAAGGGTGTGTGTGTGTGTGTGTGTGTGTGTGTGTGTGTGTGGTACTGGGGTTCCTGGAAGCCCTTCTACCTCCAGGCTACACTCCCAGACCTTTTTTATATATTTTTTTTTTTTTTTTTTTTGGTGGTACTGGGGTTCCTGGAAGCCCATCTATCTCCTGGCTACACTCCCAGACCTATTTTATTTGTGGAAACAGGGTCTCCTAAGCCAGGGCGGCTGGCTTCGAACCTGCGCGATCCTCCTGTCTCTGCCTCCCAAGCGCGGGGATTACAAGCATGCGCCACCACACCCGGCAGTATTTCTTTTATTTGAAAACAGGGTCTCTTAAACCAGTGAGACTGGCTCTGAACCAGCGCGATCCTCCTGTCTCCGCCTCCCAAGCGCGGGGATTACAAGCATGCGCCACCATGCCTGGCAGCTTTTCTTAAAGTTTTAATGACTAAAAGCAATCACCCTTAAACTTTCTTTTCTATTTTCTATAATATATTTTGAAATCTAAAAACAAGATATTAGATTTCCAAAATCTCTTGCCCATTCCTACAGGATTTTGAGTGGAAACCAAATTCATAAATTATTTTGGGTAACAATATCTCTTAAAATACCAAAATGGTTCTGCTGCCAGTAATGGGGATCTGCTTCCAGTAATGGTAGAGTAGCTATGTTAATTAACCACCCCATAGGTAGCAATTCCAGAGTCTCAAAAATATACTACACATATATATAAACATTTCTGCAGACATTGAGAACTAAAGGAAAAAATAGTAGGCAAAAACTGGGAAGGAGCTTAATTTCAAATCAGGAAATAACTCTTGAGTGTACAGTATGCCTCAGGAACAAGACAGCAGAAATAATAGAACAGAGATCCCATATGCTGGTCACTCCAAAACTAAGAGTTTGCAGAGTAGATCTAGGCAAATTAAAGGCTTTCTAGAACAAAAATAAGTGAGAAAGGAAAACAGAACCCAGAGAATCTATAATATATCAATAAACAATATAATTATTTATTGATAATATATTATTATGTATAAAATATTATATTATTTTATGATAAAAATTGGACATGAAAATAAACAGAAAACCATGACCTATGTTTTGACATAGTCAAGAGAAAAAGAAAAGAGAAACTGACTCTAGGATGATACAGATACTGAGATAATGCACAACCTGAAAATTTTTTCTTCTAATAGATAGTACTTCAGTGACTTATTGAACAAAACCAGGCAGACTAACAAGTATTTGGAATATCAGAAGAAAAGGAGAGTGTGTAAATAAGGATGAAAAATATTTTTTGAGGAAATGACCAATGATCTCTCAAAGGCATACTTAAGGATATCAGAGTCAAACTACTAAGACTCAAAAATACAAGGGTCTTCAAAGAGATCTGAAGAAATGACACATTAGGTAAAAGGAGACACATGATACAAATTGTGCCAGTATTGGGAATGGCCTAGGAAGATTTGGGAAAGCTCTGATTATTAAGATATTTCAAAAGAAAATAACTGATATATTTCAAAATAGTTGTGTCAAAATGGTGGGAGACATGGGTAAAGAATGGACTTGATTTCTGCCTAAAACAGGCAGCTATTCCAATGTAAATTAACCTAGCTCAAAGCAATTAACCAGTCAATAGGAGAACTAGGCCTGTCTCTATCTAAAGACAGATCTTAGTTGAGGAGAACTAGGCCTTTACCTAAAGACAGATCTACATGATTGGATAAGCTAGCTAAGATGGTAGGAAGGGTCAACCTTCATGAAAGGAGACACCACCACACCTTGCTAGGGGAGGTACCTTACAAGGTTAAGGGGAGGTACCTTCAGGGTTAAGGGGAGGTACCTTACAGGGATGTTCACTAAGTCAGAATTACGTGAACAAGATGGAGGTCATGGGTATAAAAATTCCGGTCCATGTGTAAGCCCTTTGTTGTATTCATTTCGAGTCACCCCCTCATGCCATTTTGGCATGGGGCTGTATTTCTATTATCTGTATTTCTATCTTTCTAATAAACTTCTTTAAATCTTCAGCAACTGTCCAAGCTATGCATATTTATTCTTAGCTTAGGACAAGAACCTGCGGTTTATTTCTGTTTTTGGTCGTTTTGGATTTTGTTATGGGTTGGGGAAAAGTGTGTCCAAGACCCTCGAAGGAGTTCCCGGGGAACAGTTTCCTCAACCACATTCTCCCAATCCATAACACAAATGACAACTGATTTCTGATCATGAACAATGAAAGTCTTAACACAATGGAATGGCAGTATAAAGGACTGAAAGAAGAAAAATAAACCGTGTTAACTCAAAATATTATACTTAGAAAAATCTCCTTAAAATGAAGAAAAAATTAAAAAAAATTTCAAATGAACATAATTTTTTTGAAAGCAGGCATATAAAACAAGAAATGCTAAGGAAGTTCTTCAGTCTGGGGGGAAAAAAAACAGGTATGAAGAATGCTATAACCGGGTGTGGTGGCACAGGCTTGTAGTCCCAGTATTCAAGAAGGTAAGACAGGAGGATCATGGTTCAAGGACAGCCTCAGCTACTACTTAGTAAGGTCCTTTGCAACTCACTGAAACCCTATTTCCAAATAAAGAATAAAAAATAGAATTAGGGGTGTAGCTTGAAAGTAGAATGCTCCTGGGTTCCATCTCCAGTACCACAAAAAAAATAAAAATGACTACAACATATGACTGTTTGAAGCAAAAGTCTGATATGTACAGTGGAGATTATAATATGTACAAGTATACTGTATAGTATATGAATAGTGTAAAGGACAATAAAGGTTTATGAGAATTTTTTAAAAATTAAAATGCACAAAGACTAGTTTATGAGAAATTTGAAAAACAAATTAGGATAAGCACAATAATCATTTAAAAGCCACATTTTACTTTTAACTTACTTATATATTTGGTAACTTGTTCTGATTTTGAGTCCACCTTTGATGAAGTTGATCATATTTTCATCCTAAAAATAATTCAATTAAATGATTAGACCACTTAACGAAAATTTTTCAACTTCCCATCAGTTACATATTTGTGTAGCTTGAAAAAAAAGTCTTTTTGAGTATATAATTTTTGAAATTAACACATTCTTCTTGCTTTGCATTTGAAATGTTAGAAAACAACCAAAGTAACTTTAAACATCTGCTCACTTTTTAATTTTAAGGAACTAATCCTGAGAGGCCAAATGTAGTCCAAACCTAATCTAATAAGCATCATCATTTACTGAGCAATTTCTTCTGGTTTAAATCAAATCCAAAATGGTTGACCTTAAAAATCTGCTCTAAAGCCAAACTTTCCAGCCCATCACACCCGGTAAATAGGTAAATTGGACTCTCTGGTTCCTCTTTCAAAGGATACCTGAACAGGCAGAGCCTATTCAGCACTGCAAATTTTATTCTCAACGTTTTGTGGGGTAAAGGGGCCTTGCTCGTCTTTGTCTGATGATCATCAAACATAAAATGAGGCAGGTGGCCTAAATGAATGGTATTCCCAGGGTTAGTATTCTAAGAGTGTCTCTTAAATTACATCAACTATGTTCCACATTTCCAAGGAGAAGGTCTCTAGGACTTAGTGATACCAGAAAAGTCCCTCGGTATTTATTTCCTGAGCACTTAATGCATCCTTCTGAAGTTAAAAAAAAAACTGAATTTAGTTTATTAATTTCATTACCTACTTAAACACTTAACATTCCAGTTTTCATAAAAATTGGTAGATACTAAATTCACTATGCTCAAATGCCTTTTTTTTTTTTTTTTTTTTTTTGGTGGTACTGGAAGCCCTTCTACCTCTGGGCTACACTCCCAGACCTATTTTATTTTTGGAAACAGGGTCTCCTAAGCCTGCGCAGCTGGCTTCGAACCTGCGCGATCCTCCTGTCTCCGCCTCCCAAGCACGGGGATTACAAACTGCGCCACCACGCCCGGCTCAAATGCTTATCTTATTTTGAGGATTCTTACACAAGTTCTAGTGATTGCCAGAAAATAATTTCTTAGGTTAGATTAAAAGCTGACTCAAATAAGAGTATTTCATTTCATGGTTCATCAAACATTTACGAAAGGCCTATACTGCACCAGGCACCTGGATACAAAAACAGATGAAAGCAATACAATGTGCGAAAGGGATGGAGACAAGCACTAAGATGGAGGCATGCACAGGCTCTCATGAGAGCACACAACAGGGGCCCAGAGAGGGCCAGAAAAGCCTCCAGGAAGCATCAGTGTTAAAAGCACACACACCAAAAATAAATAAATTAATTAAAATGTTTAGGAAGTGGCCAGGAGAGAAAGGCAACACTGAAGTGGATTTTGCAAGCAAGGAAAAACTCAGGTAGAAAGGCCAGGAAGCATTAAAGATCACGATGTGCTGGACCATCTGGGTGGACACACATCAACACAGCTAAAGAATCTACTGCAAAGAAGCCAACAGCCAAGGCCGGGAAGCTCCCTCCACCTATGCCAGGCAGCTCGCAACAGTACCTGAAGGTATCTCTAAGAGGGTGAGCAGGGAATGTGGGGGGAAGGCTCCAGTTTCGTGTGAAAGCACTTCCTGCATTTGTGATATTCTGATAGAGAACAATGTCCTAGTAAACATTAATATAAACTACTAAGTGCTGAGGCAGAGAAATGACAAGGTGAGAGTCTCAACTGCAGAATAAAAAACGGAGCTGAAGGTCAAAGAAGACTAGAGGGTGCGTGTGGTCCAGGCAAGAGCTGATAAGCGACTCCAACAGAATAATGATGGTCAGAAGATTCCAAGAGCTGTGGAATCTTTAAAAGGCAAAAGAAGCACATGTATAAAAGTTGCTGGCTATAAGAATGTGAGAAAGAAGGAAAATCACAAATACTACCAAGATAAAAATAGGTTTCTAATTCTCAAATATAAACTTAGTTTTTTCTTTTCTTGTTTTGCGCTACTGGGGATGGAACCCAGGGGCACTCTACCTCCAAGCTATACCCCCAGTCCTATTCCTTATTCTTTATTTTGAAACAGGGTCTCACTGAGTTGCAGAGGGCCTAAGAAGCTGCAGCTGGCCGAGAACCTGGATCCTCCTGTCTCAGCCTCCCAAATGTTGGGATTACAAGTGTGCGCCACCACACCCAGCTAAATTTAGTTTTTAAATCCCATACTTGACTGTCAAATACACATTTGAAAAATACATCAGAAAAAAATGGGGACCTCCATGAAGAGCAGTATAATGTTTACTAAGATTTTAAGAGTAATAATAATAATAATGATAATAATAATAACTGCTATTATTATTACTATTAGTAGTGGTAATAGTGCTACTATTGGTTCTCGGAACTAAACCCAGAGGTTCTCTATCACTGAGCTATATCTCCAGCCCTTTTTTATTTTTAGAAAAGCTAAGTTGCCAAGGCTGGCCTGGATCTTGCTCTCCTCCTGCCTCAGGTTCCCAAACTGCTGGGATTACAGGAATGCCTCATCACACCTGACTCAATCAAATTGTTATTAATCAGTCTCTGTAATGTACAAGGTTAGGAGACACAATCCTGATTCAATTTTATTAAACAAGAGTCTAACCAAAGAGGTCAACTTTTAGAAAAAGAGAGAATCAACTCTCAAAATAATACAAAAGGTTGAGACTGGATGACATTTCATCTTATAGATGAGTTTACTTACAATCTCAACCACACCCATGTAGCCATCACTACCACCTATGAGGCTACATGAAAATCTATTTTTTTAGAAGTACAGAGAGATACAGAGATGGCAAAATACAGAGAGGCAAGATACAGGCTGTAGCAGTTCCTAGTGGTGAATTTAAAGTGCCTCATAAGAAACGGACTCATTGTTTTGTTCAGTGACTTTTCAAAACTGCTCTTTTAAAGGAAGAAATAAAGGAGAAGGAGAATAAGAGTGAGGGGGAAATAAAATATTTAGGATCTATGAAAAGCATGGCCATCTACACATGCATGAGTGAAATTTGCTGAAGCCTCTGGTGCAAAAAGAGAATGGCCAAGAATTAAGAAGCCCTCCTCCACCCAGGCCGCTCCTACATGCAGCCTCTACCTTAAGCAGTGCAAAGCTAAAATAATCTCGGTTTCCACGTGGAGGAGCATTCTGAGATTAGGTGGCATTTACAAAGCAATTTCTTTAAAAGGCAGTGATTCACAGCAGACTGAAAAGTTCAAAGCAGACTCTAAGTTCATGTGAGTAGGGAAAAAAGTTCTCTGGAGTCTTTTTTTTTAAAGCTAAAGTTTATCAGAATAACAAATACTTTACTTTTTGTGTATGGGGATCTGGGGATTGAACCCAGGAGCATTTTACCTCTGAGCTATACTCCCTGCCCTATTTTATATTCTTTTATTCTGAAACAGGGTCTCACTAAGTTGCAGAAGGCCTAAGTAGCTGAGACTTTCTATGAACCGCGATCCTCAGGTCTTAGCCTCCCAAATGCTGGGATTACAAGTGTGGGCCACCATGCCCCACTTAACAAATACTTTTCATTACCACTCTAAGTCAGAAGAGTGGCTCCTTCTAAGTCACCAACATAGAATGAACACAGAATGAACACATTTTTCTATGCAGTACTGACAAGCTTCCAAGCCAATACCAGTTCCAAGACAAACAAACATTACCTGCACAAACGTGAGTGCTGCTTTCTGCAGGAGACACTCGGCATAGCAGATTTCAGCATGCATTTCCTCTATTAAAAACAAACAAAAGCATATTAAGGAAAATTCCATATTCGCAGTAACAGCTCTGATATATTCAAAAAAGACTGGTAGATAAATGAGCCCAAGAGACACACAAACACCTATATTGCTTTTATGATTTCATAAAAAAAAGTTCTTCTGGAATGTGTGAAATGTCCAAGGAAGTCATCACTGCCCCCATAAAATCCTAACAGCAGAGTCAGGCACTTGATGTCAGAGGCCCAAACTCAGCTCAGAAAAGGAAATCAAAATTTAAAATGTTTAGATTTTTTGCCGGGCGTGGTGGCGCATGCCTGTAATCCCCACGCTTGGGAGGCAGAGACAGGAGGATCACGCTGGTTTGAAGCCAGCCACGCTGGCTTAAGAGACCCTTTTTCAAAAATATAAAATAGGTCTGGGAGTGTAGCCCGGAGGTAGAAGGGCTTCCAGGAACCCCAGTACCACCAAAAAAATAAAACATAAAATAAATAAATAAAATGTTTAGGTTTTTTCTTTTTTATATTTTTATTGGTGTATTGTAATTATGAATCCTAGTAAGATTCAACATGATAGAGGCCCGCGTCACTTGCTGTACTTCCCACCTTGCTCCTCCCACTCCCATATTGGTTGTGATCATTTACGGACATGACGTTATCTGGCCTGTTCCCTTTCTCAAGCTTCGCTTTCTCCCTTCCCAGCCCCTGCCACTATTCTCCTGGGTTCTCCCCTCATTCAATTGAAGTCTCCTTTGTTTCCTGTTTTCTCTCTAGCTTCCACATATGAGAGACATTGTTCCCTTGACTTGTTTAGACGGGCTGATCTCAAAATAATATTCTCTTGTTCCATCTATTTTCCTACAAATGACAATTTTGTTCTTCTCTCTAGCTGAGTAAAATTCCACTGTGTGTATATACCACCTTTTCTTTATCTGTTCATCTGTTGATAGATACCTGGGTTGGAAACATAATTTAGCTATGTGAACTGTGCTGCCGTAAGCACGGATATGCATTATCATCCTAGCATTCTAACTTTAATCCTTTTGGAAAGATACAAAGACGTGATGTAACTGAGTCATATGGTAGTTTCATTCTTAGTATAAAGGCCCTTTTTAAAGAAAGAAAAGCACTCATGTTTTAAAGTTAACAGTAACACGCAAGTTTAACACTGTTTTAAGGAAAAAAGCTATTGATGAATCCTAGCTTCTATATTATGAAGGTCTGGTAATCTGACAATGACTAGACACATTATCAACCTGAAGAGAAGGCAGCACCTCTCTAGGGCTCTGTGGAAAAGCACCACACCCTGCATGCCCAAGTTAGGACTCTGAGCAAATTAGACTTGAGGTCAAAGAGTTAGCACTATCCCAGTTTCAGAGTAATTTGGTCATCCAGATACCTGGCACCAGAAGAAAGATCTCACACAAAAAAGAAGCCATGGAAGCTATTTGCATATCCTCGGAGTATGTGGAATGCCCCAAAACACATGCCTAAATAATCCATTATACTTGCAAAGATTAGAGAGGCTCATGTTAGCACTTTTGCTTAACTAAAAAAAAAAAAAAAAAAAAAAAAAAAAAAACCAGATTTCTGCTTTCTCCATGGGCTGCAAATTGATGTGTTAATTAAATAAATGAGTTTGGAGGAAAGGCTCCGTGCATACTAGCTGTAGGACACTGAGCAAGCTCTCCTATTCTCTGCTGGTATCCTCATTTATAAAGTCCACTAATAATGTCTTCATTTCACAGATGCATATAGAATTCACCATATATAGGAAGCATTTGATATATGTGGACTACTTTGACTAAGATTACTGCCCTTGGCCTGTGTGGTCTTCTGCCAACTAAGTGTCTATATAACTGAGAGTACTGTTGATCAAACTAGGTAAGAGTGAGTGCTTTCTTTCATTTACACACACACACACACACACACACACACACACACACACACACACACCAACCCACTAGCTCTCACATATGGGTTCAATTTCCTGCCATGCATGTATTCCAAATGTTTAATTTACAAAGAAGTAACTACGCAGCTAAGATCCCCACAGTACTGCAGACAGACAGGGCCAAACCCACGACAGGAAGAACATGAGAACTTGTAGCTGCCTGTACACTTCCCAGCAAGACCAGTAGTCAAGGTCTAAGTCCTTTAGAAAACCTCCCTTAAAATGTGCTTTTGATTTTCTCAGTGCTTCTGTGGGATACAAACCAGTAACATTATGTTTAGAGTCACCCGAATATCCTCTTCCAGGTAACTGTAACAAGGTGAGAATGGTCAGGGGCTTTCAACTATGAAAGTCTCAGGAGCAGCAGGTGTGGGGCCAGTGCAGGGGGATGATGCTGCTGCTGGTGTGAAGCAAAGCTCACCCAGGGAACCTTTGGGGAGAGAGTAGGGGCTCCTCAGGCTGCAGCATGAGGTGCATCAGGTGAGAGGGGGCAATGAGGCTGAAAAGGTACATAGGGGCTAAATTACGGACAACTCTGAATGTTCGAGTTTGGGCTTGATTAAGTAGGTGACTGCAAGCCCTTACAGAGATCTGAACAGCAGGGTCAGGCAACTGATGGACAAATCTAAGGACTGCATAAAACAGCAACAAGAAAGCAGAGACAAAAGGCACGAGTTCAAACTCTGTATTACACATATACATATTCCTCATGGTAAATCTCTCTCACATCCTAGACATTCCATTTAAAGATCTTTTTTTTTTTTTTCTTTTTTAAGTCAACTTGAAGCCCATTCAGCACAACCTGCCAGCCATGGAAGAAGAGCAGGTGTGTCCCACACTGAAATGTACTCAGCTCCTGCAGACAACCAGACACTTGAGGATGTAAATGAAAATTACCAAGAGGGAAAACAAATCACATACTAGAGCTACAATGTTTTGACAGGCTCCCTTGAACACAAAGTCTGCTTGGGCTGCAGACAGCCAAATTCACTAGGAATAAAATGCAACTTGATTCACGAAGATCTTATTCTCTCACTGTGGTTGATTTACATGGGGCAGTTCCTTGATTCTCCAAATTAGTCACTGAGCATCTATGAATAGGTACCTACCAGAATACCATTAACTAACTGCCTTAGTCCACTGAAGGAAATAAATACACAATGCATGGAAATATTAGCACAGCTTTTAGTCATAAAGTCTAAACAAGCTTATACTTCGGAATAGGCTACAGTCACAGCCTAGTTTAAGTTTTAATAGTCAAAAGTAATTTTCTACCTTATTCCAGATTTCTTAAAGTATACTGTCCAAATACATTATAACAAGGTAAGAGCACAGCATCATCTATTTCCAAAATGTTTAACTCAAGAATAACCCTGCATTTTTTTTCCTCATCCAGATATGATACAATTTCTACCCACCTCCAGGACAGAGTGTGGGTAAGGTGAAAAGAACTGTGGTTTAAGGAAAGGCAGATCAGGTTTAACCCCACTCTGATAGGTGGGTGACACTGGCCATTTATTTCATCTCTCTCAACACTGGTCCCTAGTTTGTGATGAGGTTATATGGATTAAACTGATTAAGAAAGTATCAGGGAGACTATTTGACACATAGTACTTTTAAAAGTAAAACTACCATTATTATTTTCAAATTATTATTTATTGTCACACCAAAAAAGTCATTCTTCCTAAAACTAAGCTAAATTTTTTTTAACTCTGACATCACTTTCATACTACAAAGAAATAAGAAGGGCAGGAGTCAGTAATGGGCCAGAAGAGAGGTCCTATGAAGGGTAACAGAAAAGGGCGTACACAGACCACTCAGATTTCTTTGGGGCCTATCTAATCTCCCACTGATTCTCTTAGATCACTTTGGGCCTACTACTGCCAACTTTTATTCTTATGAATACTTCCTAGACAGTTTCTGGAGAAAAAAAAAGATAGGTTTCAATTGAATGGTTTGGGAGTTGCCGTCATGCTCCAATCCTGAAGAATGTGGCCTGTGTCACAATCCTCTCTAATGAGCATCACCCTCACCTCCAGAGTTCACAGCAAACTGATAACATCTGTCTAACAAAATAAACAACACTGTATAACAAAACACACTCAGGAATGTGCGTGGCACACACTTGGCCACAGGGAATGACTCTAACAGTAGCGACCAGAATTGCTTTTGCGTCGGCCAGCCACAGCTGCTGCTAATGTTTTGTGCTCACTCCTTCCACAGAGCAAGTTTGACAATGACACATTAAGCACAGATTCTCTTGGAATGGCAGAGCTTTTGAAAAACATAATTTCTGTTTCACAAGATTACCAGGACACTTGTTTCTGGCAAGCCATTCTTACAGGGTTATAACACCAGTAAAACAGCTGACCACTAAACTTCTACCTTCTTGTCTCCATAGGAACATCAAGCCACTTGACGGCAACACCCATTTGATCAGGGTGCTGCCAGTTTCCTGGATTCCTGAATATTCCTAACTAAATGTCCACGAATCAAAACACCTTCCAGACTGTGAAGTACTATCACATTTTAAAAGGTATCAAAATTATTTGTACCTTGGAAAAGTTTTAATAGTTTATAAGAAAATGAAACTCAGAATATAAAGTACCATTAGGCCTTTTTTTTTTTTTTTGAGAGGAAGGAGGATGGCAATACTTACATGTAAATAAATTTTTTCAAGCTCTCAGAACTAGTAACTCCACTTTTAAGACCTTATCCAATGAAATACTAACAAAAATGCATGAAGACATATGTACAAGGATTTCAGTACAGCATTATCTGCAATAGTAAAATACTAAAAATTATATCAATTATGAAACTATCCTTTCATAACAAAAAAGCAAGTAAATTGTGGTATACCCACCCTCTGAAATACTCCACAGCTGTGAAACAGAATGAACTATATTTACATGTTCTTGCCTAGGAAAAATGTCACATCATAGAACAAGTATTACATGATTCTATGCTTAAAAAAGACAAACCACACATGAACAACAACAGAAACCCTGTGTCCCTTATGTGCACATTTACATTTATACACAGAAAAGTCTAAATCTTGAAAAGCAGCCATTAACAATGGTTATTTCTGGAGGGTGAGTGTGATGCAGAAGAGAAAAAAAATCAACTTATTTCCTATACTTCAGTATTGGGTTTTATGAATATGACCACTTTTTAATTTTTACAAGAAAAAGTTAATCTTTTAAATGATTCATACCTTCACTCAGCAGTTCCAGTGACCCTCGAGAAAGGAGACTTGAAAAAGACTCTACAACGGTGCATTTTTTCCTGTATCTACATTGAACAAATAAAACAGGGGGGTGGGAAATGGAAAGAAAAAAAACCACGTCAGGCTGAGCTCATTTTAATTTAACATTTATTTCAGCCACAATCATACCAAAGAGTCACCAAGTGGCAACTCTACACTCTGAAGTATGTGGGGCAGAGGCCGTGCTTTCCCACCCTGCCCACCAGGTCCTTGCACTGAGCTGGCAACCAGTGGACACTCAACCCACATCAACTACACACGTGTGTGGACAAGCCCACAAGCACAGGTGAATGCTAAGCCTGCCCCACCTCCCCTCATCTCTATGGCTAAAGCAGTATTTCTGCGGTGAGAGTCTCCACACTAAAGACGGAGTTAAAGTGCACTATTTGGAAATGCTCTTCATTCAAGGGGCTTGCAATATAATTACATAAGGATGTCATTGTACCCATGTTAAAATTCACCAATATTAATAACAGCTTTTGCTAGTGTCTTCCTAAACACAGAGTAAAGCATGAAATAAAACTAAAACTCCATCTCATTTTGACCAACTAAAAGTACCCAAATATGTCCTCAGATGAATAAAATATTCCCTTCTGAATCAGCAGCATCTCCCACATAAAACAAGCATGCTCCTTGCTTGACTTGACATAGTATTTAATATTTACTCTCATCTACTACAGGACCACGGAGAGATGCTGGCTGCTAACGCCACTGAAAGCTCCCTCAGACCTTCTCTGTAGATCAGGTCCCAAAGCTATCAAAAAAAAAAAAAAAAAAGGTAGAACGTATAGATGGCAAATGGGAACCATATTATTCCTGATAGGAAAATTTTAACTCTATTAATTAAGACCGCATGAGGCCAAGAAGCTTTGAAGCTAAAGTCCTTTTCTGTAACTGGCCAATCCCAACCACAATACTCTCAGTCAGGCAGATAGGACTCATTTTATTCCACAGGATAAGGGTTCTGGGTTATAGCTCAAGTATTTAATTACTCGGTCATACTTTTGGCAAGTTTGCAAAGCGTCCTTCATGGCAGAAATGCCATTTTGGATGTCCTGTTGCTCAAAGGTCATGACAGCCTGCAACACCACAATGGTACTGTAGCCCAAGGCATGGTACATACTCTCCTTGGCCCTAGGAAGAACATGGGATTAGTAGGTTTCAATTCAACAAAAGAAAAAAAAAAAAAAAAAAAAACTCCAGGTTTTGTTTGATACTAATCATATGAAATCCTTCTAAATGTATGCCCTGTATTTCTCAGTAATAATCTTTACTGCTTCACCATAATCACTGAAATGATAGGAGCTGTGAAAGGCACACTTGAAAACTCAGGTACCAAGGACTTTCCACTTTAAACCCAAAAGGCAGGACAAAATGTTACAGGCTGAAGCTAAAGAGGACGACATGCTTTTCCCCGTTTCCGCACTAGGGGGCAGCCTGCCAATTTATTTCCCAGAAGAGGTTTCAAAGCAGAACATTTTTTTGCAGTTGAACAAGGGGTGGTGTGCTTTCTTAAAATCTGAAATCATTGCTAAAATAAAGCCTGCTGGAAATTCATTTTGTGACAGGGAGATTTATACATATTTTTTGAAAGCGGACGGCTTATTTTAAATCCTTTAAAATCACTCTGTCTCCTCTACAGCCAGAGGCCAGTAGCAAGAATTTTGCAATAAATTATGTTGGCCACAAGGGATCCTAAAAAAAGGAGAGCTAAGACCTTGGTCTAACTGCATCATCTGAGAGTCCTGGTTAAAATTCTTGCAAATCTGAGTTATGAAGTTATCAGTGAGAACTGCTTTGGGAATCTAAGGATGTTCACTCATTCTAAGGTGGAGCAGACATTCACATTCCCAGGCTGTAAAAACACAACCATCTTTTCTCAAAACTTTTTATGTAAATTATATATGCTTGAAGTATCAGTGCAAAAGGCTGGGGTTGTGGCTCAGTGGCGAAGCACTTGCTTAGTATGTGCAAGGCCCTGGGTCATCACCAGCACCAAGACAACAACAAAAAACTAATGCTTAGTTTTGTTTTTAATTTAAATATTAAAGCTCAACAGCCTGCTGTTATATAAAACAAACACAAGCCACACTATTCTTTCTCCCCTCCCCCCATGAAAAGTCTAAACATCCTTGGTAATTTGCAGTTTGTCATGAACAGCCAGGGCACTGTCTGATCAAATGAACCACAAAGAATAAGGGCAGCCCAAAGCTAATCGTTAGCTGTGGTTTCAAATCTCGTATTTTTTAACTGAAAACTCTTCTAAGGAGAAAAAAAAGAACTCAAGTGGAAATGGTATTCCTAATAGTGATGCATAAGTATCAGAGAATACAAAACTTGACTGAATACAACACTAATATTATTTTCATTCTATATTATGACCATCTGGGTGTCAGTAGAAGGAGGAGGAAAAAAAGGAGACTTGTTTAAATTAGACGAGGGAGGGGAGGACCAGGAAGGGACAAAGAGCACCAGAAGAAGAAGGACAGGGAAGTCTGAGGCACCCAGAAGGACAGGTGTGAGGCAGACAGGCACTGGGGACAGCCCTAGGCAATTTACCTTATACTATATGGCTTCACCATCTGTCTCATCATTTCTTCTTAACTTCTGATATGCTAATTGACAAATCTTGATCACTGTTATTCTAAATTCTTAATAGAATTACTGTAGCAGCTCCCTAGTAGGTAAATTAACCTCTTTGATTAAAAGTTAATGACCAGCCAGGCGTGGTGGCGCACGCTTGTAATCGCAGCATTTGGGAGGCTGAGACCTGAAGGATCGTGGTTCGTGGACAGCCTCAGCTACTCAGTGAGGCCCTCTGCAATTCAGTGAGACCCGGTTTCAAAATAAATAAATAAAAAATTGGGCAGGGGGTGTAGCTCAGAGGTCAAATGCCCCTGGGTTCCATCCCCATAAATAAATAAATAAATAAATAAATAAATAAATAAATAAATAAATAAATAAATAAATAAATGTTAATGACCAAAATCAGATCACCCTACTCACCACAGAAGGAAGGAATGAGATTCCCACTTCTGTGCCCAAGTATCTTCTAGAAAATGATGATATGAGTTCTAAGCTTCATCTACAAAAGTGACTGTGTTTGAAGATACAATGTAAGATAACTTCTGCCAGCTGCTGTCACATCACAGCGCTGGTGACTGTGGTCACAGTGAGGGCTAGCAAACAGGCCAGGCACAGGTTTTGCTGCCAACTTTGAAAAACGAATGAATACCATTAATTGAAATTAATTGCTTAACCTGCTTAGTGCACACACGAGGAACCCCAGTCATGTTCCTTTAAAGTTATTTTTAACATCAAGATTAGCATATTAATCCCATTCTATTAATAACTGTTAACTCTGTTTACATTGTCTTTGGATATACAATATTTTTTTTTATTTTTTAGGGAGTTTGTATACTCTTCTGTTGCCTGTGCCATTGAAATCATATCCAAGAAATCACTGCCAATTTCAATGTTGTGAGGTTTTATGACCCAGATTTTCTCCTAAAAGTTTATAGTCTTAAGATTTATATTTAGGTCTTTTATCTATTTTGAGTTAATATTTGTATATGGGATTAGGTAAGGGTCCAACTTTATTCTTTTCCATGTAATTATTATGTTTCAACAATATTTAGTTAAAAGATTATTATTTCCACCACCAAATGTTCGTGGAAACCTTGTCAAAAATAACTTGACAATATAGGGAAGAATTTAGCTCTAGGCTTTTATTTAACTCCAATGGTTTATATATCTGCCTTTAGAATAGTACTACACTGTTTCAATTATTGTAGCTTTATATGGTTTGAAATCAGAAAATATATATCTTCTAGCTTTGTTCTTTTTCAAGATCATTTTGGGTATCTAGAGTCCATTTTCCATATTAGGATAGATTTTTTTTCTGAAAAATAAATATATAAATATATGATAGTTTCACCTAAAAAAATAGAAAAAAAAATATTCTCTGGTAAGAAAGAAAGTAAAAAGAAATATTGAAATGTTATCTTTAAGTCATCAAAAGCTTGGTATCAGACAAATGAAACTGTTATGTGAGATTATCAATTTTAATTCTGGATAAATTGCTATAATACTAGATGTCAACCACTAAGCCAAGCATGGGAGGGAGGGATGGGGAGAGAATGGGGTGGGGATCGGGTGGGGGCTGAGTGGGCGATGTGTGCATGTATGTCTACAAAAGTTTGTATCCCACTATGATGTATGAATACAGTGCACCAATAAAAAAAAAAACTGCACTGATTATAAATGCAAAAAAAAAAAGAAAATAGCAGTTAGGCTTAGAAGTAGAAACAGTAAATCCAGCACTTACTTTTAAGATAGAGAATAAAAGTGAGTTGCAGTTCATCATTTATGACATAAGCTTATAGGTTAAACATAGGTAAGTAAAAGTTTTAAAAGATTATAGATGAGAATAAGTTTTGTAGGTCACCTCCTAACAGATTTAAATGAAAAATAGAACAGAAAAAATAGATGGTTTTAAGGGTGACTGCTTCTTGAAATTTAGGTTAATAAAAATACCAAATGTAAAACAAAACAAAACAAAAAAAAAAAGATTAGCATATTACAGTTCTTCCCCTCCTCGTTCAAATGAGGCTTTTCTAATTATACTTAAAAGAACACCATGAAAATATTTCACTGAAGAAAACAAATTTGAACCCCTACAAAACTATATAACACGACAATATTTGTACTATGGAAATTAAACTATGAGGAAAATTTCATTCAATTTGAAAAGCAAATGTTTTTAACTCAATGTTAAAACTAATCAACAGTAAGAGATTCCCACCAAATTAGCTTCAGGTACAAACAGATAAACTAACAAGTATGATGCCAAAGAAACACATTGTGGGGGGACCATTTTATCTTAAAAATAAATAAAGTTAATTACCCTGGACGAAGCAACTCTAAGGCATCTCTAAATTTGTTATTTAGAAATAAGTTCAATGCCACTGCACATTCTTCTAAGCCACTCTTGAGATCCGCCTTGGTCGATGATGAACTAAAGAACAGAGAAAAAATATTTACACAGGTTATTTTTTATAACTCGTGTGTGTGTGTGTGTGTGTGTGTGTGTGTGTGTGTGTGTGTGTTTACACTGGGGATTGAATTTAGGGGCATCCTTCCTCTTTATTTATTTTGAAACAAGGTCTTGCTAGGTTGTGGAGTGCCTCACTAAGTGGCTGGGGCTGGGCTTAGACCTTCAATCTTCCTTTCTCAGCCTCCCAAGACACTGAGAGAGGCCAGAGCCCACAGGCTGCTAAAGGTCCTATTTGCCCACACACTAGGCAGCTGCTGGTTCTCCAGGTCCTGCATCCTCCCTGGGATACATTTGAAACTTGATACATAGAAATTCTGTCTTGGACTCTCTTGCTTGCTTTTTTTAATTTTTTTAATAGGTGCATTATAGCCGCACATCTTAATGGGGTACAAGATAGTAGAGGCCCACATGCACACATCACTCATTTAGCCCTTCCCCAATTCCCACTCCATTGCTTCCCCTCCCTCCTCATGTTTAGCTTAGTGATTGACTTTGATATGATTATGAATATACATCATGTACATTATGGAATTTATCAGCCAAGATGTCCGTCAACAGATGAATGGATTACAAATCAATGGGATAGCCAGGCATGGGGGCACACGCTTGTAATCCCAGCGCTTGGGAGGCTGAGACAGGAGGACCACACAGGTTCGAAGCCAGCCTCAGCTACTTAGTGAGGCTCTCAGTAACTTAGTGAGACCCTCCCTGTTTCCAAATAAAATATAAAATAGGTCTGGGAGTATAACCTGGAGGTAGAAAGCCCCTGGGTTCCACCCCCAGTACCACACACACACACACACACACACACACACACACACACACACACAAATAGGATATGTACACAATGGAATTTTACTTAGCCATATGGAAGAACAAGATTATATCATCTGCAGAGAAATGGATGGAACTGTAGAACATTATGCTAAGTGAGATTAGTCAGTCACTAAAAGTATAAAATTGGATGGTTTCCCTAATATGCCGAAGCCAGGGAGGAAAAGGGTCATAAGGAGGAACTCTAGATGAAGAAGGAGAAATCATAGATGAGCAAATAAGGTAACCTAAGTGAGGGGAATGGGAGGAGGAAGAGGGAAAACTTATTTATATTAATTATAAATTCTATGATTCAGTACAAAGAGACAGTCACTACCTTCATAGAATCTAAATTAGAATGAAAGAGATTCACAAAAAGAGATACCATGATGACGTTGTACACCCACAATGTAGTTTCATTTCTGGCACATAAGTGTGCTTAACATGTATTCCTAGAATGGATGGGTGGACAGACGGATGGATGGATGGATGGATGGATGGATGGGAACAAACTGAAGTACATGATAAATCCTTAGTATTCACCCAGAGGAGCACATGATAAGGGCAATATGATAAGTTTTAGAATGAAATACAATAAAGAGACTGCTAATGGCTGGAGTCACCATTGATAACCTCTTTGGAGGAGAAAGAATTTGAGGTGGTCCCTGAAGGTTAAGAAGAACTGATTGATAAAGAGACAGGATGAGTGGAAAAGGTGAGCAGTTACATCAGAGTAGAGAAAGGACAAAAGATATTCAAACTGAAGTCATTTTCACAATAATCCAATGAATTTTTCCTAAACTCTTTTCTAAATATAGTACATGGCACAGGATGTGCTGACAATACATAATGGATGGGAGAATGGATGGACGGACGGAGAGGAAGAATAATAAGAATAAACATTTTTAAAGAAAAGGAGAAGTTTATATACCCATTTCATGGGGGAGGGGGAAAAGGGAGCTATAGGCAATTTAGAGAGAGAGTAAATGTTTTTAGAGGAGATGAATGAGCCTCAAGAACAGCTGATAGGATGGGTCAAAGTTCTTTTGGGCTCTGGGTGAGCTGTCAACTCCAGACTACTTTCAATCTTCCTTGATTGATAAAATTATGGGATGGGATGGGGTGAAGGCATAATAACTGTTTGGAGAAAGTTCCTCCTTTGTTTTTGTTGAGACAGGAGAGAGCAGATCCAGAGAGAGGGAGAGGGACATGGAGAGGGGGAGGGAGAGGGAGAGGGCAAGGGCGAGGAAGATCAATCAGAAAAGGTCAGAGACCTTAGTTCTGAGGCTGCTTTTTAGTTGGAAGTTCTCTACATGTCAAAGTGTCATTCTTTCTATCATTTCCTGAGCCCTAAAACTGTAACAACCCCAGTGTCAACTTTCTTATCTGCAAAACAGAAACAAAACAACCTACTTCATAGGGACAATGAGATTAATTCCCAAATAATGATCACCAAAGGCACTAAATACATGATAGTTCCCTCCCCTAGCACTCCAAAGACCACAAGTATTGTGGTCTTTGTTCGTGGTCCCACCACCTTTGTTCGTGATGGGAAGGAGATATTGTTTTAGCTGAAGTATATAAGGGTGGGGGGGACCTGCTTTAATATCTCAGATCATCTCAGACTGGGATATGTAGCGTGGAATGGGACCTGGTTTAGGGAACGGTATATGTGTGTATGTGTGTATGTGTGCACGTGCATGCACAAGTCATAGAAAGAAAAGTAAGGGGGAGTAACGTGCACATGCAGAGACCCAACATTACTGAGGATGGTCACAGAAAGCTCTTGAAAGAGGTGACATCTAAGTGCTGTGCAGAGGAGTACACCACGGGAATATCTAGGATGGGGGCAAAGAGGAGATTCTAAACGGAGTGTGGTAAGCAAGGCAGAGAACAGGAGAAAATGAGGACAGAGGACAGGCAAAAGCCAGAAACCATCCTGGCAGAGGGGGTGGAACTGATTCTAAGAACAAAAGGAAATACATTACTGCAGAAATCCCCACTCCTATTCTAATCACCCCTTAACCAGTGGGTTTTATCTCTCACCTGATCTCTCCACCTTTACTCCCACCGTTTCTCTAAGGTTACAGCTCATCCTTTGTCACCAGGAAATGAACTGTAAACACACACTGGTTCCCTTGCCAAACAACCAACCACCTCTGCGTCTCAGATGGCCACACCTTACACCTGTCCTACCTGAAAGAGTACAAACAGACAAGGGGAATCACTACCTCCAAACATGGTAAGATCAGCCCTTCTAAGTGAGTTTAAGGGGTTAACTCTGAGATTCTCCTGGAAGCAATGCCTCCTTGTCCCATAATGCCCCGTACCAAAAAAAAAAAAAAAAAAAAAATTGTGTTCTATAACTTTAATCCTGGCCAGATTTCTCCCAGGCATCTCTTGGAGACTCATTTTCTTCTTCATAACCACATGTGAATCAACACATATCACTCTGGGTCTCAATTCTGAATATTTTCCAAATGCTTTTATTTCATGGTTCTCAAACTTCAGTGTGTGTTAGACTCTCCAGGAGAGCTTACAAAAGCTAGATAATTCCACCCAGTTCCTGACTCAGTAGGCCTGAAGAAGGCCCAAGTCCTCAGATAATACAAATTCTGTTTTAATTCTTACTGCATACCACATCAGACTTCTCTTTCTAAAAACAAATGTTAATGATATCACACCTTAGAATAAAAACCAAAAATGGCTTGCCCACACCTACCACATGCAGTTTAAATTCTTCTGCCTGGTTTCTGGGCCCAGGAAGTCTGGCCTCACCACACTTGTCCAACCAGACTGGAATAATGAGCAAGGCTTTTAAAAATAGCCAAGTATCTCGCAAGAGATTCATCAACAGGGCATCACCCTCAAGCCTGGGGTGACAGAATGAAGCTTTCCTGACTAGAAATTGGAAGTCAGCACCGTCCTTCTCTAGCCACAGTCACCTGACCTCCCTGGGTCCCTTGCCTCATCTGTGAAATGCCCAAGTGCTCTCCCATTTCACAACTTGCAAGAGTAACAAAGGTGATGACTGCTATGAGTGTGTTCTGTGGAATTCCAGGCCCTATATAGGTTAACAGCCATGCAGGATTTTCCAAAAGCCACACAGGTTCATATTCCAGGTCTGTTAGAGCCTTGCCTAGATGCCTTTCTTAATATACATCATCAGTAAAGTGAAGACTGTTCTGGTTCTATTTTATGACTTATATCTTAAAAATACAAAACCATCCACCAAGATGTCCATCAACAGATGAATGGATTGCAAAACTCTGGGATATGTACACAATGGAATTTTACTCAGCCATAAAGAGGAACAAAATTATGTCATCTGCAGGGAAATGGATGGAACTGGAGGACATTATGCTAAGTGAGATTGGTCAGTCACAAAAAGTAAGAAATTGGATGGTCTCCCTAATATGCGGAAGCTAAGGAGAAAATGGGTCATAGGAGGAACTCTAGATGAAGAAGGAGGAACCTTAGATGAGTAAAGAAGGTGACCTAAGTAAGGGGGATGGGAAGAGGGAAGAGAGAAATTTCCTAATGCACATAATGTACATTCACAAACATATCAAAGTCAAGCACTAAGGTGAACATGAGAAGAGGGCGGGGGAGGGAATGGGATGAGAATGGAGAAGGGCTAAATGAGTGATGGGTGCATGTATGCCTCTACCATCTTGTACCCCATAAGATGTATGACTACAATGCCCCAATAAAAATAAAATAGAAGTGAATTTTCTCATAAAAAATACAAAACCAATACATAACATAAACAGTTGGCACTATACTAATATTATCTCTTCCAGTTCAAGTCCATTTCTTCCTTGAATAATTAATAGGCTTGATACAAAAAAGCTATATTTATCATAGTGGATGAGGCTCTGGGCTCTGGAACCGGATCATTTTGTTTATTTCCTGACATTGTCCCCAACTATAGATGATCACAACAAGTCACTTTTCTTCCCTGTAAGATGGAGCCTATAAAACTACCCACCTCATAGGATGTGCTGTTAATATACATAACATGCTTAGAATAGGGTCTGACACACAAAAGTCAAGTAATGGCAGCTACTAGTACCATCAATCTGTAAGCAACTGAATTGTCTTCAATAATGCAGAGCTGTCAAGTACGTAACAGTTAAAGGCATTTGGTAATAATTCCTTTGTTCATTTGCATAATCAAAAGATATAGCAATGCTGTACTCCTAGTATTCTAAGTTATTCCTTGCTTCTTTCACTTACTTGATAAAGTCAGTTACTTAAAATTATTGAACCTGCCTGGAAGGGTGGCCCACAATCGTAATCCCAGTACTTGGAAGGCTGAGACAGGAGGGTTGCAGGTTCAAGGACAGCCTCAGCAAATAGTTAGACTCTCATTAACTGAGCAAGACCCTGCTTCAAAATAAAAATAGGGTTAGAGCCAGGTGTGGTGGCGCACACTTGTAATCCCAGCATTTGGGAGGCTGAGACCAGAGGATCACAGTTCGCCAGACAATCTCATCTACTTAGTGAGGCCCTCCACAACTTAGTGAGACTCTGTTTTAAAATAAAAAATAGGGCAGGGGATGTAGCTTGGAAGTCAAATGCCCCTAGGTTCCATCCCCAGACCCACAAAATAATAAAAATAAAAAAATAAAAATAAAAATGGGGCTAGGGTTATGGCTTGGAAGTAGAATGCCCCTGGGTTAAATCTCCAGGGCCACCAAAAAATAACTAATTAGTTAACTAAAATTAATTAATTGCACACCTAAATGAATAGCTATTAATATATTACAACTGTCTAAAAGCAGTTCTGATACGAACTTATTTTAAATCTACCTCTATGGAGACTTGTGGGGGGGGGTACTGGGGATGGAACCCAGGGGCATTCTACTACCGAACTATACTCCCAGTCCTATTTTTTATTGCTTATTTAGAAACAGGGTCTCACTGGGTTTCAAAGGGCCTCACTAATTAGCTGAGGCTCTCCACGAACCATGATCCTCCTATCTCAGCCTCCCAAATACTGGAATTATAAGCATGCACCATCATACCCCGCTCTATGGAGACTTTAGATAATCAAAGAGAAGCTTCAGTTTCTCTGAGACAGGGAAAGGGAAAGAAAGGGGAAAAGGAAGGACCAATGAAGGAATTACTTCCATGGACATTATGTCCATATGTGAGAATACCAATATTAATCCCAATACCCTGTATGAGGAAGGGGGAAAAGTGAGGAGGGAGATGGAGGAAAGCCTGCTAAGCGCTGTGTACATGTATGTCACTATCACTATGATTTACATTATGTTATGGTACTATAAGGTACCAGTAAAAGTATATAAAAATTTTTAAAAATCTACCTCTATGTAATCAAGGCTCAACAGCAATCAGTCTTTCAAAGAAGGATTTGTGAGCTTTGTGAATTATAAATGTTATAGAAGCTACCCAGGAAGCTCCCAGCTGAACTAGGAGGTAATGATGAGGCCCATCTCATGTTATACCTTGGATTTGAGAAAAATCAAAGGGTAGGAAGAGTTCTCACATCTTCCTTCGCCATTCTCCCCTGAGGCAGGTCATAAGACCCTCACAGGAGAGGGCCCTCCCCATGCCCAGAGACAAGGAAGAGCCTGGCCTCTGAAGACATGGGGACACCAGGCAGAGTCTGAACAGGCCTTGCTAGGTGCCCCCAGCTTATTACCATTAGGTCAGAACTCCTTGTGCAATCTATACAGCCCTCATGGCTTTTCATTCTTTACCAAACCTAAGCATAAAAATACACAGGATTCCCATTCCCTTGGATCTTCATTGCCTCCTAACGGTTCCCATGTCATATAAAACATGTTAAATGAACTCATATTCTTTTCTTTTGTTAATCTGTATTTTTTTGCAGGTGCCTGTCCTTGAACCTAGGGGTGGGTAAGGCATAATCTTTCCTCCCCTGCAGTAACAACTGTGAATGCTTCCTCCCATGCAGATTTCCTGAGTGAGGGCTTTCTGGGATTAACACTCGTGGACTCTCTCCCCTCTTCTTCATTCCTCTCCTGGGCAGGAGGGAGCTATCTGATTGGTGACTCAGAAAGAAAACTACGTATTAGTGGCTTAGCCCCTTGTTTACAGGGGAAAGGAGAGCAAAATAATTGATTCTCTCTATGAGGCTAAGGAAGCAACTCTACCACTCCCCCACCTGCCCACTCTCAGAATGGACGCCTGTACTTTAGGACTTAATTTCCATTTAGAGGTGTGTCAAAAAGCCCATTTCACAGCACATCAAAGCCTAATCCTCTGGTAGGATCTTTGTGAATAATAAGGCTGCAAGTTTAATCTTCACAGGTCTGACCCCCTTCAACAGTATCTCAACTGACTCTAGACTTAGACCAAAAAGAAAATTAATTCAAAGCAAGAACTAAACACTTAGAATTTTATGCACAGAATAGTAGCAAGACAAGAGTTTTACTCTTTGAAGAACTTTACTAAATCCCAGACCCTGGGATTTGCCTGGGATTTGAGCATCCAGATGCTGCTGTGCTCAAGAGTTCCAGGCTATTAAAGTCGCAGGTTTACTGACTTAGCTGTGTGGAGTCTGGAGACTCAGAAACACCTACAGTTGGATAACCAGACTGCAGAGACTCACATTGTGATATCCCATTAAGTATTCAAGGAAGAGAGGACTCTACAAGTTCACAATCGATAGTGGGTTGTGTTGGGTGGTAAGACTTTTGTACAAGTTACAAAGGCCTCCACCTTTATGTTCTCTTATCTCTACAAAGAATAAGAGGAAGACAGGCATGGTAATGCATACCTGAAATCCTTGCTATTCGGGGGGCTGAGACAGGAGGCCCACAAGTTTGAGACCAGACTGGGCAACTTAGCAAGACTCTAACTCAAAAAAAAAAAAAGGGCTGGGGATGCTGCTCCATGGTAGAGCACTTGCCTAGCATTCACGAGGCCCTATGTTCAATTCTCAAGGGGAATAAAAGATCAATTGCCAAATCCATGAGAATAATGAACACATTGGTAAAGAGCTAAAATTTCAAATTCTGAAGGTCTACTGCATAGTTTTAAAAGTTCAATAAACCCAAAAGGAAGGATGGAAAGCACGTCTTTATGGTACTAAAACAACTTTAACAAAGCCGTCTTAATAACACAGAAAGGAACAACCTCCGTGTTCTATGTAAGAATCTGTTAAATTAATTCTAAAATGGGTTGGAAAGGAATAGTAATTAACAATTAAATATGATATTGTAAAAATATCTAATGAAAAGGGAAAAGGTTATGATATTTAAGTTTAAAAAACAGATTACTTAATGTTATATTTAATGATTCCAATTAACAAGAAAAAATTTGTATTTTCAAATTATGAAAAAAAATTTGTAATTGTGTTATATATTTCATTCTCGTGCTTTCTATAACTTTTGAATTTTCTATAATGAATAAGTTTCTTAAAATAAATTTTAAACCAAGGTTAATGAGAAAATATAAAAAATTGTAACACAATATTCAATAAAAATCTATTATGATTAAGACTATATCAAGATGCACATGCCTAAGAAAAAACTAACATCTAACAGTCTATGTCATAGTAGTTGAGAATATGGCTGAAGTTCCTCCTTTCCTCCATCTTCCTCAATATTTGGATATCTGGTTATATCATGATAAAAAAAAATCATTAAATTGTTTAAAGATTTTAAAAGACTCAAAAGGACCTTGTGCCCCAAACTGTTGAATTTAATTTTCATTTTGCTTTTATAAAACACTGGGTTCAGCAGGGTGTGGTGGCGCACGCTTGTAATCCCAGTGCTTGGGAGGCTGAGAGAGGAGGACCGCAGGTTCGCGGCCAGCCTCAGCTACTTGGTGAGGCCCTCTGCCAACTTAGTGAGATCCTTTTTTAAAATAAATTTTAAAAAAAGGCCGGGCGTGGTGGCGCACGCTTGTAATCCCCGTGCTTGGGAGGCAGAGACAGGAGGATCATGCAGGTTCGAAGCCAGCAGCGTGTGCTGGCTTAGGAGACCCTGTTTCCAAATAAAAATGTAAAAAATAGGTCTGCGAGTGTAGCCCGGAGGTAGAAGGGCTTCCAGGAACCCAGTACCACCAAAATAAATAAAATAAAATAAATTTTTTTAAAAAATAAGGCTTGGGGTATAGCTCAGTGGTATAATGCCCCTGGATTCAATCCCCTGTACAGTAAAAATAGATAGATAGATAGATAGATAGATAGATAGATAGATAGATAGATAGATAGATAGATAGATAGATACTGGGTCCCTAGGAAGCTGCTCATCTTCTTCCCTAACTCGCAAAATGGGCACAGTAATTGCCTCCGGCCCTCACTACTTTGTTGGAGACAAGGCACTATGGAAGTATCAGCAGCACATTCTCTGCAGGTTGAACTATTTCTTTCCCCCCGTGCCCCAGGGAAAGCCCACATACCTTTCTGACCGTCTCATATTAGATGGCCCAAGCTGCCTGGATGCCCGTTTTGTATCACATGATGCCAACTGAAAGTTGCTTGTTGCCATACTTGGGGGAAATCTGTTAATTTAAAAAGGCAGAGAGTGAGTTTTCTTCGTCCTGTAGAAAAGTCTACACAAATACAAGTATAAAACACATGCTCTTCAATTATCTGATGCATTCCACTTCCCTTTCTCATCAATTTTGAAAATCAAGTAACACAAATCTACTGTTACATGTAGAATATTCCTGAAATATAGCTCCAACAAAACAACCTTACAAAAAAGGTTAATTAATTAAATCTCCCCAAGCTGTCCACCCAAGACAGCATATCTTATATATATCCTACTAGATCTTTTCCCAAGCAAATCTATACATAATTTACTAAATTTTTTAAAGATATGTATTACTTAAATTTTATTAAAATAGAATATTAAACACTATTTATCCTGGATCTTTTCTTCTCAATAAATACAGCTGCTTTATACCATCCGCACAGCTTTCCACTGAATAGAAGTTCTTTATTCCATTCAATAATTTGCTAACTGTCTCTCACTGCCAGACGTGCAAGTTGCTCTCAAAGTGATTTAATCAAAATTATTGCCCTTTAATATTTTTATTTTGAGGGAATACTTAGGGAAAAAATCCCTATGCAAAGATTATATAACATGGTTTACCTGTACTATTACTGTTAAATATATAATTTGTTGATTTTCTTTTTTTCTTTTCTGGTTTTTTTTTTTTTTTTTTTTTTAACAGTACTGGGGATGGAACCCAGAGGCCTTCTACCTCTGAGCTACACCTCCAGCCCTATTTTTTATTCTTTATTTTTAAAACAGGGTCTCACTGAGTTGCAAAAGGCCTTAGTAGCTGAGGCTGTCCTCGAACCGTGATCATCCCATCTCGGCCTCCCAAATGCTGGGATTAAAAGTGTGCACCACCATGCCTGGCTGTTGATGTATTTATAAAATTTGAGTATATGGTAAAGGATAATGCTGTGTATTTTTTATTAATCTTTTGATGGGTTTACCCAAAGAATATTTCATTTTCCAGGGGATTTACCTTTGTTCTACTTGCTACTTACTATTAAGACCTATAATCTGTAAACAAGATGTTAATTTACAGATACTTTGGGTCTGATAGCTATGCAAATAATTTTGTTCTGAAAAGGCCATGATTTTACTGCCTTGTAGAAGATAAATTAGTTTTATATGTTATAAATCTTATTCCAACATTTTTTTTCTCTAGTTTCCCACCTGCTCTTAGAACCAATTTTACCTTCTCGATGATTTCCTCATTGATAAAGTCTTTGACATGGGTTGATTTTATAACTACCATTCTCTGGCATACTGCATTTAAGCAATCTCCAACACAAAGCCAAGTCCTCACATAATATACAGGTCTATTTCTGCACATTCTTTTGTTCTATACACAGAATTGCCGCCCTCTGCACTAGTTAAAACAGTTTTCATTATTATGGCTTTCTGAAAACTGTAAGCTAACAGGAGTCCTCTATTTTTTTTTTTTTTTAATTGTCATTTTGTAGCCGGGCATGGTGATGCACGCTTGTAATCCCAGCATTTGGGAGACTGTGACAGGAGGATCGTGGTTTGTGGACAGCTTCACCTACTTAGTGAGGCCCTTTGCAACTCAGTGAGACCCTGTTTCAAAAATAAAGAATAAAAAACAGGGCTGGTTGTTAAAAAATTTAAGTGAGTAAAATGGTTTATTCCACTCCCAAATATAACCTAGATGTCATACTCACCTGTTTTTTAAAAAAAAGTATTTTTAACTAGTGGGAAAACATTGTTATTTGGCTGATGGAGGCTAAAAAAAGCAACATACCATATTTAATTATAGACATTAGTACATTAGGAAATATGCCCTTATTTTGTCCTGTTTTTACTGTCCTAATCTTTTTAAAAAAAAATTTTTTGGACAGCTTTATTGAGATATACTTCACATAGAATATAATCAATGGCTTTTAATATATTCCCTGAGGTATACAACTACCACCACAATCTTTTTGGGGGGGAAGGGCAGTACTGGGGATGGAACCCAAGCTACATCCTTTGCTCTATTTTTTTTTTTAATTCTTTATTTTGAAACAGGGTCTCACTGAGTTGCAGAGGGCCTCACTAAGTAGCTGGGGCTGGCCATGAACCACAATCGTCCTGTCTCAGCCTCCCAAATGCTGGGATTACAAGCATGCGCCACCACGCCCAGCACCACAAGCTATTTTAAGTACGTATTGGCCAATTGTACACATTATTTCGAGAAATATCTAGTCAGATTTGTTTCCCATTTTTAATTGGGTTACTGTATTTCTTTTATTGAACTAAAGACTATCTACTTTTTAATCAATAGGCAGCACTATTTTCATAGCTGTCTTTGCTTATACTTTCTCAATAAAGTCATAATTAGCAGAATCAATTCAAACTTAGTGGCCCCCAAATATCACTCCCCCAAATGCACAAGTGCACATTCTTGCACAAGGAGACAACAGCTAACCCTTTTAAAAATAGGGGGGAAAAAAGAAATAAAATTTCAAAAGTTAAGCTGGGCGTGGTGGCGCGTGCCTATAATCCCAGTACCTGGGAGGCTGAAAGGTTCATGGCCAGCCTCAGCTACTTAGTGAGGCCCTTTGTAACTTAGTGAGACCTTGTTTCCCAAAAAACAAAAAGACTGGAGGTTTAGGTGTAGCTTGGAGGCAGAATGCCTCTGAGTTCAAAATCCCCAGTACCGTTAAAAAAAAAAAAATTAAAAGTTAGTAAAAATATACCTAATGTTCTACAAACTTTTTCACCAAAATTTTTATCTCCTTAGGGTGGAAAGGGATTAAGTGTAGAAAGGCCAACTGACCTGCTCTGGAAGGCACCATTTATATACTCAGTCTAAATGGTACCCTATAGAGTACGAAATGGTACCCTAGAGAGTACAACACTCTGAAACCCCCATGAAAATCTATTACTTAATATTACTGACCATCTGAACAGTTTGCCTCTCTTACTAAAGAAAACTACTCACCAACCCAAAGTCTGTCCACCCAAGGATGATTTCCTCAAGCAGCCATTCTCATGGCCAGTGGTAGAGCAAAGGGGTGATGCTGCTGCCCCCAATGAGAAAGCAAAAACAGCCCAGGATTCAAGAGGCACTTCAGAATCAAAAGACTATCATTCCAACTTTTTCTCCGCAGTCTGACCCTGAGGCCTTCTAGAAGAAAAAACTAAAAACCCAAAAAAGCCAAAAGGCAATTAAGATATAGTTATTCTATTAAATGAGAAACTGATTGATAAGCTAGATGACCTGTATCTAAGTAAACTATGCTTGGACTTATTACAAAGGCTTCTTCAATCAAAACTATAAACCTTAACACCATCTGTGGCTTGGGTAGGCTTAGTGTCTTCTGTTTTCCTTTTTTTCCAAATTTTAAAAAATAATCATGTACTGTTTTAATCAGGAAAAATAAGTATATATTTTGAGCAATATAATCAAATTCATGAAAGAAACATTCAAATGTTAATTTAAGAAAATACCCTCTGCTCAGCTCTTTCATGTCACACATAGCCTCAAATGGTTCCTAAAGTACATGGGAGAAGAGTCTAACTTATTGTTTTTATCCCTTTCCATGTGAAGAAGTCCTAACATATCACAACCCAATGTGTTTGTTTCCAATGTCATTTTAGACATTTTAGAAATCTTCCAAATTACCATTATTTCAAAAAGTTCTTAAATGCTGTGGTTTTTCTAATTTTACCTATTCTGTTGATAATATCCTTTAATGCTACTTTAAGTTTTAAACTAAAGGAGCTCTATTACTATATTTCTAAATTGTTTTCAAACTTGTTACTTTATATATATTTATTTGCCATCTCAACCTGGTCTGAAAATGAACTATGATTTTTTTCCTTATTGAAGGAATTGACCCTCATAAGAAGTTAAGTGGTGTCAATCAGCAGGTGCTGCAATGAGCTATCTAAACCCAGCGACATTTCCCATGTCTAGAGATCAGGAAAACGCTGTGCACAGAGCTTTTCTGACAAGTGTCTCTTTAGCCCTCTGTGGAAGAAGAGTTAGAGTAAGAGAAGTCCCATAGCCTGGAATGATGGTGCATGCATACTCTCTCTAGTTTGTTTGTTTGTTTGTTTGTTTGTTTGTTTGTTTGTTTTGGTTGGGTACTGGGAATTGAACCTAGGGGTGTAAGAGTATTGAGAGAGCCATCCCACTCCCCTTATAAAATTAGGAATATAAGAGTATTGAGAGGGCTATCCCATTCCCCTTATAAAATTAAAATATTAGGATATAGAAGAGTAAGCTAAAGTGTTTGGAACTTGTTTTTCGGTTAAGAATGTTTCCAAAGTGTCTGGAACTTGTTTTCCTGTTAAGAATGTTTCCAAAGTGTCTGGACCTTGTTTTTCTGTTAAGAATGTTTCCAAAGTGTCTGGAACTTAACAGAAAAACAAGATGGCTACGAAAAACAAGATGGCTGCACGTGTTTACTCTGTAAACCTATTGGCTGTATCCCAGTGTGAACGCCCCTTCTAGCACTATAAAAGTAAGGTCTGTTTTGGGCTCGGGGTCGAGCTCCGACCACTTGCCTGCTGTCTAAGAAGCTGAACGTTAGCCCGGCCAGAAGGAAGCATTCCTCTGGTAGCTGCTGGACAATTCCTCTGAATGACAGTTAGGCTTGTGAAGGAGACTTGACCCTGGCTTGCCAGTAAGAGCTGCAGCACAATAAACTCTGCTTGTGATTTACATCCTTGGTGTGTTCTTCCTTATTTAGGGTAAGGGGGCGACTCTCGGACCCTAACAGGGGCACTGTAACTCTGAGTTACATCCCCAGCAAGTAGGATCTTGCTAGGTTGCTGAAAGTCTTACTAAGTTTCTAAAGCTGGTCTTGAACTGTTGATCCTCCTGTCACAGCCTCCCAAGTACTGGGATTACAGTCATGCACATCACCTCACCCAGATTTCTCTAGATATCTTTTTCCCCCCTTTGGTACTGAGGATTGAACCCAAGGCATTCTACCTCCAAGTTATATCCCCAAGCCAATTTCATTTCTTATTTGGAAGCAAGGTCTCACTAAGTTGCAGAGGGCCTCACTAAATTGCTGAGGCTGGCTTCAAACCTGCGATCCTCCTGTCTCAGCCCCCCAATTACTGGGATTACAAGTGTGCGTCACTATGCCTGGCTTCTCTAGAGCTCTCAATTCCTCTTTGGATTATAGTGATATTTTCAGACCAGAACTGATGCTGGATGACTGAAACCACAAAAAGGAAAACCACAGATAAGGGAGGACTACTGTAAGTAGATTCAACTGTTTTAATGGTTTTGCTCAAAAGGTACTTCCCTTTACTTTGTCCTGTTTTACATTTTTATTAGGAACTAGGATTAAACTATAGAAGCAATATAAACCACTCTGCAGAAACCAATAAAGCTGGCAAAGACAGCAGTGAATGGACCACAGACTAAAAAGATAATGCTCTAAGTGAGTGGATCAGTAACATTCAGTAGATTAAAATTTAATTTCCACTCAAAAATGTCAGGGAGTGCCATATTGCAGGCACTGTATCAGGTGTTAAAACATATAAAGTCAGCCGGGTTTGGTAGCGCACCTCGTAATCACAGCATTTGCGAGGCTGAGACAGAAGAATCAGAGTTTGCGGGCAGCCTCAGCTACTTAGTAAGGTCCTTTGCAACTCAGTAAAACCCTGTTTCAAAATAAAGAATAAAAAAAACAGGGTTTAGGGTGTAGCTCAGAGGCATCCCTGGGTTCCATGCCCAGGAGAGCAAAAAAATAAAAATAAAAATAAATAAAGATAAAAACAACATATAAAGTCATTCCATTTCTGTTCTCAAAAATACCTGAATTGTTAAATTATATATTCCTGAATTTGGATTTAAAAAGAGAAAAGTTCAACTGAACAAGAACCAGGATAAAAGAGATGGGAGTTAGCAACATGGCAGTGAAGAGTTTGTGACTCACTTAAAGGTGAACTGATGAACACAAGAGAATGCTACCCTGACATCACTCAAGCTAGATGGTGTCCTGAATGAGGAAAGTGATGGCGGTCTGTCCTAATGTTCCCTTAATTAGCCCTTTACTTTTAAAATAATTGTCTCTTCATCAGAGTATAAACTTCTTGAAGGCAGGATTGTATCATGGCATTTCACGGTATTTAGCAAATGGAAGCCAATAACATTGTAATGAATGAATGAATGAATGAATGAATGAGCGACGAAACAACTGAAAGCTAATAACCACTCTCCTTGGGTCAAACCGGCCACACGCGGCCTAATGTCCTAAACACACTGGGTTTTTGTGTGGTTTTTGTGTGTGTGTGTGTGTGTGTGTGTGTGTGTGTGTGTGTGTGTGTTGTTTGTTTTGTTTTTGGTGGTACTGGGGTTCCTGGAAGCCTTTCTACCTCCCGGCTACACTCCCAGACCTATTTTATATTTTTATTTGGAAACAGGGTCTCTTAAGCCAGCGAGGCTGGCTTCAAACCTGCGCGATCCTCCTGTCTCCGCCTCCCAAGCGGGATTACAAGCGTGTGCCCCGGCGTAAACACACAAGATCAATCATGGGAAATGCACCCAAAAATCACCCAAGGCCAAGTCAACAGAAAGAAGAGTTCAAGTGGATAAATTTAATTTAGAAGAAAGGAATACCAGAAGAAAGCAGAGAAAAGGCCAGGCATGGTGGCGCACACCTGTAATCCCACCACTTGGCAGGCTGAGACAGAAGGATTATAGGTTCGAGGCTAACCTCAGCAACCTAGTGAGACCCTGTTTCAAAATTTAAAAAAAAGAAGAAAAATAGGGATGACGGTGTAGCTCAGAGATAGAATTCCCCTGGGTTCAATCTCCAGTACAAAGGAAGGAAGAAAGGTAGGGAGGGAGGGAGGGAGGGAGGGAGGGAGGGAGGGAGGGAGGGAGACAAGAGGGGAAAAAAAAGAATATGAAGTTTTCTTAATCATTTGGAATATTCTCCTACTGGACCAACTTCTCCAGAGCTATATCCTATTCTCAAAGGTTCATAAAATACATGACATGTTTACATAGAAAAAAATAAATGTGACAAGATGTCAAAACTAGATTAAGGGTATTCAGAAATTTTCTATATTATTCTTATGCTTCTATATATTTGGAATTATCACAAGATATAATTTTTATTTATTTTTGTGTGTGTATAGTACTGGGGGTTGAACTTAGGGGCATTCTACCTGCGAGCTACACCCCACAAACACCACCAGTCACATATTTTTCATTTTGAAACAGAGTCTCAATAAAATTGCTATGGGGCTTGCTAAGTTGCTGAGGCTGGCTTTGAACCTGCGATCCTCCTGTCTCAGCCTCCCAAGTACTGAGATTACAAGTGTGCACCACCATGCCCAGAAAGATTTTTTTAAAGGATAACTTAGTGGCAAAGGGCAGAGTGGCCGCTAGATACAAAGTACCGAGGACCAACCAACACCAATGGGAAATGCCCAGCCCAGAGAAGGCAGCATCTACTGGACAGTGACTCCCAAGCCAGAGCACCATCCTGACACCTCTTCTTCCTGCACCCAACATCAGCTTGGAAGGAAGAGAAAGAAACCATTGAAAAGATAGATACCTGCTGCACAGCTTACATATTTATTACACTGGGCATTTATACTCCCTTACCTCACCAAAACACGAGTCTCTCTAAAAGAGACTGAAATATGAGCAGATGATACCTTTAATTAACAACTTAAAAGATTTTTTTTTTAGTCCTATCCTTGATGAGGGTGAGAGTTCTAAAGCAAAGTGAGAAAAGAATGAGAGTTTATTTTCACGTAAAATATAAACCACCTTCAAACCCAGCTCATTAATAAAATGGAAGGTACAGATTGCTATTTCTTTTTTAAAAAGAAACTCCCTAGCACATGATATTCTCCTTGACCACAGTGGCAACAAATTACCCTCAGAGCAGGAACTAAAACCAGAGCTGCTACCTTTTCAAACTCTTTCCTCAGGCAAAGCAAATCATATTCCTTTGCATTATTTAAAACAAATAACAATGGCATGGTAGATTAGCAAGAGATATGCACAGCTCCTGTTTCTTGTTTTCCTGGTTCTCTTTGCTGGTCTTTTTTTCTTATATGAAAAGCAAAACCAAAGAAAAAGAAAGGGAAGGGAAGGGAAGGAGAAGGAGAAGGAGAAGGAGAAGGAGAAAGAGAAAAAGAAAAGAAAATCCCTTCCCTATTGGAGGGCTCTCTCTTCTAACAGAAAGCTTCTCACCTGATTGATAACTTATCCTTTCTCACCACAAAACTACAATGTGGCTCAGGGGAATGTGTGCTGGGACACACAGCAGAGCTCTGGGTTGCTACCCCATGTGCATCCTCACTTGTAGGCGGGATGCCTTTGGACCATCTCTTCACCTCCGAGGGCCTCAGCAAAGGGAAGAAAGATGACAATCCCTGACCACAGGAATGCTGTGAGGAAGAAATGCATTCCATTTTGTAAAATCACTTTTTAATCTGAAACAGCACATGAATATAAGGGAATGAAAGTGGTGCTGGTACTATTAAAAGAGTTACGTGATGAGAGCCAAGAACTTCCCATTAGACAGATCGGGGCACTCCTGACGCTCAGCAGTTCTGCTTAATGTTTCCCGCAGTCACAGCGCAAAGGGCTACTAAAGCATTTTACCAATTTCAACTACCCCTCCGAGTTAGGATGCAAAGATTTTCAGGATGCAGAGTGAATGCAGGTTCACAACGTGACACTGAATTGGGGGGGGGGGCCATTTATCATCGCTCTAAAAACATCACAATTGAGCGCACACTTCTAATCCCCGCGCTTGGGAAGGTTCGAAGCCAGCCGCACTGGCTTAAGAGGCCCTGTTTCCAAATTTTAATAAAAAGTATAAAATAGGTCTGGGAGTATAGCTCAGAGGTAGAAAGAAGGGTTTCCAGAAACCCCATGTAAGGTTTGAGCCCCCTGTCCCGCAGGGGCGGGGCTGGAAGATAGGAGGCAGAGCTTCGTGATTCACAGAAGAGACCACTCCCCTCGATTTAAGATAGATGCTGCCACCTCAGGGACACAGAGAGACACGCAGACAGAGAGGCGCGCTCTTCCCCACTAGCCCCCGCGGGCCCGTGGGGACTGGTGGCCGACTCTCCACGAATAAAGGCTTTTGGCATACTTATATCGGACTCCCGTGTGCACCTGTGTGCCGATGGAGCCCGCCGCATTTTATTTCTTACATCTTGGTGCCGACCCGTGTCGAATTGGCATCCACTCTGCCTGCAGATGACTCTCCATCTGCGCGCCACCGGTCGTTCCAGCTCCATCCCGCCGCAGCGGCCGCGGCCCCGCACCCTGGAATCCTGTAAACTGCAGCCACCACCGCGGCCGCAGCCACCACCACCGGGGCGTGCAGGCTCCACCGGCCGCCAGGCTGCCAGTTCCACCCACCCGGAGCCAGGCTCCTTGGGTGATGCTGGCACCTGCTCTGCCTGCCGACCGCCTGCGCAGGCCAGGACCTCTGCCTGCTGCTTGGACCTCCTAAAACCACCGTTCCAGCTCTGCGCTCCAGTCACCACCAGAACCTCTGGCCGGTTTGCCCCGCCTGCCCCGAGCCAGGCTCATTGGGCGGCGCACAGTCAGCCTCCGCATCCGCCACAGTCACCCGTGCCAGGCGTAGCTCTACTTGCCGCTGCTGCTCCATTCCGCCCGCCCAAGCTAGGCTCACTGGCGGTGCTCCTCGGGACCCAGCCTCAGCGTCTGCCGTGTGCCTGGAAGCCATTTCGTTTCCACGCCGCGGGCCCAGCAAGCCATGCCACCTGCATGCCACCATTTGATCCCGCCTGCGCTGGCCGCCAGTGCCATCCACACCAGCCACCGGCATCCGCACACCCCAGCTCCACCGCACCCCCAGTAGCTTCTCAGCACTTCTGTTGTAGCCAGCGCTGGCCCGCAACGCTTTACTCCGGTAAACTGCCTCCTTCCCTTGGTTAGCGGGTTCCGGACTTGGGTCTTCCGGTCCACTGGGACCCCGAAATCCAAGCGCTTGGTGACCCATTGTTCTCCGGTCCACTGGGACCACCCTCCGGATGACCAGGTCATCCTCCAGTTTTGAGAAGGGATGGAGAAGTTCTTCCCGATCTCTTAACCTCCGTTTCCGAACGATTGAGCAGGGAAATCAGGGACGCCCATTTCCTGTTCGTTTCTGCCTGCTAACTAATTATGGAAAGTCGAACCTTTAAACTAGCAGATGCCCTGAGCGCCTGTCTGGCCTTGATACAAGTTAGGAAATGGGTTGCGGTGGCCCAGAAATAGTTAGGAACTTTTCAGCTGCCATTTATTTTCCCGCCAGCCACAGCCGCCATGTTGGACACCATGTGGCAACTCACAGGCGCCACCTGGTGGTCCTTCTGAGTCACAGGCTTATAATTCTGCAGACTCACGGCTGCCATTTTGCGAGGAAACGTGGGTGCCGGGGTCTGATTCAGCCGAGTTACAAGCCCCATCTCCCTCTCTCCTGGCCCCACTTCATGAGGTGGCTGGTGCAGAAGGTGTGGTACAGGTCCCTGTTCCTTTTTCCCCTCATCCTCCTTCCTCCATCTTCCTTGCTGGCCCAGGGTAACTCTACAGGTACAGGGTAAGCCAGTTTCCTCTTTGGTGGCCTGCTCAATCTTTCAGGCCTTAGTCTTCCTCCCCAATCTCGGTCCAGGGTGATGACGGCAAGCTCTCCTGCCTCTGCCCACGGCTTAGGCCATATCTAAAAGGGCCCCGTTACAACAGGTCCAGGACAAATTCTCTTGCACAGTGTTGGGACCCACTAAACTTTGTTTCCCTCGACATAACTCTTTGATGTTTATATTTTAGCAGGTCCACTTGTTTACATACTATGGTGCTCTCCCTCTTCAGATGCCAAACTGCCATAAGTATTAAACCTCTAAAATTGGTAACTGATGCTCCTGACGCAGTAACAGGTGTTTGTTTGACCAGACAAATCCGTACCCACTCAACGCTGAAAAGAGTGGTGTGGGGTCCTCTCCAGGAGTTGCTGCTATTAATGACTCTGGTCTAATGAAAAACTGCTAAAGGGCGGCACATGTCTTCCTCAGGGAAATGCCGCTACTTGTATTAATAGATCTAGTGACAATCTGCCTCATATCAAAAAGGGCTCCTGCCCAGCCTGGGATCCACTCTCACGATTTTCTTCTTCTTTAATAGCACCTTGCCTGTTAAAACCTCCTCAAAGCAAACCACGGTCACCAAGCTCTCCAGGGTAACCTCCAACTCTCGCTGTGACCACACCCACCTGCCCCCTTCGGGCGGACTCAGACTCCGATTTCTCCCCACCTGGGGCCCCTAATGACGCCCCTTCACAGCAGGAAGTAACTAGAGGGAGTAATCATCTCCTGTCCCCCCCCCCCCTTAGTCAAAGAGGCCGGGATGAAAGGTTTGAGCCCCCTGCCCTGCAGGGGGCGGGGCCAGAAGCTAGGAGGCAGAGCTTCATGATTCACAGAAGAGACCACTCCCCTCGATTTAAGGTAGATGCTGCCACCTCAGGGACACAGAAGCCCGATAGAGACACGCAGACAAAGACAGAGAGGCGTGCTCTGCCCCACTAGCCCCCGCAGGCCCGCGGGGCCTGGCGGCCGACTCTCCACGAATAAAGGCTTTTGGCATACTTATATCGAACTCCCGCGTGCATCTGTGCACCGATAGAACCCGTGCGTGTATCTGTGCGCCGATGGGACCCGCCACATTTTATTTCTTACACCCCAGTACTACCAAAACACACACACACACACACACACACACACACACACACACACACACACACAATTTAAAGCAAAGCGTAACAAGAAAACATTTAATGGCAAAAACAAGTTTTCCACTCATTTGCCCCATGATTGATGAAGGGAAGTAAAAAATAAAGGCCACCCAAAAGTCAAATTTTTCAGACTAGATAATGTGTCTCTCCTCTGAGTTCTTTGGTTGGAGTTGAAAACCCAGGGGGAAGAAATTATTGGTCTACTGTTTACTTCTGGTGAGTAACTTGTGAACTTCTTAAGAGCAGGAACTATCTGTCTTAGTCCAGAGATGCTCAAAACAAGTGCCTGATAAATGGATGGCCTTTTATTGATTCTATTAGCACCTCTGATACAGTCTTTCTTTTTTTTTTTTTTTTTTTTTTTTTTTTGGTGGTACTGGGGTTCCTGGAAGCCCTTCTACCTCCGGGCTACACTCCCAGACCTATTTTTACATTTTTATTTGGAAACAGGGTCTCCTAAGCCAGCGCGCGGGGCTAGCTTCGAACCTGCGCGATCCTCCTGTTTCTGCCTCCCAAGCGCGGGGATTACAAGCGTGCACCACCACGCCCGGCCTGATACAGTCTTTCTACTTGGCACATTTTTATGTCACATATGTAGATTACAGAAAATACCCATGAATACATTATCAAAGACCTCCATTCACAAATAAACAGCTTTCAGTAAATACACATACTTTCCCCACAGACATCTATTAAGAGAAATGAAATAGAAGAAGCATATCAATGCTCAAGTAACTAAGCCCCAGAGATTAAACTTTACTTCTTCAATGTGTGGCTGCTTTCCTAGTTGACATGCAGCATTTATTCAGTCTGGTATGAAGCCAGCACACAAACTAGTTTTGCTATACAGGAATGCTACTCCTTTAGAAACAAAACAAAACAAAAAACCTAAGCTACTATTAAGAAGGCGTGATGGCAAAGAAATGTTCCAGGTTAGACCCTTGTTTGCTGGATCATGGAAAGGCTCTGATCCTGCCACACCCACTAAGAAGATAATGACCTGGGCACCAAGCCACAAGAGAAATCCAAGTCTTCATTCCATAATATGCCTGTTGTCTAAAATGCAGTCACCTGTAAGGACTTCAAGCAAGATATTCTATAATCCACTGATTCAAAACGGTCACAAGAAATCCATTCATACCATGTCAATGGGCACAAAAGGCTTTCCCCACCTGTGCACTGAGGGAATGGCAAGAGAAAAGAAAACCAGGCATGAGATTCACACCAAACTCATGCTCTATTTGGTCTTCCTCAAGGAAGCACCTAACGCCCTCTGGTTAAGCCAGAGAATAGAGAACAACAACATTAAGTCATTTCCTACTGATTAAACCACCAGGGCCTCAAGGCATTCTGCTACTGTCTTGATGTTGGTCTGGAGAGGGGTCCCCAATATCCCCAGGTCTGTGCTCTCCAACATGTTAATTGTGTCTTGAGTAAGGACATAGTAAATATACTTATTATGTATGTAGGTGACACATGATAAATACCATAATCAAGATACAAGTAAGATGAGAAAGAGTAATGCAGAGAGACCATAAAATAAGAATTGTTCAAGTACAAAATGAGGAGACCCACCTTAGCAAGAATTCACATGTAAGCCGGGTGTGGTGACGCACGCTTGTAATCCCCACGCTTGGGAGGCAGAGACAGGAGGATCGCTCAGGTTCGAAGCCAGGCTTGCTGGCTTAAGAGACCATTTCCACGCCGGGCGTGGTGGCGCACGCTTGTAATCCCCGCGCTTGGGAGGCAGAGACAGGAGGATCGCGCAGGTTCGAAGCCAGCCACGCGCGCTGGCTTAGGAGACCCTGTTTCCAAATAAAAAAGTATAAAAAATAGGTCTGGGAGTGTAGCCCGGAGGTAGAAGGGCTTCCAGGAACCCCAGTACCACCAAAAAAAAAAAAAAAGAGAGAGAGACCATTTCCAAATAAAAAAGTATAAAATAGGTCTGGGAGTATAGCCCGGAGGTAGAAGGGCTTCCAGGAACCCCAGTACCACCAAGAAAGAAAGAAAGAAAGGAAGAAAGAAAGAAAGAGAGAAAGAAAGAAAGAAAGAAAGAAAGAAAGAAAGGAAGGAAGGAAGGAAGGAAAAAGGAAAAGAAATCACATGTAACTTAGGCTTTTTGTTGGAGGGTTTATGATATATAACATATCTGGAAGGTGAAAAGAGAATGGGAACTAATATAGGGAAGTATGGTAAATTATAGATGGCCACAAATTCTTTGTCACCTTTCCTGCCAAGAAGCAGGGCCAATGGCCCCTCCCCTGAATCAGGGTAGTTTCTGTGACTCCTTGACCAATACAATACTGTGCTAGATTAGGGGCCCAGGTCTTCAAGATTAGAGGCTTCTATTTCCTGTCATTTGGACTACTAAAGCTGAAACCTTGCTGCCATCCTGTGAGGAAGCTCAAGCCACCATATGGGAAAAAAACACTGCCTCTGGACAATATAGTTCTACCTGAGTTACCAGCCAACAACCACCACTAAGTGGCCAACCAGGTAAGTAAGACATCACAGAAATGGATCTGCCAGCTGATCTGAGCTGGCCGATGTGAGCCATCCTTCCTGAGACTGCCAAAACTACAGACTCACTAGCAAATAAATTGTTGTTTTAAGCCAAATAAATTTTGTGGTGGTTTTTTACAGAGCGATTGATAAGTAGCACAGGAATTATAAGTAGACACAGTATACTTGGCCAGGAGAAGAAATGACCTGTTTGCACTCTCAGCTGACTACATACTCAGGACAGCATCTAGTCCTGGTTGCCACCATCTAGAAACTATCACAGGTCAAATTAAAAAAAAAAAAAAAAATCAGAATGGTGAGAAATGAGGAAAAAGCAAAAGCACTGAGCGTGGCTGGCCTGGGAATGCGAAAGTACACCAGGGAGGGGAGGTGAGCACTTCACGTGCCTGAAAGAAGACTTTGTAAAAATACCAGAGTGTTTTTATCCTGGGATCAGGGGGTTAGAGGTTGTAGAATGGCAACGTTTATCTTATCTTGGTTAAGAAAAACTTTCTGAGACTCTCAGAAAAGGAATGGACAGGTAGCTCTGGGGGTGAAGGGAGATCCTCTGGCTAGAATATCTCTATTGAAAATTACTCTTTACCCTCGTCAAAAGTCTTGAATCTGAAAGAATTCTAACTTACTCCAGGAGGCAAGTCCTCTGTGCAATTCAACATTCCAGCTCTATGAGGAACTGCTGATGTTGATGGGCAGCAGCCTGAACCTAGAATTCAAGAGATTCTTGATTCTTCCTACTAGCATCCCTTTCCTAGGATCCACTGGTTCCATATTCTTTAACTGACCTGCCCATCTACACAGCATTGCCCTTTCTAAAATGAGCCAAAGACGTAAGTGTAAATGTGGTGTTAACAAGTAGAAAGCAAGTGCGAGATGTCAGAAAGATCTCTGGGCATGAGGCCAAAAAAGAACACAAGGTATCCAGAAGTGCACTGTGGCTTAGAACAGAAGAAAAGGAGGGTGCTCCCCGAATCAACCTTAGTACATTTTGTACTAAGCAAGATAATCCAATGGCTTCAAGACACACTGGCTTGACAACTTGCAGAATGCTGGAGATACTCTGGTCAATACTCTGAATGACCTTGGGCAAAAGATTTAATCTTTGTGTACCTCATTTTACTTATCTATATATCCAAAGTGATGAGACAGTTGTTACAGATTTAAATACACACAAAAAAAGATGAACCTTAACCACTAGGCACAGAACATATTAGAAAAGGGATCTAGTTCATTTTTTTTCACCACTAAAGTAGGGAAATGATGACCCACAATATCTAAACAACCAATTTCCCTTCCTCTGCCTTCCTCTGTGGGCTCCTCCAAAGCAGGGATCATGCACGTGAGTGGGGAGTGTGCTGGGGACTGAACCCAGACGCGTTCTACTTCCAAGCTACAACCGCCACACACTTTTTTATTTTGAAACAGAGTCTTGCTAGGTTGCTGCGAGTCTTGCTATGATGCTGAGGCTGTTCTTGACCCTGCAATTCTCCTGTCCCAGCCTCTCAAGTACTGGGGTTACAGGCATGTGTGCCACCACACCCGGCCCGATCACTTCTTACTGATCTAAATCCGGCACTTAACAGAGTGCTTTATCACATGCTTGTTGAACTAATTAAATTATTTCCAACATCACTTTCCATATTAAGCATTTTAAGGATCTGTGGCTTCAGATCTGGGGCAGAATCAGTTTTAAGCATGTATATGCCCTGTACATGTTTGGCCACAAAAATACCTGTACTTCTACAGCTGAAAAGAAAATTACACAGTTGTAATGAAAAGTAATCTGGTAGTTTATAAATGCTTCCCTTATCTGTTAAAAATATGTATTCTGAGACCAAATATAATATTTTGTTCAGCTCCATATCCCCAGAGCCTGGTAAAAAGCTTTGCAACAAATGTATGCATTTGTTGAATGAAAGGATGAATGATAATTGAGTGAATATAAGTTCTTTGCAAGTCTAAGTAAGGCATAAATTTCCTAATTTTAGCAACCCTTCCTAATTAAATTCCAAGTTGCTGCATTTAGCTATGACAAAATGTTTAAAAATAAAAACAGCAGATGTTTGATCTCTGGGTGGTAGAGAAATTTTCTTTTTTAAAATCCTTCATTTATTTTACGCTGCAGGAAGTCAGCTAAAATACTGGCACCCCAAAAGCTCATATAATATGTCAGCCTATGTCAAACACATTCTGCATCTACCAGGATGACTGATACCAGTTGGTGTTTAAAAAGTATTTTGACTACTAATCTCTGAACATATCAACTTTTAAAAACTGATTTAGCTAACGTGGTTTTAAGATAAAGGAAAAGAATCAGTAACCAACTGATATGAATCAGCTCAGTAAAACAGTAAGACTTTCATTTAACAAAGATAAATCAAGAACACATGGGAGTTATGATGGAAATCGGAAATTAACCTCTACGCTTACAAAATGCCCCAAACTCCCTCCTAATTCAGCAAGAAGACCATTGTAGCCTCCAGTGATTTCCAAAGGGGGAAAGTGGGACAGGATGACTAAGGACAGACGTTTAGACTTAACATTCTGCGTCACAGAAAACCCACACTGATTCCAATGCACAATTAGAAACGGGTGGTCAGGGAAGGTCACTCTGGGGGAGCTGGCATTTACTATCATCCGCTACAAAGGGATAGTCTCAAGCCAACGCAGCTTAGTCAGAGGTGAAGGTCCAAGGGGTCTGAGGCATCCTATTTCTGAGGGCATCTGTTAATTACCCTAACAAAACAAAACAAACTGCCATAATGAAGCCAGCATTCAACAAACAGTAAATACAAAGTGAACCACCGTCCCCCTGCCATTGTTCTGCAGCAGGAGCCTCAGCAGCCCCCACAACGCACACCTTGCAGCAGCAACAACCCAGCCATGGCATCCCGGCAAGACTCATCCTCTGCAGCAGGAGCCGCTAGCTTTCTCCAATTACAGCACTCATCCTTAGGAAAGTAAAAAAAAAAAAAAAAAAAAACAGGGGCGGGGGGTGGGAGAACCCTAGCAAGCCTGACACAAAGCTTTTCGTGAGGACAATATCATCTTACAAAACCCAAGGGGCTCCAGTAAGATTAAATCTGGTTTAAAATATTTCACACAGCTTTCCCTAAATCCTCCCAGATTTAAACAGAACCTTGTAATGTCATCCCTGGGAACCACTAAATAAATACAAGATACTCACAGATTGAAAGCCGCTGTAACTTTGGAGGAAAAGATACAGTTCCACTATGAAGATGTCTTTCCTTCTCTTCTACCAGATTTTTTTTTTAAAGGAGACAATCCTCAACAGAAATCTTCAGTTGGTTTAATTGCTTGGTCTCCAATGAGACTCTCAATTATCATGCACAAGCAGAGAAGTTGCCGGGTGGCGCTGACAGCATACCAGAGCTTTGTAGGGCAGAATTTAAGACCTGTCAGTTAAAGTGGCAGCTACATTCACTGCTGTAGCGGATGCCTCTGCAGGAAAGGATGCCGGGAGATTTTTTTTTTCCCCTCTCCCAATCTCTGCTGCAGCCTAGTTTTAATCCATCACCATTTAATTATCCTTAAAATGGGCAAAAAAATACAAATGGTCCTTATTTATAAAAACTACAGGATCTTTTAATGATTTTTCACCTAATCTAGGAAATCATCTATCATCTCAAGGCCAATTAGGGAATAAAATTAATTACTGTTTTGGTTTAAGGAAAAATGTAAGAACAGGCTATTATTCCCTGGCTAGACTTAGATTTTATATCCCCCAGAAATTATTTAAACACTAAATAAAGAAAAATCAATAGCTATGGGGTTTTTAGTCTAACAGGTTAAATGCACAAAAGATAAATTAGTGAAGTGAATTAAAACCCACAAGATGGCATGGCAGTCATACCAATGTAGTTGGAAATAGCACTTTTAAATTGACATTTGATAAATAATACTTGAAATGGCTTTGCTGAAGCAACAAAATATATATATATAGGCTTAGAGGAAACTAGTTCAAAGATTCTAAGATCAGCCTGATTCTGAAGTTCAGCTATACTTTTTGGTTTGAATAGCTAAAAGTTCTCCTGGGGAATGAGACAGTAAGTGACCTGGCAAGATTTTTTCTTACCTCAAGTGCTTTGCACATACTGTAACTGAAGCACTTTTCTTATAGGGCTCACTACTTTTTCTGACTTTGAGAGTAATAACCAAGTAATATATTCTGCTGTCTCCAGATAATAAATAATAAATTCTATGGAATGAACTACAAAACAAAAATATTAAAACCACCCATAATCTCATAATACAAAGAAAAATCACTGTATTTTGTAATAATTTACTTCTTGAGCCAGGCATAGTGGCGAATACTTGTAATCCCAGTACTTGGGAGGCTGAGACAAGAGGACTGCAGGTTCAAAGCCAGCCTTGGAAAATTTAGCAAGGCTCTCACCAACCTAGTGAGACCCTGTTTTCAAATAAAAATAAAATCAGGCTGGAGGTGTAGCTTGGAGGGAGAATGTGTCTGGGTTCATTCCCTAGTACCTGATAATAATAATGATATAATGATGATGATGATGATGATGATGATTATTTATGTCTCCTCTTCTTCTTCCATATATATGACATGAAAGGGACCTGACAACTAAGGAGATTTAACAACTATGCTTTTTCTAGAGCATTATTACTCTACATGTTGTACACTACCTTTTGCACAAAAAATTATGTTAGGATTATATGCTCATATATGTGACCTATTATTAATCACCTATATTTCTAAGTTGTTCAAAAAGGCTAGAATATGCAATGACAGTCCATGTATGTTGCATGCCTACTATGTACTTGGCACAGGGCCTATAGCAGTGACCAGGTCACATGTGGCTCCTGCTCCCTGGAGTTCTTGATCTAGTAGAGAAGCCAGACATTCAAAAATATGTGCGCAAATGTGATGGCTACTGCAGTACAACAGAGAAACACAGACAGGCCAGGCACATAAGCAACCCAGTCTTACAAAGGAAAGGGATTCTCAAGAGAGGAAAAGAGAACAGCCAAGTCCAGCTGTGGTGTATTTCAGATCTTCATCTTTCCATCAATATAGCATCTCTCATCAAATATGTATTATTTTTCTACATCCAAAGAAAATTTACATCTAGCTTCCAACTATATTTTTGTGAATAATATGCAACTAACTTGTGTAGATCGTATGCATTTAATCGATTAGAATATAAGTGCTAAGAAACTGCAAACGGCAGCTCACCCATATAATTTCAGATACACCCCAAATGGTCAGTTACCACAGGTTTCTAACCATCTTCAACTTAAAAGTAAATGCTCAGAATATCATGAAGGCTAAAAAGACTCCTTTGGAATATTGGAAGAGACATGACTCCTTGACATGGATTTTTTTTACATGACATCTTGATGCAATTTAAGGAGGGGGGGGGCTCCAAATAATTCATGTAGATACTGTAGATACTCTATCCTCTAGGAAAAGGAGCACAACTGCCGAAACTCCTTAAGAGCAGGTTGCAGGCTGGGGGATGTAGCTCAGTGGTAGAGTGCTTGCCTAGTATGTGTAAGGTGCTGAGTTCAAGGAATTAAAAAAAAAAAAAAGGAGTAGGTTACACAGTGACTTCCTTCCAAAGACCGCAGCATGGAAAGGAGAGTGACTTGCTTTACAATAGAAACACCTGACAAACGATACTTCAGCCATGATGTTAGCCAAAGGTAACATCAACAGCAAATCATGTTGACAGTAAGTATTCTTGGTAGGTTATGATAAAAATGCCACTTTACCTCTCTGATCTTCCTTCCAAAAAATCCATATAAACGCCTGTATAACCATGAAAAAGACCTCAGACAAATTTCAATAGTAAGGCTTTCCACAAAATGCCTGACCCTTACTCTTCAAATCTATTGAGGTCAGCCCGGCGTGGTGGCGCACGCTTGTAATCCCAGCATTTGGGAGGCTGAGACCGGAGGATCGCGGTTCGCGGACAGCCTCAGCTACTTGGTGAGGCTGTCTGCAAATCAGTGAGACCCGGTTTCAAAATAAAGAATAAAAAATAGGGCAGGGGGTGTAGTTCAGAGGTCAAACGCCCTTGGGTTCCATCCCCAGGCCCGCAAAAAAAAAAAAAAAAAAAATCTATTGAGGTCAGCAAACGGCAGTCTGGGAGCTGACACAGCCATAAGGAGACATGGCTGTGTCCATTGATGAGATCCCAAAACAGAAAAGACCCGCCAGGTAAAAATCAAGAAAATCCAAGCAAAGGTCTGACTAGTTACTGAAGATGCAATAAAAGTAACATATACGGTACAAATAATTGGGGAAACTAGATATAGGGCATGTGAGAATGCTGTACTATCTCATCTCCTCTGTCTAAAACTGTTCTTACAACAACATTTTATAAGCTAAGTGTGGTGGCACACACCTGTAATCTCAGTATTTGGGAGGCTGAGACAAGAGGATCAGAGGTTCGAGGACAGCGTCCGCAATGCATCAAGACTTTCTCAGCAACCTAGGAAGACTCTTCTGCAAAATGAAAAGTAGAAAGGGCTAGGGTGTAGCTTGAGGATAGGATGCCAATTTGTTAGTAGCTCTTAAGTCTTCAGATTAATAAATGTGTATGATACACAACGCTGAACTACACGCTATACAAAAATGTATCTAAGCCAAGTACACTATGCCTTTGTGGAGTTCTGTGCCTGCTGTTCTATACACATAATGAGAGACAAAAGAGGAGAGAGGGAAGGGGATAAAGAAAAGATCTGAGAGATTAATTTTCAAAACACTGTAGTGGCAAGGTCTGGCATATTTCAAAAGACAAAACTACCAAGTATCTGCTTTGGGGTGTTTTATTAGTCACTTTAACTTGCTGTTTTATTCAGAGCTAGATGAAAGGGGAATGAATGGAAGTGTCAGGGGAAAGAGGCAGATAAAAGATGATAAAAAGTTAACAAAAGGCAATGAACACCGCATCCCTTAAGATTCTGACGGCTCATTTACATAAACTTCAAAGGAAAGTGAGTCAGCCTACCATTGAGAAATGGCAAAAGAGACACCACTAAGTTCAGGATTGTGTTTATTTTGCCCAAACAATTGGGCATTACTAAATTATGCATGTATTTGAGTTGATGAACATAGGTAGCCACAAGTCATTTTCAAAAAATATATATCCCCACAGGGCATGATGGCACACATTTCTAATCCCAGTAACTGGGAGGCTGAGACAGAAGGATTGCTGGTTTGAGGCCAGCCTCAGCAACTTAGCAAAATCCTGTTTCAAAATAAAAACTAAAATAAGGCTGGGGGATATAACTCAGAGGTGGAACATGTCTAGGTTCAATCTCCAGTACCACCAAATAAATAAATGAATGAATAATTAGTGTGTGTGTGTGTGTGTGTGTGTGTGTGTGTGTGTGTGTGAGTCTCAGTGAGGATTTAACCCAGAGGCATTCCACCTCCAAGCTTCACTCTCAGCCCAGTTTTATTTCTTATTTAGAAACAGGGTCTTCATTAGGTTGCTGAGAACATCCCTAAGTTGCCAAGGCTGGCTCTGAACCTGCAATCCTCCTGTCTCAGCCTCCCAGGTACTCTGTTTACAAGTGTGCCTACTTGGACAATATATGGCTCTTGTATATTTGCAAACTAAAATACAGATCAAATGATATCATTAATGGCATATAGGTTAGATTATAATTTATTATCAATGTTATAATTTCCTGACTTTGACCATCAAATGAAAATTATGTGAGAGAACATCTTTGTTTTTACACACTGAAATATTTAGAAGTAGAAATAACTGTGATATCTAGGATCTGATTCCAAATAATTCAGGGCTGGATTATAGACAAAAGGCGACTGACTCTGAGTTGACAACAGTTGAAGCCGAGTAATAAGTATATAAGGCTTCGGTTTACTATCCTCTCCACTCTTTGTACGTGTTCACTGTCGCTCATGTTAGAATCCCTTAAAAAAAAAAAAAGATAACTTTAGCTACTGTAGGGAAAGAGTAAGGTGCCGCTGGAGGGTCAGAGAACAAGAGAAACAGGAAAACACATTAGCCATTAGCCAGCTCCCAAAGTAGCTCAGGCAAAACATGACGGTCAGCTTAGCTAATGCAATAAAGCAGCACACGAGAAAAATGAACAGATGGGAAATAAACTTTGGGAACCGAAATCACAAGACCTGATTATACGAAAGTTAAAAAAAAAGGAAAGGGATCAAAGCTGTCTGCCAAGCATCTGACTTGGTCAAATGGAGGAGGGTGGATGGAAAACTACTGAGAAAGCGAAAACTGGAGAAGGAAAAGTTTCAGATAGGGGAGGTGGATACCAAGATTTCAGTCTGGAACACAAAAATTAAGATATCTGGCCGGGCGTGGTGGCGCACGCTTGTAATCCCCGCGCTTGGGAGGCGGAGACAGGAGGATCACACAGGTTCGAAGTCAGCCGCGCTGGCTGAAGAGACCCTGTCTCCTAATAAAAAATAGGTCTGGGAGTGTAGCCCAGAGGTAAAAGGATTTCCAGGAACCCCAGTACCACCAAAAAAAAAAAAAAAAAAGATCAAGATGTCTGTGACACTCAAGTGGGTAATCAAATAAGCAATGTTTGGCTTTCTTTCCCATTACAATTATCAAAATATCCCCTAGACAGAGGAGAATGGAGCCACAGCTCTCTTCAGTGATTAAAGAGGAGGAAAGGCACTCAGTGCTTTCAGACACAATCTGGGCATTAACTACTCCACGTTGAGAGTCCTAGAGGCTTCCACCTGACCCTGCAAAAATACAACCAAATGGCAAAGGCCCAGCTCAGAGGGGTTCACAGGTGGCTCATTCTGCTACCAACAACACCCTGACCACGACCAAGTCCTACTCTTCCACTGCACCTCCTTGGTAAGATGAGACAAGTGAACCCAGATGAGCTTTCACTGGCGCCGGGAGACCCTGGTGCCCTCCTAGTGAAAAGAAGCACTGGCGGGATCTCCATCTTCCCTTAAAATGTGTTCCCAAGAGCCTCACACAAAAGAACTCGACACCGGGGAAGGTCCAAACACAATAGCAGATCTCAAGTACAAATGAAGATACACAGAAAATAAATCTAAGAGGTAAGAGATAAGTGGAAGACCCCAGTGATGGGATTCACTAAGGGTTTTTGTTGTTAATATTGTTGCTTGTGGTATTAAACCCAGGGTTGTTCTACCTTTGAGCTCTACCTCCAGCCCTATGTATTTTTTTATTTTGAAACAAGGTCTCACTAAGTTGCTTAGGGCCTAGCTAAGTTGCTAAGGTTAGTCTCAAACCTGCAATCCTTCTCTCTCAGACTCCCAAGTACTGGGGTTAAGGCTTGTGACACCAATGCACAGCTTGGATTTTTTTGTTTGTTTTTTGTTTTTTGTTTTATTGAAGTATTGGGGATGGAACCCAGGGGGATTCTACCTCAGAGATACGCTCCCAACCCTATTTTGTATTCTTTATTTTGAAACCCTATTTTGTATTCTTTATTTTGAAACAGGGTCTCACTGAATTGCAGAGGGCCTAAGTAGCCGAGGCTGTCCATAAACCGCAATCCTCCTGTCTCAGCCTCCCAATGCTGGGATTACAAGCATGCGCCATCACACCAGCTCCGGCTTGGATTTTTTAAAGAACTTTTATTCACACTTACTATCTTATTGACACTATGAGACGCAACTTTTCATAATGGAATATTTCTAAAAGCAAAATGCATCTGAAAACTGACAGCAACTTTGATTGCCCTAGAGCACAGTCCTTAGGGGAAAGGTTTACATTTGCTTTGGTCAACTACGTAAGGTACCACCATCTGATCTACTTAAATCACCTACTTGAAATTATATACACAAAAAGGAACTTGTATTCAGACCCCAAACCAGCATGTGGTTAAAAGTATTAAGATAGCAAGAAAAGGTGAATCTAGGTTTACCATGTAACCCAACAATTCTACTTCTAAGCCCACATGTGCTAGAAAATTTAATACACAAGTTCACACACAGGCTACACACAATGTTCACAGCAGCACTACTCACAAAAGCCTACAACTGGAAACAACCCAAATGTCCACCACCGTATGAATGAATAAACAGAATGAATGAGTCTATCCACTCAAATGTATACTATCCAGCCATAAAGGAAAAAAGAGTACACTACAATATGAATGAACTTCAAAAGTCACACACAAAAGGACACATATCTGATGATTCTATTTATATAAAATGTCTACAGAGACAAGTATACAGACAGAAATTAGATAAGTGTTGAGCTGGATATGGTGACACACTCCTATAATCCCAGTACTTGGGAGGCTGAGACAGGAGGATAACAAGCTTAAGGCCAGCCTCAACAACTTAGCAAGACCCTGCTTGAAAATTAAAAATGAGGCTGGAGGTGTATCTCAGAGGTAGAACACTCCTGTGTTCAATCCCTAATACTGAAGGGAGAGGGAGAGGGAGAGGGACAGGGAGAGAAAGAGAGAGAGAGAGAGAGAGCACTCGAGAGCGAGCTGGCCTCGGGCCGGGGGGAAATGGGACATGACAAAAGGCACAGGTTTCTTTCTGGGGTGATAAAAATATTTTAAAATTATACTATGTTAATGGTTGTATAATTATGTTTTTTAAAAAACCCTTAAAATTCATTAAATTATATACATAAAGATATTTATGGGATATAAATTAATATTATAATAGGGCTGGGTTTTGTTGTTTTTGTTTTTGCGGTACTGGGGATTGAACCCAGGGGCCTTCTACCTCCGAGCTACATCCCCATTCCTATTTTTTACTCTTTATTTTGAAACAGGGTATGAGAATCTGCAATCCTCCTTCAGCCTCCCAGGTACTAAGATTACAAGCCACCACATCCAGCTCACAATATGGCTGTTTTAAGAAAACTCTTCAACATGGAGAATCACATAAAAGGTGTGTTTCTGCTTCCTACCTAGTACCAAGGTCAAAACACAGGTTTTGCTTTCCTATGTCTTCCTGCATAGCAGTTTTATTTTTCCTTTTTTTCATGCAAAGGCGCCTATAAAATTCATCATTGTATTTTTTTTTTCTTTCCTAGTGATACATAACAACACCAAAAGTATACCAGAAGCCAGGTGTGGTGACACATTCTTGTAATCCCGGCATTTGGGAGGCTGAGACAGGAGGATCAGGGTTCAGGGACAGCCTCAGCTACTTAGTGAGGCCCTTTGCAACTCAGTGAGACACTGTTTCAAAATAAAGAATAAAAAAATAGGGCTGGGGGGGGGGGGTAGCTCAGAAGTATATTAGAGCCAATAAATAACTTGTCAGCCTGGTTATAAAAATTAAAGGAAGTTAAAGCCCCTCTCCAGATTTAGAGCAAGGGGCTAGAGCCAAAAAAGGCCAGACAAAAATGAAATTAAATCCAACTTTGTCTATAGTTACTATTTATAACTTATCCATTATGAAGAAAAATAATGATTAGATGTTTTCCAACTATCATTCACCAATATTTACCCTTAGTTAACCTTTTTTTTTTTTTTTTTTTTTTTTTTTTGCGGGTCTGGGATTGGAACCCAGGGGCTTTCGACCTCCGAGCTACACCCCCTGCCCTATTTTTTATTCTTAATTTGTAACCAGGTCTCACTGAGTTGCAGAGGGCCTCACTAAGTAGCTGAGGATGTCCACGAACTGCGATCCTCTGGTCTCAGCCTCCCAAATGCTGGGATTACAAATTGCGCCACCACGCCCAACCTTAGTTAACCTTGAAACAGACAAAACTAAGTTCTGTTATATATCATCATCAACTGATCTAATTTAATGAGGAAAAAAACAATGACCCTAAAAGCCTTATCTCATTTTACTCTACAACATGTGGTTCAAAGGAAAAGGTATACCTGGGTGTGGTGGCACACTCCTATAATCCAAGTATTTAGAAGGCTGAAACAGAAGGATCAAAGGTTTGAGAACAGTCTCAGCGAGTAGTGAGACTCCCATCAACCCTGTTTAAAAATTAAGAAATAAAAGTCGGTCTGAGAGTGTAGCTCAAAGGTAGAGTGCCCTTGAGTTCGGTCCCCAGTGCCACAAAGAGAGAGGGGGGAAGGTATGAAGGAAGAAAAAGTCTAAAAGAAATGCTATATTACAAAATATTTTATTTCCATTGTAAGCATCTAATCACCTGGCTAAAAATGTCTGCCTACTTCACCTTCTGCAGGTGAAGTACGAATTCACAGCAGTCCTTGCACATAAACACATTCATCACCACTGTATCCACACTGCCTCGGGACTCCATCAAACACCTACAGATTTCCATGTAAGGATAAATTCACAACTTTAATAAGATGCTATGAAATATGAGAGACCACTGCTGAGAACATACTGAACTTGCATCTGTTCTAAGAGTCTTTGAACAGAAGTTTGATCTGTCTCTCCAGAATGCTCTAAACTATCATGAAAAGAAAATCTACACTGAGTGTGGTGGCACGTGCCTGTAATACAAGTACTTGAGAGGCTGAGGAAGGAGAATCATGTTTGAGGCCAGCCTCGGCAGCATAGTGAGACTCTCAGAAACATAGCAAGATCATATTTCAAAATAAAAAGTAAGAGCCAGGCATGTTAGTGCACACTTGTAATCCGAGGACTTGGGTGGCTGAGACAGGAGGATTGCAGGTTGGTGGCCAGCCACGGCTACTTAGTGAAGCCCTCCACAACTTAGTAAGACCCTGCTTCAAAATAGAGAATAAAAATGAGGGCTAGGGGTATAGCTCAGAGGTAGAATGCCCCTGGATTCAATCCGCAGCACTACAAAAAATGAGGGAAGGAAAGGTAGAATAAGAAAGTAAAAATCTTGAATAACCAGCACCTGACCAGGCCTCCCAGTTAGGATTTCTGCCCCACTGCCCATTGTGGAAGAAGAAAATAAAAAACACCCCCAAGTCATTACAATTCCAAGTGGCTAGTCTATTCCTCCATGAGGCAAGCCGGGAATCTTCCATGAGCCCAACTCAACGCACATCTAGGCCCCACAGGTGCTCCGCGCCCAGTGGCCTGTGCTCTGGCCACTGTCTTCCAAGCTGCTCTTTTTTTTGTTACTTGTTTTATGCTTCAGTTGTCATACCAGTTGAATTATGAACAGACGTTATCACACCCACCACTATATTGTCAAAGACAGTAACTGAGCATCGAGACGCGCAGGCCAGCATGAGCTGTTAATTCAGGAGGCATGGGGCCACCGAGGCGCTGATCTAGAGCTGCAAGTTATGTATGGCAAGCTTCTCCACATCCCTATCAGGAGATGTGCCTAATTTAGAGGCCCACTCTAAGAGGTCTTCTCATGCTGAGCAGGTCATGTACTGCAGAAACAATTTTTAAAAAAAATTTTTTTTTGTACTGGGGATTGAATCTAGGGTCATTTTACCTACAAGTGAAGGAGGCATTTTTTATTTATTTTTATTTTTGAAACAGGGTCCCACTAAGTTGCTGAGGTTGTCCTCAAACCTTCAATTCTTTTGTCTCAGCCCTACAAGTACTAGGATTACGTGTGTGTGCCACCACATCTGGGCAACAATTTTAATTTTCAAAAGGATATGGTAAATGTGCCACTAACTTTTCTAATCTCTAATTTTTCCTCTGGTTCTAAGTGGCAGAGAATTTGGTGTGATCTACCAGTTTTCAAAACTAGCAATTTCCCAAAATACCTAGTTAAAATAACACAGTTGTTACCATAAATATCTGAAAGCAGGAAAATGTATATCCAGGTGGTAAATCCTTTAGGCAGAAAAGAAAAATAGAAAAGGCTTTCCTTTGCGGATACAGTAATTCACAGCCCCCTTCTTTCATCTGTTAGCATGGATAGGTTCATAAAGGATTTAAGAAAAAATAGTTACTGGAAGAAATTAGTCATCAGATTGGCAAGAGGACTCTGTCATGCTACAGAGAGTCCCAAGTGTTGCTATCTGCACTAAAAACACAAAGCCAAAATGTGTGGTTCACTTGGAACAGGAAAAAGAGCCCTAAGGAGCTGGGCAGCCCTGGGCCACAGAGGGCATGCCATAATATCACAAATTGAAGAGAAACAAGAGAAAAACACTGACAAACTGTTAAATTGGGACAAAGCAAAGTTTACATGAAAAACAACTAAGGAATTTTTAGCGCTAATATGTACTTATAAGCAGAAGAAATGCATATATAATTCTTAAATAAGATACTAAATATCATACTAGCGGGGCGTGGTGGCGCACACTTGTAATCCCAGCATTTGGGAGGCTGAGACAGGAGAACTGCAGTTCGCAGACAGCCTCACTACTTAGCAAGGCCCTTAGCAACCCAGTGAGACTGTTTCAAAAATTAAAAAAAAAAAAGACTAAAAAATTGGGCTGGGGGGGTGTAGCTCAGAGGTACGATGCCCTTGGGTTCCATCCCCAGTTCCACAAAAAACAAAAACTAAATATCTTGCTATTTCTGCAACATTTTGAACCTCAAATGGTTCAGTCATGCAGAAGACTCAAGGGACAGGAACAGCATATCTCTGTATTGTAGACTCAATCATCTCTTCCATGCTCAGACCTTCTACCTGGACTAGAACTACACTGTTGGCTCTCCTGGGTCTCCAGCTTGCCAAATGAAAATCTTGGGACTTCTGGACCAACTCCTTCTAGTAATGCTCTTTGTATGTAGAACTGTCCCTCCTTATTGGTTCTATCTTCCTGGAGAACCTAAGCTAGTATGAGGGGGGCAGTAAAGAACCAATGCTTGCTGGGCACCTACCATGTGCTTACTCAAATTTCATGTAATCCCCCCCAAATAAATCTATGAGAGGATGAGGAAACCTGAGGCTCAGAGAAACTGAGGCAGGCCTTCCATCCAGCAAATGCCAGGCCGGGGCTAGAGCGCAGGTAGTCAAGTGCACCTAAGCCAAGCCAAGCCACTTGCACTTGGAGCTCTACGATTTGTACAATATTTTCTTTCTTCTTTTACTGCCTTTTTTTCTTTTTTTTTTTTTTTTTTTTTTTTTTTGCTATTATCAACAAACTCACTTCTAAAACCACCTTCTCATAATACCTCCCTGAACTCTATATGGTAAAATCACGCAAGAGACTAAAAGGTGAAGTTTACTGGCATCATAAACAGACTCTGACGGAGGTCTCCAGTAGAAGGGTGAGATTTTTAGAGCGGGGGCTATAGTGCCTGACTCTGGCTGATCTTCTGACTCTGGGCTCTATTTCACATAGATGAGGTTCTCTGTTAGGTGAAGTGTTACTATATCGTGTTTCTATCACCAAGGTGAGAAGAGTCTGTATTGAGAACATACCCACAACACTGAAAGGGAACACAAAAGTGTTTCAGAGATAGTCTTAAAGGGCATAAGAGCGCCAGGCGTGGTGGCGCACGCTTGTAATCCCCACGCTTGGGAGGCGGAGAGAGGAGGGTCACACTGGCTTAAGAGACCCTGTTTCCAAAAATAAAATAGGTCTGAGAGTGTAGCCTGGAGGTAGAAGGGTTTTCAGGAACCCCAGTACCACAAAAAAAAAAAAAAAAAAAAAACCAGTACCACCAAAAAAAAAAAAAAAAAAAAGGCATAAGAAATAATGCATACCAGAAACCTAAAAATAAGAAGAAAAAAAAGAAAATGTTAAGAGTGTGTAAGCCAGGCGTAGTGGCGCACGCCTGTAATCCCAGCATTTGGGAGGCTGAGACCGGACAATTGCGGTTCACAGACAGCCTCAGCTACTTAGTGATGCCCTCTGCATCTCAGTGAGACCGTTTCAAAATAAAGAATAAAAAATTGGGCAGGGGGTGTAGCTCGGAGGTCGAATGCCTCTCAGTTCTATCCCCAAACCCGCAAAAAAAAAAAAAAGAGTGGGTAAATCCTATTGTTTGGATCTTGAATGTCCTTCATGCCCAGGATGGTGCTCTTGGGAAGTGGTGGACCCTTCAGGGTGTGGGGCCGGGTAGAAGAAACAGGTCACTGAAGGTATCCTCTATAGGGGGCATGGAACCCAAGGCCTCTTCTCTCTCTTGTTTCCTAACAACAGGGTGAGCACTTTTGCTCTATCCTGTGTTCTCCCACGACCTGCTGCCTTACCACAGGGCCATTCAATCATAGACTAAAACCTCCAAAGCTATAAGCCAAAATAAACCTCTTCTCCTTATAGGTTAATTATCTAAGGCATTTTGTTAAAATGATAAGCTAACATAGGAAGCTTTGGATGTGTTAAACTGAGCAAGAAAGGGAAGTTAAAATTAGGAGGGAGATGCTGGCAACAGCAGATAAAGGCATCCACAGACAGGCTGAAGAAGCAATGAAGAGAAAAATGTTAGATAATTAGAAAGTGACTGTTAAGAAACTATTACTTTTTTTCCTCTCTTTTCTAAAACTATTGCTTTAAAAAACGGAAACACAGTTCACAGCAGAATAAAAGAAACCAAAATGTACAACATTTGCCAACTTCTCCATTTAAAAAGTACATGAAGGCCAAGTGTGGTGGCACATTCTTGTAATCCTAGTTCTTGGGAGGCTGAAACAGGAGAATCACAGGTTCAAGGACAGCCTCAACAAGCAATAAGGCTCTCATCAACCTAGTGAGACCCTATTTCCAAATAAGAAATAAAAACGGTCTGGGAGGGTAGCTCAGAGGTAGAATACCTCTAAGTTCAATTCCTAGTATCACCAAAAAAAAGTATATGGGGGAGTTTTTGATAGTCATGAATCAAAAACATCTTTACCACAAGAGTCATTTTTGAATGCTGTTTTCCTGACAATCAGTCATTTTAATACTAAAGCATCTAAAGCAGTTTAACAAGAGTGGTTTTTGTGCAAACACAAGCATAAATATAAAAGAAACAGAACAGAAATAGTGAGATCATTTTAATAAACTTATTATTCTACCAAAGAAGCATCATACATAAATTATTTCCTCTGTGAACTTAGCAAATGTTGTTGGAATACTTAGTAGGCTGCCAATCTCTGGGTTGGCGTGAGACAGAAGTCCAAATTAACTTCAGATGAGTTATGTCCATCCACATTTTTTGTTACTTTTTTTTGGTATGATTTGATTTTTTAAAAATTAATGTTAGAAGCCGGGCGTGGTGGCTCACGCTTGTAATCCCTGCGCTTGGGAGGCTGAGACAGGAGGATCGTGCAGGTTCGAAGCCAGCCTCAGCTACTTAGTGAGGCTCTCAGCAACTTAGTGAGACCCTGTTTCCAAATAAAGTATAAAATAGGTCTGGAAGCAGAGGTAGAAAGCCTCTGAGTTCCACCTCCAGTACCACCAAAAAAAAAAAAAAAAGTAATGTTAGAGCCGGGCGTGGTGGCGCACACTTGTAATCCCCGCGCTTGGGAGGAAGAGACAGGAGGATCGCGCAGGTTCAAAGCCAGCCATGCTGGCTTAAGAGACCCTGTTTCCACATAAAAATATAAAAAATAGGTCTGGGAGTGTAGCCCGGAGGTAGAAGGACTGAATAATTATAAGATTTATGGATGGCAATAACTCACTAACCTTAAAAATGATTTTTCTAAAATGGCATCACATTAAGTACTGGGGAAAAAATCATTTTCCTTCTGCTCTCAAACTATAGTTATCAGCACAGAAGGTATCTGTTTCTCCAAATGGTACAGGGATTTCTCTGTAATTTCTCCAGAAAGTATGCAATCAACTCTGCAGTTAACACCCACTAAGTGTCCTCTAATTCATTTCCATTCTGACGCTATTTGATACAGCATAAGATCCCACCAATGAGGGCTCCATAAGATCCAACTGCAAGTCCCAGGTTGTTCTACCTTATTGGGTTTGATTAATGAGCTCAACAGCTCACTGAACTCAGGGAAACACATTTACTTTTTTATTATAAAAGATATCACCAAAGATACAGGGGAAGAGATGCAAAAGACAAGGGATGCGGGAAGAGGTACACAGGGTTCCCCTAGACAAACCACCCTCAGGAACCCCCACGTGTTCTGCTATCCAGAAGCTCTGGGAGCCCCTTGCATTGGTTTCTTAGGGAAATTTCATTGCATAGGCATGAGAGAGGTATGAAGAACATGTACCAATGTGACTGGATGAAAAGGGTATGATCTAATGCTGAGAGGCAGCGTGGGGAAACTCAGCCCTGTCTGTCCAGATTCTTCTTGGCCTCACTGTGCAGCATTCCTCCCTCCCAAATACAGGGCAGACCCCTTCTGAATAGGCATCTTATGACCTACTATCAGACAGGGTAGGTCTATGGCTATTATTTGCCCTAGGGATGAGAAATTCTAAGCCGGGCGTGGTGGCGCACACTTGGAATCCCAGTACTTGGGAGGCTGAGACAGGAGGAGCTCAGGTTCAACAGCCAGCCTCAGCTACTTAGTGAGGCCCTCTGCAACTTAGTGAGACCTTGTTACAAAATAAAGAAAATAACTAAGGGTGGGAGTGTAGCTCAGAGGTGGGATGCCTCTGTGTTCAACCCCCAATACCAAAAAAAAAAAAAACTGTGAATAAATTAAGGACTGTAGATAATAATATGCATCTGTGTCATTCTAATTCCATTGCTATAACACATTTCTGAGATGAATCAATGTACAAAGAGGAAAGATTTATTTTGGCTCACAGTTTTAGAGATTTCAGCCCATGGACAATTGACCCCATTGCTTCTGGGCCTGTGGCAAGGCAGCACATCATGGGAGGAGTATGTGGTAGAGTAGGCTCATTTACTCACAGCAGTCAAGAAGCAAAGAGAGAAAGACAATAGTCTCATAACCCCCTTCAAGGGCATGCCCCCAATGACCTAAAACCTCCTACTGGGCCCCACCTCTTAAGGTTTTCCATCACCTCCCACTAGCACCAAGTTGAAGATGATGCCTTTAATAGAGGGCATTTGGAGGACATTCCCAATCCAATCAAGAGCAGCATCCATGTAGGACCATTAGCTGTAGCAACGTAGCATGTTAGCTTAAGAAATTAATAGCAAGCCGGGCATGGTGGTGCATGCTTGTAATCCCCGTGCTTGGGAGGCGGAGACAGGAGAATCACGCACGTTTGAAGCCAGCCGCGCTGGCTTAAGAGACCCTGTTTCCAAATTTAAAAAAATATATAAAATAGGTCTGGGAGTGTAGCCCAGAGGAAGAAGGGTTTCCAGGAACCCCAGTACCACCGAAAGAAAGAAAGAAAGAAAGAAAGAAAGAAAGAAAGAAAGAAAGAAAGAAAGAAAGAAAGAAAGAAAGATTAATAACAAGCCAGGTTTGATAGTGTACACTTGTAATTCCAGTACTTGGGAGGCTGAGACAGGACAATCACAGGTTTGCAGCCAGCCTCAACTACTTGGCCCTCCCCAATTTAGTAAGACCCTGCTTAAAAAAAAAAAAAAAAATATATATATATATATATATATATATATAGAGAGAGAGAGAGAGAGAGAGAGAGAGAAAGAGAAATAGGGAAGTAGAGGGAACCAAGTGCTATGTGCATGTATGTCATTGAAAACATGGTTTACATTATGATGTAAACAATAAAAGTGCATGATTAAAAAATAAGGAATATAAAATAGGACTGGAGGCATAGCTCGGAGGTACAATGCCCCTGGGTTCAATCGAAAGAAAGAAAGAAAGAAAGAAAGAAAGAAAGAAAGAAAGAAAGAAAGAAAGAAAGAAAGAAAGAAAGAGAAAGAAAGAGGGAGGGGGAGGGAGGGAGGAGGAGGAACTGGATATAGGGTATATAGGAACTCTATTGTTTTCACAATAATTCTATAAATCTGAAAATGTTTCAAAACAGAAGTTTTTAAAAGCCTACCCCCCAAATTTTAATCATATAAATATTAAAACTTCTGGACAAAATAAAAATTTGTGGGTTTTCTTGGGTTTTGGTTTTGTGTGTGTGTGTGTGTGTGTGTGTGTGTGTGTACGCTAGGGATTGAACACAGGGGCTTTCTATCTCTGAGGTACAATCCCAGCCCTGTTTTATCTTTTATTTTGAAAGAGTTTCATAAATACAAAGACCTTACTAAATTACTAAGGCTAGCTTCAAACCTGCAATTCTCCTCTCTAAACCTCCCCAAAGATTGGGATTCGAAGTGTGTGCCACCACACCTGGCAAAAAATTCATAATTCTAACATATCAGTTTGAGGAAAACATCTATCTGTAAGAAATATGGCAAAAGATCAGAGTATATGTTATTTAAAGTATGTAAGTACATAAGGGAAACACTGAGAAAAAAGTTAAGCAGGACAAAAGACTAGAAGTCATACAAGAACAAATATAATGTACCCAGCAATGAGAAGAATGAAAAATTAAACACTAAAATCTGTATCATTTAAGCAGCAAAACTGCTTTTCAAACAATACTCAATGTAATGTGACAGTTTAAAGCACTTCACTTACACAGTACTGGCAGCCTGGTAAACTGGTAACGCTCTTTTGAAAATGCCATGGACTGAACTGTGTGTCCTCCCCCACCAGCACCCACTAATTCACAGGTGGAAGCTCTAACTCCCCATGTGACCAAATCTGAAACAGGGCCTTTGGGAAACTATTATGTTTATGAGGTCATGACAGTGGGGCCTTCATAATGAAATTAGTCTCCCTATGAGAAAAGACACCAAGGACCCAGCTCCCTTGCACATGTGCTCTCCCCTGCGCCCTCTGTCATGTGAAGACACAGGACGAAGATGGCCATCTACAAGCCAGGAAGAGAGCCCTCACCAAAACCCAGACACGCTGATGACCTACTTCCAGACCTCCAGCCTCCCAAATGCTGAGAAAATAAACATTCACTCCTATTATTAACCTAGAAGCATTATTCCTGAAAGCTACACTTCCAAGCCCTTTTTTATTTTTTGTTTTGAAACAGTCTCTCTATGTTGCTAAGGCTGTCCTCAAACTGTGATCCTCCTCTCAGGCTACCAAGTACCAGGATTGCAGGCAGAACCACCACACCTGGCATATAAACAACTATTATTTTGCCCACCCATTCAATTGTATTTTGTTATGGTAGCCCAAACTGACGAATAGGAAAAGACAATCTGAGATAAGGGATAAACATATGTGTCCTTTTTAAGCCAACAATCCTCTGTGATGTTGACCTTTGGAAATAATTTCAAAATATGACAAATCTACAAACATGAAAATATGTATTACTTAGTTTAACATTTTTAAAACAGTAACAACCTAAATGCCTACCAATGAAGAAGTGGCTAAGTAAATTACGGTAATTCTACTTGATCTAATACAATTTAGTCATTGAAAATTATTACAAAAACTACATGGGCTCACAGTAAATGCCTGTAACAAAATTAAGTGCAAACTGAAAGCAAAAATCTACCATATGAAGCTAGCCATGTCAATAAGTATGGATGAGTATTAAAAGGGTTAGCTACAAACAAGTAAAACAATTTGCTGCAAAGCATTCTATTTACCTTAATGTTATAGGAAATAATACTCAAAATACACTGAAGAATAAATTTAGATCCTTTCATTTTTGTTGTTTGCTTTTTGTACCAGGGAAGTGAGCCCAGAAGCATGCTATCTTCAAAATACACCTCAAACTCTTTAATTTTTTATTTTGAAACAGGGTCTTGCTAAACTGCTGAGGCTGACATTGAACTTATGATCGTTCTGTCTCAGCTTCCCAAGTACTAGAATTACAGGCATGTGCTACCACACCTGGCTTAAATTAGATCCTTTCTGTAGTATAACCACATCCTAACTCTTTAATTATAGAGCAGTGAGGGTGTTGTTGTTGTTGTTGTTGTTCTAATAGTGGCTACTATTCTCCAAAATATGAGAATAAAATATTTACATTTTTCATATGATGAAATCCACCAATTTTTCACAACATACTTTTTAATTATGCTATTACTTACTTAGGGAGGTTTTCCAAGGCATCTTCAAAAATATCCTGGAGAAAAAAGATAAAAAAAAATACAATGAGTTTCTCAAGAATAAAGAATTCTAACTGTAAAAGTAAAAATGAGCATGAATATGGGGGTGGGAGGGTAAAACACGCAGTAGAATCACTCAACTCTGGCAGAAACCCTTTCACAGCAATCTGGGTGAATTTAAGTGATTAAAAAAAAAATTTACAGCACTGCTCTCCTAGCTAGTCTTCCTGCCACCAGTCTTCCCCCAAGTTGAATCTGCGCCATGCAGGCAGCCCTGTTCTCCATGCCACTATACTATTCAAAAGCTACAACAGAAAAAAATAAAAATGAAAAAGAAATGCTATAAGAAGAGATCAACCCACATATCCACATTCATATGCACTCACACACACACTGAAACACAAATTCAGTCACACACATAACTACCCTCATTCAAAAACTCACGTACACAACAGCTCCCTCCCTGCAAAAGTCAAAGCCAAGCTCCTCCTCCAGGAGCTCCGCCATAGCCCTCCCAACCCTCAGAGCAGCCTTCCTCTCCATCCCGCCACCATGGCCACAGCCCATGCCCCAGGACCCTGAAGGGGCCGCCTCTCTGCTCTCTTACTACTCTTCTTGAGGCCCTCCATCTACTCATCACACGGAGCCATGAGTTTGCTTTCTCTTCTCTTAATAAGCACATACCATTCCGATGCTCTAGACCACTGAAGAGCTTCCCATTGCCCTTAGAGTAAACCCCTGGCCTCTGACCACATCTCCACTCATCTGCCCTTTGTCACCCCACACGAGCCATGGAGTTTTCTTTCTGCTCCTTGGGCAGGCTGTAATCATCCTGGACCTCTGCACTGTCCCCTCATCCTAGAATGTTCTCCACTCAACCCTTCCCATGGCTGACGTCTTTTCGTCCTTTAGTCTTGAGCTCAGAAAGCCACTTCCTCAAGGATATCATTTCTGGCCACCGTAATTAAAGTAACTAAGAATAGCCGTGTACTTGTAGTTTCCCATCTGCTTCATTTCATTCATAATGCTTCCTACATCTTCCTTGTTTACAGACTGTCTCCATCAAGGGAGGTTCTTAACATATAAACAGGAAAATCACCAGGGCCTGGCACAGAAATGATGCTCAAAAAGTGCTTGTTGCCTAATGAATTAAAAAACTGAGCTTGTTGAGGCTGGGCGTGATGGCGCACGCTTGTAATCCCAGCGCTTGGGAAGCTGAGACAGGAGGATCGCACAGGTTCGAAGCCAGCCTCAGCTACTCAGTGAAGCTCTCAGCAACTTAGTGAGACCCTGTTTCCAAATAAATTATAAAATAGGTCTGGGAGTATAGCCCAGAGGTAGAAAAGCCCCTGGGTTCCACCACAGTACCAAAAAAAAAAAAAAAAGAACTGAGCTTGTACTATCAAGGCACTTACCAAATCAGAAAGCTTGTATGTGTTCTGTCTCCTTACACACCAACACAGATGCACTAAGATACTTAATGACTAAACTCTGCAAAGGACAACTTAGGAAGCAGGACCTCCATTAAAAAGGATGCAAGGCTAATCATTTTCATTAAAAACAAATACCCCAATCCCCACCTTCAAAAATAGAAAAAAAAAAAGTGTATCAAGAAATCAATTAATCAATAGCTCTTCATTTTGTTGAAACAGTAATCACATACTAATCACATCTCTAAGGCATACTATGTCCATGAAAACCACACAAGAGGTGAATTTTTTTTATTGTACAAATAGGAAAGGTAAAAAACTAAGATTTATTTTTCATGGGGCTTGTTGTTGTTGTTGTTGTTGTTGTTGTTGTTGTTGTTGTTTCTTTGTGCAGTGCTGGGGATTGAACCCCAGGGTGTTCTACCTCTGAGCTACACTCCCAGCCCTATTTTATTTTTTATTTTGAAACAGGGTCTCGTTAAGTTGCTAAGGGCTTTGCCAAGTTGCTGGAGATGGCCCTGAACCTGCAATTTCCCTGTTTTAGCCTCTGAAGAACTGGGATTACAGGTGTGTGCCACCACACACCAAGATTTTCTGAGCGCATCTGTCACCTCCCAGGCACTTTACAAAGACTGAGTCATTTGTTCCTCCCAATTTACAGCAAGTAAATCCAGTTGTAGGTATATTTACCTGACCAACAATACACAGCTGGCAAGTGAGGGAACTGGGGCTCAATCTTAGGTTTAACTCAAAAGCATTCTTTTCAACATTAATAAACTCTATTTAAAACTTGGCTATGAGACAGTTGGGTAAACTGGAGAGAGGGAAATTGGGACTAGCACCCCCTACTGTCTCAGGACAGCATTAACAAGGCTTCTTTAACTCCAGGGGAATGCACCCATATTTGACTTCACTATTTGCTGTCTGATTAGAGTCCAGACATTGTGAAGCTACATGTGAACTTGCAGAATTCCAAATGGCATAAAAGATTATCGCAAATATTCTGCTTGTATTACTGTGTAGGACACTACCCTACTTTATGTGTAACCTAGTCATCTTAATCCAATATGCTTCTTTATTGGTGCTTATTAATTCTACTGAGTGGTGAGTTTCCTATTCGTACACATATATAACATAAATTTGTTCCATTTCTTGAAAGCCTATAAATAATCAGTTCCTCAAACACCCTTTAGATCAGTTCACCATCTTACTGGTTTCCTGGCTGATAGGTTCAGTAAAACTTTGACATGTTCATTTTGTATCTTTATGAAAGCTATATTTCTAATTTGGGAAAATTATACTTTGACATGAATAGCAATTCATCCTCTCTCTCACTCTCTCTCCCCTCCCTCCCTACTTCCCTCCTGCCCTCCCTTGGGGTGGGTGGGTGTGTGGGTGGGTGTGTGGGTGTGTGGGTGGGTGGGTGGGTGTGTACCTGAAAACCATTTCCCAGCTCCTTGGGAAAACTGGGGGAGGAAACACCTGAAGTCAGAGACTGTCTGCTCACCCATCTGTACTGTCCCTGGGTGTCAGCAGAGGTCCAACGCCTGGCTCCAATTCTGTCCCTTTCCTGCTGCTGCCTCAGGGAGCTCATTCCCTCTGCAGGAGCCCATCAGGACCCTGGGGCTGGCAGGGGCCTGTTGTTGACAGCTCTTCCAGATTCTGCCCAGCACTGAGTGTAGCCACCTCTATTCTTCACACAGTATTCTTCACAGAACACGATGAGGCTTTTCCATCTATCCTTCCTTCCTTTTGCTTCCGCACACTCGTCACCAACTTGCCAGCACTACTCTAGCTAATGTTAGTTTTCATTTCCCCAGGCGTATCACAAGCTGGCTCCTTGGAAAATCCTCAGTACTAGGTGGGCTCAGGTACTCCAGTAAGAGAAGCATCTACAGTTTTTCCAATCCAAGGAAAGTAGTAAGACAGAGCACACATGCTGCTAACAAACAGGATGCGCTGATAGGAAAACCTATGCTTAGTTTCTTCCTGGAAGCCCACCTCATTTGACTCGCCCATTCCCACGGTGAGGCCAACCCTGAGGGACGTGATGTGACAATATTTTTAATTGACCACACCTGACTCCTAATTACACATCTGATACCTAACTCGTTCAAGAGCCTGTCTTGGCCGGGCATGGTGGCGTGCGCTTGTAATCCCAGTACTTGGGAGGCTGAAACAGGAGGATCCCAGGTTAAAGACCAGCCTCAGCTACTTAGTGAGGCCCTCCACAACTCAGTGAGACCCTGGTTCAAAATGAAGAATAAAATTGGGCTGGGGGTGTAGCTCAGAGGTAGAATGCCCCTGTGTTCAATCCTTAGCCTAAGAAAAAAATAGTGCCTATCTTGAATCCCTGCGAGGAGTTAAGGGCCATTATACCCATTATACTTTCTTTGAATGCACTCTATAGCCCAGGACAGTACTTTGTACTTCAGACTCTTAGCAAATAATTGTTGTCTGTCTGTCTGTCTGTCTGTCTGTCTGTCTGAGTACTCATATCTTGGTCGTCACTCTTACCTGAGCAGTTTCATTTTGCACTTTAGCAAATGGGCTGTTAGGTATGGGGTTCTCAAGGAGCACTTCCAGATGGGAGGACCACACTAACAGCCTGCTCCCTGCTGGGAGGAAAGCCTGAAATCTATGCTCTCCCCAAATGGATGGAGACTCTGGTCATGGAAACTGACACAGAGTGATGGAAAGACACGCAAGGTGCTATATCAACTACTAGGGTTTTTCCAAACAATTTACATCTTAATTTAACTTTGTCGGAGCCTAAGTAGCAAAAGTGCATGCAAGCTCATTTGAGCAATAGCAGGTTCTTAATAAAAAATTATTTAAGACTCTTAAATAATAGCAAATCTGATGCAGTGGTGCATGCCTGCAATCTCAGTACTGGGAGGGCTGAGACAGGAAGATTGCAAGTTCAAGGCCAGCATGCAATAACTTAGCAAGACCCTGTTCCCCCCACCAAAAAAAAAAAAAGAAAGAAAATAAAATTTTAAAGGGCTAAGGGTATAGGTCAGCAGCAGACCATCTCTGGACTCGATTCCCATGATTTATTATTATTATTTAAATAATTAATGTTTTAATTATTACTATTACCATTATTAAAATAATAGTGATAATAAAGGTACTAATGATGAAAATGTTTATATTATCTTTAATCCCTAGGGAAAAGAGGTAAAGAGTAAAAAATTACAAATATACTGTTGGGGAGGGGCGTTTGTGGGAATTGATCGATCGCAGGGGCATTTTACCTTGAGCTACACCCTGATCCCTTTTTATTTTTTTCCTTTTGAAACAGAGTCTTGCTAAATCACTGAGACTGGCCTTGAACCTGTGCTCCCCCTGTCTCAGCTTCCCAAGTACTGGGATTACAGGTATGCCCCACTGCGCCCAGTTTATACTATTAACAGTAGTTATTTCAGTACTTCTCTGTATTAATTTTCAGAGACCAAATTGATTGAAACCGTTTCAGGCCTCCTCATTTGAATTTTAATTCATTTTGTGATGTGAAAAGAGACATGTGTCAAATAATACTCCGTGAAAGAAAAGAAAGTAGGAAGCACGAAAATTAAAGCTATGTACTGCATATGTACAAAGGTGAAGCACTTCTCTGGGATCTCCTCCCCTTCCCTCACCTCCTCCTCATCATTTTCCTCTGCTCCTTCCTCCATCTTTCCCATTTTCTCATGTGAATGGCTTAATGGTCCCAGGCGAGTCTGTTACTAAGCTTTCATTTAGCAGTGGCCTTCACAGAGATGACAACGAGATTTGATGGGGCGTGGAGACACTTTCTTCCTCAGTAAGGAGGACCCCATCCCACCTCAGATAATAACCAGACTTCCTCACTGGAGTTTTGCCCCAACATTCTATCCTATTTACCAATGAAACTGTGAGTCTGCTACCATGGACTCATAGAAGTCTAGAGCTGCTGAGAATTCTGAACCATTCCCAAGTAGATGAGACACAAAAAAGATGCTTCCTCCTGGCACGGGCAGGGAATAAGAGCATGGACTGGAGTCCCCAGGACCGGAGACACTATTCACCAAGGATTCATTCTGTGAAATCAAGATGTCCAAAATGAGAAGCCAGACTGGACGTCCATTATTATACTTTATCATTATAGGGACACACCAGGAGGACTCTCCTCAACTACTGAATGTAAATCTTGCCACAGAGAGAGGGAACATTGCTAGGTAAAGGAATCATGAGAGAAATACATAAATGATATCACTCTCTATTATAACTTATATGAAGTGTTGATTTTTCTAAATCAGGATTAATTTAAAATACGCCGTTATTAAGTGTCCGTGCATGTTGTTTTTGGTTTTGTGGGGCTGGGCAGGGCTTTGCATATTCCCTTTTCGCTTTGAGATGGGATCTCACTAAGTTATCCAGGCTGGCCTCAAACTTGCAATTCTCCTGCCCCAACGTCCTCCCGGATAGCTGAGATTACAGACATATGTCACCATGCCTGGCTGTGAAATTGATTTTAAAAGAAAGACTGAGCAAAGATACACACACACACACACACACACACACACACACACACACACACACTCACTCCTTCAACGCAGTCATGGAACGATGATGACATTGAGCCCTCCCTCCTCCTCTCATAAGCAAAGAAAACTCTTGGAAGTTTCCACAGGTTGAGATGGAAAGTCTGTCATGTGCTCCAAAGTCAAAGGAGCAGTTGGTCTCTACTCCTTAGATACTATCACTAAGTAAATACACATTAATGACTGTAGTTACACCACCAATGTGGTACAATAGAAAGCATAAATTTAGGCTTGGAAGGCAAACCTGTCTGAGTCTGAACCCTGACTCCACCCTTGACCCCAAGAAGGTCTAGTTGTTTTTTTGTTTGTTGGGTTTTATTTTGGTTCTGGAAATTGAATTCTGAAGCATTCTGCCTCAGAATTATACCCCAGCCCTTTTTTATGTTTATTTTTTGTTTTGAAACAGGGTCTCACTAGGTTGCTAAGAGTCTTGCTAAGTTTCTAAGGCTGTCCTCAAACTCGTGATCCTCCTATCTCAGCTTCCCAAGTACTGGGATTACAGGTGTGCAGGGCCAGGCCTCGAAAGGTCTAGCCCTTTCAATCTTCCATTTTCTGAGGTACCCGATGAGGAGCCTAACAACCTCCTAGGATCGTTATAAGGATGTTAGTGAGATAATGCATAGAATAAGACTGGCTCAAAACAGGCTCCATAAATACTATTTCTTAGAATATTAAACTCTCAGATGCAGGGTGAATCAGCGCACTCATGAAAACAGACCTGGGGTCCATTCTGGTACTTCCTCAACAATTCCTTCAAACCAAGGACTCTGAGCTGAGCCTCTTCTAGAAGAGAGAAAAGAAGTCAAATGTGGAAACGCTTGCATCAAATAAGTGTCCCAAAAATTAACTACCCTCTCTTCTATTTCTTAAAATACCTTTGCTTCCTATTCTTTTCCACACACACTCCCTTCTTACTCAGTGAACTGTCTAGCATGAAGAACGTAACTCCCAAGCACAGAGCCTTGGGTGTCTCTCAGGACCTCTGCTCATCAGGGAGCAGTGGAACCTAGGCCAACACATTCAAATTGTGGGGCTCCAGCATTCTCAAGAAGAGAGCAGAGCCAGGTAGCACACCTGGCTTGGGAGGCTGAGCCAGGAGGACGGCAGGTTCACAGCCAGCCTCAGCTACTTAGTGAGGCCCTCCGCAACTTAGTGAGACCTTGCTTCAAAATAGAGAGTAAAATATAGGGCTATGGGTATAGCTCAGAGGTAGAATGCCCCTAGCTTCAATCTCCAGAACCGCAATAAAGAAATAAAAAAATGAAAGGAAGAAAGAAGAGAGAGGAAGAAGAAGAAGAAGAAGAAGAAGAAGAAGAAGAAGGAGGAGGAGGAGGAGGAGGAGGAGGAGGAGGAGGAGGAGAAAGAGGCAGGTACAAATGCCACCCCTTATTCAAAATACTAAATTATTTGCATTAAACAGAAATCTTTCCCCAGGCAGCTCTTTGCCAATCACACACACCAAAACAAAAGCCCTCAGGGAAGGCCATTCAGAGAATCACCTGACTGCAGGGCTGGGTTTTTCAAAGTTTGAGCTTTACTAATCTGATCTGGGTTTTTCAAAGTTTGAGCAAACTAATCTGATCCTCAATAGCTGGGCTAAGGTTAAGTACCAAGCAAAGAAAGCAGTCCACACAGTGATTCTTTGGAATTTCCAACCACTTCTAGTCAAACACTGGCAGAAGTTGAGAATTTGAAACAAACCACCAGATGTCACTCTCACAAAAAAAGTAAATTTGAATTGGATAGTATGGCTTTTGTTTCTTCTACTCACAAAAACAGTTAACTTTATGAAAGGGAAAAATTATACTTTTTGCATTTCATGATATAGAACTGGGCTGCTTATGGTGAAAATTAAGGTCCAAAGTCGGTACTTTTTTTTTTTGTTACGGGTCTAGGGATGGAACCCAGGGGTATTCAACCTCTGAGCTACACCCCCTACCCTATTTTTTATTCTTTATTTTGAAACCGGGTCTCACTGAGTTGCAGAGGTCTCACTAAGTAGCTGAGGCTGTCCGCGAACTGCGATCCTCCGGTCTCAGCCTCCTGAATGCTGGGATTACAAGAATGCTGGGATTACAAGCACCAGACCTGGCCTTTAAAAGACCAGGTACAGCCGGGCGTGGTGGCACACACTTGTAATCCCCACACTTGGGAGGCGGAGACAGGAGGATCGCGCAGGTTCGAAGCCAGCCTTAGCTACTTAAATCTCACTGGCTTAAGAGACCTTGTTTCCAAATAAAAATATATAATAGGTCTGGGAGTGTAGCCCAGAGGTAGAAGGGCTTCCAGGAATCCCAGTACCACCAAAAAGAAAAAGAAAAGAAAAAAAAAAGAAAACCAGGTGCAGTCAAAATTAACACTGAACAAATATTTTAAAACCACCATTCTACTAAGCCAGGCATGTTGGCACACACTTGTAATCCCAGTACTTGGGAAGCTGACACAGGAGGATCAAAGGTTTGTAGCCACCTTCAGCTACCTACTGTGACCCTGTTTCAAAATAAAGAATAAAAAATAAGGCTGGGGGTGTAGCTCAGAGGTAGAATGTCTCTGGGTTCCATCCCCAGTACAGAGTGGGGGGGTTGCCATTATACTAAAGGATACATAGTTTTGGACAAAACCCACAGAGAAATAGATATGTACAAACATAAATCCATACAACTATGTATAGTATGCATATGTAAAACACAAGCTTTTACAATTGCATAGTCAAATTTATTTAACACAAATGAGCAAATTATTTTATTTCCCTGTACATATTACTCAGCTGCTACTGTTACAGTTGTTAAAAGAACCTTTGAAATTACTTTAGCACTAGCCCTACCTAACTTACATAATCTATAGTTAACAGGAATATCCAGGGCTTTTTGCAGAAGAATAATTCTACACAAAAGCAAAAATTAAAAAACAGAACCAAGAGATTTAGTTTTAAACTTATTTCATTTTGAAACCATCACTGACAGAGATACTTTGAAAGTAAAGGGAAGATAGTTTATATGGCTTCTTCTATAAATAATCATAAATTCCATCTACTAAACACCTAGGCCTGTATTGGATACTTATGTACTTATTTCAAAATCACAAATAATCATAAAAGGATGATTTTTTTTTTTTTTTTGGTGTGGTTCTGGGGATGGAACCCAGGGGCCTTCTACCTCCGGACTACACTCCCAGGCCTATTTTATAATTTTTTGGAAACAGGGTCTCACTAAGTTACTGAGAGCCTCTTTAAGTACCTGAAGGTGGCTTCGAACCTGCATGATCCTCCTATTTCTGCCTCCCAAGTACTAGGATTACAAGCATGCGCAACATGTCTGGCTTAAAGGAAGGATTTTAGCCAGGCCTCCTGGTTCACACCTGTAATCCCTGTACTTGGGGGGCTAAGACAGAAGAACAGCATGTTCTAGGACAGCCTCAGCAACTGAGCAGGACCCTCCGCAACTTGGCAAGACCCTGTTTGTTTGTTTGGTTAGTTTTGAGGTACTTGGGAGTGAATCCAGAGGCATTCTACCTCCCCCCTGCCTGATTTTTTTTTTTTTTTTTTACTCTTTATGTTGAAACAGGGTCTCACTAAGTTGTGAAAGGCCTCACTAAGTAACTGAGGCTGGCCTTGAACCCAGATGCTCCTGTTTCAGCCTCCCAAATACTGGGATTACAAGCATGCGTCACCATACCTGGCTTAAGACTTAGTTTTTTAAAGCAAGGCGTGGTGGTGCACGCTTGGGAGGCTGAGACAGGAGGATCATGCAGGTTCAAAGCCAGCCTCAGCTACTTAGTGAGGTTCTCAGCAATTTAGTGAGACCCTGTTTCCAAAAAATAAATAAAATGGGTCTGGGAGTATAGCCTGGGGGTAGAAAGTCTCTGGGTTCCACCCCCAGTACCACAAAAAAAAAAAAAAAAAAGACTTAGTTTTTTAAAGAAATTAAAGGAAAGAAAAAGGACTGGGTGTACAGCTCGGAGGCAGAATGCTCGAGTTCAACCCTCAGTACCAAAAAAATAAATAAATAAATAAATAAATAAATAAATAAATAAAGCATTTCATCTCTATGACTATTACTACTACCAAACTGTTCTGATCATGAAAACAGCAATGATAATAGTGGGTAATACTACTAAATCTAAGCTCTGCTATAGATCTTTAAGATGCCATCAACTCATTTAATCCTTAGAACTATCCTAAGCAATAAAATTATTATGATGTTTAAATTAGAGAACTAAGAGATTAAACTAATTTATCCATAGCTGAGCTTCCATTTTTTCGATCTATGCAGTGGAATAATGCCACCTAATTTATAGCATTGTTGTGCAATTAACTCTGATAACTTATCTAATCTACCCAGCATAGTGCTGACACTACAGACAGTAAGTCATCGCTACCGTGTCATAAAAGTGGTTCTACAGCTCAAAGTCTACGAGTGGCCCAGAGATGAGGAAAAGAAATCTCCTACATAACTTTATTTGACCCTCAAGCAAACGAAAGACCTGCCTGGGAGAAAAGACGGATCTAGCTGGGTCAGAAGATTATTGGTATAAAATGCTCTGGGTCCAGAAGCCTCCGGTGACTTCTTTTCAAGTCACTCCCCCTACACTATTTTGGGTATAGGGCTGTATTAATCTATATTCTGTCTTTCCATCTTTGTAATAATAAACTCATTTAAGCTTCCAGCAAGAGTTCGGACTAGTGTTTTCAGCAAGAGTTCGGACTAGAGTTTTCTATACCCAATTTAGAACAAGAACCCGCAGCTACATCTCTCTCTCACGGTAACTGGAACAGTCTCAGGAGCCAAACAGGGTCCCCGGAAGAGTTCCCCAACCGTAACAATAGATACAGGGAAACATTCTGTGCCCACATTCTAGACCATTCCCACAGTACCTTCCCTCTCAGATATCTATCCTCGGAGGAATTATGGGTGTTAGGAAAGCAGAAATGCTGCAAATGGTCATCTGTTCCTTTGGAACAAACAGTCTAAGAGATAAAGACTAGGACCTTGACACATTTGTTTGCTGAGGCTGACCTTGATCCTGTGGTCCTCCTGTCTCAGCCTCCCAAATTCTGGGATTACAGGGGCATGCACCACACTCTCCATGACATATATAGTATTTTTAGCACAACTATGCATCAAGACTTAGGCTTTTTCTTTTTTATGTACTGTCACATATGACCCTGTCATTTCTCTAAATTAGGTACAATTATTGTCCCAGAACTAAGAAATGTTTCACAGAGACCTGACTCCGCAGCCTGAGCTTCTCTTATCCATCATGCCATGAAAACTTTTTTATATAGTGAGAATTCAACAAATCAAAATCCCAACATTACTTTCACGAAGCCTAACAAGTGAGTGTGTGTGTGTGTGTGTGTGTGTGTGTGTGTGTGTGTGTGTGTGTGTGTTACTAAGGACTGAATTTAGGGGCATTCTACCTCTGAGCTACACCCCCAGCCCTATTTTTATGTTTTATTTTGAAACAGGGTTTTCCTAAGTTGCAAAGGGACTCATGAGGTTGCTGCGGCTGGCTACGAGTTTGTAATCCTCCTGTCTTAGCTTCCCAAGTACTGGGATTACAAGTGTACATCACCACACTCGACTTCTTTCCGGGGGTGGGGGGAGGGTACTGGGGATTGAACCCAGGGGCATTCTACCTCCAATCTACACTCCCAGCCCTGTTTGATGTTAATTTTGAAACAGGGTCTCATTGGGTTGATGGAAGTCTCACTATTTGCTAAGGCTGGCTTCAAACCTGTGATCCTCCTATCTCAACCACCCAAGTACTGGGATTACAAGCGTGCACCACCATGCCCGACTCCTGACAAATAATTCTAAAGTTATCTTGTAGGGGTTCTGGAAAGCAGGCTGGAAGAAGTGCTTTCCTCCCCTATATGAGAAGTTAACTAGAGAAGTCTTCTCCCATATTAGGATTAGAAATAAAGTATTAAAATATAGTTAAGATAGAAGTAGGGTAGGATTGGAAATAAAATCAAGATCCATCCAAGGACAAGGGTAGGGGACCCACAAGGTCAAAGCCTCTAATCTCCAGCTTGCCGGCCAAGGTCTTTGTAAATGGGACCCCATCCCCATATCTCTGAGCTAGATCAGCAAACAAGGCCAGGCTAATCTGCTCTCCAGTGCAGAGATAATCTGTTCTTCAGTGCAGAGATAAGCCTGGCCCAGCCAAGGTGGGTGGGAAAGGCAGAGCAGGCTCTGACGTGTGTGGATGCATGTTTTAAAATTATTGGTTGTACTTGTTTGTCCTTGTATCTGATTGGTTGTATTCTAAGGTTGGCGGGCTCTGACTTGTGTAACCACTCCCTCATGTGTAACCACTCCCTCCTAGGGTTATAAAATTCAGAGCGTGGAGTGGGGAGGGGTCGAACCTCGGCCATAGTGGTCCTGGCTAGCCGGGACAATAAACCTCGCTTGCATTTTTACATCTCTTGTGAGTCCTTCGATATTTGGGTTGGTGGGCAATTCTTGGACCCTTCAATCTATGATGAGGTAGAATAGAAATAAAATTTTAGGTAGAAAAAGAAACTAATTTGGGAAGAAAAGGAGAATATAGTTTTAATATCTAGAAAGGTCATAATCCTATAGGGTAGGTCCTAGGCAGAAGCCTCAATAGGCCCACACTCTTAATCACAATAGCCCCTTTCCCCACCTGGGATTTCTGAGATGCCCAGTAAACAAAAGGCCCAAGAGGAGAAGGACAAGGTTGGGAAACCAGCCACCCACCTGCCCTCCCAGTTGCCAGGGAAACCTGAGGATTAAGAGGAAGTCCAGACCTCCACCATGGAACCCCACCCTGCAGCTCACAGAAGTTCTATAAAAAAAATCAGCAAAGACCCCTTTTGTTGCTCTGGCTCTGGCTCAGAAGCCCTCCACCCGCTAAGATGGCCTGCCTGCGTTCCCCCCAAATCCCTCGTTTTTCCGAAGTAACACTGTACCAGTATTGGGAATGGCCTAGGAAAATTTGAGAAAGCTATGATTATTAATATATTTCAAAAATTGGGTGAGGGGCAAATCTGTGCAAGGACTTGGTTTCTGCCTAAAAGCAGACAACTATTCCAATGTAAATTAACATAGCTAAAGGTGATTAACAAGTCCATAGGAGAGGAGAACTAGGCCTTTCTCTATCTAAAGACAGATCTTGGGAGAGGAGAGCTAGGCCTTTATCTAAAGACCGATCTACATGATGATCTAGGGAGAATGGAGCAGAGTTTGACCTTGCCCTTCAGGAAAGAAGACACCTTGCCACACCTTTCGGGGGGAGGTACCTTTCAGGGTTAAGGGGAGGTATCTAACAGGAGCGTTCACTACGTCAGACTTATGTAAACAAGATGGAGGTCATGGGTATAAAAGGCCGAGTCCATGTGTAATTCCTTTGGTGTATTCATTTCAAGTCACCCCTCCATGTCAGTCTGGTATGGAGCTGTATTTCTATTTTCTGTATTTCTATCTTTTTAATAAACTTCTTTAAATCTTAAGCAACTGTCCAAGCTATGCATATTTATTCTTAGCTTAGGACAAGAACCCGTGGTAATTTTCTGGTTTTGGTCGTTTTGGCTTTTGTTATGGGTTGGGGGAAAGTGTGTCCAGGACCCTCGCAGGGGTTTCCAGGGAACAGTTTCCCACAACCATATTCTCCCAATCTGTAACAAAATCTCTACCTTTATCTCTGACTGGCACGTGGTGAAATTCTTTTCACCACTGAAGCCAAAAACCCAGAGAAGTTGTCTTTTCCCATGACAACATGAAATAAATTTTTTGATAGGACTTCCTCTGAAAAATCAAAATTATGGAATTGGTTCAAGAATATAGAAAGAGATGAACTAAACAGAAGACTATGGACACAGATTCCTATACACATGGAAATTTATATCACTATTCAGGTAAGATTTTATACTTGGGGCCCAGGACCTGGGAAGGTAAGACAAGAAGATCACAAGTTAAAGGCTAGTTCCAGTAACTTAGTGAGATCTTGTTTTGGAATTAAAAAAAAAAATTTTTTTTAAAAAAGCGTTGAGGATGTAGTTCTGTGGTAAAAAAAAAAAAAAAAAAGGCTTGAGTTCAATCCCCAGTATAAAACACACACACACATATATATACACACACACAGATTTATACTGGGGAGGGAATAATAAATTATTTAACAAATATGAGGAAGAAAATGGTTATCTATTGAAGCAAAAATAAGAGTACAACTTCCAAATAGATTTGAGAAAAATATTTTTTAAAAAGAATGAAATATAAAGATTAATGAAAGATAATTTTTATAATATTGGAGTAGGGGCTGGGTTGTAGTTCAGTGGTGGAGTGTGTGTTTATCATATGCAAGGCCCTGGGTTCTATACCAGTATTGGGAATGGCCTAGGAAGATTTGAGAAAGCTATGATTATTAATATATTTCAAAAATTAGGTGAGGGGCAAATCTGTGCAAGGACTTGGTTTCTGCCTAAAAGCAGGCAACTATTCCAATGTAAATTAACATAGCTAAAAGTAATTAACGAGTCAATAGGAGAGGAGAATAGGCCTTTCTCTATCTAAAGACAGATCTTAGGAGAGAACTAGGCCTTTCTCTATCTAAAGACAGATCTACATGATAAGCCAGCTAAGATGGTAGGAGGGGTTGACCTTCATGAAGGGAGACACTTTGCCACACCTTGCTGGGGGAGGTACCTAACAGGGACGTTCACCACATCAAAATTATGTAAACAAGATGGAGGTCATGGGTATAAAAAGTCCGGTCCACGTGCTGTATCTGGGGAGTGGTGAGTTGGCCCGGGCCACCCTCCCTCCTCATGCTATTTTGGCATGGGGCTATAACTTTTTTCTGTATTTCTATCTTTTCAATAAGCTTCTTTAAATCTTCAGCAATTGTCCAAGCTATGCATATTTATTCCTAGCTTAGGACAAGAACCCACAATAATTTTCTAGTTTTAGTTGTTTTGGATTTTGTTATGGGTTGGGGGAAAGTGTGTCGAGACCCTCGCAGAGGTTCCCAGGAAACAGTTTCCCCACAACCATATTCTCCCAAACCACAATATATTCAACTCCAGAAACAGAAGAAAAAGGAAAAAATATATAAACAATTTTTCCAGGTAAGACAAAAAGAAGCCATAAAGAAAAAGGATTTGGCTATATAAAACTTTTAAATTTTTTATTTATCATGGTACTGGGGATTGAACCCAGGGGCATTCTACCTCTAATCTATACCCCCAGCTGATTTTTTGTATTTCTTATTTGGAAACAGGATCTCACTAGGCTGCTGAGAGCCTCACTAAGTTGTCAAGACTGGCTTTGAACCTGCAATATAAAACTTTGAACCTGGCAGTATAAAACTTTTTTTTTTTTTTTTTTTTTTTTTGGTGGTACTGGGAGTGAAACCCAGGGGCCTTCTACCTCTGGGCTACACTCCCAGACCTATTTTATATATTTATTTGGAAACAGGATCTCACTAAGTTGCTGAGGGCCTCACTAAGTAGCTTAAGGCTGGCTTCGAACCTGTGTGATCCTCCTGTCTCAGCCTCCCAAGCTCTGGGATTACGAGCATGTGCTACCATGCTCAGCCCGGTATAAAACTTTTAAACTTTTAAGCCAAGCAATTGACTGGGAGAAAATAATTAAGCCCCCTCTAAGAAGCAAAGAATTATTGTCCCCTCTAAGAGGCAAAGAATTATATACCACAAGTTCTAACAGGTGAAAAAGAAATGGACAACAAAAAAGAACAACAAATAAAGTGTATGGTGTGTACTCTTCATAGTACACTGAAGAAGAAACCCAAAAGCCACTAGTTAGGAAATGTACATTTAAAAAGTGGTACTATTTTTGCCCATATGACTGGCAAAAAATGTTTAAGACTGACAATCTCAGTCAACACTTTGGCACCAGTTTTGAATGGCACTGCTGAGGTTGGAGGACAGGTAACCTGCGTGTCACCGCAGAACATGATGATCCTCACCCAGTGGACTCCTTCAACTCTTCAACTCAAACCTGCAGAACTCAGCCAAGAATCCAGGCTTCCAGGCCAACCTGAGGGCAGACAAGTGGCTAAAAGACTGAAAGTCCACCTTAAATGCAAAGCAAAAATGGAAAACAATAATCAGGATGAAAGTCAAGTCTCCGTAGCCTCGTGTGATGAAACTAAGATAGAGTTGGCCCGGTCACCAATGAGGTGGACTTGCAAGGTTTATAGGACCCCAGCCCCACCCAGCCTCTGGAATCGCAGAATTCCAGAATCAAGGAAAGCAGAAAACCAAGATCTCAGAACTATTGCAAAAGGTCCTTCTCTGCCAGACTAGAGGCAATGCAGCTTTTTCAAAAAAAAAAAAAAAGAAAGAAAGAAAAAGAAATGACAATGAAGACAGTGACCTTCAGAAAGTTTCTCACAGATGGGTACTCCAAATGAGGAAGAAAAAAAGAGCTGCAGTTACCAAGTTTAAGCTTCATGAGGTTCACAGTAAGGAAATGGAGTCAGTCCACTGAGGAGTGTATTGAGAGAAAAAACATTTTGTTTTTTGGGTTTGGTTTTATTTTAATGTTTTTTTGTGTGTGGTTTTGTTTGTGCATACTGGGGGTTGAACCTAGGGGCATTCTATCTCTAATCTACACTCCCAGCCTGTTGGGGTTTAGTTTTGTTGTTTTTGAATAAGGTCTCTTGCTAAGTTGCTGAGAGTCTTGCTAAATTGCTGAGGCTGGCCTCAAATCTGTAATCCTGTCTCAGCCTCCCAAGTACTAGAATTATAAACATGTGTCACCATGCCTGGCAAACAGCACAATTCTTAATGAACTGAAACAGCCGCCCAGCAAAAAGAGAGGGGCAGTGACTCTAAAATTAAGACTCCCACAGTTTGTGCTCCCCTCAGCTGGGGTGGCCTGCAAGTGGGAGCATTCGGTGTCTGAAGGGGTCAATCAAGGGCTTCTGCTCTTAAAAACCAAAATGAGTATCAGGTTTTCAGCTGCTACTAAAGACAACAAGCGTAAGCGTCGCCACCCAGGCTCCAGTCTTAAGCTCTGCGTGTGACCATATCCAGAACCCAAAGGACAGGCAGTGCTCTGGACGCTCAAAGACCACCAAGGGGATTCCACTGCAGTGATCACCCCATTCAAGCTGACAACGGTGGCCACCGGCCACGCTCCCGTTCCAATGAGTATATGTTCCAATGAGTATATGATCTCGGAGCCAAGTTGTCTTCCTTAAAACTGCCCAGACCAATTGCTGCTTCCTGCAATTGGAACTTGCCCAGAGAAAAATATAAACAAACAAGATCATAGAGATAGTGATCATGGCTAAGAGGAAACAAACAGAATGCTAAGTAGAGACAAGCTGCTTTGAAGATGAGGCCCAGGAGAGACTCACTCAGAACTTGACCTTCCCGGGGAGGAAGGGAAGTGGAGAAGGCAGATGTGTTTGAGCCAGCCAGGCTGGGAAGAGCCCTTGTAAGAACAGTGCGGTGGGAAGGAATTTGTCATGTTCAGGAAATTGAATGGGAGCTGGGGAGGCTACTGCAGAGAGCAGGAACTGGAGGAAGAACGCAAAAGCCAGACTATTCAGGTCACAGGAAGGAGTGTGGGTTTTCTTCTGAATGCTATATGAATAGTCACTAAAAAGCTGTATGCAGGGGAGTGACATGTAATTAACATCTACAAAAGAGCAGTGGGCCAGCACTGCAGAGGGCAGAGAGGAAGCAGGGAGGCAGGGGGAAGCAGGGAGGCAGGAGGACGCTCTCCCAGGAGTGAGGTCCTGAGAAGGCAGGGGCAGGGGCTGGGGAGGTGGCGATGAAAAAGGGTGTCAGAATAGAACCATGTTCTATAGCAGACTCAACAGGACTGGCTGGTAACAGATGTAGTGGCAGAGGGAAAGAAAGTTCCGATGACTGTAACTAAGTTGTTTTGTATTGTTTTTTGGTGGCACTGAGAATGGAACCCAGGGGGCATTCTATTTATGAGGTACACCCACAGCCCTATTATTAGTAGTATTTTGTGTGTGTGTGTGGTACTGGGAATGAAATCCAGGGGCCTTTTACCTCCAGGATACACTCCCAGATCTTTTGTATATTTTATTTGGAAACCAGGGTCTCACTAAGTTGCTGAGAGCCTCACTACGCAGCTGAGGCTGACTTTGAACCTGCACGATCCTCCTGTCTCAGCCTCCCAAGCGCTGGGATTACCAGCGTGCACCACCACGCCCGGCTCACAGCCCTATTTTATATTCTTTATTTCGAAACAGGGTCTCACTGAATTGCAAAGGGCCTAAGTAGCTGAGGCTGTCCACGAACCCCGATCCTCCTGTCTCAGCCTCCAGAATGCTGCGACTACAAATGTGCATCAGCACACGGGCTTTGTAACTAAGTATTTATAGTAGGCCAGGGACTAAGGGAAGTGCCAGAGCTGTGCACTGCAAGGCAGGTGAGATTGGAACCCTCCTCAGGCTGACGTGGAGAATGAAGCCCACAGAAAGGTTAAGTAACTTGTCTGAGGTCACAATGCCAGCAAGTGGCAGAACTCCACCCAGGCCTGCCCAGGACGAGCCTGTCTATGATACTTCCTCTCTCCTACATGCCTTGCTTAGAACAGCAAACAAATCTAAAATTCAGGTGTGCTGACTGAAGGTTGACTGCGCTTGATTCTTTGTCCTACTTCAGACTAAATACAGTGACAGTCCCTTCTATTGAACTGGCCATGGCCTAGAAATGAAATTGTTGGGCTGAATAAATAGCAGCTGCCTTGGGGAACGAACTAGAACACCAGGGGGGAAACGTGATCCATATCTACACATCTGCCTCCCTGCCCATGGAACATGCTATTCTTGTGGCCAGGGTAATTCAGGAGGCCCTGCAGCCTCCCCTTGGGCGTTGGTGTGCAAGCCCTGCCAACTCCGACACGGATGCGCCCGGCCCTCCAGTCCTGCTCGACCCTGTGCTCTGTCCTCATCACACATCACAGATGCTCATTTTTATATTGGCCTGGGAAATTTTATTTTCTCCTAGTGATTTTTAAACCAAGGTGAGAGGAAAAGAGCAAAGAGGATCTTTCTGGGATGATGGAAATGTTCTTGTATTGTGGTGGTGGTTACACAACTCTAGAAGTTTATTTTTTTTAAAAATCACTTAAGAGCCAGGCGTGGTGGCACACACCTGTAATCCCAGCATTCGGGAGGCTGAGTCTGGAGGATCAAAGTTTGCAGAAGCCTCTGCTACTAAGTGAGGCCCTCCGCAACATAGTGAAACCCTGTTTCAAAATAAAGAATAAAAAATAGGGCAGGGAGTATAGCTCGGAGTTCTACTGCCCCTGGGTTCCATCTCCAAACCCACAAAAAAAAAAAAAAAAAAAAAAAAATAGGGCAGGGGGTGTAGCTCACCATCTCTAGACCTACAAAAAAAATAAATAAATAAATAAATCACTGAACACTGAAAGGGAATGAACTTTAGACTGGGGTTGGAGCTCCAGGGTAGAGTGCTTTCCTACCAAGTGCACCACCCAGGTTCAACCCCTAACCCCACATAAACAAAAATTTTATACGTAAATTGCATCTCCATAAAGCTGATTTTTTTTTTTTTTGGTTTTTTATTTTTGTGTTTGTTTATTTGTTTTACAGTACTGGGCACTCTGCCTCCACGCTAAATCCCCAGCCCAATTTATTTTATTCTTTATTTTGAAACAGGATCTCACTAAATTGCAGAGGGCCTCACTAGTGACTAGTAGCTGAGGCTGGCCAAGAACCTGGGATACTCCTGTCTCAGTCTCCCAAGTACTGGAATTACAGCAAGTGCAACCATGCCTGGCATGCATAAGTTTTTTTGTTTTTTGTTTTTGTTTTAAGTGAGATCATGCTAATGAACTCTGGAGGTAAATTCTCTCTTGACTGAGAAGATAAAAATATCACACTGTTAGAAAACACTAGAGGGAGTTCCTTTGCTGCTGTCTCTATGGGGGAGAGGACAATTTCCTTCTGAACACCAGGGCACTTACTCCCATCCCAGTTGGATGCCACAAGGAATATTCAAGGCAGCCAGGGATGCTAAATAGCATATCGAGGGAAAGGAAGGAAGCAGAATCTGGAAAGGCTGGGGGAGGAATGGTACCTGCAGGAGGTCTTTCTTGAGTGATGAAGGGAATTGGCCAGGTGACAGAAGAGAGCAGAGGAGAAACTGGAAAATGAGAAAGGACCATCTATGGGGCCTGACAGGAGCCACAAGCTCTACAGAATGGCTGGTGTGAAAGGTCCAGGACGGGAACACACAAGATCCTAGGAGTCACCCTGGTAAGACCCAGGGATTCACTGTGTGTGTGTGGGGGGGGGGGGGGGGGTACTGGATGTGGAATACAAGGGCTTTCTACGTCCAGGATATACTCCAAGACCTATTTTATATTTTATTGGGAAACAAGGTCTCAGTAAGTTGCTGAGAGCCTCACTAAGTAGCTGAGGCTGGCTTCGAACCTGTGTGATCCTCCTGTCCCTGCCTCCCAAGGACAGGGATTACAGGTGTGCGCTTGATTCACATCTTAAGAAGCGCCATCAGCTTCTGGCCAGGTGGTTTTTGTGCACAGGAAGGTGTGGGAACCACTGAGCTAGATCCTGACTAAGGCCTTGTATATCATGCTAAAGTGATGCCATCTTGCCTTTGAGAAGCTGTGGACATTTTAAGAAGTGAGGTGAGAATGACCCGGCACTACAGAAAGAGCAGTCTAGCACAGCATATGGCTGGGACAGAGCAAGAACCTAGACAGAGGCTCGCTCCTCCAGGGCCCAGGAGTGCTGCACACATTCACCTCCTTTACCTGTGGCTTCCTATACAGGTAACTGGTACACTTTAAAACATGTTCTCCAAAGTTCATGTGCTAGAAAGTCGATTCCCAATGCCTCAGTGTTGAAAAGGTGGCTCCCTTAAGAGGTGATCCGGTCACGAGTGCAGAGCCTGCGTGAATAGACTAATGTCATGGAGACAGGAGAGGATTCCTAACAAAAGAGGGCTCTGCCCTCTCTTTTTCTTGAATGCATGCTCTCTCACCATGTCACCTGCCAGATTCCAGTGCAGCAATAAGGGCCTCACCAGATGTGCTCACTCAGTCTTGAATTCCCTAGCTTCTAGCACTGTAAGAAATAAAATCTCTGAGCCTGGCATGGTGCTGAATGCCTATAATCTCAGTACCTGGGAGGCTGAGACAGGAGGATAGTAGGTTGGAGGGAAGCCTCAGCAACATATGGAGACTCTCAACAGTTTTGAGACTGTTTCAAAATAAAAAATAAAATAGGTCTGGGCATGTGTTCAGAGGTAGATTGCCCCTGGGTTCAATTCCCAGTACCACAAAAAAAAAAAAAAAAAAGGAAAAGAAAATAAATAAAATCTGTTCTTCATACATTACCCAGTCTCAGGGATTCTGCCATAGCAGGAGGACAAAATAGTTAAACAGTTAACTAAACCTGAACATGACTTTTTTTTTGTTTTTTCCCCTGTAATGGGGATGGAATCCAGGAGCCCTCTACCACTGAGCTGCACACATGGCCCTATTTATTTGTCATTTCGAAACAGAGTTTTGCCAAGTTACAGAGGCTGACCTCGAACTTGCAATCCTAACTCGGCCTCCCAGGTACTGGGATTACAGGTGTGTACCACCACATCCAGCTATACACATGCCTCTTGGCGGGGATCGGGGGGCGCTAGGGATTGGACACAAAGGTGGTTTACCTCTGAGCTAAACCTCCAGCAAGTGTTTCCTTATTTTAAAACAAGGTCTTGCTAAATTGCTGAGGACCTCACTAAACTGCTGAGGCTGGCCTCAAATTTATAACCCTCCTGGCCTCAAACCTGCAATCCTGCCATCTTAGCCTCCCAAGCACTGGGATTATAGGTGTGTGACACCATGCCCAGCCTTAAACTTGTGTCTTAGAGGTTTCAGTCTCGTATTAGCACATAGGTATTATGTGAAAAGCCGCTAAGAACATGGCTTTGGAGAAATGAGAAGTTACAACACCGTTTATGTGTCAGTGGGTAAATGCCCATTTCCAAAATAGTATTGACATTGCTACTTTCCTGCTAACAAATATTAATGGTGCTCAGTTGTAAACAGAGCTAGAACAGATGGCCTTCTGAGTTTCTGTTTACTACTATTCTCTTTGTGTTAAGCGGCTTCCCCTCTCCCTTCAGGAAAGGAAAGGCACAAGCTGTAGGCGTATAGAAATTACCCGGCTGGAGTCCGATAGGTATTATAACTGCACTGTCCTACGGAATCCACCAGTAGAGAGGACTGTGGTGCAGGACCCTGGATGGACCAGCCTTTACACCATGCCAGTTCCTTACGGGGCCAGAAAACAAGGCCAAGCAGCCACCAGAGCAGCGCTGACAACAGTGCTGAAAGCCAGTGTGTGAGCCCCACATGCCAAGCACTGCAGACCTTCAAACCTCACAATAACCCTACCATCTCTATTTGGCAGATAAAAAAAACTGAACTAAGTCATCCGAGGCTGCACAAGGAGCAGCAGGGATCAAACCTATGTCCATCCAGCTCCGGAGCTTGTAAGAAACCACTTCACGGAAGGTGACAAACTCCTGTTTCTCCTGGGTTTTGATATCTATGAGTATTAAGGAAATAAGCAAATTTAACTTGTGCGGTTTCAGCACAGTATAAACAAACTCACACATATCCCCAGAAATCAACTACTATAGGATCGACACACTATAAAGGACCTAGGATGGGCGTGGTGGCGCACACTTGTAATCCCAGCATTCGGGAGGCTGAGACAGGAGGATCACGGTTCAGGGGACAGCCTCAGCTACTTAGTGAGGCCCTTTGCAACTCAGTGAGACCCTGTTTCAAAATCAAGAATAAAAAATAGGGCTGGGGGTGTAGCTCAGAGGTAGAATGCCCCTGGGTTCCACCCCCAGTACTGCAAAAAAAAAAAAAAAAAAGGACCTAGGTAACTTGACCTATTCAGTCTGTGTCCTAACTCAACTACACCTTTATAGTGCAAAAGTAGCTGTAAGCAACATCAAAACAAAGGGACACAGCTATGTTCCAATAAAACTTTACTTAAAAAACGAAGAGGGATGTGTAGCCTGCCTTTGATCTTCTAATGAAGGTTTTGGCCCCCTGACTGAGAGGAAAGAGCACTGATTTTAGAATTAAGGCACAGGGCTTCTAATCCTGATTTAGGGCCCAACTGAGTGACCCTAGACCCATCACTCCTTTCTGTTTCTGCAAATATGATGTGTACTCCTGCAGAACTTCCTTCTCAACTGACTGCAAATATAAAATAAAAACATATTTTTAATACACCAAAACATTATCTGCAGATCCTTCACCAAATCCGTAAGCAGCCAACAGTGGTGGCAATAAAAGTGCTTTCATATGGCAGTGCTTTCATATGGCAGGCACGCTGTGGTGTCATATGATTTCATCCTTCACAGATGAACAGCATCAGAGAAGTTATGTAACATCCCCAAGGGCAGACAACAAATGGGAGGCTGGGACCTGCACGCAGCTGGCCGCTCCCTCAGGAGCTCCTGCCTCTGCGCAGGAGGCAGCTGGTGCTGGTCCACCTGACGTATGATTCACCCCAGAGCATGACATCTGAAGGGTTCTGGGAGAGGACTCTGGAGGCAGGCCTCATTTCCCCTCTTCAGGACACTCTTACTCTATCTGTCTCCTCTCAGAAACATCACACCACATCTGGCCTGAAAAATGATGTGAGGATCTGAGGTTTGCGGCTTTTGGTTTTGGGGAGTTTTTTGGGTTTTTTGTTTTTGTTTTTTAGCTCCGCGTAGAAGCACTGTGCTTTATGCATTGAGAAAGACCAGGAATCGCAGAACTGCAAGACACGGTGGCCTGAGGAAGCCGGGCAAGAGCTCAGGAGGGCTGAGCAGAAACCGTAACTGGTCCTGCGAACCACAGCAGAGCCGTGGGACCTGAGGCTCTGCGTCTCAGAACTGGAGTCCGAGTGGCGAGCCCTGAGCCCCAAGCTGTGGAATGCCCAGACGCCCTACCTTGCCAGTTGCCCCGCATGCTGCCTTTCATCTTGGGGTCTACCGTTTTAAGCTGTTTGGGGGAAATGGGGTTGAGAAAAGGAAAAGTGAAACTAAAGAAATGGCACCATCACTGCTTCCTTCATCAATAAAAAAAAAGTGAAAAGGAAAAACATTCTCCAAACACAAAATGATTCATATGTCTCCCTCCTGCCTAAAATAAAAATAAGGGGGGAAAATAAAAACAAAATTCCTTGGCTTAACTAGTTCAAGTCCTGGCAGGAACGCACAACCCAGCTCTCCGGTCTACCCACTAGCTCTCACAGGCCTCGCGCTGCAGTCACAGGGCCTGGAGCTTCATCCGTGCCCAGGCACGCCTGAGGAGGGGCCATCCTCTCCTTCACTGCTGCCTGCTGAAATGTCACCCTCAGAACCCAGGTCAAATGTCGCCTCCTTGATGACAGATGTCAAAGCTGAAAGTAACCTGACTAGACTGAGATACCCAGATAGCCAGTAGAGCATTATTTCTGGACACGTCTGCTAGGCTGTTCCTGTCTCTGCCTCTGTCTCCCCCAACACGCCCCCAAGCTGGGCTGCCCATCTTCTCTCAGCCTTGGATGTGAGAACTCCAGGTTCTACGGCCTTCAATCTCCAGGACTCACACCAGTGGCCCCTCACATTCTAAGGCATTCCAGCTCAGACTGAGAGCTGCACCATCAGCTCCCCTAGTTCTGAGGCTTCCAGACCTGAACCGAGCCTTGCCCCTGACATCCTCACTTCTCCAGCTTACAGAGAGCATGCTGTAGGATTTCTCGGCTTCTAAATTCCCTTAGTAAATCCCTTCTCTTCTGCATATCTATCTATCCACCTGCTGTCTACCTATCCATCCTATCAGTGCTGTGTCTCTGGAGAGCCCTAAGATATCCCCATCCAGCCTCATTTCCTGCCATTTCTGCCACTGGCTCTTCCTCAGCTCTGAACCCAATCCTGCAGAATTCTCCCTTCCCTGGAACACACTTCAAGACTGCCCCTCATCCCCAATACTTCTGCATGGCTAACCCCAATTCATGCTCTAAGACTCAGAATTTCTGAGAAATGGCCTCCCTCAGGAAACCATTCCAAACTCTCCTCCCCACATTGAGATGACCTTCCCTCTGTGCTCCAGAAACACCTTGGTGTCCCCTTTCTATGGTTGTCAGGAGACCTGCCCCGACCACTCAGTTTAGACCCTAACTTAGGGCAGGAGTAACACAATGCTCAACACATTAAATCAGACTGAATAATTCTCACATACTAGTTACCATCAGACTCAATAAATAAACATATGCAAAGAATAGTTTACTGAAATATTTAAAAAACGTAGGCCCTATGTATGTCAACATAATGTAAACAAAACCAAGCTCCACGTGGTGGCGCACACTTGTAATCTCCATACTTGGGAGGCTGAGACAGGAAGATCACAGTTCACGGCCAGCCTCAGCTACTTAGTGAGGCCCTCTGCAACTTAGACCCTGTTTCAAAATAAAGAATAAAAGCAAGGTGTGGTGGCACACACTTGTCATCTCGGCATTTGAGAGCCTGAGACAGGAGGATCACGGTTCACAGACAACCTCAGCTACTTAGTGAGGCCCTCCTTAGTGAAACCCTCTTTCAAAATAAAGAATAAAGATGGGCGTGATGGCGCACGCTTGTAATTCCAGTGCTTGGGAGGCGGAGACAGGAGGATCATGCAGGTTCAAAGCCAGCCTGACTTAAGAGACCCTGTTTCCAAATAAAAAATATAAAATAGGTCTGGGGGCGTAGCCAGGGTTCCATCCCCAGTACCACCAAAAAATAATAATAATAAAAATAAAATAAAGAATGAAAAATATGGCAGAGGGTGTAGCTCAGAAGTCGAATGCCCCTGGGTTCCATCCCAAGACCCACAAAAAAAAAGAAAGAAAGAATTAAAAATAGGGTTGGAGGTGCAACTTGGAGGTAGAATGTCCCTGGGTTCAATCCCCAACACGACAAAAAATAATAATAATAATATAAACAAAACCAAGGGGATATGTCTATGACCACAGCTAAAAGCATTTCCTTTGCACATACACACAGCCTTTAAATAAGGAGCTTTTAGTGAGACCCTGTTTCCAAATAAAATATAAAATAGGTCTGGGAGTATAGCCTGGAAGTAGAAAGCCTCTGGGTTCCACCCCCAGTACCACCACCAAAAAAAAAAAAAAAAAAAAAAAAGAATAGTTTACTGAAATACTTAAAATATGTAGGCATTATGAACTTCCAGGCATTCCACACTTCAAGAGTCCCTTTAGAGCGGGGCCTGGTAGTACACACTTGTAATCCCAGTACTTGGGAGGCTGAGAGAGGAGGATTGCAAATTCACAGCCAGCCCTGGAGCAATTTAGCGCAACCCTATTTCTTTTCTTTTTTTTTGGGGGGGGGGTGGTACTGGGGTTCCTGGAAGCCCTTCTACCTCCGGGCTACACTCCCAAACCTATTTTTACATTTTTATTTGGGAACAGGGTCTCCTAAACCAGCGCACGAGGTTGGCTTCGAACCTGCACGATCCTCCTGTCTCTGCCTCCCAAGCGCGGGGATTACAAGCGTGCGCCACCACGCCCGGCTAGCGCAATCCTATTTCAAAATTAAAATATAAGCCTGGGAGTGCAGTTCAAAGGTAGATTGCCTCAGGGTTCAATCCTCAGTAACACACACACACACCTTTAGAGAGAGGCAATGATCCCACCAACGTGGCCATGTGGCCACAGTGTCTCTGGGCACAGTCAGACCCACTGAGCCCAGGGGTAGAAGAGGAGAGTTCTGACATGCTGGTGACTAATGGGGGGCTTGAAAACGGAAGGCTCCGCCCAGAAAGCACAACGTGCCTCCAGGAGCCTCCACCTGGGATGAGTGGACAGAAACCATGGCTGTGCAGAGTTCACAGTACAGTATCAGATTCGTGCTGCCAGCCACAGTAACAGCACCCGAGGGCAGGGAACTAAGACAAAGTCGAGGAGGCCACAGGCACCAAGAGGAAGAACTGACAGCAGCCTGGGGCGCAGACCTGTGTTACTGAACCTGAAAGGAAGGAAAAGGTGCATACATGTGTGGGGGGAAAGGGAAGAGATCACCGGGAAAGTTCAGTGGAAAAGTGAGATTCAAAGAATAGATGGGATTTCAAGAGATTCAAGGTTGAACGTATCAGCAAAAATGTCTGTCTGTTAACCTGAGCTGGAGCTGAGACTGAGGTAAGCTGATGCCCCATTTTCCTTCTACTAGCCTGCATTACCAACTTACACTTTTTTTTTTTTTTTGGTGTTTGTATGTGTGTGTGTATATGTGTGTGGTACTGGGGGTGGAACCCAGGGGCTTTTCTACCTCTGGGCTATACTCCCAGACCTATTTTATACTTTATTTGTTTTTTGTTTTGTTTTGCGGTACTGGGGATGGAACTCAGGGGCATTCTACCTCCGAATAGACCCCCAGCCCTATTTTTTATTCTATATTTTGAAACAGGGTCGCACTGAGTTGCAAAGGACCTCACTAAGTAGCTGAGACTGTCCACGAACCCAGATACTCCTGTCTCAGCCTCCCAAATACTGGGATGACAAGCATGCGCCACCACGCCTGGCTTATTTTATACTTTATTTGGAAACAGGGTCTCACTAATTTGCTGAGAGCCTTACTAAGCAGCTGAGACTGGCTTCGAACCTGTGGAATCCTCCTATGTCAGCCTCCCAAGCACTGGGATTACAAGCGTGCGCCACCACGCCCAGCTTCAAACACTCTTTCTTGACTTTGCCCAAATCCAGACCCTCGAAAACTGCAGGCCCAAGCCAGGCATGGAGGCGCACACTTGTAATCCCAGTACTTGGGAAACTGAGACTGGAAGATTGCAGTTCCATCCCCAGTACCACCAAAAAAAAAAAAAAAAAAAAAAAAAAAAAAAAAAAAAAAAAAAAAAAACAACAGGGAAGTGAGGTAAGAAATCACTCAGGGAACTGCAGAAGGGTTTCTGCTTGCGTCCTTTACACCCACACCTGTCTCCCCTCCTTAGGTGACATCACCACTACCCAACCTGCTGGTGACACAGGGCCCCAGAATTACAACTGAATGGCTCCTCCCTGCACCACTGACCCTCACACTGGGAAACAAGGCACCGAGCCAAGTCCTCTTCCAGGTTTTCACCGTAGGGAAGTCCCTCGGATCTAGCCTCTCCCCGCCAAGCATACAGCCTCTGCTCTAGAGCAGCCTCACTGCCTCCCACATGAACAACTACAACAATCCCTTCCCCATCTGCTGCCAGCTCCGCAATCTGGCTACATCAACATCACCAGACCTATCTCCCTAACATAAACAAGCTGGTCATACCTGCCTAACTAAAACTCTACTGGAGTCCCATATTTTAGGAACTAGAACCACGACACTCCAGACCCTGTGCCATGTGATTCAAACCAGCCTTTTCAGTCCCAGCCCGAGGTCTCCTTCCCCCTGTGAATGCTCTGCCCTCATCCCAGCCCACCTCAACTGCGGAAGCACCACCTGCTCTGCCCAGCACCAGCCGGATCTTCTTTCAAGACTACATCTTTGGGGGGGGGGGGGCGGTACTGCTGGTACTCAAAGGCATTCTATCTCCAAGATACACCCTCAGGCCTTTTTAACTTTTGCTTTGAAACAGAGTCTTGCTAGGTTACTAAGATTCTCGCAATGTTGTTAAGGCTGTCCTTGAACCTGCAATCCTGTGGCACCACACCTGGCAAATACTTTGGCTCTTTAAACTCTGCTAGCCCCTGGAGTGGCCAGCCATCCCTGTCTGCATCTGCTGTACCAACGTAATTCCTGACATCATGGTCGAACTCTCACAGTACCCTGCTTTGGACCATAACTTCCATGGCCCTCCTATCTAAACCTTACTGAGACTCAAAGACAGAACTGGTTTCTTTTGCTAGTCTGAGCCTCAAAGACAGTAACTAACTAGTTCTAGTGTGTACAGTATCTAAAGACTGCTAGCAGCCAGGAAGGGTGGTGTATACCTTAGTCCCAAGACATTGGAGGCTGAAACAAGAGGACTGCAAGTTAGAAGCCATCCTCAGCAATTTAGGGAGACCCTCGGCAACATAGCAAGACCCTGTTTCAAATTTTTAAAAAAACAAACAAATTTTTAGGAAAAGGGGCTGGAGGTGAAGCTCAGGGGTAGAATGCCCCTGGTTAAATCACCAGTACAGAGCCAGGTGTGGTGGTGCACACTTGTAATCCCAGCATTTGGGAGGCTGAGACAGGAGGATCGCAGTTCACAGACAGCCTCAGCTACTTAGTGAGGTCCTTTGCAATCAGTGAGACCCTGTTTCAAAATAAAAAAGAATAAAAAATAGGGCTGGGGGTATAGCTCGGAGGTAGAACGCTCCCAGGTTCCATCTGCAGTACCACAAAAAAAAAAAAGCCAGCCAGGCATGGTGACACACACTTATAATCCCAGCATTTGGGAGGCTGAGACAGCAGGATCGTGGTTCACAAACAGGCTCAGCTACTTAGTGAGGCCCTGTTTCAAAATAAAGAATAAAAAATAGGGCAGAAGGTGTAGCTCGGAGGTCCAGTGCCCCTGGGTTCCATCCCCAGACCCGCAAAAAAAAAAAAAAAAAAAAAATGCCCCCTGGGTTAAATCTCCAGTACACACACACACACACACACACACACACACACACACACGACTTCTAACATCTAGGAGGTACACATCAGCAGAATGAAAACGATCCCTGGCCAGGCATGGTGGTTGCACACTTGTAATCCCTGTGCTTGAGACCCTGTTTCCAAATAAAATATAAAATAGGTCTGGGAGTGTAGCCCGGAGGTAGAAAGCCCCTGGGTTCCACCCCCAGTACCACCAAAAAATAAATAAAATAAAAAAATAAAAACCAATCCTGAGAAAATTGCGGCAATTTATCCAAACTTCATGTAGGCCAGGCACACACCTATAATCCCCTCTTCTCAGGAGGATCCAAATTCAAGATTTTTTTTTTTTGCAAAATTGAATATTGGAAAAATTGCAATTTTGAAATATATATATATATATATATATATAAAGTATTATTCATACCAAGTATATTCATACCAACAGATATAGTACACCATCTGGGGCAAATTATAATAATATTGAAAAATAAATGTTTCAAGATTTTCTGTAACAGATAGATTGATAGGAAGATTGCAAATTCAAGGTTAGTGTGGGAAACTGAGCAAGACCTAAACTTCTAAGTGAAGATTTTCCAGATCAGAATTATCTCTCTTAAATAAATATCTTAGGTCAAAAAGCTGGCCACAAAGCCGGATGCAGAATACAGGCGCATGCCTGTATTCCCGGCTCTTTGAAAGGCTGAAACAGGAGGATTGCTGGTGTCCATAAGTTAGAGACAAGCCCGAGCAACACGGTGAGACCCCATCTCAGAAAAGCAAAAACAGAAAAATAAAGCAGACCATGAAAGTATCTGTCATACACGCCATTTTTTTCTCTAACTCAAGCGTTTCCTTTTCTCATTATCACTTCCCTAAGGACCTTTGTTAGGCTTATTTTCCTAACTGCACCTTCCATGAAATTTTAATAACATGTGTGATGTTATACGTAAAAAGAATAAGTAAAGCTTACTCTTTCTACACAATAATAATGGGTTCAAAATGTCTAAATAAAATTGTAAAAGTTAAATTTAAAATTTGAAAGCTATTAGCATTTAACCTTATAACTGTATTTACTGAGTAATTTAAAATATATCAAGTTATATATACAAATTGCTGATTTATATAACTATATAATAATATAAATGTAACCAAACTTTTTAAACAATTCCAAAACTTATTTTTCCAACAAAAATAAAATTTTAAAGGTATTTTCTGGCAGGGCATGGTTGTGCATGCTTGTAATCCCAGCATTTGGGAGACGGAGACCAGAGGATCGTGGTTTGCAGATACCCTCAGCTACTTAGTGAGGCCCTCTGCAACTTAGTGAGATCCTGTTTCAAAAATAAAGAATAAAAATAGGGCTGGGGGTGTAGCTCAGAGGTAGAATGCCCCTGGGTTCCATCCCCAGTAAGAAAGAAAGAAGAAAAAGAAAGAGAGAGAGAGAGAGAGACAGACAGACAGACAGACAGACAAATAGATAGATTGATTGACTGATTTGGCTGTTTAAGGTTTAGAGAGACACAAAGTATACTAGCTAAGATGTTTGTCCCACAAGCCAATTTTTGCCTCCACTGAGGATACAAGTCCTAATATCAATCTTCCCTTCTAGCACCTAAAAAATAAATCATTTTTTCTCAGTTTTCCCAAGAAAATATCCATCCCACAGCTTCTCTACCACTATCATTTCCTTGGGAACTTGAAAAGAAAAAAGATTCCCATATTATTTCCCCTTCTCCCAAGAAAAAGAGCATTACCCAACACACACATACACACACGCAAGCGCGCACACGCACACACACAAATACTTTTAGAACTGAAAGAACACAGCAATATATATATTGCTACAGCCCTTCCTTCAGATGAGGAAACTAAAAGAACCCCTAGAGGTTAAGACTTGCTCAACCCAGGGCCCTGTCTGTCTTGCTCAGCTTCACACAGGGCTTAGCACCTAAGCAATCCGATGTCTGCACATATAAATGACTGGATGACTATGGAGCAAGTTAGTCCCCATAGATGTACACATGAATGACTGGATGACCGCGGGCAGAGAGAGCTGAGAGCCCAGGAGTAATCCCTGGCCTAGTACTTTTCCAACCATACCACTTTGTCTCCTTTCCTATTTTTTTTTTTTCTTTTTGGTGGTGCTGGGGGCAAAACCCAGGGGCTTTCTACCTCCAGGCTATACTCCCAGACCTATTTTATATTTTTATTCGGAAACAGGTTCTCACTACGTTGCTGAGAGCCTCACTAACTAAGTAGCTGAGGCTGGCTTCGAACCCGTGTGATCCTCCTGTCTCAGCCTCCCAAGCGCGGGGATTACAAGCGTGCGCCACCACGCCCAGCGTCTCTTATCCTTTTTAAGAATACCATATCATGGCCACAAAGACTGCACTCTTCTTAAGTGCGTGAAAACCTTCCAAGCTGAAATAAGCTACTTTAGTTTTATACACCCCAAAAATGGGGTATATTCATTCCTGGATAAGAGTTCTTCAGCCCATTTAGTTAGGGATTTTTTACAAGTAAGTCAGAAATACCCAGCCATGGTACTCTATTTCTTACTTGACGGCCTTGAGCTGTTGTCTAGGGCTCTTACACACAGACTGGACCTTCCTACCCATACTGAGAACCCTACAGAGTTAAAACAGTATCTCCTCTAAAGTCCTTACCAAGTCTGCACACAGAGAAAATGCTCAGTAAATACTTGGTAATGTGTGTGTGTGTGTGTGTGTGTGTGTGTGTGTGTGTGTGTGTGTGTGTGTTTTACTGAGGATCAAAGCCAGGGCATTTTACCTCCAAGCTATACCCCCCAGCCCTATTTTAATTTTATTTTGAGACAGAGTCTCTCTAGGTTGATGAGAGTCTCACTACTTGCTGAGGCTGTCCTCCAGCCTGCGAGCCTCCTATCTTAGCCCCCCACGTCCTGGGATTACAGGTGTGTGCCACCATGACTGGCCTAATACTTGGTAAATTCATACCAACAGATATGGTACACCATCAAGGGCAAACGTGGATTTGGCAAAAACAAAGAGTTCTGTTTGTACTCTGCTTCCTTCCTAGGACACTCACTTCAGAGTACAGTACCTAGCATGCTGTAAGAGCCCATTACTTAATGGATGAGTGATCTGGCAAAAACTGAGAAGTTACCAAGCAACATCTTCTTTTCTGAATTCATTCATTCAACAAACATTCATTTACCAAGCGTCTTGTGCCAGGGCTATCTGCTGCTCTGAAATCTCCCTTCCCACACACAGCTACAGCCCTCCCCACCAGCTGGGTTCAACTTGTACGGTGGGCAGAGCCACAGTGACTCAATGTCTCCTATGCTGGACCGGTCCCAGTTTATACCTATTGTCCCGATATTAATTGTTAATAGCATCTCAACCACACTTCCCTAGTCTGGCCCTAGGTACAGCAAATCTTTTTTGACAAGCAGACCAGGATTCAGAAATTTCACTCCACCTTGACTAGCTACCCCCAAGCTCATTTCCTCACTTATAATATGATTAAACTGAATAGTTATGCCAAGGAGCCTGAGATAAGCGATTGTGACCACCCTGGAGAGGGCCTTGCATGCCAGGCACGTAGATATTTAATGCAAAATATACTAGAGAGCCAAAAAAGAACTCTGAAGAGGCAAGTGAATGAACCGACGCAGAGCTGTAAAAGTGTTATTACCTTGATTACACAGAGATCTAAGGCTGAAAGAATGAAGAAGGGCGGCTGGCTCCAGGTCATACCAAACTGCCAGCCTCAAGCTATAAATAAAAAATCGCCACGGAGGAAAACAGCAAGAAATGTGTTATTTCATCATTTGCCTTCGTGTATAGTGTAAAAGTTTCAACGACATACAGATGCAACTGAGCAAGCGCTAGTTCATTAGTCTAAGGTCTGGGGCCTCTGCTGCGAGGGACAGACTGTAAGAGAGGCTCCGGACACCCTAGCTTGCCCTCTTGTCTGCCAGTCGTGTAAAGGAACTGTAGTCCGGTTTTTGCTGTTTTAATTTTAAGGCCCACATTTAAAGCATGGCGTTTATTCCATGTCAGGAGTTTCCTGGACAGGGATCGTAACCTGCCTCCAGCACACCGTCCGCTGTTACATCACTTGCACCAAAGCCTCTTCAGGCTGCGACTTGTAAAATTCAAGTCAGGTAAAATGGCAGGACCAGCGGCCGGGCGTTGCAGCTGCGACTGCCGCTGCTGCTGCTGCAGCCCGAGCCTCAGCCTCAACTTCAAGCTCAAGTGAGCGCCTTCTCCCTCCCTAGCTGCCAAGTGCTCAAACAGAACCAGCAGTAAATCAACAGGTCGGCCGAGCGCTCACACCCAGCGCGCCGCGACAGCAGGAAGTTGCTAATTACAGGGTTGAAGACCACCGGAGGCCGCAGTGGGTTCCCAAAAGTCCTTCGCCGTCAAGGACCGACCCTGAGGACCCGCTGGGGACGAGGCGGGAAGCACCCAGCTCGGGAAGCACCCAGCTCGCGCTGCAGCTCCCGCCGGCAGCCGGGCCGCTCGGGCAGACCCCCCTCGGCTCCCTCCGCCTCGGACGGACCCCTCTCTCCATCGGCCTTTCGATTCGGCCATCAGGAAGCGTCCCTAAAAGGCAAGATTCCCAAGTCCAGAGTGATCCCACAAAACCCCAGGGGGCCCGAGTCGGGGCTCCGAGGTCCGACTTCGCCCCACCAGAAGCCCCCGGGGAGGCGATGACCAGCTCCGGACGCGGGTCCTCGGCTCCCGCGCCCACCTGCCCGCCGCCAAGGGGGTGCAGCGCCCCCTGGACCCGCGGCGCCCGCCCGCGCAGGGCCCTCACGGCCCCAAGGGGCGCACCTGCCAAGTGCAGATTTCCCCATGCAAGCCCCTTTCCCTTTCCCGCCTGCCGGGACCCGGGACGGGGGGCCAGGGTCTGCCCGTCCCGCACCGGGACCCTGGGGCTCGGGACGCGGGACGAGGGGGCGGGGCCTCGGCGGCGCCGCGGGGCTCCCGGTCCGCACCCGGCCGGGTCGGGCTCCGCCGTGGTGCGCGCGTCCCCCACAGCTTTACCTCGTCCGCTTCCAGCTCCCCTCGGCTGCCTACGAGCGCCATGTTCCTCCTTCGGCTACTGCTGCCGCCGCCCAAAAACCAGCCGGGAACTTCAAGCCGACTCTGTTTCTCCGGAGACTCGGGGCTCAGCCCAGGGAGGAGGAAGGGGGCGGCCCGCGCAGCCCGGAGCTGTCCCCGCCCCTCGCGCCCGCGGCCCCCGCAGCGAGCTCCGCCCCCGCGCCCCTCGCAGCCAATCATCTTCCCGCAGCTCGGCTGGCGCCCCGCCCGCGCCCGGGTGGGCGGAGCCGCCCGGCGCTGAGTTCGGCTGTCTGGCGCGTCCTCTGGAAAAGTGTCCCAAGGGTGCCCGCTGCTCGTCCCCTGAGACTGCTGGCACGCGCGGGAGCCGTGAGAGCGCCGAGCTCACCCGGCCAAGGTCGGGGCCGCGCTCCCCCGGGGCCCGAAGGAGCGTCCACCTGGCCCTTGGTCCCGTACCAGTCCGTTTCCCTCGCCCAGTGGGCACTGCGTCTTGCAGATGGTGTGGCCAGAGGACAGCCTTAGGTCATCGGTCCGGGAGAGGCTTCTCGCGCATCACCTGTCCAGATACTAGGTCGATAGCATCCTCATCTGATACAGGAACTGTGTTTGCCTCTGTGCATGTGTTTGGAAAATGGAAAAACCACGGAGGTTTATGCAACTTAGAGCTGCTCTCCCCGCCACCACCCTGGGTCCAGGTTATTCTCCCTCCTTAAAGCATTCCCGCAGCGATCCTTTTTGTGATTCCAAACATAGGTGTATAATTCGTGCTGCAATGACAATTAATGGGGGGTAAGGAAACTGTCTTCAAGGTTGTAGCCCCAGCCTCTAGAACAGTTCTTTGCACATAGAAGGCGCTCAATGGATACTTTTCGGCCTTGTTTAGATATTGACTCCTGCTGCTCTTGAGGTGTAAAATAATTAAACTATCCAAATGGATTGTGTGTGTGTGTGTGTGTGTGTGAGAGAGAGAGAGAGAGAGAGAGAGAGAGAGAGAGAGAGAGAAGAGAGCGAGCGCGAGCCTGAGAGACTAAGGATTGAACTCAGGGCATTCTACCTCTGAACAACATCCTCAGCCCAGTTTTATTTTTTTATGTTGAAACAGGGTCTTGCTTAATTGCCGAGGCTGGTCTAGAACCTGCGATCCTCCTGTCTCAGCCTCCCAAGTATTAGAATTACAAGCGTGCACCACCACACCTGCCTAAATTATTCCAGTTGAGTGCTTACTAGATGCCAAGACTATGCAGAGCTCATTGCCTATATTATCTAATTTATTCTTCCTAAGCCCTTAAAGTAGGTTACTATTTCTTGCAAATTAATAAACTAAAACTTAGGTAAGTAAATTTCCCGGGGTCAGCCAGCTATTAAGTAAAGATGGCGAAATGGAGCCGCAGCAGTCAAGTCCAGGGCTGGCTGGAAACCATTGCTCAGTACTGCCTCCAGCCACCCTCTCTCTCTTTCTCCTGTCTGTTTCAGTCGTGCAGCTGCCTGCACATTCTATTACACACATTTTCAATGAGTCACCTTTGCATCCTTGATACTTCATTTTGAGTTACCATGTATTTTTTTAAAGGGTACTGGGTCTTGAAACCAGGGGCATTCTACCTCTGAGCTCAATCTCCAGCCCTAATTTTTATTTTTATTTTGAAATAGGGTCTTACCAGGTGCGGTAATGCATGCCTGTAATCCCAGTACTTGGGATATTGAGACAGGAGGATCTTAGCAACCTCATGAGACCCTATTTCCAAAAAAAAAAAAAAGATATAAATAAAATAGGGCTGGGGGTAGAGTTCAGGGGTAGAATGCCCTGGGTTCAATCCCTAACATAGAAAGAAAGAAGGGAGGGAGGGAGGTTCTTGCTAAATTGCTGAAAGTCTGACCTTGAACCACTCACTGATCTTCCTGTCTCACCTTCAAAATACTGGGATTACAGAAATGTACCACTATGCCCAGCTCACCATGTACCTTTAAACAAGAAAGATAAGATGGTTTCTACCCCAAAAACAATACAATAATTTTGGCTAGATTTTTTACACAACTCTCTTGAGTTTACTAAAATCATTGTATACTTATAATGGGTAAATTTTAGACTATATAAAAACTTATCTCGATGAGTTGTTTTAAAAAAACCTGTCAACATATTCTTTGGACGCTTAGAACAGGTATATGGGACTAGAAGGGACCTAGAAGTTAGTTAATTCTGAAACCCCTGCCCCCCCATGTCTCCCTTTTTGAGTCTCAATCCTGTCTGGTCCAGATTCTGCTCTGTCTTACTCATGCCTAGTGCCATTTTTTAAAGTTCATTGGTTCTTAAATTAATATCACATATTTTTATGTGAAATTATCTCTTTGGTGACTTCTTCCTTTCCCATATGCTGTGTTATTCTGTTTTATGGATTTCCACTCTTCAAATTTTAAGAGATGCCAAAACTTGACTCTAATTAGTGACATGACTATGTTATGATGAAAATCAAGTTTATTTTTCAAAACTCTATAGAGTTGGTCAGGGTTCTTGTTGATATCTATCAGATATTATGTTATATATAATCACATATTTGAGCATATGTGATCAAATCTGAAACCCTGTATATTGTAAAGTCACATCACTACATGAGCAAAACTCATGTCTTAATCATAAACACTGAATAAATGTGTTCTAGCTAGTGGAATATCTTACCAAATTTGCCTTGCTTCTGGCAGGTGTCAAATCTCTTTTCCTGTTTCTGTGTGATTTTACAATCCTGGATCACAAAAAAAAAAAAAAAAAAAACCACTTGTTTTCAAAGATCAGAATGGATCTTTTTTTTTTTTTTTTTCGGGTTTGGGATGGAACCCAGGGGCATTCAACCTTTGAGCTACACTCCCTGCCCTGTTTTATATTCTTTATTTTTAAACAGAGTCTCACTGAGTTGCAAAAGGGCTCAGTACTTAGCTGAGGCTGTCCACAAACAGCGATCTTCCGGTCTCAGCTTCCCAGATGCTGGGATTACAAGTGTGCGCCACCATGCCCAGCTAGCATGGATTCATTTTTAAAACAGAATCCCCTAGCCAGTGACCCACTGACTCTGTGCTCTGGAAAGTATGCTTACTCAGCTCTTCCATTTCACAGAAGTAACTAGCATAAGGATTAAGCAATAGCAGTGTTGGCATTGCTTCACAATGAAGCCACATGTACTGGGAGCTGCCTGGATCTCAAAATAAGTCTAAAGAGCCGAGTGTGGTGGTGCACGCTTGTAATCCCAGTACTTGGGAGACTGAGACAGGAGAATCACAGGTTCGAGGACATCCTTGGCAATAGAGTAAAACTCTCAGCAAACTACCCAAAACCTTGTTCCAAAATAAAGTAGGTCAGCTGGGCATGGTGGTGCATGCTTGTAATCCCAGCATTTGGGAGGCTGAGACAGGAGGATTGCGCAAGTTTGAAGCCAGCCTCAGCTACTTAGTGAGGCCCTTTGCAACTCAGTGAGATCCTGTTTCAAAATAAAGAATTAAAAAAAAAATAGAACTGGGGGTGTCTCTCAGAGGTAGAATGCCCTGCAAAAAATTAATCAATTAATTAATTAATTAATTAAATAGGTCTAGGAGCTATATCTCAGAGGTAGAATGCCTGTGGGTTCAATCCCTAATACAATAAATAAATAAGTAAATAAATAAATCTAATATAACCAGCTGATGCAGAAGGTTTTCCTGGATTTAAATACAAATTATAGGCCAGGCATGGTGGCGCACTCTTGTAATCCCTGCACTTGGGAGGCGGAGACAGGAGGATCACGCAGGTTCAAAGCCAGCCTCACTGGTTTAAGAGAGCCTATCTCCATATAAAAATATAAAAAATAGGTGTCTGGGAGTGTAGCCCGGAGGTAGAAGGGTTTCCAGAAACCCCAGTACCACCAAAAATAAATAATAAAGTAAATAAATAAATAAATATCTTCATAATTTATGTAGTAGTAGAAGCTCAAATCTATGCAAAAGGCTCATTATCATGTGTTTGAAAATGACTTTGTCTCACTTTGTGTTGGCTCCTCAAGGAAAATTTCTCCTGATAAAAACAGGCTCTCGCTGGGCATGGTGGCTCACGCTTGTAATCCCAGCATTTGGGAGGCTGAGACAGGAGGATCGCAGTTGAGGACAGCCTCAGCTACTACTTAGTGAGGCCCTTTGCAACTCAGTGAGACCCTGTTTCAAAATAAAGAATAAAAAATAGGGCTGGGAGTGTAGCTCAGAGGTACAATGCCTCTGGGTTCCAGCCCCAGTACCGAAAACAAAACAAAACAAAAAACAAAAAAACCAGCCTCTCAGCCAAATGTGGTAATATCTGTAATCCCAGTACTTGGGAGGCTGAGACAAGAGGATCACAGGGTCAATGCCAGACTTCACAATTTATCAAGGCTCTCAGCAACCTAGTGAGACCTTACTTCCAAATAAGAAATAAAATTGGGCTGGATATAGCTTGGAGGTAGAATGCCTCTGGGTTCAATCGCAAGTACCCCCCAATGCCCACCACTTGGTCACACTCTACCACATCCTATATCTACCTGAACATACCTTGCTCATTTATTTGTTAGGTTAAAGTTGGTGTCCCTCAGTGACACCCCCTCTACTACAATATAAGCTCATGAGGGAAGGAACCTTGTGTTTTGATTCTACAGGGAAGAGCCCAAAGCCAAACACCTCATAGATACTTAATAAACCAGGCATGGTGATACACTTCTACAATCCCAGCACTAGGGAGGCTGAGACAGGAGGACTGCAGGTTCAAGGCCAACATTGTAATTATGAGACCCCATTTCATTTTAAAATGAATAAAATAGAGCTGAGAGTAGAATGCCCCCCCCATGTGTGTGCAAGCATACACACAAACATATATGGACACACAAAAGATAATAAGTGGCTAGTCAGTGAATAAATGAAAATAAAAAATGTACATTGTAGTAAGTTGGGTGTGGTGGTACACGCTTGTAATCCCAGCATTTGGGTGGCTGAGACAGGAGGATCTCAGTTCACAGACAGCCTCAGCTACTTAGTGAGGCCCTTTGCAACTTAGTGAGACCCTGTTTCAAAATAAAGAATAAAAAATAGGGCTGGGGTGTAGCTCGGATATAGAATGCCCCTGGGTTCCATCCCCAGTACAGCAAAAAATAAAAAATAAAAAGAATAAAAGAAAGAATAAAAATAGGGCTGGAGGTATAGCTCAGAGGCAGAATGCCCCTGGGTTCCAACCCCAGTACAGAAAAAAGAAAAGAAAAAAAAAAGTACATTGTACATTAAGGATCATTGTTTAAGCCTAGCAATGCCTATGCCAATTTTTATCATAATCCAGAAGTAATGAGGGAGATATAAAGAATGCAAGTTAGCTTAGTCTAAAAGAATGCAAACTAAGCCTCTTGTAATCCCAGTACTTGGGAGGCTGAGACAAGAGGTTTGCAGCAACCTCAGCTACTTAGGCCCTCTACAACTTAGTGAGACCTTGCTTCAAAATAAAGAAAACTTAGGGATAGGAGTGTAGCTCGGAGGTAGAATGCCTGTGGTTCCATCCCCAGTACCTCAAAAAAAAAAAAAAAATGCAAATTAACTTAGTCTAAAGAGTAAATACTGCTTTCTAGGGTAATGAAGCAGGTATGATAACTATAATACCTACTCGTTTTTTTTTTTTTTTTTTTTCCAAAATTATACAAGAGCCCAGCACTTAGCGGTCCCTTGGCAACCTAAAGAGGAGTGATTCACATCCTTGGGAGAGGCTTAAATGCTAGGGGAAAAAGAACCTCGTCATTTAGTGGAGGTGAAATTCTCCCTTAAAAATATCCCTGTGCCAGGCATTTGGGTCTAGTTAAACATTCATTTTGCCTGCTTAACTCTTGCTTGTTCATGTTTTTTTTTTTCTTTTCATAAAAATATATATTTTAAAAACAAGACCAGCCAGGCGTGGTGGCGCACACTTGTAATCCCAGCATTTGGGAGGCTGAGACAGGAGGATCTCGATTCACAGCCAGCCTCAGCTACTACTTAGTGAGGCCCTTTGCCCTGTTTCGAAATTTTAAAAAATAGGGCTGGGGTTATACCTTGGAGGCAGAATGCCCCTGAGTTTCATCCTTAGTACCTCAAAATATATATACATATATATTTATTTATTTGGTGTGTATACACACACACACACACACACACACACACACACACACATACACACACACAGGGAATCCATGGAGAGGCTGTCAGCACCACTTGCTATTCATTCTCCCCTTGCCCAGTTAGTAAGACCACCTGATTTTACACAGAGCAGCACAGTGCTTCACTAGCTAAAATTTACATTTCCAAGGACTCCTTCGCAAGTAAATCCTGGCCAATGGAATACATTCTATTGTGTTTGACTTCGGAAAGGCATTTTGAAGGGAAATTACCCTGTTGTGGCATGTGCCTTTTTGCCCTTTTATTTTTCTGCTCTTTCTTCTTTCTATAGCCTAAAATAGATTATGATGGTTGGAGCTGTTGCTGCCCTGTTGGGAATGGAAGCCATAATCTAGAGAAGTGGACAAAAAGACAGGAGTCAGAGTTCTCCAGGTTAGGGGTGTAGCTCAGTGGTAGAGTCCTTGCCTAGCACGTGTGAGGCCCTGGGTTTGATCTCCAGCACCACACACTCATAAAAGTCAGCGCTCCCAATAACTATGATGCTGCCACACATGTCTTAGAGCTATCGGCCTCCTGATTTCTATCACATGAATGACAATCAATTTCTATCTTACTTAAGTCGCTGCTCTAAATCTCCATGTGTACCCACTTCAAAGCGTTGTTGGATAGGTGGCCCAGGCCCCTTTCCGTTTACTCCAGCAAAGTCATGTAGAACTTCTGGTCAGAGACAGGCCCCGAGCATTTGTGCAATGTTGTACAGCTTCTCTCATGCGGAGACCTGCCCCAGTCTCCCTCTGCTCCTGTGGAGGTCCCTTTTCCCAGCATCTTTCCCCTCTTATTCCGAGGGTCTCTTACTGTCCAATACCTCCAATTATTTTCAGCATTCTGAAGGATGCTAAGCATCTTCTGTAAGTGACATTCTCATTGAGCTCTATGCATAGCTGTAGTAAACCAATAGTTATCTTTGGCAATTCTATTCTCATTGCCTCTTTTTTTGTGTGTGGTACTGGGGATGGAACCCAGGGACCCTCTACCTCCAGACTATACTCCCAGACCTATTTTATATTTTATTTGGAAACCATGTCTCACTAAGTTGCTGAGAGCTTCACTAAGTAGCTGGGGCTGGCTTCGAACCTGTGTGATCCTCCTGTCTCAGCCTCCCACTGACCCTGTTTCAAAATAAAAAAATAAAATAGGGCTGGGGGGTGTAGCTCAGAAGTAGAATGCTTCTTGGCTCAATCCCCAATACCAAATAGGGTAAGTTCCATCCTCAGTACTACAAAGAAAAGAGAGAGACAGAGATTAGACTGAGGAAGATCTCCTTGATTCGACTATAATGGAGATGGCAGACATGTGGTGACTCGAAATAGACAAATAGATGATTTTTAGGTCCCCAATTTATCAGGCATATCATGTCATTTCACTAAGATTTATTTTCATTTTTCAGGGAGCCTTATTTGGTGCTGGAGGTTGTACTCAGAGCCATTCTACCTCTGAGCTACACCCCCAGCCCTTCGTGTGAGTGTGTGTGTATGTGTGTGTGTGTGTGTGTGTGTGTGTGTGTCTTTGTATATGTATGGGTGGAGTCTGGGGGATTGAACCCTACCCTGGGTCATTCTACCTCTAGCAACACCCCACTCCTATCTTTCTTTCTTTCTTTCTTTCTTCTTTCTTTCTTTTTTTTTTTTTTTTTTTTTTTTTTTTTTTTTTTTTTTTTGCAGTACTGGGAAAGGAACCCAGGGGCAGTGTACCTCTGAGCTACACCCCAGCCCTATTTTTATTCTTTATTTTGAAACAGGATCTCACTGAGTTCCAAAGGGCCTCACTAAGTAGTTGAGGCAGTTGGCAAACCACAATTCTCCTGTCTTAGCCTTCCAAATGCTGGGATTACATGCCTGTGCCACCACACTGGGTCCCAGTCCTATTTTTCATGTTTGTTTGTTTGTTTGTTTGTTTGTTTGTTTGTTTTAACAGTACTGGGGATGGAACCCCTGGGCAGTCTACCTCGGAGCTACCTCCAGCCCTGTTTTTTTGTGTGTTGGGGGAGGGTCTGGGGGTGGAACCCTGGGGATTAGACCTCAGAGCTACTCCCCCAGCCCTATTTTTTATTTTTTATTTTGAAACAGGGTCTCACTAAGTTGCAGAGGGCCTCACTAAGTAGCTGAGGCAGTCGGCAACCGTGATCCTCCGTTCTCCACCTCCAGAATGCTGATATTACAAGCATATGCCACCATGCCCAGTTTACAGCCTCCCAAGTACTGGGATTACAAGCATGTGCTACCATCCCTGGCTTATTTTTTATTATTTTATTTATTTATTTATTTATTTATATTTGTGGTATTGGAGATGGAACCCAGGGGCTTTCTACTCCCGAGGCTACACTCCCAGACCTATTTTTTATATTTTATTTGGAAACAGGGTCTCGCTAAATTGCTGAAAGCCTCACTAAGTAGCCGAGACTGGTTTCGAACCTGCACAATCCTCCTGTCTCAGCCTTCCAAGGGCTGGGATTACAAGCTTGCACCACCACCCCCGGCTTATTTTTTATTTTGAAACAGGAGCTCACTAAATTGCTGAGTGTGGTCTCTAACCCTCAATCCTCCTATCTCAGCCTCTCAAATACTGGAACTGAAGATATGAACCACCGCACCCAGATGGGAGGGGAGATATTTTTTAAATGTCATAATTTATGCTTTTCTATATTCTTCAGCTATCTACATTCACCTATTTTTTGAAGTTTCCAACTGACTTGAAAGTCCCCAGCATTTGGCATCCAAGAGCTTTATCTGGAAACACATCTAAATGTTGGAAAGAAGCCTCTAGCTGACGGGCTCAGGTGCAGTCTGGATATCTGATCTGGCTCGGTGCTTCCAGGGGCTCAGAGGCCGCTCAGTATTATTTCTGTATGCAGGAGCTGTTTCAGTGTCTCCTAAGCACTTTCTCGGCAACCTTGAGATAGGCAGGGCGTATATCTTACAGAGGCACAAACAGAAGCACCAAAATGTCAGATGACTTGCCAAAGTCAGTACTGCGTGAGGATAAACTACTTTTCTGAAGGGCATTTTATGAAGGATATAATCATGGTGCTGAGATTTTTTTTTTTCAGAGAGAGAGAGAGAGAGAGAGAGAGTAAGAGAGAGAGAGATTAAAAAGATATAATACCCCAGCCAGGCATGGTTGTGTACTCCTGTATCTCAGCAGTTGGGAGACTCAGACAGGAGGATTGTTCAAGGACAGCCTCACTTCTTAGTGAGGCTCTCTCTTCTTATTGTTGGTTACTTTGTTGTTGTTGTTGTTGTTGTTGTTGTTGTTGTTGTTGTTTTCAGTACTGGGGAAGGAACCCAGGGCATTCTACCTCCAAGCTACACCCCAGTCCTATTTTTTATTCTTTATTTTGAAACAAGGTCTCACTGAGTTGCAAAGTGCCTCACTAAGTAGCTGAGGCTTTCCAGGAACCCGGATCCTCCCATCTCTGCCTCCCAAGCGCGGGGATTACAAGCGTGCGCCACCACGCCCAGCTAGTGAGACCATTTCTAAATAAAAAAAAAAAAAAATAGGGCTGGGGGTAATAAAATAGGGATGGGGTAATAAAATAGGGATGGGGTAATAAAATAGGGGTGGGGGTATAGGCTGGGGGTAATAAAATAGATATGGGGGTATTCCCCTGGTTCAATCCCACTAAAACACACACACACCCAAAGAAAGAAAGAAAAACAGGGAAAGCTATAATATTCTAAAAGCTGTCTCAATACAATTAACATGCCTTAGAAGGTGGTAAATTCCTCTCTCACCCCACCCCATTACAATGCGGCTTATTTTATTCATTATCAGGAAATTTCAAAGCATTTGGAAATATAGACAATTGAATACATTTAGTGGCATTGTTCATGTACAGGAAATCTATAAAAATCATAGTGGTGGTACTATGAAGAACACTGAAATAGTCCTGGAAAAGTTTATCAAAAACTAAAGGGTTGGCCGGGCGTGGTGGCACATGCTTGTAATTCCCGCGCTTGGGAAGCTAAGACAGGAGGATCGCGCTGGTTCGGAGCCAGCCTTGCTGGCTTCAGAGACCTTGTTTCCACATAAAAAAGTTAAAAAATAGGTCTGGGAGTGTAGCCCAGAGGTAGAAGGGCTTCCAGGAACCCCAGTACCACCAAAAACAAAAACAAAAACAAAAAAACAAACTAAAGGGTCATTTGGAACAGGGCCTAATGGTGCAGGCATGTAAGCTCAGTCCTTGGAAAGCTGAGACTGGAGCATCACAGGTCTGAGACCAGTCCCAGCAATTTAGTAGGACTCTCAGCAATTTAGAAAGACAGTGTTTCAAAATAAAAGAGGCTGAAGATGTAGCTCAGTGGTAGAGCATCCTTGGGTTAAATCCTCAGTAACACACACACACACACACACACACACACACACACACACACACACACATAACTAAAGGATTATTTAGAAGAAAAAGATTTAAGAATATGGAGGTTGCAAAAAGGATTAGACCCTGTATTAAAGAAAAGACCTCAAGTCAATAACCTAACAATATACCTTAAGAAGTTAGGAAAAGAAGACCAAATAATCCAAAGTTAGCCGAAGAAAGAAAACAATAAAAATTAAAGGTTGTAGAATACCCCTGGGTTCAATCCCCAGCACCACACACACAAAAAAAGATTAGAGGTAAATGAAGTAGAGAATAAAAATAGAGAAAAAGCAATGAAACTAAGAGTTGATTTATTTTTAAAGGTCAACAAAAGTGACAAACTTCTAGCTAGTCTAAAAAAAGAGAGAAAACGCAAATCACCTACCTCACAATAACAAAGATTAGAAATGAATACTAGGAGCCAGTTGTGGTGGTGCACACTTTTCATCCCAGCACTTGGGAGGCTGAGACAGGAGTATCACAACCTACTTCATGAAGCCCTCTGCAACTTAGTGAGACTCTGTTTCAAAATAAAGAATAAAAAATAGGGCTGGGGTTGTAGATTGGAGGTAGAATGCCCTGGGTTCAATCCAGAGAGAGAGAGAGAGAGAGAGAGAGAGAGAGAGAGAGAGAGAGACAGAGAGAGAGAGAGAGAGAGAGAGAGGGAGGGAGGGAGGGAGGGAGGATGGAGAGTCTAATAATAGCTTAAATTTTTAGTTTTTCTTTTTTTTTTTTCTTGGTGCTACGACTCATCAAACCCAGGGGCATTCTGCCTCTGTGCTACAACCCCAGCCCTACTTTACTTTTATTTTGAAACAGCATCTCAACAAATTGCAGAGGGCCTGAGTTGCTGGGTTGGCTTCGAATCGACAATCCTATCTCAGCCTCCCCAGTACTAGGATTACAAGTGTGCACCAACACACCAAGCTAGGAGCAAACTTTCTTTCTCAATGATCACCCTAATTTATCGAATATAACCACAGTAAAACTAATTTATTTGCAAAAATAGTTTAATCTCATTAAACTCGGCCTAATAATTTATATAATTCATCAAGAAGAATCATTAATCATATAGGGTATGTGTGGAGGGGTGTTCCTGGGAATTGAACAGAGGGGCGCTCCACCACTGAATTATATCCTCAGACTTTTTTTTGTATAGATTATCACTAAATTGTGGTGACTGACCTCAAACTTGAAATCTTCCTGTCTCAGCTTCCCAAGTATTGGGATTATTAGGTGTGTGCCACTATTTCTGTCTATATAGGTTCTTTTAAAATAAATTTTGCTGTAATATTTCATAAAGTATTTTGGGTTACACTCTAGAAGCCTCTCAAACCTAAAAATCTAATTACTATAACTTTTCTTACCAAAAACACTTTTTTTTTTTTTGGTGTTGGTTCTGGGGTTCCTGGAAGCCCTTCTACCTCCGGGGATACACTCCCAGACCTATTTTTTAAATATTTTTCTTACTTGGAAACAGGGTCTTGTAAGCCAGCGAGCCTGGCTTCGAACCTGTGCGATCCTCCTGTCTCAACCTCACAAGAGCAGGGATTACAAGTGTGCACCACCACGCCCAGCTCCAGAAACACATTTTTATATATACTTTGCATGCAAAATTGTTTTCCTTTTCTTTCTTTCTTTCTTTCTTTCTTTCTTTCTTTCTTTCTTTCTTTCTTTCTTTCTTTCTTTCTTTCTTTCTTTTTGTACTGGGGATTGAACCCAAAAGCGGTCTACCTCTGAGGTACACCCTCAGGCCTTTTTTATTTCTTATTTTGAAACAGGATCTCACTAACTTGTGAGTCTCCCTAAGTTGCTGAGACTGACTTAGAATCTGCAATTCTCCTGTCTCACCCTCCCAACTACTAAGATTACATATATATACATAACAATGGTATATTGCACCCAGTTATATGCAATACTGGAAATTGAGCCCAGGAGCATTTTTTTTTTTTTTTTTTTTTGGTGGTACTGGGGATGGAACCCAGGGGCCTTCTACTTCCAAGCTATACTCTCAGACCTATTTTATATTTTATTTGGAAACAGGGTCTCTTAAACCAGCTGAGGCTGGCTTTGAACCTGTGTAATCCTCCTGTCTCAGCCTCCCAAGTACAGGGATTACAAGCGTGTGCCACCATGCCTAGTAAACCCAGGAGCATTCTACCTCTACATGCCCAGTCCTATTTTTAATTTTGAAGCAGTGTTTCACTCAGTTGCGGAGGGCCTCTCTAAATAGCTGAGGCTGGCCTCGAACCCATTATCCTCCTGCCTCAGCCTCCCAAGTACTGGGATTACAAGGATCAAGGATGTGCCACCATGTTCAGCTCATATATATATATATATATATATATATATATATATAGATTTATTTATATATATTTTGGTGGTATAAATATATATATTGGGGTATAAATAAATATATATTGTGGTGGTATAAATAAATATATATTGTGGTAATATATATATATATATATATATATATATATATATATAGTTTTTTGGGGGGTAGTATTGGGGTTCCTGGTGACCCTTCTACCTCCAGGCCACACTCCCAGACCTATTTTATATTTTATTTGGAAATAGGATCTCTTAAGCCAGTGCGGCTGGCTTCGAACCTGCGCGATCCTCCTGTCTTCGCCTCCAAAGCGCGGGGATTACAAGTGTGCGCCACCACTCCAGACATAGCTTAATTTTTATTTATTTTATTTTTTTATTTTTGGTGGTACTGGGGTTCCTGGAAGCCCTTCTACCTCCGGGCTACACTCCCAGACCTATTTTTACATTTTTATTTGGAAACAGGGTCTCCTAAGCCAGTGTGCGCGGCTGGCTTCAAACCTGCGCGATCCTCCTGTCTCTGCCTCCCAAGCGCGGGGATTACAAATGTGCGCCACCACGCCTGGCTGATGTAGCTTAATTTTTAAATAGTCAAAAATCATGACAAGAAAGGAAGTGAACATAGGAACATCTCCCTGATACCACAGCCAAACAAAATACTACCAGAGAAGAAAACTCTCAGAAGTAAATTTTTATGACATCCTTAAAAAAAGACCCATATTTGGGCCGGGTGTGGTGGCGCACACTTGTAATCCCAGCTCTTGGGAGGCTGAGAGAGGAGGATCGCACAGGTTCAAAGCCAGCCTCATCTACTGAGTGAGGCTCTCAGCAACTTAGTGAGACCCTGTTTCCAAATAAAGTATAAAATAGGTCTGGGGGTGTAGCCCAGAGGTAGAAAAGCCCCTGGGTTCCACTCCTAGTACTACACACACAAAAAAAGACATTTAAAAGCAGCTTGGCAAAGAAGCTTTACTTTTTGCAAAAAGGGAACCTGCTACCAATAAACTCAAGTGTGCAAGAAAAAAAAAATAAAGGAACTTACTGTGCAATTTATTATCAGTGAGAGTTTCTGTGCTATACTCTTATTGGTGGGAACATAGCCTCACAATCTACATCATTGGCTGAAGGGGATGGGTTGGTACAATTTCCAGAAATTGCTATTTTTACAAAAGCAGAGTTTATATCTAGTGTTTTTTGGGGGGAAAGGAAGGAAGAAAGTAGAAAAGCCTTTTGTCTTCGTAAATCTTTACCCAACTTTTAGAGAAGGAAGAGCATTCATCTGAATCTTTTTTTTTTTTTTTTTCAGTATTGGGAGTGAAACCAGGGGCTTTCTACCTCCTAATGACACCCTCAGCCCTATTTTTTTATTCTTTATTTTGAAACAGGGTCTCACTGAGTTGCAAAAGGCCTCACTAAGTAGCTGAGGCTGTCCACAAACTACAATCCTCCTGTCTCAGCCTCCCAAAAGCTGGGATTACAAGCATGCACCACAATGCCCATATCCCTGCATCTTGATTATATTCAGTTCAATAGTCTATTATCTTTCAGAGAAAAATATCTTTACTTCCTTCACAACTATAAGTGTAAAACTTCTCAACAAAATACTAGCAAACCAAAGTTAATAGCAAATTAAAAAGACTGCGTACTTGAACAAGTGAGATTTATTCATAAATACGAGGATGGTTCAACACACAAAAATCAATCAACATAATATAACACATTAGTAGAATAAGTTTTTTGGTTCTTTTATTTTATGAGGTACTAGGGATGGAACCCAGGGCATTTTTACACCCCTAGCCCTTATTTTTTATTCTTTATTTTGAGACGGGGTCTCACTAAGTTGTGAAGGGCTTTATCGAGTATCTGAGGCTGGCTGCAAACCTATACTCCTCCTGTCTCAGCCTCCTAAATACTGGGATTACAAGCGTGCACCATCACACCCAACCAGAGTGAAAGTTTAAAAAAAAAAATTATCTCAACTGATGCAGAAAAAGCATTTGACAAAATATAATATCTTTTTGTAATAAAAAACTCAATAAACAAGGAATAGAAGGTAGCTTCCTAAATCTGATAAAGGTCATATACGAAAACTCCATAGTTAATATCAAACAAGTGGTGAAAGATTGCAAACAGTTCCTATAAGATCATGATCAGTACATTATTCACCATTATTCCTCAACATTGTGCAGGAAGTTCTAACAAGGACTATTAGGCAAACAAATAAATAAACATACACACTGGAAAAAAAATTAAAATATATTCATAGATGATATGATTCTATATATAGAAAATCAAGAAGTTGCACAAAAAACTACCAGAACTAGTAATCAAATTAAGCAAAATTGTTTTATATACGATCAACACACAAAAACCAGTTGTGTGTGTGTATGTGTACATGTGTGTGTGTGTGTGTGTGTGTTACTGCGGATTGAACCCATTCTACCTCCAAGCTATATCCTCAGCCTACTTTATTTCTATTTTGAAATAGGGTCTCACTAGGTTGGTGAGAGTCTTATTACTTGCTAAGTCTATCCTCAAACCTTTGACACCCCTGTCTCAGCGTCTCAAGTACTAGGATTATAGGTATATACCACTGTGCCCAGCACCAGCTATATTTTTATTTTTATTTTTATTTTTTTTTGTGTGTGTGTGGTACTGGGGGTGGAACCCAGAGGTTTTCTACCTCCAGGCTATACATATATATATATATATATATATATATGTATATATATATGTATATATATATATATATATAATTTTTTTTTAATTTGGAAACAGGGTCTAAGTTGCCGAGAACCGAGGCTGTCCTTGAACCTGTGATCTTCCTGTCTTAGCTTCCAGAGTATTGGGATTATGGGCATACACCCTGGCTTCCTCTTTTAAAATTTATAGCCATTCTAGGCTGGGCATGGTGGTGCACACTTGTAATCCCAGCATTCGGGAGGCTGAGACAGGAGGATCGCGGTTCGTGGACAGCCTCAGTTACTTAATGAGGCCCTTTGCAACTCAGTGAGACCATTTCAAAATAAAGAATAAAAAATAGGGCTGGGGATGTAGCTTGGAAGTAGAATGCCCCTACGTTCCATCCCCAGTACTGCAAAAAAAAAAAAAAAAGAAAAAAAGAAAGAAAAGAAAAAGAAATAGTTTTGGGGGTATAGCTTAGTAGTAGAATGCCCCTGGGTCCTATCCCCAGTATCGCAAATAAATAAATAAGTAAATAAATTTATTTATTTATAGCCATTCTCCTGTGTGTGAAATGCTACCCTAATGTGGCCATAGTTTGCATTTTTCTAGTATGGAAGATACAGATAAGCACTAAGGAGAAAAGCAAAGCAGAAAAGGAGAGTCACTGTTGAAAATCACCCTTCAAGTCATGGCCAATGAGCTAGCATGAGACCAACCCTCCTATAGGCAACAGTTATAGATTCTGGACCAGAAGACAGGCAGAAAAGAAAACAACAAAAAAAAACCCACCTGAAAGTACTAGCGGGAGACCCAAAAAAGGCAGACTGTAAAGGCGAGGGGGCTTTTAACCTGAGGGCCAACCCCAGTTTGCTGCAAGACTGAGGAGAGGAGACGCACAGTTCAGTTGATTCAAAGAACCCAAGGCCAGAATTCAGGGCAATCACAACAGCTAGAAACTGTGAAGAGAAATTCAGAAAGAGAGTAGATAATGATTAAGGGCTCCAGCTTCTGAGTGGAAACTCTCGCCTAGACCCCTGGCTGGCCTCCAATCCACCAACTCCACGCTGCCAGCCAAGGTGAAAAGAACCAAACTGAAATTTAAGCTGCCACTCACAACATGGGCAACAGGGTTGGCAGTTTGTGTCTAGCCAAGTTAACCAACTGATTTTTCTTTAATGCAATACTCTAGAGGATTCAAAAGAATCCAAACTAAAGTCTGGTGTATGAAAGGGCATCTTCCTCTCTACAGCACGTGACCTGACCTCTAAGTAATCACTTTTCAAATGTTAAGTGAGAATGGGAAATAGCCCATCTTCCTGGAAATCAGTTTGGCATCAACAATCAAGAGTTTAAACTTTGAGCGGGGCGTGGTGGTGCCCGCTTGTAATCCCTGCATTCTGGAGGCTGAGACCAGAGGATCACAGTTCACAGACTTCACAGACAGCTTCAGCTACTTAGGCCCTCCACAACTTAGTAAGACCCTGGACCCTGTTTCAAGATAAAGAAACTAAAAAATAGGGCTAGGGGTATACCTCAGAGGTATAGTGCCCCTGGGTTCCATCCCCAGTACTGCAAAAAAAAAAAAAAGTTTGATAAAATGCTATGTTGGGAAGGGTTATTATTGATATTAAAATTTTCTTTTCTTTTCTTTTTTTTTTTTTTTTGAGATACCAGGGATGGAACCCGGGGCATTCTACCTCCAAGCTACACTCCCAGCCCTACTTTTTATTCTTTATTTTTAAAACAAAGTAGCTGAGGCTGTCGTCAAACAGAGATCCTCCTGTCTCAGCCTTCCGAATGCTGGGGTTACAAGCATGTGCCACCACACTCAGTGAGATTTTCATCACCACACCTCTAGTGAGGCTGGTCTCAAACCTGTTATCTTCCCCTCTCAGCCTCCCAAGTACTGAGATTACAGGCATGTGCCATTCCATCTGGCTTGGAATATTTATTCTATAGATACATGTGTATATGTGTGTGTGCGTGTTTGTGTGTGCATATATAATAAAGAAACTGGATGTCAATATCTAGTCTCTCCTATGCTTCTTTGTTTTTGTTTATTTTTGTTGTTGCTTGTGTTTTTTTGCAGTACTGGGGGTTCAACCCAGGGGCATTATACCTCTGAGCTACACTCCCAGCCCTATTTTTTATTCCTTATTTGGAAACAGAGTCTGAGTTGCAAAGGGCCTAAATAAGTAGCTGAGGCTGACCACGAACCAAGATCCTCCTATCTCAGCCTCCAAGATGCTGAGATTACAAGCGTGCACCACCACGCCCACACACTTCCTAAACTTCTTTGAACTAGCACTCCTATCCCACTGGTTCCTTTATTAATGAATTAAATAGTTTTCAGAGCCAGTCATGGTGCCATACACTTGTGATCTCAGTACTTGGGAAGCTCAACATGCTTGTAATCTCAAGGACTTGGGAGGCTGAGATAGGAGAATTGCAGGTTCGTGGCCTCAACAATTTGTGAGGCCCTCCGCAACTTAGTGAGACCCTATTTCAAAATAAGGAATAAAACAGGTTGGGGGTATATCTTGAAGGTAGAATGCTCCTGGGTTCAATTCCCAGTACAATAATAATAATAACAATATATAATAATTTTTAGCATGTATCCATAATATGTTTATAATAGTCATTTATTTATTTATTTATTTATTTATTGCAGTACTAGGGATCAAACCTATAGAAATTTTACCTCTGAGTTCCACCCCCAGCCCTATTTTTTGTTCTTTATTTTTGAAACAAGATCTCACTACGTTTGGAGGGCCTCACTGAGCTGAGGTTGGCCGCAAACCTGCAATTCTCCTGTCTCAGCCTCCCAAGTACTTGAGATTACAAGCATGTGCCAACATGCCCAGTTTAGAATCATGTTTTTAATTTCTGAAAATTCTAAAATTATAATTTACATGAAAAAGTAACAGAATTCCAATAATAACATTAAATTTATGTATAAATATGTGTATATGTAAAAAAAATCCGAAATAATTTCCACCAAAATAGTAACATTATTAGTTTTCTGAGTGGTGGGATTTAGAGTGTTTTTTACTTTCTTCTTCGTTAATTCCTCCATTGTTTACATTTTTACAACAATATCACTATTAATATTAAAAGAAAAATAATATAGCTATTTTAATCTTTAACACTATAATATAAAATAATTTTTATTTTTTGAGGTACTGGGGATTGAACCTGGGGCATTCTACCTCTGAGCTACACTCCCAGCTCTACGTTTTATTCTTTATTTTGAAACAGAGTCTCACTAAGTTGCAAAGGGCCTCACTAAGTAGCTGAGGTTGGCTGTGAACCTGCAATGCTCCTGTCTCAGCCTCCCAAGAACTGGGATTAGAAATGTGTGCCATGACACTCAACATAAAATATTTTTCAAGTCACCTATGTAGGGGTTAGAGGTGTAACCCAGCTACAGAGCACCTGTCTAGCATGCACAAGACTCGGTTCAATCCACAGCACTGGAAAAAAATAATAACCTATGTAAGTTTCATCTCAGCCCTTGGAGTCTGAGCTTTAGAAATCTAAGACACTAGCCAGGCATGATGGTGCACTCCTATAATTTCAGTACTGGGGAAGCTGAGACAGGAGAATTGCAGGTTTGAGGCTAGCCTTAGCAATTGAGTGAGACCCTCTGCAGCTTAGCAAGACCCTGTTTCAAAATAAAAAGGGTTGGAGGGTATAGCACAGAGGTAGAATGCCCTGGGTTTAATTCCCAGTGCCAAAAAAAGAAAAGGAGAGAGAAACAGAGAGACAGACAGAGAGGAGAAGAAGAAGAAGAAGAAGAAGAAGAAGAAGAAGAAGGAGAAGGAGAAGGAGAAGGAGAAGGAGAAGGAGAAGGAGAAGGAGAAGGAGAAGGAGAAGGAGAAGGAGAAGGAGAAGGAGAAGGAGAAGGAGAAGGAGAAGGAGAAGGAGAAGGAGAAGGAGAAGGAGAAGAAGAAGAAGAAGAAGAAGAAGAAGAAGAAGAGAAGAAGGAGGAGGAGGAGGAGGAGGAGGAGAGGGAGGAGGAGGAGAGGGAGGAGGAGGAGAGGGAGGAGAGGGAGGAGGAGGAGGAGGAGGAGGAGGAGAGGGAGGAGGAGGAGGAGGAGAGGGAGGAGGAGGAGAGGGAGGAGGAGGAGAGGGAGGAGGAGGAGAGGGAGGAGGAGGAGAGGGAGGAGGAGGAGGAGAGGGAGGAGGAGGAGAGGGAGGAGGAGAGGGAGGAGGAGGAGGAGAGGGAGGAGGAGGAGAGGGAGGAGGAGAGGGAGGAGGAGGAGGAGGAGAGGGAGGAGGAGGAGGAGAGAGAGGGAAGAAGGGAGGAGAGGAGAGGGAAAGAGAAAGCATGCTAGGGTCTCATTTATCACTAAATGTATGCCTATAATATATAGGTATATGCTTAATAAATGTCCTTTTCTCACCATCTCTGAATGATAAACTTAAAGCTATACAAAGTAGCTGAGGCTGTTAATGAAGCATGATCTTCCTGTCTCATCCTCCCAAATGCTGGGATTACAAGCCTGCCCGCGCCTGACTGGACCTTTTTTTTTTTTATTCCCTTTAGCTCCCAAGCATCTGAATCCCCAACCATGTCTGGGGAACTTTCACCTTATAAGGGAGAGTTTGCCAGATTTCCCAGGGTGAGAGCTGTAGGTTCCACCAATCACAAATGCTCAATCCTGGTACTGGATTGTTTGTACATAAACCAGCAAGCATCTTGCAAAATCCATTCTGGAGACTGGCAATGGCATGGCAGCTGCTGTAAGCGATTTTCAGAGGCAGATGCAGCAACAGTCCTCGTGGCAGTGGCCAGAGTCCATCCAGGGTCAGTAGCATGGCCAACCCCAGCTGCATAGTTTTTTCCAGCAGTGGCGTCTCCACAGGACCTGAGCTAAGGCAAGATACAGGATATTGTCTCTGGTTGTGAGGCTTCAGACTTAGTTCTCTGAGGCTTCTGGAAAATAAGCAAGATATCCTTTTATGTATTTACTTATTCATTTTAATGTGCTTTTACTGGAGCATTTAGTCTCACATCATAACGTAAATCATGTTGACAGGTATATACATGCGCAGAGCACTTGGTGCCCCCACCTCAGCTGCCTCCCCATCGCCCCTCTTCCCCACACAGAGTTCTGAGATTGACACTGGTATTTTCACATACTTTCACAAAGCTGATGGTAGTAATCCCTTCAATGATCCCCATGCTTCTCCCTCCCCTTCCCCTAGAACACCTCCCTGGTTCCTCTGAGGTTTTTCCTCCATTCTCTGGAGTCCCTCTGGTATCCCAATTACTCTCTAGCTTCCGCATATTAAAGAAAATATATGCCGGGCATGGTGGCACATGCCTGTGAGCCCCGCGCTTGGGAGGCTGAGACAGGAGGATCGCGGAGGTTTGAAGCCATCCTCAGCTACTTAGTGAGGCTCTCAGCAACTTAGTGAGACCCTGTTTCCAAATAAAATATAAAAAAGGTCTGGGAGTATAGCCCGTAGGTAGAAGGCCTCTGGGTTCCACCTCCAGTACCACCAAAAAAAAAAAAAAAAAGAAAAGAAAACATGATCCTTGCAAGATATCTTTGCAATATTTTTTAAAGAGTTCCTTGTATGCCTCAGTTATCAATAAATGGCTTCTGATACAACAGGAATCTGGATACATGTATACTTATAAATATATGTGTATATTGGAGGGGAGTGAGTATGTATGTGTGTGTTTGTGTATGAGAATGTCCTCCTAGATAATATTTCAGATATCAGTTTGACAGAAAGCAAAAATTTTTGTAATTTTTTTTTTTTTGGTGATATTAGGGGTGGAACTTAGAGGCTTTCTACCTCCAGGCTATACTCCCAGGCCTTTTTCTATTTTATTTGGAAACAGGGTCTCACTAAGTTGCTGAGAGCCTCACTAAGTAACTGAGGCTGGCTTTGAACCTGTGCGATCCTCCTGTCTCAGCCTCCTAAGCGCAGGGATTACAAGCTTGTGCCACCACACCCAGCAAAAAATTGTTGTAATTTTAAAATTACAAAATTCTGGGTTGGAGTATAGATCAGTGGTAGAGTACTTGCCTGGCACATGCAAGGCACTGGGTTCAATCCCCAGCACCAGAAAATTGTTTATGTGTGTGTGATACTGGGACTTGAACCCAGAGGCATTTTGCCTCTTCACTACATCCCCCAGACTGATTTTATTTCTTATTTAGAAACAGGGTCTCACCAGATCGCTGAGAGTCTCACTAAATTACTAAAGCTGTATTTGAATCTACAATCCTCTTATCTTAGCCTCCCAAGTACTACAATTACAAGCATGCAGCACCACGCACAGAAACACAATTTTTTAAACAAATTCAAAAATTTAAAGGCCTGAAAATTTTTTTTTTTTTTTTTTTTTTTTTTTTTTTGCGGTACTGGAGATAGAACCCAGGGGCATTCTACCTCTGAGTTGCGCCCCCAACCCTAGTTTTTTTTGTTGTTGTTGTTTTTTTTGTTTTGTTCTTTTTTTTTTTTTTCTTTATTTAGAAACAGGGTCTCACTGAGTGCAAAGGGCTTACGTAGCTAAGGTTGTCCTCGAACCGTCATCCTCCTGTCTCAGCCTCCCGAATGCTGGGATTACAAGCATGCACAAGCACACATTAATGCTGGGATTACAAGTGTGCACCACCACACCTGGCTCTGAAATCCTGTCTTTAAAAAATAAAAAGGCCACGCATGGCGACCCAAACCTGTAATCCCAGTACTTGTGAGGCTGAAACAAGAGGATCACAGGTTCCAAATCAACCTCAGCAACTGAGCACTCAGAGGTAGAATTCCCCTTGGTCCAATCTCCAGTACTAAAAAAAAAAAAAAAATTATTATTACTAAAATTATAAAATTCCAAATAATATAGAAGACCCACTATTTTTTGTTTTTGGAAGTGTTTTTTCTTTGTGGTACTGAAGAAGTCTTCTACACTCCCGGACCTATTCTATGGGTCTCACTAAGTCACTGAGAGCTTCACTAAGTAGTTGAGGCTGGCTTTGAACCTGCATGATCCTCCTGTCTCAGCCTGGATTACAGGCATGTGCCACCATGCCTGGCTTGGAAGGTTTTTGTCATTGCTGTTTGGTTTCTGTTTTGGTTTTAGTTTGGGGGATTGAACCAGGTCTGCACCCATGCTAAACACACACTCTGCCACTGAGCTACATACATCCCCAGCAAGACTTGGTATTTCCTGTCTGAAGGTCAAGGTTGAAAGGTGGTCCAGCACAGGGCCTCGGGCTCACCTGCAGGCCTGGCGGGATCATATCCATACTTCAGCCCACAGAACGAGGGTAGAGAAAGTAGAAACCAAACAGTATTGTTCTAAGTATATGACCTTGAAGATGTGCACATCGGTTCTCACGTCTCATTAGCCATAATTAGGGCATACACAAAGGAAAACGAGAAATTTGGTTTCTAGCTGAGTAGAGCAATATGCACAGCAGAACTCAAAGGGTTGTATAGCTAAAAGGAAGAACTTCGAATGGATATTGGGGTAAGTTTCCAGTTTTGATTATATATTTACATTTCATAAATACCATCATGTGCTATATAACAGCATTTTGGTCAGATGACAAACCACTAATATAATAGTGCTTCTATAGAGCTGAGACGTTTGTAAAATTCCTATTACCCAGCAGGAAGATGGTCCTTTTATAGCCAGAGCTACCCTACCATCACAGTGTAATACATTACTCATATGTTAGTGGTGATGTTGATTAAAGAAATATACCATAATGCCAGTCATGTAAAAGTATAGTTCACCTAACGATGCACAGTTGGTCATGATAATAAGTGACTGTTACCCTTTATGGGTTTTGATTTGTTTTTCCTTCTTTGATACTCGGGATTGAGCTGAGGGTGTCACTCAGAGGTACTAGCTCTAATTTATACCCATAGCCCTATTTTATTTTTTATTTTAAAAGTCTCAAAGTTGCTGAGGACCTCACCAAATTGTTGAGGCTGGCCTTGAACCCATGATTCTCCTGTCTTAGCTTCCCAAGAACTGGGATTACAGGTGTGTGCCACAATGCCCAGCCTGCTTTATATATTTACTATCATATATATATATATATATATATATATAGTGTGTGTGTGTGTGTGTGTGTGTGTGTGTGTGTGTCTAGGGAAGGAGTCCAGGGGCAGTCTACCTCTGAGCTATACCCCCAGCCCTATTTTTTATTCTTAATTTTGAAACAGGGTCTCAATAAGTAACTGAGGCTGGTTGCAAACCTGTGAGCCTCCTGTCTCAGCCTCCCAAGCACTGGGATTACAGCGTGCACCACCACAACCAGGTTACAGGACCCAATTTACCCTGTAAGGTTAATACTGTTTCCACTCCCACTTTATATATAATGAAATTGGTTTAGACAGGTGTGACAGAGAATGCAGTTACAACCCTTATATCCATTCTCCTCTTGTTCCTTGACCTCAGCAATTTAGTGAGGCTCTCAGCAACCTAATAAGACCCTGTTTCCAAATAAGAAATAAAACTGATCTGGGGTGTAGCTCAGTGGTAGAATGCCTCTGGGTTTAATTCCTAGAACTGCAAAAAAAAAAAAAAAAAAAAAAAAACACCAAAGACCCTGTTTCAAAATAAAATAGGGCTGGGGGTACAGCTCAGAGGTAGAAGGCCCCAGGGTCCAATTTCCAGTAAAAGAAAAAATTAAAAATAAATACATAAGCTGGGTGTGGTGATGCACATTTGTAATTCCAGCATTTGGGAGGCTGAGACAGAAGGATCACAGTTCAGGGCCATCCTCAGCTACTACTTAGTGAGACCCTTTGCAACTCAGTGAGACCTTGTTTCAAAATAAAGAATAAAAATTAGGGCTAAAAGTGTGGCTCGGAGGTAGAATGTTCCTGGGTTCCATCCTTAGTACTGCATAAATAAATAAATAAATAAATAAATAAATAAATAAATAAAATAAGAGTAGGATGAGCTAATACCCTTGCCTTGTTCAGAGTCTTGAAGAAAAAGCATTCAGTTGTCAACAAATATCTAAGACAAAAAAGTAGAGTGTATTTCATAAGAAGAAAAAGTTTGCAAATATGTCGTGAGTATGCTATACTATTATAAAAGAGATAGTCACAACTGAGCGTGGTGGTACACACCTATAATATCAGTACTTGGGAGGCTGAGACAGGAGGATCACAGGTTCAAGACCAGCCTCAGCAATGTAGTGAGAATCTCGGCAACCTAATAAAATCTTATTTCACAATCAGAAAATAATTCCAGGCATGGTGGGGCACGCTTGTAATCCCAGCATTCAGGAGGCTGAGACAAGAGGATCGCAGTTCGTGGACAGCCTCAGCTACTTAGTGAGGCTCTTTGCAACTCAGTGAGACCCTGTTTCAAAATAAAGAATAAAAAAAAAAAAATAGGGTTGGGGGTATAGTTCGGAGGTAGAATGGCCCTGGGTTCCATCCCCAGTACTGCAAAAATAAATAAATAAATAAATAAATAAATAAATAAATAAAGGCTGAGAGTGTAGCTCAGTGGTAGAATATCTCTTGGTTCAACCCCAGTACCAAAAAAAGGAAAGAGATAATCATACTTATGTCTTTCCACAATGTCAGAATTTACTGAGTAAAGCTGGGCTTGGTGATGCACACCCATAATCCCAGTACTTGGGGAGCTGGGACAGGAGGACTGCAATTTCAAAGACAGCCTCAGCTAGTAGTGAGACTCTCAGAAACCTCGCGGGCCCCTCAACCTGAGATCTTCCTGTCTCAGCCTCCCAAGCACTGAAATTACAGGTGTGGCCTGCCACACTCAGCTATATCACTGTAGCCTACACAACAGAAAAGAAGCTTGGAGATTCTAGAAAAAGAAGAGGAAAAGTACATGGTAAGTAAGAGTTGTCTTGAGTCTGGCCTGGTGGCACACATCTATAATCCCAGCTACTGGGGTGGCTGGGACACAAAAATCACAAGCTTAAGGCCAGACAAGGAAATTTAGTGAGACCCTGACTAAATAAATACATAAGTAAAAAAAATAAATAAACAGACAAATAAATAAATGGTGCTGGAGCCAGGCATGGTGGCATATGCCTGTAATCCTAGTACTTGGGAAGTTGAGACAGAAATATCACAGGTTCAAGACCAGCCTCAGCTACTTAGTGAGACTATGCCATGTGCTTTTTTTTTTTTTTTTTTTTTTTTTGCAGTACTAGGGATTGACCCCAGGGGCATTCTACCCCCAAGCTACCCCCCAACCCAATTTTTTATTCTTTATTTTGAAACAGGTTCTCACTAAGTTGCAGAGGGCTTCATTAAGTAACTGAGGCTGGCCATGAATCTGCGATCCCCCCGTCTTAGCCCACAATCCTCCTGTCTCAGCCTTCCAAGTACTGGGATTACAAGCATGTGTCACCACACCTGGCCCATATTTTGTTAAAAAATAAAATAGGGCTGGGGGCCTACCTCAGAGGTACAGTGCTTCTGGATTCAATCCACAGGGCCAAAAAAAAAAAAACAAATAAATAAATTTAAAAATAAAATAAGTTGGCTGGGATGTAGTGCGGCGGTAGAGTACTCCTAGGTTCAGTCCCTAGTACTGCAAAATAGGAAAAGAAAAATTGGAGTCGTCTTGTTATGCAGAGAAGAATCTTTCAGACTATGTGAGTTGTCCAGAGATACCTTTACAAATGGGAATTTCCTTTTCTGTTTTTAGTGTGTGTGTGTGTGTGTGTGTGTGTGTGTGTGTGTGTGTTACTAGGGATGGAATCCAGGGGCATTCTGCTTCTGAGTCATAATTTGGCTAAGTAATAAAGAAATCCCCTACTTTCAGGAATTTAATTATTTACTGCTGATTAACAAATCACCCCAAAACTTAACAGCTCACAACAACAGTTTTGGCCAGACAAGGTGTCGCAAGCCTATACTTCCAGCACAAGGGAGGCTGAGACAGGAAGTCGCAGTTTCAAGGGCAGGCTAAGCAATTTAGCAATATCCTCAGCATCTCAGCAAGACCCTCTTTAAAAAAAAAATGGCTGGGGTGTAGCTCAGAGGTAGAATGTTCCTAGGTTTAACCCCCAGTGCCAAATAACAACAACAAATCCCAGGAATTGTGTGTTCTCTCCCACGTGAGTCATTTCAGAAACAGCTCGCCAGGCAGTTCCTATTTTGCCTCCCACGAGGTTACAGTGAGATGCAAGTCTGAGCTGCTGCGACCAGGGCCTTGGCTGGGATTGACTGGGCGGCACTCTGGTGTTGCCTGCAGTTCAGGAGCCTCAGCTCCTCTCCCCGGCGACATCTCCATGGAAATCCCAGAGTGTCCTCATCTTGGGGAGGCTGGCTTTCTGTTGAGCAAGTGATCCGAGAGATTAAGGCAGAAGCTACAATGCCACCTGTTACTTATGCTCAGAAGTTGCACGCCATGACTTCTACCTTCTATTAGTCACCTGGAGCCAGCCCTGACTCACTGCAGGTGGGGCCCACAGAAGGTAAAGATCATTAAGAGCCACTGTGAAGCTAGCTACTCCACTCAAATTTTTTAAAACAATATAAATTACTAGCTGGGCGTGGTGGCTCACGCTTGTAATCTCAGCGATTGGGAGGCTGAGACAGGAGGATCGCACAGGTTCGAAGCCAGCCTCAGCTACTTAGTGAGGCTCTCAGCAACTTAGTGAGACCCTGTTTCCAAATAAAAGTATAAAATAGGTCTGGGGATATAACCCATAGGTAGAAATACCCCGGGGTTCCACCTTCAGAATCACCCCCCCAAAAAAAAAAATATATATATATATATATTAATTAATGCCAGGCGTGACGGAACGCGCTTGTAATCCCAGCATTCGGGAGGCTGAGACCGGAGGATCATGGTTCGCAGACAGCCTCGGCTACTTAGTGAGGCCCTCCACTACTTAGTGAGACCCTGTTTCAAAATAAAGAATAAAAAATAGGACAGGGGGTGTAGCTCAGAGGTCAAATTCCCCTAGGTTCCATCCCTAGACACACACACACACACACACACACACACACAAAAGTTATAAATTACTTTCGGGCGTGGTGGCACAAGCTTGTAATTCCAGCATTTGGGAGACTGAGACAGGAGGTTCTCAGTTAGTGGTTCAAGGAAAGCCTCAGCTACTTAGTGAAGCCATTTGCAACACAGTGAGACCCTGTTTCAAAATAAAAAATAGAGTTGGAGATAGAGCTCGAAGGTAGAATGTCCCTGGGTTTCATCCCAGTACCCACCCCCCCAAAAAAAATGATAAATTACCTAGCCGGGCGTGGTGGCACATGCCTGTAATCTCAGTATTTGGAAGTCTAATACAGGAATATCACAGATTCGAGGACAGTTTCAGCAAGTAGTGAGACTCTCAGCAACTTAGTGAGACCCTGTTTCAAAATAAAACAGGGCTGGGGGTGTAGCTCTGAGGTAGAATGCCTCTGGGTTCAAGCCCTAACACCACACACACACACACACACACACACATTACCTAAAGCCAGGCATGGTGATGCATGCCTATAATCTCAGTACTTGGAAGCTGAGACAGGAGGATTGCAGGTTCAAGGACAGTCTCAGCAAGTAGTGAGACTCTCATCAACCTAGCAAGACCCTGTTTCAAAATAAGAAATAAAATCAGGCCAGGGTGGTGGGTAGGTGGAGCCTGAAAAAAATACCTAAAAGATAAAAATGAAGATTCATATAATGCAAACATTTACTAAAAGTGAACTGTTAGCTATTATTATTCCTTTAACTTTCTTAATATTTTTAACATATGACTCAATTTGTAAAAAATTAAAAAGCATCGTTGCCTAAGTAGAGCACACCTATAACTAACCATGAAGACAGAACAGTCATGATCCCTTAGCGGTGGGGGTACATTCTGAGAAATGAGTTGTTAAGGGATTTTTTTCACTGTGTGAATGTCATAGTGTACTTACACAAACTAAAGCCGCTATCACATATCTAAGTGATAGGATTTTATAGGACCATCATCGTATATGGGTCCATTGTTAACCACATTGTGGCTCGTAAACGTGTATCTTTTTCCCAAATGACTTTAAGTCCTAGAACATGTTTGCCTTTGGGTTGTAATGTTCTGAAAATTTCCCTTTGTAGCTTAATCTGGGAGTCTATAAAAACAAAATGTGACACATCATGAAATATAACTTTTTATATGCTCCTTTACATGTGATAAGACTTCAATAACTTTGTGCAGTCATACTGCTAAGCCATTTTATATAGATTATTATCTTCCTACTTCATTTGACCAAAGATAATGTTAAGCTATCACACAAAGAGATTACCTACAAACTACTGTCACTGCAAAGTGTCAGCAACAGAGAAGGTGTCGGGTAAAGTTGCCTGCCTTCAGCCACATGTCTGCAATCTCAGTACTTGGCAGGCTGAGACAGGAGGGTCGCAGCTTTGAGGGCAGCCACAGCACTTAGGGAGACAGACCCTCAGCAACTTAGCAAGACCCTGTTTCAAAATAAAAAAAATAAGCTGGGTGTGTTGGCGCATGCTTGTAATACCAGCATTTGGGAAGCTGAGACAGGTGGATTGCAGTTTGTGGCCAGCCTCAGCTACTTAGTGAGGCCCTTTTTTGCAAATCAGTGAGACCCTGTTTCAAAATAAAGAATACAAAATAGGGCTGGGGTGTAGCTCGGAGGTAGGATGCCCCTGAGTTCCATCCCCAGTACTGCAAAAAGTTAAAAAGGGCTTGCTGGGCATGGTGGTGCACACTTGTAACCCCAGTACTTGGGAGGCTGAGACAGGAGGATCCCAGGTTAGAAGCCAACTTCAGCAGTTTAGTGAGGTTCTCAGCAACTTCCTGAGATCCTGTTTCCAAATAAGAAATAAAATAAGTCTGGGGGGTGTAACCCAAAGGTAAAAGGCTCCTGAGTTTTATTCCCAGTATCACAGATACAAAAAAAGGGAGGCTGGGAGTGGAAGTCAGTGATAGAACACTTCTGGGTTCAATCTCCAGTAAAAGGAAGGAAAAAAGGAAGGAAGGTGTGTGCCAGTATTGGGAAACATCTTTGGTACTAATTTTAAAATGTATTAATTTCAAATGCTTTGGCTTTAATTTTAAAATATAGAAAGTAGTCAGAGCTTGGGTGTTGCACAGGCACTCAGGCAGAGAAGGAACCCTGCAGAGTTCCAGGCACCAAAAGTGATTAGCAAGAATGCAACAGAGGTAGCCCAGGGCCTTTGCATTCTAAAGACAAGTTTACTTAGTAAATAACTTCTAGCAGACAGGTTAAAATTCCCCAAGGATGTGGGAGGATGGCACACAGAATGTAAGACAGTGAATCCCCACAACAAAAGGCTTGCCCCGGAGAAGGGGCCAGTCAGAAAGACAATTGGTTAAGCGAAGATGGGAGATAAAATTCCTTATAAAAACTGTGCTATAAGCCGGGCGTGGTGGCGCACGCTTGTAATCCCAGCATTCGGGAGGCTGAGACCTGGAGGATCGCGGTTCGCGGACAGTCTCAGCTACTCAGTGAGGCCCTCTGCAACTCAGTGAGATCCGGTTTCAAAATAAAGAATAAAAACTAGGGTAGGGGGTGTAGCTTGGAGGTCAAATGCCCCTGGGTTCCATCCCCAGACCCGCAAAAAAAAAAAAAAAAAAAAAAAAAACTGTGCTATATCCAAAAACTTTAGTGACTTATTTTCAAATCACTCCACTACATCCCTCTAATTCAGTGCTTTGCTTTGGTCTGTCCCTTCTTTCTGCCTTTGTAATAATAAAATTGCTTAAGCTTACAGCAGAAGAGTTCTGGCTATTCATTTCTACAAATAGCTAAAATCAAGAATCCACGTCTACATCTCACACCCTTACAGTTTCGGCACCCAACAGGGGCACCGGTACAGTTTTGTTGTGGCACCATAACGAGGTGGAGAAGGAGGGAGGAGAGGAAAGTTACTTGCCTGGCGTTACAGTGGTGGCATTCTGGTCAGCACGGACATCCTTCCTCCAGACCATGATCATATTCCTGTCTCTGGAACCCGGCAGCATGCTACCCAAGCCTTGCGCTACTTCCACTCCACCTTGCTCTACAGAATCCATTTGGCAGTATTTGGCTCAGCCCAGCACACCCTTTTCACCTTTGTAGCTCCCCTCCCCTCACCTTAAAACAAAGTATCCATGAGCTTTCTGCCCAGTGTCTGTGCATAACCTGTAACTCTTCAATATTTTTAGCTCTCTAAAAATAGAATGCCCTTTATAACATGTGAGTCAGTTACTTGACTTTAAGATACTCAACTTATATACACATTTTCAAGGCCACCTTAGGTGCAAAAGCAGAGACTGCTTTTAGATTTTGTCATTAGAGATGACAAAAAACTGGCCATGATAGCTGGATATGATGGCGGTGCATGCCAGCTACTTGGGAGACCGAGGCAAGAGAATCTCTAGAACCCACAAGTTCAAGCCCAGCTTGGGCAACACAGCAAGACTCCATTTCAAAACTAACAAACCCCAAACTGGCCAAGGCCAAGGATAACGTCATAAGGGACATATATATATATATATATATATATATATATATATATATATATATATATATATATATATATTTATCAATATATATTTATCACAAGGAACCATCCCTGAAAATATCAGAAATAGGCCAACCTGGCTTTAGAAGAAAAAAAAAATCTAATCTCTGAATATTTCTCTCTCTAGGCAAGGCTTGGAATGAACATAGATGACTAGAAGACTGTACCAGTATTGGGAATGGCCTAGGAAGGTTTGAGAAAGCTCTGATTATTAATAAATATACTTCAAAAATTGGGTGAAGGGAAAACCCGTGGAAGAGCAAATTAGGACTTGGTTACTGCTTAGGAGTCAGATAGTTGTTGTAATGTAAATTAACCTAGCTAAAAGTAATTAACAAGTGGAAAGAGAAGGGGAGTTAGGACTTCCTCATTCTAGGGACAGGTTTACATAATAATTGATATCTAGTTAGAAGGAGGGGATTGACCTTCGTGAAAGGAGAAACCTGGGCATAGACCAAAGTTAGGCGGAGAAAAATTAAGGGGACAGACTTTACCTATGTCAGAGTTACGTAGGAGGGAACAAGATGGAAGATGTCATGTCTATAAAAAGGCTGTTCTGTGTTTTGTATTTTGGTGAATTCATTCAAACCACCCCCTCATGCTATAGCATGGGGCTGTGACTGTCTTCTGTATTTCTATCATTTTAATAAACTCCTTTAAATCTTTAGCAAGAGTCCTGACCAGTGTACATCTGTCCTGAGTTGGACAAGAACCTACGGTTTTATGGGAATTGTTTCCGGGAGCCTAACAAAGGTCCCCGGGGACAGTTCCCCCAAACGGTAACCCTCACCCCAAACTGTAACATTCCAAATCGTAACAAAGACTATTTTCATTTAAGTGTTTTTAGCATTCCTCTAACCAACACACTCATGATACCAGCATATTCAGCCTGGCGTGGTGGTACACACCTGTAATTCCAATACTTGGGAGGCTGAGACAGGAAGATCGCAGGTTGGAAGCCACATAGTGAGGCCCTTAGCAACTTAGTGTGGCCCTGTTTCAAAATAAAAGAATAAAATAGGGATAGGGGCATAACTCAGAGGTAGAATGCCCAATCCCTGGCACCGCAATAAATAAATACCAGCATTTTATGAAATCTTAACCAAGAAACTTAGAGTATCATACACACACATTTACACACTCATTGTGTTATTTTAAGATTTACATGCAGCTTTGTAGGCAGGATTTATAATTTTATAAAAAATGCAACCATCACCACGTCAGAGTGGAAGTTCAGCTGCTGATTCATACTTAGTCACCCTCTGTGAACAAAGAGTTCTATGGGCATTGTCAATTGCACTGAGCAAACTCCAGCCTTGTCAGGCCTGTGCACACCATCTGCAGTAGGTGTGGTACAGATGAAAGAACAGTCAACGTAACAGGACCTGACTGAGTGAGACTCTTCAACACCGATGAGAATTCGAGAAGCACAAAGAGGAAACGAGAAACCCTGACAGACCCTTCCTCTAATTCTGTCCTTGAAACGTGGATAGACTGTAGTCTTTATCCACATGATATCTCCAGTCAATCATTTGCAGATACTGGAATTGGAGTGAGGCAAAGTATAACAGAAAGGGTTTAATTTTAAAAATAAGGACAACCAAGCCAATGCAGAAGTTTGCCACAAGTTCCAAAGGCTTCTCAGATGAAGCAATGATTTTCTTCCCAATCACTAGCTTAAAATAGGATCTGATTGTTCCAATGTGTATTGCCAGAGGGCTGCAACTGGATTTGGCTTCTGTTTGAGAGTGGGGGCTTCTGGGACTCGGGGGATGATTTGGAAGTGAGGCATTTGGTTGGTCATCAATGCGAATTCACAGAAGAAAAGTATGAGGCTTTTTCTTTTGTCTTGTTTTGCTGTTTGGGGATCTAACCCCAGGACCTTGCACATGATAGATAAGCCCTTAACACCCTCAGCCCAACAGAAGGAAAGTGAGACTGAAAGTTCACATCCTGTTGAGATGGAGGCCCTTGAAATGCTGAAACACAGCACCCTTTAAGATGAAGGGAGTTAGCCGGGTGTGGTGGTACACGCTTCTAATCCCAGCATTTGGTAGGCAGAGACAGGAGGATCGTGGTTCACAGACAGCCTCAGCTACTTAGGCCCTCCGCAATTTAGTGAGACCCTGTTTCAAAATAAGAATAAAAAATAGGACAGAGGGTATAGCTCAGAGGTTGAATGCCCCTGGGTTCCATCTCCAGACCCACCCCCCCAAAAAATTAAGGGAGTTAAAATTTTGAGAAGGAGCTGGTGCACACCTGTAATCCTAGTACTTGGGAAGCTGAGATGGGAGGATTGAAGGAGGTTCGTGGGCAGCCTCAGCAACTTAGCAAGATCTTGTTTCAAAATAAAATATTAGCCATGCGTGGTGGTGCATGCTTGTCACCCCAGCATTTGGAAGGGTGAGACAGGAGGATTGTGGTTCACAGATAGCCTCAGCTACTTAGTGAGGCCCTTTGCAAATCAGTGAGACCCTGTTCCAAAATAAAGAATACAAAATAAAGCTGGGGGGTGTAGCTCAGAGGTAGAATGTCCTGGGCTCCATCCCCAGTACTGCAAAAATAAAAACAAAAATAATTAAATAAAAAATAAAATCGGGTTGGAGTATAGCTCAGAGGTAGAATGCTCCTGGGTTCAATGTCCAGTATCACAAAAACAAAACAAAACAACCTTGGAGAGGGGAATGAGACAGTCAGTCCCCCAACACACACACACACACACACACACACACACACACACACACACTCTCTCTCTCTCTCTCTCTCTCTCTCTTTCTCTCTCTTTCTCTCTCTCTCCTCTGTGTCTTCCTCTGCCCTCTCACTTTCTCATTCTTAGTCTATTGGTTTTGGGAACCAGGACTGTCATTAAGTCAGGATACTCTCACCATGACTCTCCCAGGACAAACAACATAAATGACAAAACTGCTGAGATGTTAGGCAAACAGCAAATTCCTAGGCTCCTTAACTTGTTAATAATTTGTGTTCGCTCTCCCTCTCCCTCTCTCTCTCCCTCATTTCTTTCTTTCTTGCCTCCTCCTTTCTTTTTCTTTACTTGGGATTGAACCTAGGCATGCTCTACCATTGAGCTACATCCCCAGCCCTTTTTTTGTAGTTATTTATTTACTGTGGCACTGGAAATTGAACCCAGGGCATTCTACCTCTGAGCTACACCTACCTCCAGACCTACTTTAGTTTTATTTTGAAATAAAGTCTCGCTAGATTGATGAGAGTCTCACTACTTGTTGACACTGTCCTGGAACCTGCAATCCTCCTGTCTCAGCCTCCCAAGTACTAGGATTACAGGCATGCATGTGGTGGTGGTTATGTGGGTAGAGATGGTTATATAGGGAGAGATGTATTTGGCTCTAGACTGACCACTCCTCCATCAAGGTTGAAGTCATTGCACAGGGCCTGCCAAGAAAACATGTTTGAAAATGTGCCCAAAGCCAGTTAAAATTCCTAGACTCTTGCCCACCCCTACAATCCTTACATAGAAATAAAAACTAGCTTCCTAGTTTGTTTGGAGAGCTAGCTTGGTACTCTCCTGGTAAATGCCCTGTCTTCCTTCTGCTTCATCAAGAAGCCCCAATAAAGAGTTTTATTCCTGAGCTGGGTGCAGTGGAGCACACCAGTAATCCCAGCTACTTGGGAGACTAAGACAGGAGGACTATAAGTTCAAAGCCAAGCTGGGCAATTTAGCAAGATGCCATCTCAAAATAAAAAATAAAAAGGGACAGGGATATAGCTCAGTAGTATAGTGCCCCTGTAATTCAATTCCAGTTACACACACACGGAGTCTTATTCCACCACAGTGTGTCTGTGGGCAGGAACCCATTGAGCCAGTAACACTGTATTTTCAGAGCCCACACTGTGTAAAGAAGGAACAATGTCCTGCACACTTTCTTTCCCCTAGAAGAAAACAAAGAAGATGAGTCTGTTCCTAGCCCTTTCCTGACTCATATGCATGTGTTCTTAAAACTGCTTTGGAGCTGGGTGTGGTGGTGCACGCTTATAATCCCAGTATTTGAGAGGCTGAGACAGGAGGATCACAGGTTCATAACTAGCCTCAGCTACTTAGTGAGGCCCTCTGCAACTTAGTGAGACCTTATTTCAAAATAAAGAATAAAAAAATAGGGCTAGGGGTATAGCTCAGAGGTAGAATGCCCCTGGGTTCCATCTCCAGTACCCCAAAAAAAATTGCTTTGGAAGCTGGGCATGATGGCATACACCTGTAATCCTGGTACTTGAGAGGCTGAGACAGGAGGATTGCAGGTTGCCAGTTGCAGAAGTTTCCCGCCTCTGCAACTTAGTGATACCCTCAGGAATTTAGCAAGACCCTGTTTAAAAATTAAAAATAAAATAATGGCTGGGAGTATAGTTTGGAGGTAGGATAGCCCTGAGTTCCATCCCTAGCATCAAAACAACAACACAAAACTGCTTTAGAAGTGCAAGATGTTCTTACAATGAGCTCCATAAATATATGAGAGACCCACAGCCATAACATCAGCAACTGAAGTTTCCACAGTTCCCTCCCTAACACCAGTGTACATTTTTCTACTTAGCCTTCAAGGCCTTGTAGTCTGACTTCCTAGAACCTCCTTGCCCCCAGACACACACCTCTCAGGCCAGCCTCCCCATCACTCAGACACTCTACACCAGAACTGCATACTTTCCTTGTTCTTTTTTCCTAGAAAGTGCTTTCCCTTCACCACCCTAGACTTCTTTCACCCACTCTTAATTGTACCAGTATTGGGAATGGCCTAGGAAGATTTGAGAAAACTCTGATTATTAATAAATATATTTCAAAAGTTGGGTGAGGGGCAGATCTGTGAAAGGACTTGGTTTTTGCCAAGAAGCAGGCAACTATTCTAATGTAAATTAACCTAGCTAAAGGTAATTAGCAAGTCGATAGGAGAGGGGAGCTGGGACTTCCTCATTCTAAAGACAGGTTTACATAATTGGGTAATCTAACTAGGAGGGAATTGTGAACCTGGGCAGGAAAAGTAAGGGGAGGAACTTTACAGGGACTTTTACTACGTCAGAATTATGTGAAACAAGATGGAAGATGTCATATCTATAAAAAGGCTGTTCCATGTTTTGTACTTCAGTGATTTCATTCAAAGCACCCCCTCATGTTACCCCTGGGTAACATGAGGCTGTAACTATCTTCTGTATTTCTATATTTTTAATAAACTTATTTAAATCTTCAGCAAGAGTCTGGGCTATTGCATATCTATCCTTAGGTCAGAACAAGAACCCGCGGTTTTTGTGTTTGAGGGAAATTATTCCCAGGGGTCTAACAAAGGTCCCTGGAGACAGCTCCCCCAGACGGTAACAGTCATAGTCCAGAACCGTAACATTAATCAATACAGAATTCTTGTGTTGGAGAGACCACAACATCAGTCAGCTGCCCAGTGTTTCTCTGGACCCCTTTTCTTTTCTTTTCTTTTCTTTTCTTTTCTTTTCAGAACTGGGGATTGAGCCCAGTGGCATTAGCTCAAAGCTCCAAACTATATCTGCAGCCCTATTTTTATTTTTATGTTGAAACAGGGTCTCAGTAGGTTGATGAGAGTCTCACTACTTGTTGAGGCTGTCCTTGAACCTGCGATCCTCCTGTCTCAGCCCCCCAAGTCCTGGGATTGCAGATGTGCACCACCACTTCTGGCTTCTTTTATTACTATTTTCTTTTATTACTATTTCTAGCTAGTGAAGAAATTGAGGCCACTAGAGATATAATTGGACCTAAATGAGACAGCTAGTCCATGTGAAGGCGGGGCTCGAGCCCAGCTTTTCAGGCATCCTGTGTGCTCCATGCCCATCTGGTCTGCTGAGTCCGCTCTCCTGCTCTTGCCCCGCCCTCCCTCTGGCATTTCATTCTGTGCTGTTGCACCGACTACAACTTTATGTCAAAGTTTTCCCATGTTCTTAAACCGCCATCTGGGCTTCAAAACAGAGAGAAAAGTACATGGGCACTCAAGGCAGATGATCTTGTTTTTTCATTTTGTGGTGCTGGGGATTGAACTCAAGGACATTCTACCTCTGAGCCACACTTCCAGCCCTATTTTATTTTTATTTTGAAACAAGGTCTCACTAAGTCATGGAGGGGCTCACTAAGTGGCTGAGGCTAGCTGCAAACCTGCGATCCTCCTGTCTCAGCCTCCCAAGTACTGAGATCACAAGGGTATGCCACCACGCCCGGCTGATCATGATTTTCAATCTTACCTCCACTTGCTAGTTTTGAGACCTTGGGCATTAACAATCATTACTTATATGTACTGAGTTTTTATATGTTCTGGTGATGTTGAGAGCTTACTATGTATTAACTTAGTTAATCTTCACAACAGCCCATGGATGTAAAAATCAAAATTCCCATTTTGTGGAAGAGGAAATAAAGAAAATTTGTTTCCTTGCATGAAGAAAGTCACATGTACTTTTCCAAGTTGTCATGAGAAATTACATGAAAATGATGCATACAAAGCGCCTATCAGTATGCCTAGAACACAGGAACCACTTTATAACCGTCCCCTCCCCTGCCCTTCCTCCCTCAAGGTCAAGGACCACATCTCTACTTCCACTCTCCCCCAGAGGTAAACACATAGCAGGGACACCGTTAAGTATTATCAAAGGTTAGTTTAGTAGATTGGCACTTCCCTCACATTTTACCTTAGTTCTGCTTTACCAAAAGCACCAAACAAATGGATGCTGACCTTTGTCATTTTCTCTGCCTGCCACTATACAGCCATGCATCAAATACATATTCATATATAGCCATGCAACAAACACAGCTCATGAAGTGGCTAAATCTCACTTGCAAGAACAGCCATGCAAGCTGGGCGTGATGGCACACATTTGTAGCTTGTAATCCCAGCATTCAGGAGGCTGAGACCAGCGTATAGTGGTTCGCAGATAGCCTCAGCTACTTAGCAAGGCCCTTCACAACTCAGTGAGACTCTGTTTCAAAAAATAAAAAGACTAAACTGGGCATAGTGGTGCAGGCTTGTAATCCTAGCATTTGGGAGGCTGAGAGAGGAGGATCATGGTTCATGGACAATCTCAGCTACTTAGTGAGGAGGCTCTTTGCAATTCAGTGAGACTCTGTTTCAAAAAATAATAAAACTAAAAGTAGGACCGAGGAGTGTAGCTTGGAGGTAGAATGACCCTGGGTTCCATCCCCAGTACCGCAAAAAAAAAAAAAAAAAAAAAAAAAAAAAAAAAAAAACAGTCATGCAGTATGTTCCACCATTATCATCTGCATTCAAATGACCAAGAAAAACTTATACCTGGGCCAAATAATGGCAAGATGCAGACAGGAGGTATGTCATCCCTTTGCCACCCTGGCCACAAAAAGAATGACCATGGGGAGCTCTTTGAAAAATAGTGATGCCTGGCTCCCTTCCAAGAGATGTTGGTTCATTCGGTCTGAAATGAGACCCAGTCATTAAAAATGCATAAGTTCTACAGCTGATTCGAAAATGGGAGTTAATATTACGAGTTGACTTACGGGTGTACATGAATGAGAAATCCATTTGGGCCAGTCAAATTATGATTTGGGATAGCAGTGCTGGCTCTCTGCATGTGGCATCATTCCAATTATGACCAAATCTTATTGTCTTGTGCAATAACCATAGAGGACTGAAAACAGAATGATGGAGATTAGGATCAGAAAATCTATGGCTGCCCACAGTTACAACGCCCTTGTCCACTGAGTTCTGGGCTTTGCATCCTGTAACGGTTCTGGAACTGTTCCGGGGGCCCTGTTTGGCTCCCAAAGCTACTGTAGTGAGAGAGATGTGGCCACGGGTTCTCATTCTGAACTAGGTATAGAAAACTCTAGTCCGAACTCTGCAACTTTAAGCCACTTTATTATTACAAAGATGGAAAGATTGAATATAGATTAATAAAGCCCTATACCCAAGATAGTATAGGGGTGACTTGAAAAGAAGTCACTGAAGATTTATGGATACAGAGTATTTTATATCAATAATCTCCTAACCAGACTAGATCCGCCCTTTTTCTGGGGCAGGTCTTTTGGTGTGGCGATTCCTCCCTGTAGACCTGCCCTGTCTCTGGCACAGACACCACGTCTTTCGTTACACTCCAAAATGTGTTCGTTGCTTTTCCGGAGTCTAGGATCTCTTGGAAGCTCATGGCATTCCCCCACATCCTTGAGGAAGTTCGCTTCTCTTAGAAATGTATAAAAACCCTAGGCTTTTGGGCTTCTTCTATTCTCTCGCTAATTACCCTTGGCGCCTGAAAATCTGCAGCCCTTTCCTTGAAGCTCTTGGCTTTTTTCTACCAAAGTTATTTTCAGATATATTTTGAAAATTGAAAATATTTTCCAATACTGGTACGTTAATATATTTTGATACCTCTTCCCAATACAAAATATTTTCTAATACTGGTACATTAATACATTTTGATGCCTCTTCCCAGTACTGATACACATCTCTTCCCAAGAGAGCCTCTTGGTTGTCACAGAGATTAATTTAATCTTGCACAAGATAGAACATACTTAAAAATCTATCACACACACCAAACAAACAAACAAACAATCAAAAAACGAATGTGAAGGTACCCTTTATACCACTGCACTATACCTAGCAATATGATTTACCCGTGCTTAAAAGGAAAGCTGCCACCGGACTCACCATTTCTAATTCACATGTGGTCCTGATAAGGTCGAATAGAAGAAATAAAATTTTAGGTAAAAAGGAGATGCATTGGGAAGGGAAGAAAGATGGATCCTCAAATATCACACTTTTTGTTAACAACCCTAAACCTCACATCCCTATCTCTGCTCTCAACTTCCTTCTCCTGACCTCCTGTCTTCAACTCTGAGGAGCCCTGGCCCAAAGGCATTTTCATCTTTTGTGAATCAGAAAGCTTCAAAGAGAAAAGGCAGCCATCCATTCTCCCCTGGACCCCTTAGCCAGACTCTTTCTCCATACCCTATAAAGAGGGATTGCAAAAAAATCCTGAGGCTGCTCTCACACTCTCTTGAGGTGGCCCGTGTTTACTCTGCTTAAATTAAAACCTCTGCCTTTATCTCTGACTGACACATGTTGAAATTCTTTTCGCCATGGAAGCCAAGAACCTACAAAAGTTATGCTGTTCATGACAGTCCACTTTTCTCAAATTGGGGTTCACTCCTACACTATCTTATTTTATAAACCTCCCAGCTACCAACCTTGATCCTTGCTTCCAGAGTCTGACACCACCTCACATTTCCAGCTCAGTGCAGAATCCAAATCCTGTTTTTCTAGCTGCAAACTTGACAACATTTCTCTACCTGGCGTTGATGTCACAGGAAAACACCCTTCCTGCTTTGAATGGATTTGAGATCCACCCATCCCAGCGCCACTGACTTCTATGGAAATCCCACGTGGCTGGCTCCAGATTCTTAAGAAGGCCTGAGAGGGGGAGAAAGAGAACCTACACTGTGATCTATGTTTCTGTCTTAGATGCTTAGGTGGATGGCAGTGACAAAGGATGCTGACTTTCCAAAGCGGGAGGGAGATGATGAGTTCAGTTTTAGGTGTGTTCATTTCGAAGTGTTTTTATATCAGTCAGATAGAGATGTATACCAGCCTAGTCTCTCTGTAGGAACAGTCCTTGATATCTTTGTGTGTGTGTGGTACTGGGGATTGCCCAGGGGCATTCTACCTCCAAACTATACTTCCAGCCCTTTTTTTATTTTTTCTTTCTTTCTTTCTTTCTTTCTTTTTTTTTTTGTGTGTGGTGCTGATGATTAAACCCAGGGGCATTTTACCTCCGAGCTATAGTCCCAGTCCTAGTTTTTATTCTTTATTTTGAAACAGGGTCTCACTAAGTAGCTGTGATAGGATAGAAGAAATAAGTAGAAAGAAGACAGGAAGGAAAAGTAAAATATGATGTTAATATAAGAACCTGGAGTTGAAGTGCTTCAGCCTCTAGTCCACAAACCAGTTCTCTTTCCTAGGTCTGACTCTCCCCAAAATTCCTGGGAAACCTGGAGATCTTACAGTTAACTAAAAGAAACTATAATTGCCCCATGCATTGATAACAAGACAGATACAATATTTCGAGAAACCTATAATTTAGGATATTCCAGTTTATCTCTCAATCAGCTAACGAGGACCCCAATCAACCTGAGATCATTCCCCCTAAGGCTGACCAGACCACCTGCCCACCATTAAACTACCTCGGGACTACCAGACTGAGCTCATCCTCACGTACCTTCGCTAGCCCACCCCTCACGAAAGTCCCCTATGAGAACCCTGAACTCCCCAATATGCAACCTCTGTCCATGTCTCTGACTGGTGGGTGCTGAAATTCTTTTTTGTTTTTTTCTATTTTGCGGGTGGGTCTGGGGATGGAACCCAGGGGCATTTGATCCTACACCCCCTGTCCTATATATTTTTTTTTCTTTATTTTGAAACAAGGTCTCACTAAGTTGCAGAGGGCCTCACTAAGCAGCTGAGGCTGTCTGTGAACCATGATCCTCTGGTCTCAGCCTCCCAAATGCTGGGATTACAAGGGTGCGCCACCATGCCCAGCTCTGAAATTCACATCAGCCAAAGACCCTGCAGATCCTGAGTTCCTGAGCTGAGGGCTCACCCCAACAGCTGAAGCTGGTTGCAAAGCTGGATCCTTCTTTCTCAGCCTTTCAAGCACTGGGATTACAAGGGTGTACCACCAGGCCTGGCTCCTTTTTTTTTTTTTTTTTTGGTGGTACTGGGGGTGGAACCCAGAGGATTTCTACCTCTGGGTTATACTCCCAGACCTATTTTATATTTTATTTGGAAACAGGATCTCACTAAGTTCCTGAGAGCCTCACTAAGTAGCTGAGGCTGGCTTCCAACCGGTATGATCCTCCTGTCTCAACCTCCCAAACACAGGGATTACAAGCATGCAACACCACCCCTGCTCCTTTTTTTTTTTTTTTTTTTTTTTAAACAGGGTCTCACTAAGCTGTGGGGGGCCTGGTGAGGTTGCTGAGGCTGGCCAAGATCTTATGATTCTTCTGTCTCAGCCTCCCAAGTACTAGGATTACAAGCTTGTGCCACCTTGCCTGGTTTACTTTTCTTGTTTAGTTCTGATTTACCTTAATCATCACAACAATCAATCTTTTGTGTGGGCTCCTTGAGGGCAGACACTATGTCTTTACCTCTGTGCCCCATAGCCAGCCATAGTGTGTAATGGGTTGTATTATAAAGTGAAGTTTGACAATGAAAGTCAGTGCTGCTGGTGTAATGGTTAACTTTAGGTGACAATTTGATTAGGTTAAGTGACTTGGGATCCCAGGTCAAACAATAATTAAGGGTGTGCCTGTGATTAATTAGTATTTGAGAAGAGATTAGTATTTGAGTCAGCACACTGTGTAAGGAAGATCAGCTCTCACCAGTGTGTATGTGCAACACTCCATCTATCCAAAGCTCAGAAGAAGCAAAAAGGTAGAGGAAGGGGAATATGGGCATCCACTTTCTTTTCTCTCAGAGCTCCCCAAGTTCTCATGCCTTCAGGATTGGTTTACATTTTGTGGAACATCTTGTCCTCCATGATTATGTGAGCTAATTCCCATAATTGTATGAGAGAGAGAGAGAGAGAGAGAGAGAGAGAGAGTGTGTGTGTGTATGTGTATATATATATATATATATATATATATATATATATACACACACACACATATATACAAACATAAAAGTGTGTATACATGTATATGTGTGTATGTGTGTGTATACCAATAGGACACACACACACACACACATACACACACACACACGTATTTCTCTGAAGAACTCTGACTAATATAACTGGTTTGTTTAAGGGACCAGAGGTGAGGGAATTGAGTTTGAAGGGGGGATGGAAATGGACACCTTTTCAACACAAGGAAGAAAGAAAAAGCAAATTTTAATCTTTACAAAATGAAACTAAGGGCTTATGATTCACTTTTATGAGGAAAAGTCCTCTGGTGGCTGAGCATGCAATTATAAAGCTGAGTTAAATTCTTCTGGCCTGCTTTCAGGTTTATAAGCCTAATGAATATAGTGTTTGCTCGACTATTACAATAGCAATCAAGAGACATTTAATGCCACCTTTAAGAAGCTGCTGGGGCTGGAGGTGTAGCTCAGTGGTAGTACTTGCCCTGCAGGCCTGAGGCCTTGGGTTTGATCTCCAGCACAGAAAAAAACAGAAAAAGGAAGCTCCAAGTTATTAATTGTTGAATGAATGAATTTAAAAAACACTCTTTTAACTTGCCTGGGGGATACATGACCTAATGATAGGAAGACAAAAGATATTTTCAAATTAAATACATTTATTTAATCAATTCCTATGCTTTTTTTTTTTTTATCACTCCTAAAAGCTGAGTGTGAACCAGTACCAGGGTTTATCAGCCTTTTTAAAGCCCTGAGGCGTCACTTGAATTTTAATAGTGTGAGACCCCTTAGATATTAGTGCGTCACCTCCTCTTCATATAGAGTAATGAAGAACAAGATGCAAAAGGACTGCTTTTGGAACTTGAGAAATATCATCTGTGAAAACGCTTTGTTAATCTTTTCGCCTTGAAAAAATTGGGAGTATGATTAATATATGCAATTAATATTATTAATTATATAATTAATTATAATATCAAATTTATATAATTGTTATTTGTAATTGGGAGTATAATTCAGTTAATGCCATTTATATATATTTGGATATATATAATTATTTGTAGAAGGATTTTTCTTTTTCTTTTTGGTGCTGGGGATTGAACCCAGGGGCTTTTTACCTCTGAGTTACTCTGAAACAGGGTCTCACTAAGTTGTGGAGGGACTCACTAAATTGCTGAGGCTGGCTGCAAACCTACAATCCTCCTATCTCAGCCTCCCAAGTACTCAGATTTTAGGCATGCACCACCAGACCCAGCTGAATTTTTCTTTTTTTCTTTTTCTTTTTCTTTTTCTTTTTTTTTTTTTTGGTGGTACTGGGAGTGGAACCCAGGGGCTTTTCTACCTCTGGGCTATACTCCTAGACCTATATTCTATTTTATTTGGAAACAGGGTTTCAATAAGTTACTGAGAGCCTCACTAGGTAGCTGAGGCTGGCTTCGAACCTGTGCGATCCTCCTGTCTCAGCCTCCCAAACGCAGGGATTATAAGCGTGCGCCACCACACCCGGCTTGAATTTTTCATCTTTTTTTTTTTCTCATTGATTTCACTTATGTCACTAATACTGTGACTCCCATTTTTATTTTTTAATTTTTTAATATTTTTATTGGTGCATTATAATCATACATCACATTGAATACAAGACTTGAGAGGATATACAGGCACACATCATCCAATTAGCCCTCATCCAATCCCCATCCCATTCCCCCACCCTCAATCCATGCTTGATTGGTGATTATCTTTGATACATTTGTTTACATACCTCCTGAGTTTTAAAGAGGTTCCATCCTCCCTCATCCCATCTCCTCTGATTGGTCACCTTAATTGCTTCGCTATAGGGCCCTTTCTATAACTCGACCTCCTCCTGTTAACCCCTTTCCTTCTAGTTTTTGCTAATTAGGGGAAGCATCTGGTTTTTATTTTCTGTGATATTTCTCTGTGCATGGCGCATTGCAAGTTCCGATCCCACTCTTGATGGCCCCAGTAGTGGCCTGGCCACCCGAAGGACTCTGATCCAGACCTCGCTGGCTCCAGCACTGGCCTTGCCTTCTGAGGCCGGGATCGGAGCCCGCCGAGGGGTTAGGCCAGTGCCGGGGCCAGCGAGGCCGGGATCAGAGCCTGTGAGACAAGGCCGCTACTGAGGCCTCTGAGGCGGGGATCAGAGCCTACCGAGGGGTTAGGCCGGTGCCAGGGTCAGCAAGGCCGGGATCGAAGCCTGCCGTGAGGCAAGGTCAGTGCTGGGGCCTCCGAGGCCAGGATAGGACCCTGCCGAAGGGCTAGGCCGGTGCCATGGTCAGGGAGGCTGGGATCGAAGCCTGCCTTGAGGCAAGGCCAGTGCTGGGGCCTCTGAGGCCGGGATCAGAGCCAGCTAAGGGGTTAGGCTGGTGCGGGGGCCAGCGAGGCCAGAATTTTTCAGGGCAGTATTTAGGAGGCTGAGACAGGAGAATCTCAGGTTCAAGGCCAGCCTCAGCTACTTAGTGAGGTCCTCTGCAACTAAAGTGAGATCCTGTTTCAAAATAAAGAATAAAAAATAGGGCTGGGTCTGTATCTCAGCAGTTGGATGTCCCTGGGTTCAATCCCAGTACTAAAAAAAAAAAAAAAAAAAATGCTGGGTGTGGTGGTGCACACATATAATCCCAGCACTTGGGAGGCTAAAACCAGAGGATCGCTGTTCACGGACAGCCTCAGCTACTTAGTGAGGCCCTTCACAACTTAGTGAGACCCTGTTTCAAAAATAAAGAGAATAAAAAATAGGACAGGGGGTGCAGCTTGAAGGTAGAAGTCCCCTGGGTTTCATCCCCAGTACCACAAAAACAAACAAACAACAACAAAAATAAATCATTCATTTATTCATTTGTGGTTCTGGGGATGTAACCCTCGGCCTTGCATGTTCTAGGCAAGCACTCCTTCACTGAGTTGCATACACCCTAACACTGCAAAGGGATTGTAAAACGAACTTTTTTGTATGTTTGCTTCTACTTTGTTGTTCTTTGGGTACTCTCTAGTGTGATCCAAAAATTTCTTTTCCTTGGTCTCATAGAGCCAAAAGGGGCAAGCACTTAATTTATAAGATAATAGAAGTGCATATTCAATGGAAAAGTCAACTCACCTGTTATCTGTTGGTCTAGGTTGCTGCTATGGAAACACATAAACCGCTATCCTCCACTCAGGATGGAGAACTTCTTTCACTGGAGCCCCTGCTCAGTTTAATGTCTTGAAATGTCACTATCAAGTGATTTTAATGCTGCTCTTTTTCATCAGCTTTGTAAAAATTAAAATAAATTTAAAAAATTAAAATAAATTTTTCTTACTGCAAAAGCAATACCTTACATTATAGAAAAGTATGAAAAACTATAGATGGGCAAAGAGAGGAATGAAAATTTACTCCCATGGTAATTGGACTCCCTGCTAATGAGTCAGTTGGGATTTGGGTGATTAAATAGAAAAACAAAGAGAAAAACATCTAGAGATAAACTACTCAAATTCAGAGAATATGCCAGTGTTTTGCTGGAGATTTGGGTTTTTTGTTGTTGTTTGTTTTTTAGATCATGGTGGAAAATCCAAGCCTACTTACTGCCCACTATCTTTGTGTGTGTGCATAGGGGGTTTTGGGGATTGAGCCAAGGAACATTCTACCTCTGAGTTACACCCCCAGCCCTATCTTATTTTTTATTTGGAAACAGAGTCTCACTAAGTTATGAAGGGCCTAAGTAGCTGACGGTGGCTACAAAACTATGATCCTCCTGCCTCAGCCTTGCAAGTACTGGGATTACAAGCATGTATGCCACCATGCTCGGCTCTATAATTTTTTAATAATTATTATTTTTCTTCATTTCCTTTAAAAGAAGACAAGAATATTCTTGGATGCTCTGTTCATCATTGAGCTAGGTGGCCAAATCTTCACAGAAATATTTTCCCAGTCAGTTTTTTTAGGAAAAAAATTCATTAGCTTAATCTAGCTTTTGCATTTCATTTTTTGTATGTTTGTTTGTTTGATCATTTGTTTTGACATTGGAGACTGAACCTAAGGGCATTCTACTTCTGAGCTATACCCAAGCCCTGTTGTTGTTGTTTTTTTAACTAATTTATTTACTTATTTCAAAGCAGGGTCTCATTAAGTTTCTGAGAGCCTAAGTTGCTGAGGCTGGTCTCAAACCTGCCATCCACCTGTCTCAGCCTCCCATGTGCTGAGATTAGAGGGGTGTACCACCATGCCTGGCTTGCATTTCTTTTTAAAATACAATTCTTTAGTTTTTACTCTTCTAATCACTCATCTAGTTGAATACACTAAACCTCTAGACAACTGCTTGCTACAATATCATATTTTCCCCACCTTTCTTTCTAAAGGAAGTTCCTTATTTCCTTCCAACCATTGATATCATTACAAACCATAACTGATTTCAGCTGTTGTTGTTTGGGTGATTTATTGTTGTACTAGGGATTTAACCAAGGCCTCACCCATGCTAGGCAAGCTCTGTACCATGGAGCTATAGCCCCAGAACTTTTTATTTTATTTTGAGACAATGTCTCATAAGTTGCCCAGGCTAGTCTCAGACTTGCAATCCACCTTCTTCAGCCTCCCCAGTAGCTGGGACTAGCACAGGTGTTTGTTACTGCACCCAGCTTATTATTTTTATTTACTTATTTGATGGTGCTGGGATGGAGCCCAGGATCTTAAACATGCTGGGTAAATGATCTATTACTCCTCCAGCCTGCTGTTCATTGTGATTATCTTCTTTTAAAGTGTCAAATTTCTCACAGTTAATGTCACAGAGAACTGCATGTTCCTTAATCCAAATATCAATCACTTATGGAACTAGCCCCCTCTCTATTTGTTGTAGGAGCAGGAAGAACCATAAAGATGGATTTCATAACGTGGATGTGTCACACTCCCTGTGGCAACCACTCCTCCTTGGTTTACAAATACTTTATAAAGAATTCATTTCTTTAGATACATGTCTGCAATTGGGAAATTCCTAAGTATGTCAGCACCTTTCAATGACTTTTATTAACCTTCAAAATATCTTCTTCCAAGTTCATTCCTATGATGTAACAACTGAAAAACTTTGGAAAAATTAATTAATTTTTTTTTTTTTTTTGGTGGTACTGGGGTGGAACCCAGAGGCTTTCTACCTCTGGGCTATACTCCCAGACCTAATTTTTTTTTTAATATTTTATTTGGAAACAGGGTCTCACTAAGTTGCTGAGAGCCTCACTAAGTAGCTGAGGCTGGCTTCGAACCTGTGCAATCCTTCTGTCTCAGCCTCCCAAGCACGGGGCTTACAAGCGTGCGCCACCATGCCCGGCTGGGCAAATTAAATTTAACAGAATTCACTTGAGTTGAGAACAATTTTCAAGTTGCACAGCCCTCAAAACCAGAAGAGGTTTGGAGAGCTCCACTGCACAATGTGGGCAGTGAGTATTTGAGGACAGAAAGTTGAAGCGATTGGTTAGGCCTGTGTCTTATTTGAATATGGTTTGATCTGTTGACCACCTGTGACTGACAGCTGCTTGACTCTCGTGATTGGCTGAGACTCGGCTATTTCTTACAATAAATATACTGCAAAACCAGTGTTACGGTGGCACTGCAAACCTGTACCGGTATGAGATATAGCCACGGCTGGTTGTTCTTAGCTATTTTAGAAAAGAATAGCTCGAACTCTTCTGCTGTAAGCTTACGCAATTTTATTATTACAAAGGCAGAAAGAAAGAGACAGGAAGCACTGTATTAGACATGCAGTGGAGTAACTTGAAATTAACTTACTGAAGTTTCTGGATACAGAACAGTTTTTATAAACATACATTATCCTTCATCTTGCCCAACCAATAATCTTTTGACCTGGTGTGAGCCCGCCCATTAACTCTGTGCAGGCCCTTTTGTGTAATTATGGGGATTATGATTATGTGAAGGCCAAAAGCCTCCCTGCCTTGATGCAGGTGTAGGCCTAGGTTTTTGTTAGGACCCAATGATTAACAAATGATTAACAAAGTCAGGGGGCACATGGTATCTGCACCCCCTACCCCCTTGACAGAGGCCTGCACCCTCCTCCTGCATTCTCTGGGAATTCTAGTCTATCTGCTAGAAACTATTTATTATGTAAACCTGTCTATTAAATATGAAGGCCCTAGGTCCCAACTCTTCTGTGTACTTGCTAATTACTTTTGCTGAGGGAACTTTGCATTATAACAGCTGCCTGTGTGCCTGGCAACAACCAGGCCCTGACTACTTTTTACATTTTAAAACTAATTTCTGATACATTTATACCAAAGTCATTTTCCAATACCAGCATAACCAGGATTTCAGTTAGTGTCCCTACTAAGTTAGATTTTACTCAAAGCATGGAGGCAAACTTTGGCCAAATTTAGTTTAACATATTTATGGGATGAAAAAAATAGCTACAAAGGATAAAATAACAAATCCAGCCTGGAATAAATTTGCATTAAGCATATTAGTTTGTAAGCAAATTTTTGTAGGATCTGTAGCCCTCAATTATAGTTACCATATGTACGTGAATATTGTTTCAGAGTAGAAAGTATACAGCCACTTTATTTTGGATCCTTAAAGGTTGTGCTGTGGGAGTGACAGAAAAGAATATTTGTAAGTCAAACTAGGAAGTCAAAAGCCATCTCTTAAGTTAAATTAAGTAAATCAGGATAGTGACTATTTCTATAAGATAAGAAGGCTACATATTGAGCTTCAAGTGCATTATTAAATTATATTTTTTGGTTTCCATTCTTTTCAGTAGACCACCAGAAGTGGTATTGTTGGATTATACAGTAGGTCCATTCCCCCCACCACCTTTTTTTTTTTTTTTTTTTTTTTTTTAGCGGTACTGGGGATGGAACCCAGGGGCCTTCTATCTCCAAGCTACACCTCTAGCCCTATTTTTTAGTCTTTTTAGTTTTGAAACAGGGTCTCACTGAGTTGTGAAGGGCCTCACTAAGTAGCTGAGACTTTCCATGAACCACGATCCTCTGGTCTCAGACTCCAGAATGCTGGGATTACAAACGTGTGCCACCACACTCGACCCCATTCCCATTCTTCTGAGATGTGTATCTATGTTCATAGCTTCACAATTCACAATTGCCAAACGATGGAACCAGCCAAGATGCCCATCAACAGATAAATACATTACAAAACTATGGGATATGAGCGGGGCATGGTGGTGCATGCTTGTAATCCCAGCATTTAGGAGGCTGAGACAGGAGAATTTCAGGTTCGTGGCAAGCCTCAGCTACTTAGTGAGGCCCTTTGCAACTCACTGAGACCTTGTTTCAAAATAAGGAATAAAAAATAAGGCTGTGGAGCCCGGTGTGGTGATGCATGCTTATAATCCCAGCATTTGGGAGGCTGAGACCAGAGAATTATAGTTCACGGACAGCCTCAGCTACTTAATGAGGCCCTCTGCAACTCAGTGAGATTCGGTTTCCAAATAAAAAATAGGGTAGGGGGTGTATCTCGGAGGTCAAATGCCCCTGGGTTCCATCCCCAGACCCGCAAAAAAAAAAAAAAAAAAAAAAAAAAAGAAAAAAGAAAAGAAAAGAAAAGAAAAAGAAAAAGAAAAAGAAAAAAAAAAAAAGCCTGTGGGTGTAGCTCAGAGGTAAAATGCTTCTGGGTTCCATCCCGGTACCACAAAGGAAAAAAGCAAAGGAAAAAAAAAACAAAAAACTATGGGATGTTATGTACACAATGAATTTTACTCAGCCATAAAGAACAAAATTATGTCATTTGTGGGGAAATGTATCAAATTAGAGAACATTATACTAAGTGAGATTAGTCAAAAAAGTAAAAAATTGGATGCTTTCTCTAATGTGCAGAAACTAGAGAGAAAAAAGGTCATAGAAGGAACTCTAGACAAGGAAGGAGAAACCATAGATGAGCAAATAAGGCGACCTAACTGCCAGGGAAGGGAGGGGGGAAGAGGGAAATTCCCTAATGATGTACATTCATAAACATATCCAAGTCAATCAGTAAGCCAAACATGAGAAGGAGGGAGGGGTGACAGAATAGGGTGGGAATTTGGGGAAGGGCTAAATGAGTGATGTGTGCATGTATGCATGTCTTTACCATCTTGTACCCCATTAAGATGTATAACTACAATGCACTGATATATATTTTTTTAAAAGTTGTATTTCTTAAGCAAGGAGAGAGAGGGGGAGGAATTCATTACAGGTATTTTTTAAAAAGAAAAAAGAAAAGAAGCTGGAGTGGTGGCGCACATTTGTAATCCCCGCACTTGGGAGGCGGAGACAGGAAGATCGCGTAGGTTCGAAGCCAGCCACGTGGGCTTAAGAGACCCTATTTCCAAATAAAAAGTATAAAATAGGTATGGGAGTGTAGCCTGGAGTGGGTTTCCAGGAACCCCAGTACCACCAAAAAAAAAAAAAAAGCCTAAACTGGAATTGGTGGCACATACCTGTAATCCTAGTACTTGGGAGGCTGAGACAGAAAGATCACAGGTCGGAGGAGAGCCTCAACAAGTAGTAAGACTATCAGCAACCTAGCAAGATTCTATTTCAAAACAAAAATAAAATTGGCTGAAGATGTAGCTCAAAGATAGAATGCCCGTGGGTTCAATCCTCAGTACAACAACAACAACAACAACAACAAAAGCCTAAATCCCAGAGATTCCAATTCAATTGATCTGGGCTAAAACTTGAGAACTTGAGTTGATATATTTTTGGTATTTTCCATTTCTTCTCTTTTTCAGTTCTTTCTCTTCTATTCTGTTCCTTTCTTTTTTTTTTCTTTCTCTCTCTCTCTCTTTTTTTTTTCTATCCAAGGACAGCCAAAGTTGAGAACAGCTCATAACTCATGGAGTGGATTACCTGTTAACCTAGAAGGCGGGTGGGCTTAGAAGCCAATAAGACCATGATTCTACTATGTAAGAGTCGTTTTAACCATCTCTTTAAAAAAAAAAAAAAAAAGCAATCGGTGCAATGTTTGTTTTTTCCCCAGTGTTATTTTAAATAAAGCGGCCCTGGAGGTCTATATGGGGGTGGGGGGAGTCTAAATTGAATGCTTTAGTGAATCACTAATATGATTCAATACATATTGGACTACTTAATACCTCAATTCAAGTTACCAATCTCTCTCTCTCTTTTTTTTTTTTTTTATGGTACTGGGGTTTCTGGAAGCCCTTCTACCTCCGGGCTACACTCCCAGACCTATTTTTATATTTTTATTTGGAAACAGGGTCTCTTAAGCCAGCATGGCTGGCTTCGAACCTGTGCAATCCTCCTGTCTCTGCCTCCCAAGTGCGGGGATTACAAGCATGCGCCACCATGCCCGGTTACCAATCTCTTAAAGTGAACAATATATGGCACCTATTTGCCAAAAAAATGTCAATTGATATAGGATAGAAGAAATAAGTATGTAAAAAGGAGAAAGAAGGAAAGAAAAGTAAAATATAACTTTCATATAAGAACCTGGAGCTGAAGTGCTTCAACCTCTAGTCCACAAACCAGTTCTCTTTCCCAGGCCCAAATTCCTGGGAAACCTATAGATCCTAGAGATAACTAAATAAACTATAGCTGGGCGTGGTGGCACACACTTGTAATCCCAGCATTCAGGAGACAGAGACCAGAGGATCACAGTTCTGACAGCCTCAGCTACTTACTAAGGCTCTTGGCAATTTAGTGAGACCCTGTTTCAAAATAAAGAATAAAAAATAGGGCTGGGAGTGTAGTTCAGTGGTAGAATGTCCCTGGGTTACATCCCCAGTACTGCAAAACAAAAAAACAAAAAACAAAAAAAGAAAAAAAAAAAACAAAAAAACTCTAACAGTCTTGTGTGTTGGTTGCAAAACACGTACAATTTTTTGAGAAACCTAGGACACTCCAGCTTATTTGTCAATCAGCTAATGATTACCCTAATCAGCCTGAGGACTCTAAGGTTTACCAGACCACCAGGAAGCGCCTCAGGACTACCAGATGGAGATCATCCACCCTAAAGCTGACCAGACTACAAGACAACCGTAAACTGCATTGGGGACTACCAGACTGAGATCATCCTCACACACCTCCTCTAGCCCACCTCTCATGAAAGTCCCCCATAAGGACCCTGCAGATCCTGAGTTCCTGAGCTGAGGACTCACCAATGATACAACTACTGACACATTAATGGATGTGAACACCTATTATCTAAGCCCTAGTTAAATAGCACCCCATTGTGCTTGGGAGATTCCCAAACTGGAAAAGGAGAAACAGCCATTTCTGGGGACAATGACTTAGAAGAAAAATATTTTATAAAGTTGTTGTTCTTTTTTTTTTTTTTTTTTTTTTTTTGGTGGTACTGGGGTTCCTGGAAGCCCTTCTACTTCCAGGCTGGGCTACACTCCCAGACCTATTTTATACTTTTTTATTTCGAAACAGGGTCTCCTAAGCCAGAGCGGCTTGCTTTGAACCTGCGCGATCCTCCTGTCTCTGTCTCCCAAGCGCAGGGATTACAAGCGTGCGCCACCACGCCCAGATCTATAAAGTTTTTGAAAAATCTATTTATTGTGAGAATTCCAAACATTCTATCTATCTATATGAGTAATGTGCCAGGCACGGTGGTACATGTCCATAATCTCAGCTACTTGGGAGGCAGGAAGATCACAAGTTTGAGGCTAGCCCAGGTGATTTAGTGAGACTTTGTCTCAAAATAAAAAATAAAAAGGGCTGGGGAAATAATTCAGAAGTAGAATGCCCTGAGTTCAATTCCTAGTTTGGAAGAAGAATGGAGAGGAGGAAGAGGAGGCAGAGAAAAAACAATTAACTGTGGCTTCAACTCCCAAATTTATGAAACCTTTACCTTATGCCATATTGAGGAGATAGAAAGGAAATAGGCAGATAGGGAAAAGGCCTTGGTAGAAAAAAGTTAATTTCCTGAGTTTCCTGAGGGGCGACAAATGCCTGAAATTCCAAAGGCTCAGGAGATAAGAAGGCCAGAGCTTCACAAAGCCATCCTGAATTTCCTAATCAACAAACCCACCGAGCAAGTCTGGCATTCCTGAAAGGAGACCCTTCAAAGAACTTGCAAATGTCCTATGCAAATTCTCCTTGGAGTCACCCTAACCAAACTGCAAGCGGTCAGGCATCGGCCAGTCAGATGACAAAAGGGGGACTTCCCGCTCGGGACCCCCTCCCCTTTTGGGGAGCCGTTCTCTCTGTCGCAGGTCGTGTTGGCACTGAGAGAAGGCAGACTGCATCTGAAGGCACGTGGCTCGGGTGACTCTCGAGTAGTGACCTGAAGGCCTCTGCTGGACATCATGGCTGACCAGGCCCCTAGGGGTGACCTGTACCTCCTTTCTGGCAGATCGCGTGGACTCTGGGAGAAAGTAGTTTGCAACTGATGGGCACTTGGCTCGGGCGACACTCGGGTAGTGACCCTGAAGGCAGCTACTGGACCCCGGAGTTCCGACCACCCCTATGGGGTGTTTGGCCACTTTTCTCTATTCCCTTCTGGCAGATCGCGTGGACTCCGGAAGAAAGCAGCCTGCACCTGAAGGCAATTCGGCTTGGGCTACTCTCAAGTATTGTCCTGAAGGCAGCTGCTGGACCCAGAGTCCCAGCCCCTTTAGGGGTGTTCAGCCACCCTTGCCCCATTCCCTGCTGCTTCCAATAAACCTTTTACTCCCCTTCCTGAGGTCTGCGGGTGTCATTCTTCGCTCTCCGTAGACAAGAACTCTACGGGGTTTTCTCGCAAGAAACCCCCGTTTCAATATTTGCCTCAAATACTATTAAGAAATTAAATGCCACAGGTGTGTGTGTGTGTGTGTGTGTGTGTGTGTGTGTGCGCGCGCGCGCGCGCACACGTGCTAAGAATTGAACTCAGGGGAATTCTAACTCTGAGCTGCTACACCCAGCCCTATTTTATAATGTTTTGAAACAGGATCTCACTAAATTGCCAAGGCTGGCCTAGAACCTGCTATCCCAAGTACTGGGATTACAGGCTTGAGCCACCAGGCTCAGCCCACGGATATTGTTAAGACACCTGGTGAAGTTATTCCCACTAAAAATGTAATTGCTCTCATGAATTTCATGTTTATAGTTCTCATGTAGAATTCTTTTACTACATTTATATATACACAAACAGAACATTGTATTGTTTTATAAGAAAATTAGAAGCTGCTTTTGCTAGAAAGCACTTTTCACTTGGGCCTGCTGATGCCCAATGGGTAACTAAAAGTAGAAGGAAGTGTGGGATCTTTTTCTTCATTTTGTATGTCTCCTTTATTACATTAAGCTTCAGATCCAATTCCCGCTGGCTCTGCAGGTAGGGATGCTAATCCTAGGTTTATTATCGTTAAATTTACTTAACCTATCTTGTCTTCCTTCAAGATTGAGGACACCAAGATAAGAGTGATATAGATATTTTCAAGGTTGGAGGGACATTACAACATTCTGTCCCAGGTCCCCCGGAGTGTCAACTCCAAGTCCCCCATCCTTGCCATACACCTGCCCTATACCTTTCAGGAACCATGGAGGCTTACAGGCAGATTGCCCCATGATGAGACTGCCTACCCTCCCCCAAAGCAGGAACAATCATCCAATGGGAACCAAATTGCCACCTCCCAGGATCCCAGGCCTGATAAATAGACATCTACAAAGCAAATGGAGATTATCCCATGAATGAGCAGGGGCAATTTCCTTGACACTGATAAGCTCTGTGTGAACAGAACTGAGATAATGATCGACCAGACCACAGTTTAATCAAAGCTGTTTAGTTATGCATACCCTTTGCCCCTACCCCAATTCTTCCTCTCTTTAAAGTCAGTGTCAGTACCCCCAGAGACAGCTGGGATGCTTCCTTCATCTCACGTGCCTTCCCACTACCATGCTCCTTAACAAAGTTCCTTTCTTTGTTAGTTTTTCCATTTGTTTTTTAAGGCAAGTGGCTTTCATGAACTGTTCAATTTTCTTCCCTGTGATGTGAGGAAGTGCTGAGGACCCCAAAACAGGAGGGATTAAAAAAGGCCATCCGTTTTACCTTCTGTGAAGTGGGGGCAGGTGAGAGCGGTGGACACCAGGAGATCAGAGCCCACCAGCCCTCAAGATAATAACTCAAAGTGAGGATTGAAATTATACACAAATCCTTGGTTCCCCAAAACCCAATTCTGACTAATCATGAAACAGCAGATGGAGAACTTCAGTTAAGGTTTACAAGCCCACCTCCCAAGAGCTTCAGTGGTCCAGGGACCCCTCCCCTGTGGGGGGAGAACTGCTTTTTGTCTTCTCTCTTTCCTTGACTTAAAATAAACTTTTTTAATTTCTATGCCCTCCATTAATCCTTGGACTTCATTCACTGAAATCCACTGGATAAGAACCCTATAAGAAAGGATACCCTGGCCGGGTGTGATGATGCACACTTGTGATCCCAGCATTCGGTAGTCAGAGACCGGAGGATTGTGGTTCACAGACAGCCTCAGCTACTTAGCAAGGCCCTTCGTGTTACGGCTTGGGGTGAGGGTTACTCTCATGCTTTTGAGATGGCAGCGTTTCCCCTGAATGTGTATCCTTACTTTATTTGAATTACAACCTCTGCCTTTATCTGACTGGCGTGTGTTTAAATTCTTTTTGCCACGGAAGCCAAGAACCCACAGAAGTCATCACGTTGCACATGACAGTAATACACACACACACAGTATATTAAATGACAAGAAATATCTAATTATTCAACACTCTGTACAGTGTTATCTTTGAAGAAGATAAAAGAACTTGCCCTATGAATTATTTCAAAGCTATTGTAATTAAAGTATGATATTAGCATAATGGAAATTAATCTAAAAATGGAAAAGAAGACCAGAAACATATCCATCAACATGGAAAAATACTGATAGGATTAGTTTTATAGATCAGATTTGAATTTGTTCCATTAATGTTGCTGGAACAATTTCATATGAGCATAGAAAGAAATTAGATTTCTACTTCAGGTCATTTTAAAATCTCCACTTTACAATAATTTCAAAAAGAAACCTGACATAAAAATGGTAAAGCACATAAACAGGCAATTCCTGGAAAAGAAAGCAAGGCAGCTTGTTGTGGTGCTACAGCAAAACTGTACTGGTGTGAGATGTAGCCGCAGGTTCTTTTTCTTAGCTATCTTAGGAAAGAACAGCCAAAAACTCTACTGCTATAAACTTAAGTAATTTTATTATTAAAAAGCAGAAAGATAGGACAGGAAGCACTACACCCAAAGGGATGGCGTAGTGGAGTAACTTGAAAATAAGTTACTGGAGCTGCCCCAGAGCTTCCCAAAATGCCTACGATGTGGCTCAAAAAAAATGGCTCAGAGCTGCAAAACGCTGCCCAGAGTGTCCATGAGCTGGCCCCAAAATGGCCCACATGGCCTCAAGATGGCAAAGAGGTCCTCTGAGCTATACTTCTTATAGTATAAGAGCCCTCTAAAGAGGGGATGGCCAGGGTCATGTGGGATGCTTTCTGGTTCACAAAAGGTGAGAATTCCTTTTGGGCCACAGGACTCCTCCTAAACAGACAGGGTGCAGGGCTTTTTAAAAAAAAAATTATATAGATTTTTGAGAATATTCCTGGAGGTTAGTGGAACTTTGACAAAATGGAGGTGAAGCTCAGGTTTAATCGCTTCAGGAACTTTCTGAGCCAGCCCATTTTAATTTAAAAGTATTAAAAATATGGGCCTGACTTTTTTCTTTTTTTTTGGCGGTACTGGGGATGAAACCCCAGGGGCATTCTATCTCTGAGTTATACCCCACCCCCAGCCCTATTTTTTCTTCTTTATTTTGAAACAGGGTCTCACTAAGTTGCAAAAGGCCTTGCTAAGCAGCTGAGGTTGTCCTAGAAATGGGATCCTCCTGTCTCAACCTCCTGAATGGTGGTATTACAAGAATGTGCCAACACACCCAGCTCAATTTTTTATTCTTTATTTTGAAAAAAAGTCTCACTGCCTTGCAAGGGCCACACTAAGTAGCTGAGGCTGTTAATGAAGTGTGATCCCCCTGTCTCAGCCTCCTGAATGCTGGAATTACAAGGGTGTGTCACCACACCCAGCTTGGCCTAACTTTTTTAGAATACCCAAGCTCTGTTAACCTACATGTTCCAGTATTGGGAAGAGGTGATTCCAGATCTTAAAACCATATTTTTCCTTTCCTTCCCAATGTGGTTTTTTCTTCTACCTAAAATTTTATTTCTTCTATTCTACCTCATCAGTACTGGGGACTGAACCCAGGGACATGACATTGTACCTCTGAAATATACCCCCAGCCCTATTTCTTTCTTTACTTTCCTTCCTTTCTTCTTTTTTCCATTTGTCTGTTTCCTTTGTACTGAGGATTCAATCTATGGACATGCTACCTCTGAGCTAGACACCCAGCCCTATTTTATTTATTTTTTTGTAACAGGGCCTTACTAAGTTGCTAAAGGTCTTGATAAATTGCTCAGGCTGGTCAGAAACCTGCAATTCTCTTGTCTTCATATTTCAAGTACTGAGATTACACCAATTTTACTTTTTTTTGTTTGTTTGTTTTCAAATAAGATCTCTTGCTAAATTACTGCACACTAGCCTTGAATCTGCAATCTTGTCTCAGTCCCCAAGTACTAGGATTACAGGCATGTACCACCACACTGGGCTCCTAGATATACTTTTTACATTTAGTAAAAAGATGGCCAGCTCTTACAGGAGAACCTGTAAGAGCTCAACGGAAGTTCAGTCACTTCTCAAAGGAAGCAGGGCCCTGAAGGGGATATTAGGAGCCCTGCTCCTTCCTGTCTCTCCTTCATCCTGGCTTCCCAGCTGCCCTGAGATGAGCCCCTTTGTTCTACCACACAGCCCGGGAGCCATGGAACCAACCAACCATGGACTGAAACCTCTGAAAGAATTTCAACACCTGCCAATCTGAGATAAAGGAAGAGGTTTTAATTGGCTCAAAACCATGAGCCAAAATACATCTTTCCTCCTTTTATGTTGGTTAAGATAAGTTGATTCTTTTCTCACAGTGACAGAAAGCAGATGAACATTGCCCACAAATAAAAATGTGGCCAACGGTGATAACTTCTGTATTGAGATCAAAGAGGACTCTATTGCTTTTCTCATTAGATTGATAACATTTTCCAGAACAGTTTCAGTGAAAAGCTGGGGGCAGGAGGTGGTTCATTGAAAGAACAAAAGACAAAGACTTAGCAGTAATGAATATCAACTACTAGGGTGCTTGTGGATGGAAGGTTAGAGAGGTTGGTATATAGAAGAAAATGTAGAACTAAGGAATGGCTTTGGTTTTATTTATTTTTGGTTAGTAAAAGAGATTTGGGCTTGTTTATAGATTGATAAGGATCTAGCTGAGAAAGGTCACCATGGGAGAAAGAAAAGGGATGGGTCCAGGTGGAAAGATTAGCCTTGGAATGATGTAGGATTAACCTAGTCAGAGTTTAGATGGGAAGATTAGCCTTGGAATGAGGTGGGATTAGTCCAGTCAGAACTCAGGTGGAAAGATTAGCCTTGGGACAACACAAGGACTGTTTCTTGGAGCAAAGAGCAAATATATTAGGATGCTTGTGGCTGTGTACAAACCTTTAGGCTTGGGTGTGGGGGTAATAATGAATGTGTATTGGTTGTCTCTATTTTATCCATGACATAAATAATGCAAGATCATCAACTTAAAAGGTAGAGTTAGGAATGAGCTAGTGCCTTGATGAGAAATCATATAATTTTTTTTCTTTCTTTTTTTTTGTGTGTGGTACTGTGGATGGAACTCAGAGGCCTTCTACCTCCATACTATACCCCCAGACCTATTTTATATTTTATTTGGAAACAGGAGTTTCTCACTAAATTCCTGAGAACCTCACTAAGTAGCTGAGGCTGGCTTCGAACCTGCAAGATCCTCCTGTCTCAGCCTCCCAAGCACGGGGATTACAAGTAAGTGCAACCACGCTCAGCCAAATCACGTCATTTTCTAAATGCTATATAGAAAGGAGCTGAACCAGGTCAAGGGATTATTGAAAAATGAGTACAGTTAAAAATTATAAAATTTGCCTCTTGTATCGGTTGCTCATCAACTAGAGGTGCTTCAAAGAAGTGGTAGGAGTTTACCTTTCCTATACCGAGGCCAGGTCACAAAGAAGAGGAGCTAAATAGAGGCACGGATTGCCTCTATATATTTTTAGGACTAAAGGCTTTAATTGTCTCTAAGGTTTTGACTATAGGTTAATCATTAGAACAAAGGGCAAAGAGAGAGGGGAACTCTGCATTGTAACAGCTGCTCCCCCTCCCTGCCTGAGTGCCTGTGCAGCACCCAGGCTCTGACTACTTTTTACATTTTGGAAATTAATACCAAAGCAATTTCCCAATACTGGCACAATAGTGATTTAGTTCCATGGATGTGCAGGGCAGGTACAGAAAAACAGTATGACACAATACTCGAGCAGCTTTGTAAGAGAGAAGGTGAGGTGCTAGCTCATCAGGCTACAGATTAGCAAAGGAAAGAAATGTGGCCAGGAGTGGCAAATAGAGGGATCATGCTTAAAGTTCCTCTGACCTGGATGGGGTGGCTCACACTTGTAATGTCAGGATTTGGGAGCCTGAGACTGTAGGACCACAGGTTCAAGGACAGCCTCAGTAAGGAGTGAGACTCTGTTTTAAAATTAAAAAAAAAAAAAAAAAAAGCCGGGCATGTTGGTGCATGCTTGTAATCCCTACGCTTGGGAGGCTGAGACAGGAGGATCACACAAGTTCAAAGCCAACCTCAGCTACTTAGTGAGTCTCTCAGCAACTTTGAGACCCTGTTTCCAAACAAAATATAAAATAGGTCTGGGAGTACAGCCCAGAACAGCCGAGAGGTAGAAAGCCTCTGGGTTCCACCCTCAGTACCACCAAAATAAATAAATAAATAATAAAAGGACTGGGAGTATAGCTCAGAGGTAGAACGCTCCAGGTTCAATTCAAAAACCAAAAAATAAAAAAATAAAGTTTCTCTGATATTGAAGGTTAAGAGTTGTAGAAAAGTAAAGGAGTCATAGCTGGAAGGATGAAAGTTTGTGGTCAGAGTGCAAGCTTTTCAAGTTTTAGCGCTGATGGAGTTATTCAGGTACAAAAATGTGATCATTAAAAAGTAATAACCTGCTGGGCATGGTGGCACACACTTGCAATCCTAGTACTTGGGAGGCTGAAACAGGGAGATCGCTGGTTCAAAGCCAACCTTGGCAACTTAGTGAGCTCTCAGCAACCCAGTGAGACCCTGTTTTCGAATAAGAAATAAAATCAGGCTGAGGGTATATCTTAGAAGTAGAATGCCTCTGGGTTCAATCCCCAGCACCATCCCCTCAAAAAAGGTTTTTTAAAAAGTAATAACCAAGTCCCATTGGTAGCGGGAGCAGAAAGTGGACCCCAGGGAGCCCTGAGCGGTCCCACTGCACCACTGGCCTAGTTACCATCACACCTGGGCAAGAGCCACAGCTACCACAGCCAGCCCCAGTCACCATCACCGCAACCATGAGCAGCGAGGCTGAGGCCAGAGACCCAGCAGCCTCCGACACCAAGCCCCTCACCACGGGCAGGGCACCTGCTGGCAGGGACAATAAGATCATCGCAACTAAGGTTTTGGGAACAGTAAAATGGTTCAATGTAAGAAACAGATATGATTTCATCAACAGGAACAACACCATGGAAGATGCATTTGTACACCAGACTGCCATAACGAAGAATAACCCCAGGAAGTACCTGTGCAGTGTAGGAGAGGGGGAGACTGTGGAGTTTGATGTTGTTGAAGGAGAAAAGTGTGCGGAGGCAGCAAATGTTACAGGCCTGGTGGAGTTCTGATGGGGTGTGTCCATACAGTGCCTAAGGAGATGCATCCTCCCTTGGCCTGGGCCTGAGCGAGGGAGCAGCCTAAGGCAAAACTTTAAGTAGTGATTCAGCAGAAAATGGGCTAAAGATGGCGCCTGGAGGAAGCTAGGAAGGCGTGGTTTCCCCATTCATTATGGGTGGGGAGACTGAGCGATTTTTCCCTTTCTACCTTTAAAGGAGCTTTCTGCACGCATGAATGGCTCATGTACTGGCCTGGGATTGGCTGTAAACTACGTGCTAGTGATCTTTATCCCGGATAGGCTAGGTAGGCTATTTCTCAAGGGAATTCCCCTTGTTGCTTGGTGCTATATATATGATTGTTTGGAGAGAAATAAATGAGATCTTGCTTAACTTGACGCCCGGCTCGTGGGTTTGTGTTTGAGTTGTCGGTACTCATCATCTCGTCAAGCCCCGCCAGCTGTCGGGCTGGATCCCGACAGAGTTCCAGTTCAAGGTAGTAAATATGCAGCAGACAGTAACCATTATAAACGTTCTCCACGTCGTAGGGGTTCTCCACGAAATTACCAGCAGAATTATCAGAATAGTGATAGTGGGGGAAAGAATGAGGGATCGGAGAGCATTCCTGAAGGCCAGGCCCAACAACACCGACCCCACGGCAGGTGAAGATTCCTGCCTTACTACATGCAGAGACCCTATGGGCGTGACCACAGTATTCCAACCCTCTGGTGCAAAAAGTGATAGAGGGTGCTGATAACCGAGGTGCAGAGCAGGGTAGACCAGTGAGGCAGAATATGTATCAAGGTTAGAGACCACAATTTCACAGGGGCCTCCTCACCAAAGACAGCCTAGAGAGGATGGCAAGGAAGAGGATTAGGAAAACCAAGGAGATGAGACCCAACCAACTTCAATTACCTGCGTAGATGCACAGAAAACCCTAAACCACAAGATGGCAAAGAGACAAAAGCAGCCAATCCACCAGCTGAGAATCCGTCAGCTCCTGAGGCTCAGCTGGGCGTAGCTGAGTAAATGCCCACTTACCATCCCTACCATTAACCGGTTTAGTCATCCAACAAGAAATGAAAATGAAATTCCGGCTATAAGAAATGAACAAAAGATTGGAGCTGAAGACCTTAAGTGCTTGCTTTCTGCCTGTTGACCAGGTAACTAGAACTATCTGCATTACCTGTGCAGCATGGAGTTTTTATTCTTTTTACCTAAAGATGTCTCTTTTTGGTCTTTTTGTTTTTTGAAAAGCCTGGGTTTTTTCCCCCTCAAAACACCTTTAAAGGTTTTTAAATTGTTTCATATCTGGTCAAGTTGAGATTTTTAAGAACTGAGACAGGAGGATCACAGATTTGCGGCCAGCCTCAGCTACTTAGTGAGGCCCTCTGCAATTTAGTGAGATCTTGTTTCAAACTAAAGAATAAAATATTGTACCAGTATTGGGAAGAGGCTTCAAAATATATTAATATACCAGTATTGGGAAAGATTTTCGATTTCAAAATATATCTTTGGTAGAATAAAATAAAAGCCAGGAGCTTCAAGAAAAGGGCTGAGATTTTCAGGCCTCAAGAGTAGTTAGCAAAAGAACAGGGTCTTTTTACATTTCTAAGAGAAGGGAACTTCTGAAAGGATGTGGGGGAATCCCAGACTCCAGATAAGCAACTTAACACATTTTGAAGTGTAACAAAAGGCATGAGTGCCTGGGACAGAGCTGCCCTCCCCCCCACCCCCACCCTCACCCCAGAGGGGGTGGATCTAGTTGGGTCAAAAAACTGGTTATAAAAATACTCTGTATCCAGGAATCATTGGTGACTTCATTCCGGGTCATCCCACTATGTCACTTTGTGGCATAGTGCTTTAATTTAAGCTCTATCTTTCCCTCTTTCTAATGGCACCATAACAATTACAACCTGTATTTTTATCTTTGTAATAATAATAACCTAATTTAAGTCTTCAGCAAGAGTCTGGGCTAGTGAATGTCTATCCTGAATCTGGATAGATATAGTCTGTTTTTGGAAACAGTTTCCGGGAGCCTAACAGAGGTCCCCGGGGATAGTACCCCCAAACCATAACAGTCCAAACCGTAACAGTATCATTCTGGGAGTGTCCAATGAAGATAGAATACCCCTGGATTCCATCCCCAACTCCACAAAAAAAACCCTTAATTTTTAATTTGTAATTAAAAATTGACAACTTGATTTTTTTTAAGTCAACAAAATGCAAGCACCTGTTAATAAAGGTCTTAAGTAATTTGTCAAAAAAAAGTAATAACTTTTTTTTTTTTTGGTGGTACTGGGGTTCCTGGAAACCCTTCTACCTCAGGGCTGTACTCCCAGACCTATTTTTTACATTTTTATTTGGAAACAGGGTCTCTTAAGCCAGCTCACACGGCTGGCTTCGAACCTGCGCAATCCTCCTGTCTCTCCCTCCCAAGCGCGGGCATTACAAGCGTGCGCCACCACACCCAGCAAAAGTAATAACTTTTGATATGAGGTTATTGGACAAAGAATGCAAACATCTGTGGAGAGATAGCCACTTGTGCTTCTGTTTGGAAACCTGGAATTAAGAAGTAACGTTGCACTCGGTGAGACTAGTCCTGAGGATCCTGCATTCCCATCTCATATGCCATAGTTGGTACACATGGCCAAAAAAGGATTCTCCAGGAAGATGGACTTAAAGGGGAAAAGATTACCCTCAAGGAGCTGGATTATAATAGAAAGAATTTTATCAGAGATAGGCAAAATTATGGTAAAGAGACAGATGGCAAGATTCCTAGACCGTAACTTCAAGTATCACTGTTAACACACTTGAAGAAAGACTGTTTCTATCAGATTGTAGTTGGGTTGGTAAATGAATTTTGAGTCAGAGAGCCCCCTGGCCCATGGGCCCAGATAGTCTGACATAGCCAGATACCTGCCACTTATCATAACTGGATGACATCATTCAGTAAGGTGAGGCCCTCAGCAACTTAGTGAGACCCTGTTTCCAAATAAAATATATATTAAAAAAAGGGTCTGGGAGTATAGCCCGGACGTAGAAAGCCTCTGGCTTTCACCCCCAGTATCACCAAAAAAATAATAAATGACATCTTGCAGAAGAGCTAAGGATTCGCCAAGAGTGCAGGAGGAGGGTGCAGAGTGTGGGAAGAGGGTAATGATCTCTGTGAAAGGGGAGCAGATACCTCATGGCACCTGACTTTGTTAATCATTCTGGTCCTAACAAAGAATCCTAGGCTTACACCTGCAGTAAGGCAGGAAGGATTTTTGGCCGAGCTAGAAACCCCCATAATCATAATCCCCATTATCATAAAAAAAAAAGGGCCCTGCACAGAGTTAATGGGCAGACGTACACCTAGGTCAGAAGATTACTTGGTAGAGCAAGATGAAGGACTATGTATCTATAAAATGTCCTGGATCCAGAAAAACCTTGGATGACTTCAAGTCACCCCCTATACTACCTCTGGTATAGGGCTTTGTTAACTGTTTTATCTTTCCGTCTTTGTAATAATAAAATTGTTTAGAGCTTACAGCAAGAGTTTGGGCTATAGTTTTCTACACATAGTTCAGAACAAGAACCCATAGCTATACCTCACTGTAACAGTTTCAGGAGCCCAATAGGGCCCCCGAAACAGTTTCGGCACCGTAACATGGATTAGGGTAACAAGCAGTCCTTTCCTAAGCAGTGTTTCTTCGACTCACTGCCCTCCTACAATTTGGTCTCTGATTTCTGATGTAATCAACAATAGCGACACACACTTTTTTTTGAAACAGGGTCTCACTGAGTTTCACAGGGCCTCACCAGGTAGTAGCTGAGGCTGTTCACGAACTGTGATCCTCCTGTCTCAGCCTTCTAAATGCTAGGATTACAAGCGTGCACCACCATGCCTGGCTACACACACTTTTTCTATCTGAGACCACACATCAACAGTCAAACTAATAAAACTGGATGTGGTACCATATAAAAATACCAGCATGCCGGGTGTGGTGGCACACGCTTGTAATCCCCACGCTTGGGAGGCGGAGACAGGAGGATAGAGCAGGTTCGAAGCCAGCTGTGCTTGCTTAAGAGATCTTGTTTCCAAAAATAAAAAAGTATAAAATAGGTCTGGGAGTGTAGCCCAGAGGTAGAAGGGCTTCCAGGAACTCCAGTACCACAAAAAAAAAAAAAAAAAAAAAAAAGAATACCAGCATGTTGACATAGACTAGTAATCCCAGCTACTCCAGAGGCTGAGGCAGGAGAATCCAGTCTTGGCAACTTCGTGAGATTCTGTCTTAAAATGAAAATTTTAAAAAGGACAAGGGATATAGCTCAGGGGTAGAGCACACCCAGATTCAATCCCTAGTATAGTAACAGAAAAAATAAATAATAAAAATGCTATATATCTGTAGGTCAGCATGGGATCCATATGACATTAAGCTAGGGAAAAGAAATGGGAAGAAAACATTCTCTGGTCATAAAATAATAAAGCAAAGAATAGATTCATCCACACCCCATTATGGCAAGATTGATGATTTGGGAACAAGGCTAGAGCTACCCCGGCATGCCACCAGCAGTTGAGATGCGCCTCCATATCCTGTGCCAAGCAAGAGAGTTCTTCTAGGGTAAGGGGGGCAAAGAGAACCACTACTTTCCCCACCAGGAGTCCACACCTCTGCTTTCCCTGATCAGGCAAGGGCATCTCTATTATGCTTACTCTTTAAATTCCTTGGGAAGGGCTGGGGATTTAATTCAGTGGTAGAACACTTGCTAAGCATGCATAAAGTGCACAAGGCCCTGGGGTTGATCCCCAGGACCACACACACACACACACACACACACACACACACACACAGAGAGAGAGAGAGAGAGAGAGAGAGAGAGAGAGAGAGAGAGAGAGAGAGAGAGAGAACTGCCATGTCTCTTAACCCTCTGGGAATTAATCCTGTAATAGTAGCAGCTTCCCTCTGTAGAGGAACATGGGAAAACATCCACACATAGATATTTACTAGTCTATATATTAAGCAGTCATTGAATCTTAACTACTTAAGATTCAAGACACGATATTTAATATCTGGTTACAGATAATATTTACTATTTACTGGGCTCCTCGATGCCAGGCCTTATGCTAGGTGTCTGCATATTTTCTCTTTAAACCTTACAATATCTCATCCAGGTAGCTATGATATTTTCAATTAAAGAGAACAATTAAGGAAGTGAGGATGTGGAGAGGTCCATCCAGAGTAGTTAAGTGACTTATTCAAACTACAAAACTGTCTTTCTGTACCAGATTGACACTAGGAACAGAGAAAACAATGCTTTTTAATTGATCAGTTATTTGTTTTTGCTATTGGGGATTTAATCCAGGGGCCATCTACCTCCAAGCTATACCCCCAGTTATATTTTTTTATATATATTTTTAAGGTTTTGTGGGACTGAGGATTAAACCCAGGGGTAGTCTACTTTCCAACTACATCCCCCAGCCCTTTTTTATTTTTGTTTTGGAACGGGGTCTCACAAAATTGCTGAGTTGCTGAGGCCAGCCTCAAACCTGTAATCCTCCTGTTTCAGCCTCTCAACTACTAGGATTACAGGCATGCACCAGCACACCCAGCTTTAGTTATCATTTATTTTGCTTTTACCACCCTGCCTCACCCTTAAAGCTGGTGTTGTATGTTCAGCTTGGACATCGCAAACAACTGAGCTTGACTCTGAGATCTGAGATTTCCACTGTGAATTGCTTTGCGTCAGGCTGCTTGGAGAAACCAAGCCCTATGTGTCTGCCTTAATTGGCTGTTCATGCTTTTGGCGCATTGGTTGTTTTATTTGGAGTCTTAGGGAACAACTGCCCTTCTTGTTTCATGCTGAGTGTAAGGGTTCTTTCCTGCCTTAAGACATCATTTATAAAGCATCTCTCAATGGATATGAGTGATAAAGGGGTAGCTTTTGGTTCGAGGAAATTCCAAAAATAGAGCTGGGTGTGATGGCGCACACTTGTAATCCCAGTACTTGGGAGGCTGAGACAGGAGAGTCACAGGTTCATGGCCAGCCTCAGCTACTTAGTGAGGCCCTCTACAACTTGGTGAGACCCTGTTTCAAAAATAAAGAATAGAAAAATAGAGCTGGGGTTGTACCTCAGAGGTGGAATGCCCCTGGGTTCCGTCCCCAGTATGGGAAAAAATAATAATCTGAAAATGGTAATGTTCTGTTCTTACCAAGAGATTGCTTTTCATTGCAAGCCTGCTTTCCTGGTCAGATCATTAGAAGATCTGAATCTAGAACTATATGTTCAGCACTTGGGGAACCCTCGAGGGCCAGCCCAGGCCTGCACACAGCCTGTTCCACTTACAGGGTATTCTCTTGGGCTGTGAAGTGATGATACCTAGCAACCCTCTTCTGAAAGTGCGAAGCAGGCTCGCCCTGCTACCAGGTGTTAATAGTAACACCCTGTATTAAAAATGCTGAAAGCTGGGTGTGGTGGCGCACGCTTGTAATCCCCGTGCTTGGGAGGCTGAGACAAGAGGATCACACAGGTTCGAAGCCAGCCTCAGCTACTTAGTGAGGCTCTCAGCAACTTAGTGAGACCCTGTTTCCAAATAAAGTATAAAAAATAGGTCTGAGAGTATAACCTTGAGGTAGAATATCCCCCGGGTTTCACCCCCAGTACCACACACACACACACACACACACACACACACACACACACACACACAAAGAAAAGAAAGAAAATGCGGAGAGCACTGCCTTCTGTAACATGCCTTAACCTAACTGACCACCTCCTAGGAGCCTGTCTTCAAGCAGTCTCTGTATTTGTTCTTTCATTCATCTAGTTATTTTTGCAGTGCTTAGGATCAAAAGCAGGGCCTTGCTCCTGCTGGGCACATGCTCTACCCCAAGCAACGCCCCAGCCTAAGCAGCACCATTATACGTCTTTTTTTCTAGTATGTCTTAGAGAGTTTTACTTTTGAGTATTAGTAAACACAATTTGAAGCCTACTATGGCCTTTCTTCCTTTTTTCCCCCTTTCTTTCAAGAAGCTATAAGGTGCTTTATTTAAGAAGGAAGTGAATCATTTTTCTTAAAAGTTGATTTATGGAAATATAATTTATATATATAATTTTATTGTATAAAATTCACCTCCTCCTCTTTTTCCTCCTTCTCCTTTACTTCTTTTTGCAATACTAGGGACTGAATCCAGTGGTACTCTACCACTGAGTCATATCCCCACTCCCATCACTTTTTATTTATTTATTTTTATGTGTGTGACACTGAGGGTTGAATCCAGGGGCATTCTATCTCCAAGCTACACCCTCAGCTCTATTTTTTTTTTTTTATTTATTTTTTTTTTTTGGTACTAGGGATGGAACCCAGGGACATTTTACCTCCGAGCTACATTCCCAACCCCAGCCCTGTTTTTTATTTTTATTTTGAAACAGGGTCTCACGAATTATTAAGAACCTCACTAAGTAGCTGAGGCTGTCTGTGAACCACGATCCTCCTGTCTCAGCCTCCCAAATGCTGGGATTACAAGTGTGCGCCAACACACCTAAGAGACTGCTGCTTTATTCAGACACAATTCGGCACTCTCCATGGAGTTGCTCAAAGTCCTGATTGGCTGGCGGAGTCATGTGGTTTTATAGGCATGCTGATTTTTTTTTTTTTTTTTTGGTGGTACTGGGATTCCTGGAAGCCCTTCTACCTCCGGGATACACTCCCAGACCTATTTTTATATTTTTATTTTGGAAACGGGATCTCCTAAGCCAGCAGGGCGGCTGTCTTTGAACCTGCGTGATCCTCCTGTCTCCACCTCCCAAGCACGGGGATTACAAGTGTGTGCCACCACGCCCGGCTTATAGGCATGCTGATTCTATCGCGACATCTGTAGTCTCCTGATCTCAAGTATGTCTCTTGGCACCCGTAGTCTCGTGATATCTCTGCTCTGGCTTCTGGGGCTCTGCCTCCTGTTCCCACTGTGAGATCACGTGGGGGAAGGGAGGGACCCGACTTATCAGTGACCACACCTGGGTTCCCAGCTACTCAGGAGGAAGGAGATCACTTGCACCCAGGAGTTTAGTCATGGAAGAACAACAATCTCTGGAAAAAGGTTCAAGGAGTTACCAAGAGGTTTCTTGAACCTCTGGAAAAAGGTTCAAGAAAGGGACCAGTAGGGTCCTTGACATATATGATGGGCAAGAAATTCAGCACATATCAGTAGAGTCACAGATATTTACTTAGGAAAACAAGAAATACACATTCAGAGCCTGGCGTGGTAGCGCACGCTTGTAATCCCAGCATTTGGGAGGCTGAGATAGGAGGATCATGGTTCATGGACAGCCTCAGCTACTTAGTGAGGCCCTCTGCAACTTAGTGAGACCCTGTTTGAAAATAAAAAAATTGGGCAGGGGGTATGGCTCGGAGGTCAAATGCCTTTGGGTTCCATCCCCAAACCCGCCAAAAAAAAAAAAAAGAGAGAGAGAGAGAGATGCATTCAGCTGAGAGTGATGACATACACCTGTAATCCAGGTAGTTGGAAAGCAATAACGGGAGGATTGCAGGTTCAAGGCTAGCCTCAGCAACTTAGTGAAACCCTATATCAAAATAAAAAGAAATGAAAAGGGCTGTAGGTAGAATGCCGCTAGGTTCAAAGCCCAATACCACAAAGAAAGAGAGAGGGAAGGAAGGCAGGCAGGCAGGCAGGCAGCATTCAAGGAAGAATGTGGGCCACTTCTAGACAGAGAAAGAGGCACATTTTGGGAGTCGGCAGCCCCTCTTTAAAGGAAACCTGATGAAGGTAGGGTATGGTAAGCTTTGTGAGGATGACAACTGCCTAGTGATCACAGAGCAGTTTCTGGTAACCCGGTCATTGACACGGTCCTTTATCTCATCAATAGATAACACTGGAAGTCCCCTATTATAGGTTTCTCAAGATATCCTATCTCTCTTGCTTAAACTATTTATTGAGTGTTAATTTATAGCACACAAAGTAATTATCATAGGTGAATGAAATTTTGGTTCATTTGAAGATTTACAGAGTTTGGCCATATGTGGTGGCACACACCCGTAATCCCAACACTTGGAAGGCTGAAACAGGAACAGCTTCAGCAATAATGTGAGACTCAGCAACCTAGCAAGACCCTGTTTCAAAAAAAAATAAATAAATAAAAAATAAACAGGATTGTGAGTGTAGCTTGGATGTAGAGTGCCCCTGGGTTCAGTCCCCAGTACTATGACACACACACTCATTTATAGATTTCCCAGGATTTGGGGATTGATAGCTGGCTTTTGGGTGACAGGCCTGAAAAAGTATGCAGAGCTCCTGAATTAAATTTTTATTTTCTTCCCCTTCCTTTATGTCTCCTTTGTTTCTCCTGTCCTACCTCAGTCCCAGCTCATCAGGAGGCAGATGGCTGATGCAGGAGATCACTTGAGCCCAGGAGATAGAGACTATGTGGGCAACAGTGAGACACTGTCTCAAAACAACAACAAAAAAGTTTAAAAGGTTTGTAGTGTTGTCCCCTTCTCTACTCCTGATATTTGTAATCTTGCCCTTTATTTTATTTTATTTTATTTTATTTTTTCAGTATTGGGGATGGAACCCAGGGGCATTCTACCTCCAAACGACACCCCCTCCCCACTGTATTTTTTATTTTTTATTTTATTTTTATCTTTTTTTTGTGTGTGGTACTGGGGGTGGAACCCAGAGTCTTTTTACCTCCGGGCTATACTCCCAGACCTATTTTTTTATGTTTTATTTGGAAACAGGGTCTCACTAAGTTACCGAGAGCCTCACTAAGTAGCTGAGGCTGGCTTCGAACCTGCGCGATCCTCCTGTCTCAGCCCCCCAAGTGCATATTTTTTATTTTAAAACAGGATCTCACTGAGTTGCAAAGGGCCTCACTAAGTAGCTGAGGCTGTTAATGAAGCGTGATCCCTCTGTCTCAGCCTCCCAGTGCTGGGATTACAAGCGTGCGCCACCACGCCCAGCTTTCTCACCATTTTTTGTTGTTTGTTGCTTTATCAGTTTTCCTCTATTTTATTTCTCTTTTTCTCTCGATAATGATGGGGATCAAACCCAGAGCCTCGTACATGGTAGGTGAGTGCTCTATCACTCAATGTTATTAGTAGTTTCAAAGAATCAACTTACTGGCTTAGTAATTTAATCCATTTATTCTGTGATTTATCTTTCTTGTTTCTGCTCTTATTGGTTATTTCCTTGTGCACTTTTTTTTGTTTGTTTAATTTGCCTCTTATTTTTTTCTTTCTAGCTCCTCAGGGTAGAAACTCAGATATTTAGGGGAAACCAAGACCGTGTGCATGTATGTCATTGTCAACATGATTTACATTATGATGCGAAACTATAATGTACCAGTAAAAGCACCAAAAAAGAAACTCAGATAATTGATTTTAATACGTTTCTTTTCTGATTTTTTTTTTCTTCTGGGAGGAAGGGTGGCTTTCTTTTTTTTTCTCACTGTTACCGTTTAGGAGCCCAACAGGGCCCCGGTATCAGTCTCACTGTAACAGGGAATACAAATCTTATCTCCCTCACACAACCCTAGAATCAGAGCCACATTTCATTCTTGTTTATATACTTAGAATGCTTTATAAGTAAGAAGAGCTTGAAAAGCATGTGCTTAGCTGGGCATGGTGGTGCATGCTTTTAATCCCAGTGTTTGGGGAGCTGAAACAGGGAAATGCAGGTTTAAAGCCAATCTCAGCAATTTAATGAATGAAACCTTGTTTCAAAATAAAAAATAAAAAGGACTGGGATTGTGGCTCACAGGTAGAATGCTCCCTGGGTTCAATCTCGAGTACCAAAGCAAAAAAAAAAAAAAAAAAAAAAGTGCTAGAAAAATTGTTTTAATTTTTTAAATGACAAATTAGAGTGTGTGCTTGCAGAATGAATAAGTAAAGAAGTGAAAAAAATAGTCTTTCTTCTTCTTCATTTTTTTTTCTTTTTGCAGTACTAGGGATGGAATCCAGGCGCATTCTACCTCTGAGCGACACCTCAGCCCTTTTTTTTTATTCTTTCTATTTTCAAAACAGAGTCTCATTCAGTTGCAAAGGGCCTTACTTAGTAGCTGAGGCTGTCTGTGAACCACGGTTCCTTCCTGTCCCAGCCTCCTGAAAGCTGGGATTACAAGCGTGGCACCATGCCCAGCTGATGCAGGTTCTTTATGGAACATCTCAATGAAGTGGAGTTTGCTTGTGATATATCAAAACTATTTCAAATATATATATATCAACAACTTCATTCTCCCTCCACATGACTTTCCCAAAATTAAGTGCTTAAATTTATAAAATCTTCTTGATGTTGAAATTGAAAGTTACTATGAACTTCTCTACTACCAGTGAAACTCCAACAATAAATACTGAATAAACATACAATTATATATTATACTGATTCCTTATCAGTTCTCCCTAGGGTGGTTTATAAATGTAATTGGTTAATGACATGCTTATAATTTACCTTTTTCTACCCTATGACCTATTCCCCATTTTCCCTACTGCTGGAGCCAGCTGGCAAAAGTACAGGTTCCAAAAAGAGGTGTGAGGATGAAGAATTCAACTCTTAAGAATTTGATTCCAACAATTTTTAAATTCTAATGTGGGGGGCCGCCAGCCTACTATCTCTACTGGCCGACCCCTGCTCCTGGGTCAACATCCCTACTGGTCAACAACTACTCCTGGGTCAATATTCTCTATTGGGCCGACCCTGGGTTTATTTCAGTAGAGGTATTTATACAGTTACAGGTCAATCAATATCCTCATGCTATCACCACCAGAATACCATAAAGACCAATCCAAAGCACATACATTACAGGTAGTTTAATCAGTACCCTCGTGCCACCTGATCATCTCCCAGACTTTTTCCTTTGAACTTTCCATGACCCCAAACCTTGTTGACTCTGGGCGAAGGACAGTCAGCTGAACCAGAAATATTCTTTTAGGGGAAAACCTTAATGGCTTCCCATACCCTATTATATATATATATATATATATATATATATATATATATATATATATATATATATTTTTTTTTTTTTTTTTTTTTTTTTGTCATTATCTGACTCTGCTCCTAATTTCTACCCACCAGATCCTCCTACCCAAGGGTTAGAACATCCCTATCTCCACATGTAGGCTTTAGAATACAGGGTGACCATGTTGTAACTGGACCATGGGTTGAACCAAACCAAAGAAGTTTAGGTATGAACTTAGGAACAAACTAGTGGACAGCTCATTTAAGGAAACTTAAATCAGATAATCAGGTGTGAAAAAAAAAGACAGGAATGCTACCGGTTAACATCCAGATAGGAATAAGGTCTAGTGTGTCTGTGGAAGCTCGGAAGAGGCAGTTACTGGCAAATTCCAAAATAAGTAGGCAACGTAACAGGTAGAATTGAACAGGTAACAGATAGAGGGCTTAGAGCGGGGCAACTGGTACAGGATACCCAGCCTCTGAGAACACTGATGTCCTAGTCCAATTCATGTTGCTAAAACAGAATACAACAGACTGGGTACTAAAGAAAGGAAGCTTATGTCTCATACTTCTGGGGGCTATGAAGTCCCGTATCAAGGTGCCAGCATGGACTGTGTCATCCCATGGTAGAAGATGGAAGAGCAAAAGAGAACAAGAGAGAAGATGAGTAAGAGAGGCCAAACTTGCTTTTACAAGAAACCACTTTCACCATGACTAGCCCACATCCACATTAACTCCATTCATCCATTCACCAGGGCAGAGCCCTCAAGACCTCATCACCTTAGATCAGCTCCTAACACTGTTGCTTTGGGAATTTTGTGTGTGGTACTGGGGGTGGAACCCAGGGGCTTTTCTACCTTTGGGCTATGCTCCCAGACCTTTATTTGGAAACAGGGTCTCACTAAGTTGCTGAGAGCCTCACTAAGTAGCTGAGGCTGGCTTCGAACCTGTGCGATCCTCCTGTCTCAGTCTCCCAAGTGCGGGGATCACAAGCGTGCACCACCATGACCAGAAGGAATTAAATTTAAATCTGTGAAAATTGATGGACATTTAGACCATAGTACTTGGGTATCTGCAAGGATTCAGTTACCAGAGAAATTAAGAACCGCATACCCAAGGGCAGGGGGAAGGGAGGTTTCATGCCTATAATCCCAGTACTTGAGAGGCTAAGACAGGAGAAAATCAGGTTCAAGGTCAGGCTCAGCAATTTAGTAATAGCCTGTTTCAAAATAAAAAATAAAAAAGGAGCCAGGAGCAGTGGTACACACCTATAATCCCAGTATTTGGGAACCTGAGATAGGATCACAGGTTCAAGACCAGCCTCACCAACATAGCAAGGCTCTCAACAACCTAATGAAAACCTGTTTCAAAATTTAAAAAATAAAATAGGGCTAGAGGTGTATCTCAGAGGTATAATGCCTTTGGATTCAACTCTCAATACCACAGTAAAATAAAATAAAAATAGAATAGAGTCAGGCAATCTAGCTCAGAGGTAGAACCTTACCTTGGGTTTAATACCCACTAAAAACAAAACAAAACAAAACAAAAAAATCCCACAAAACTGTCAGGTAGCTAGTTAGACATGAGCAAGTAGGGTGGAATAGGAGTTGAGACCTAAAGCACCTGAGGGAAGAAATGAAACAGATTATTTTAAATGAAAATAGCTGCAGTTGAAAATGTTATGGTGCAAAGCCCAGCCATGAGTTCTTTGCTTACTACAGTATAGAAATGAAGAGCCAGAAATCTTAATGCAAAGCTAGAAATTTATTGCAAAGCAAGAGGAAAAGGCACCACGCTAAGGTAATAGAATGCTCAAAATACTGCTGCTGGGCATGGTGGCACATGTTTGTAATCCCCACGCTTGGGAGGCAGACACAGGAGGATCGCGCAGGTTTGAAGCCAGCCTCGCTGACTTAAGAGACCCTGTTTCCAAATAAAAATATGAAATAGGTCTGGGAGTGTAGCCTGGAGGTAGAAGGGTTTCCTGGAACCCCAGTACCACCAAAAAACAAAAAAACAAAAAACCACTGCTGCCCTCCTAGACTCCAGGTCTTATATTTAGTTCATGATTTCTTATCTTTGCAACAAATATTATAAATTAGGGTATAGCTTAGTTAGCTACTGAGTGATGAGATACATGGCAAGTTTTTTGTTGTTGTTTGTTTGTTGTTGTTGTTGTTTTGTTGTTTTGCAGGTCTGGGGATGGAACCCAGAGGTGTCTGACCTCCGAACTACATCCCCTGGCCAATTTTTTATTCTTTATTTTGAAACAGAGTCTCACTGAGTGTCGGAGAGCTTAACTAAGTAGCTGAGGCTGTCCACGAACGGAGATCCTCTAGCAAATTTTTTTTTTTTTTTTTTTTTTGGTGGTACTGGGGTTCCTGGAAGCCCTTCTACCTCCGGGCTACACCCCCCCAGACCTATTTTTACATTTTTATTTGGAAACAGGGTCTCCTAAGCCAGCGCACACGGCTGGCTTGGCTTCAAACCTGCTCAATCCTCCTGTCTCCGCCTCCCAAGCGCGGGGATTACAAGCGTGCGCCACCACGCCCGGCGCAAGTTTTTTTTTTTTTAACCCCCTTTAAGTCCGATGTCTGTGATCTTCTAGGTCTCAGCATTTCCAATTATCTTATCTTTGTTGCTATGCCAACAGCCTGCCTGCAGAAGCACAAGAATCATCTACTCATGACTGTCAAAAACTGCTGGAGTCAGAAGGCTAAGCCCCTGCAGAGCTTCACTAAGACCCTCTCCCCATGGGAAGAGGTGGCACAGACAATGCAGAGCCACAAAGGTGCAAGGTGGAAAAAGCAACACCAGCTGGAATGCATGAGGAAGGAGGCGTCCAGAGGGAAGAGAAGTCTTGACACATGGAAAACTCGGTGACTCCAGAAAGCAGCCCACCCTGCTGCTTCTTTTCCTCCCTCCTTTTCAACGCAGTCCTTTTTACATGGGGCCATCGCTTCTCTAAATAAACCTCTTTTATTCCCCCAATGGTGCTTTTTTTTTTTTTTCCACAAATGCTTTCCCCATAGAGGAGCAAAACGTGAGGTGCTGCTGCATAACAACCCTATCTCCAAATCTATCAACCCTTAAGTTTTTGCACACTAATTTTCCAGGGTGTCTAATCTAGGGGAAATGTCTCTGGACATCTCTCTGAGGATACCATTCTGGATCCAGATGCCCACAAAGGGAGAGCGTGTGTGATTCCTTGTTTTATTGCACTTGAGATAATGATGAAGTAATATTGCCTCACTTAAAATTGCTTCCGTGTGAAGTCATATGCTCAACTAGATAATTATGTTGTTGTTAGCAGTATTTTGAGATTTCTAAAAGAGTTGCCACCAGAAATTTGTTTTGCTTCATCAGTAACTCGTCTTATTTTATTAGTATTTTGTGTTTTGGGAATAAACAAAAAATGATTAAGATTTAAGTATATATAGAAAAAAAGATGATCAAACTGGGTGATCTAGTTTAGATAAAAGTGAAGGTGTAACTATAAAGTAATAACAGCAGCCTTTAACCATGTCTTATGAAATAAGCAATAAAAGCATAGATAGATTAAGTAATTAGCCTGATTCAATATAGTCAAAAAGTGTCTGACCTACACTCTTTTTTGCCTTCAGTGGTTCTGGGTATGAAACCCAGGGCCTCACACATGCTAGGCAAATGCGGTATCATTGAGCTGCATTCTGGGTCTAAGATCCACACTCTTAACCACAGTGCTACAGTGTCTTTTATGATATGACTACATAGCTTATAAAATATAATGCTTATAAAATATATAGCTTATAAAAATATAATGTGGTGGCGCACCCTTGTAATCCCCATGCTTGGGAGGTGGAGACAGGAGGATCGTGCAGGTTCGAAGCCAGCTGTGCTGGCTTAAGAGACCCCGTTTCCAAATAAAAATGTAAAATAGATCTGGGAGTGTAGCCCAGAGGTAGAAGGGTTTCCAGGAACCCCAGTACTACAAAAAAAAAAAAAAATAAAATAAAATACAAAACAAAGCTAAAGGACTCTGGGGATGAAGCTCAGAGGCAGAATGCCTCTGAGTTCAATCCCCAGTACCACGACAAATAAATAAGTAAATAAACCAGTAAAGGGCTAGAATACCCTGGGTTCAAATCTTAGTACCACAAAAATATATAAATAAAATTTTAAAAATATATATATATATAAAATGCTGAGTAGATTTCAAATGAATTAATGCTATGTAGTATTACTAACAAAATTAGATTCCATGATTGTATTTATCTAGTAAATTCCTTTTATCTGTGAAATACAAAATATTTTCATCACAAGCCAGGAATGGTAGCACACACCTGTAATTCCAGTACTTGGGAGGCTAAAACAGGAGGTTCACGGGTTCAAGGACAGCCTCAGCAATGTAGTGAGACTTCCAACAACCTACTGAGACCCTGTTTCAAAATAAAAAAATAATAAAGGTTGAGGGTGTAGCTCAGAAGTAGAATGCCTAGTGCCACAAAAATTATCATCATTATCATCACAAAAGTAAAACTCAGGAGGAAGATAACAAAAAACAAATGAGAAATATAACTTGCTACTAGCTTTAAATTTGTGTAGTCTCGAGCTGGGCACGCTGGTAATCCCAGCACTTGGGAGGCTGAGACAGGAGTATCCAGGTTCACGGCCAGCCTCAGCTACCTTAGTGAGGCCCTCTGCAACTTAGTGAGACCCTCTTTCAAAACAAAGAATAAAAAATAGAACTAGGGTGTCGCTCAAAGGTAGAATGCCCCTGGGTTCAATCCCTAGCACTACAAAAAAAAAAAAAAAAAAAAAAAAAAATTGTGTAGGCTCAATGTCTAAATCTCTATCCAACACGAGCAGCCATATGGGGCAGTGGTAGGAAAAAAATGTATTTTGAAGCAAGAAGTATAGTTCAGTGGTAGAATATTTGCTGAGCATGATCAAGGCCCTGGGTCCATATCCCCAGTACTGAAAAACAAAAATAAAACAAACAAAAAAAAAAAAAAAAAACAAGAAAATATAGAAAGGAATGTGTTTTGGAGTGAGGCAAATCTGAATTCAAGTCCCATTCTCACCATATACTTTTTGGGTAACTTTGCTCAAAAAGTTTATTGTCTCTAGGCTTTAGTTTTATCATTCCTATAAAGTTGTTTAGAAAAGTAAATATGCCAAGTGTATTTACTGCCAGGAACCCAGAAGCACTTGATAAAATGACAGTTTTTGCTTTCAAAGAATTGATTTGGTTTCTAGGGAACTTAAGTCCTTTTCTTTTTCTTCGTGTGTGTGTGTGTGTGTGTGTGTGTGTGTGTGTTTGGTGCTGGGAGTTGAATCCAGGGGTTTTCCATCTTTATGCTATACTCCCAAATCTCTTATTGTTGTTTTTGTTATGATTATTATTGTTGTTATTGTTATTTGGAACTCAGGATTGAACCTAAGGACATTCGTGTGTGTGCGTGTGTGTGTGTGTGTGTGTGTGTGTGTGTGTGTGTGTGTGTTACTAGGGACCGAACCAGGAAGCATTCTTCCTCCAATCTACATCCCCAGCTCTATTTTTTTCTTTTTTGAAACAGGGTCTCACTATATCTCTGAGAGTCACTACTTGATGAATCTGTTTTCGATCTTGTGATCCTCCTGTCCTCAGCCTCCCAAGTACTGGGATTACAGGTGTGTGTCGCCACGCCTGGGGCGTTCTAACGCTGAGCTCGACCTCCAGCCCTATTTGTACTTTTTACTTAAAGTAGGGTCTTGCTCCGTTGCTAAGGATCTCACTAAGTTGTGAACTGGGCCTTCAACCTCTGATCTTTTGGTCTCAGCCTCCCAAACACTGAAGTTACAGGCATATGCCTTCATATTCAGCTTATTGTTTTTTATTTCGATACAGGATCCCACTACATGGCTGACTTGCAGTGCTAAGTTGCTGAGCCTGGCCTCAGACTTGAGATCCTCCTGTCTCAGCCTCCCAGGTACTGGGATTACAGATGTGTGCCACTGCACCAGGCTGAGTCCTTTTCTTTAGTTTTCACCCCCACCACCCACTCTACCCAATAACCCTCACTCACAATAAGTGTTCATATGTATAGCAAAGTTGGGGAAATGACAGAATTTACATTACAAAAGCCTTACATTTCAAAATTGAATTTTAGAAGCTAGACATTGTGGTACATGCCTGTAACCCAGTACTTGGGAGGCTGAGACAGGAGGCCTACAGGTTCGAGGAAAGCCTTAGCCACTTAGCGAGGCTCTCAACAACTTAGTGTGACCCTGTTTCCACATAAATAAATAAATTAATTAATTAACAAACAAACATTGGTGCCACATTGTCTTAGCCAAACCACAAAATCAATCAATCAATAAATAACTCCTATAGATTGGAGAAGTAAGAAAGACAATATGCCAATTTTTTTTGTGTGTGTGTGTGTGATACTGTGGATGGAACCCAGGGGCTTTCTACCTCCGGGCTACACTCACAGACCTATTTTTTATATTTTATTTGGAAACAGGGCCTCACTAAGTTGCCGAGAGCCTCACTAAGTAGCTGAGGCTGGCTGCAAACCTGCGATCCTCCTGTCTCAACCTCCCAAGTACTGGGATTTTAAGTGTGCAGGTTAACACGCCCAGCTTAACAATATGCCGAACTTTACCTGAGAATCTATGTAGGTAAGCTGAAAAGTTTCTTGGGAGTGTCAGATCATGCCGGTGTGGGATTTATACTGCTTCATTCAATCATATATTATGTGATAAAATTTGCAAAGGAGCTGGATGCAGTGACCTGCTCCTGTAATCCCAGTACTTACTGAGACAAGAGGATTGCAGGTTCGAGGACAGCACATGGTAATTTAGCAAGACTCTGTTTCAAAAAAAAAAAAAAAAAAAAAAAGAGCCAGGTGTGGTGGTGCATGCTGGTAATCCCCGCGCTTGGAAGGCAGAGACATCATGCAAGGAGGATCATGCAGATTCGGAGCCAGCCCCGCTGGCTTAAGAGACTCTGTTTCCAAATTTTAAAAAGTATAAAAATAGGTCTGGGGGTGTAGCCCAGAGGTAGAAAGGTTTCCAGGAACCCCAGTACCACCCCCCCAAAAAAAAACTTTAAAAAAAAAAGGGCTAGGGGGGTGCAGGTAGAACATCCTTATGTTCAATCTCTAGTATCCTTCCCCGCCCCACCACAAGATTAGCAAAGAAACAAAGAAGAACGTCAAAGATGCTGGTGTATTTTTTTTTTTTCCAGAGGCTAAGACAGTGTGGCACCAATATGACATGGCTACAGGGCAAATTAAAGTTTTCTAAAGCAGAAGCAATCTCTCATTGCCTCAAGGCTGTGAAATCAGAGGCATGGCATTTTTAGAGTAATAAAGAGCCTGGGTGTCAGCTCTTTCAACACCCTCACTTTATAGATGAGAAACTGAGCCACCAGCTAATGAACATCACAGCTGAGCTTGGTGTGGAGGTTTTATGACTCCAATGCATTCCACTGCCCATGACTGTAGTCTGTCCCTGTTGAGATACCTGGGGTGCTATGTGCTGTGCTGAGACCCAAGAGCATCCAGTGGGTGCTACGAAAGGAGAAAAATGAGCATCAGGGCCTCACCTGTGAAAAGTGTTATAAGAGCCGGGCATGGCGGTGCACACTTGTAATCCCAGCATTTGGGAGAGTAAGACAGGAGGATCTTGGTTTGCAGACAGCCTCAGCTACTACTTAGTGAGGCCCTTTGCAACTCAGTGAGATCCTGCTTCAAAATAAAGAATAAAAAATAGGGCTAGGGCTGGGTGTGTTGGCACATGCTTGTAATCCCAGTGCTTGGAAAGCTGAGATGGGAGGATTGCCTCCCGTTCGAAGCCAGCCTCAGCTACTTAGTGAGGCTCTCAGCAACTTAGTGAGACCCTGTTTCCAAATAAAATATAAAATAGGTCTGGAGTATAGCCTGGAGGTAGAAAAGCACCCCCTCTCAATACTACAAAATAAAAAATATAAAAAAATTTTAAAAATAGGGCTAGGGAGCCGGGCGTGGTGGCGCACGCTTGTAATCCCCGCACTTGGGAAGCTGACACAGGAGGATCGCGGAGGTTCGAAGCCAGCCTCAGCTACTTAGTGAGGCTCTCAGCAACTTAGTGAGACCCTGTTTCCAAATAAAATATAAAAAAGGTCTGGGAGTATAGCCCGGAGGTAGAAAGCCTCTGGGTTCCACCCTCAGTACCACAAAAAATAAAATAAATAGGGCTAGGGGCATAGGTTGGAGGTAGTATGCCCCTGGGTTACATCCCCAGTACTGAAAAAAATGTGGTATAACCTCAGGAGGATACTTTTGGAGATGGGATATTTTTATGTGATGCTGTGATGGCTTCACAGGTATATACCAATCTCCAAAATCATTAAGTTGTAAACATTATATTACAGTGGGGGAACTGTTACCTGGTTTCTGTTGGGCTCCTGGAACTGTAACAGTGAGATGTAGCAGTGGGGACTTGTTCTGAGCTATGTGTAGAAAACAATAGCCTGAACTCTGTAAGATTAAACGATTTTATTATTACAAAGATGGAAAGATAGGACAGAGTTAATAATATCAGAGGTAGTATATCAGAGTTAATATCAGAGGTAGTATAGGGGGTGACTTGGAAAAAAGTCACCAGAGGTTTTTGGACCCAGAACATTTTATACCAAGCCTTCTGACCAGACTAGCTCTGCCCTTTCTCTGGGGCAGGTCTTTTGATGTGGGGATTCCTTCCTGTAGTCCTGCCCTATCTCCAGCACAGACCCCAAGCCTTTTGTTACACCCCAAAAATGTTTTAATTGATTATCAGAGACTGGGATCTCTTGAAGGCTTATGGCATCCCCTCACATCCTTGGGAAATCTTAGCTTATCTTAGAAATGTAAAAGACCCTGGGCTTCCTCTATTTTCTTACTAATCATCCTTGGTGCCTGGAACTCTGTAGCCCTTTCCCAATACCAGCAAATTAATACATTTTGAAGCCCTTTCCCAATACTGGTACACATTATATATGTACAACTTTTGTCTTCTTTTTTTTTAATTTTTGGTACTTGGAATTGAACCCAGGAGATACAGCCTGAGATACCTCTGAGATACAGCCCCAGACCTCTTTTTAGGTAACAAGGTCTTGCTAAGTTGCTAAGGTTGGTCTCAAATCTGCAATCCTCATATCTTAGCCTCCCAGGTACTGGGACATGTGTCACGATACCTGGCTAACTGGTGTGTATTTGGGGTGTGTGTGTGTGTGTGTGTGTGTGTGTGTGTGAGAGAGAGAGAGAGAGAGAGAGAGAGAGAGAGAGAGAGAGAGAGAGAGAGATGGAGGATTAAACCCAAGGGCATACCTAGCTATACCCCAGACTTCTTTTTATGAAACAAGATCTTGCTAAATTGCTAAGGTTGGTCTCAAACATGTAATCCTCCTATCTCAGCCTCCCAAGTACTGGGATTATAAGTATGTACCACCACATCTGGCTAACTTTTATTTTCCTCTTTCTATTTTTTGGTTTTATTCTTTTATATTTTGTTTTCTTAGCTTCAATTGTTTGTTTTGCTTTTTTTTTTTTTGATGGTTTGAAGACTGAACCCAGGACCCCACACATGCTAGGCAAGTGCTTTACCACGCAGCTAATCCTCTAGCCCTGTACAGCTTTTTCTAGGTGAACTGTAGCTCAATAAGCTTATTGAGGATCTTGTTAAATTGCTGAGCCTGCCTTATTTTTTTTTAAAGGAAGCTTAATTATTTTCTCAAAGATCTGGGGTCTGGGGATGAAACCCAGAGGCATTCTACCTCCAAGCTACAGCCCCTGGCCTATTTTTTACTCTTTATTTTGAAACCAGGTCTCACTGAGTCACAGAGGGCCTCACTAAGTAGCTGAGGCTGTCCACGAACTGCGATCCTCTTGTCTCAGCCTCCTGAATGCTGGGATTACAAGCGTGCACCACCACTCCGGCTTATTATTATATATATTTTTTGCATGTCTGAGGATGGAACCCAGGGGCATTCAACCTTCGAGCTACACCCCCAGCCCTATATTTTATTCTTTTTTTTATTTTGAAACAGGGTCTCACCGAGTTGCAAAGGGCCTCACTAAGTAGCTGAGGCTGTTGGCAAACCACAATCCTCCAGTCTCAGCCTCCCAAATGCTGGGATTAAAGCATGGGCCACCACACCCGGCTTCAAAGAGCTATTTTGAAGACTGAAAATACAATATTGTCTATGAGTTCTCCATCACTATACTAGAACGTGGCGGGCACAAAGTGAATGCTAGTATCTTCCCTTTTCCAATCATACCAGCAGACAAGTTGTGTTCAAAGTCAAATAACATCAAGTAGAAAGAAATAACAAGCAGCAATAATGGGGAGAAAATGAAGTCTGTGGGTGTTTAGTGGGTACACTTTGTGGGGGTCAAGGCAGGCCAGGCCAGTCTCTCACAGCAGCAGCTGTCAGGAGAGTGCAGAGAAATGACCTGGTAGCTTTGCCCTAGGTTGTATAGCAAGGATGGTGCATGTCAGCCCTGGGTTGGTTTCCAACCTGGACATCTACCCTTCATGACTCTCCACTCATTTCCCAAGGGCAAGCTTAGTCCTCTTCTAGTTCCCAGAGCCAATCTTGACCTGGCACCATATGTGCTCAGATGACGCTGGCTTCACATCTGGCCGTGAATCTAACCTCACCTATCATTTGAGTCTTCATGGCTGAGCTGCCTGGGCTCCAGTCGTGCTCCCTGCCCCACTAGCTGCTTCCTCCTTGCCCCTGGCTTTCTCATCTTCACCACACATGCTTGGCAGGAAGCCTATTGCCTTGTCACCTTGCCACCTCTCCAGCCAAAACTTACAATGGCTGCCCGGCACATATCAACTGCCCATGTTACCCAACCTGTTCTTGACTTATGCCTGAATGATCCTGAGGGAGAAGCTGCTGATCCATTGGTTTCTTTTCTGAGAAGTTGAGCCCATAATCGGAAAGAAAAAAAAGAGAAGAGCTAGGCATGGTGGTGCATGCCTGTAAAGCCAGTGCTTGGGAAGCTGAGACAGGAGGATCACAGGTTTAAGGACAGCCTCAGCAACTTAGCAAGGCCCTCAGCAACTTACTAAGGTCCTCCCAAATGCTGGAACTACAAGTGTGTGCCACCACACCCGGCTTCCCTCTTTACTTTTTATTTTGAGACAAGGTCTCCCTTAGTTTCCCAGGCTGGTTTCCAACTTGCTATCCTCCTGCCCAGGTGAAAGATATTTTAAGATATAATGCTAAGAAGAAAAGAAAGGAAGAATAGTTTAGAGCCGTTCTACCTTTCGTTTTAAATACGGTAAAATAAGAACATATATTCATATTTGTTTGCATTTACATTAAAAAGCAATATGAGTTATATATCTCTGATAAAAGTGGTTACTGTTGAGTTTGTGCTGGAGAGAACTGAGAAGACTAAAAACAGTGGTACTGCCACTTTTTGCTCAACACTTACATTTTATTGTTTAACTATATGAAAATATTATCTATTAAGATATTTTCCCAGAATTAGGGAGGCTGAGACCAGAGGATCGCGGTTCACGGACAGCCTCAGCTACTTAGTGAGGCCCTCTGCAACTCAGCGAGACCCGGTTTCAAAATAAAAAGAATAAAAAAATAGGGCAGGAGGTGTAGCTCGAAGGTTGAAAGCCCCTGGGTTCCATCCCAGACCCGCAAAAAAAAAAAAAAAAAAAAGATATTTTCAAAGCTACATTGCACAGAAACACCAAAGATAGACTCTGGGCTTACCAGACAACACTTTTTAAACTGCTCTATGAGTCAGATACTTGATGGAAAAAGAAAATAAGAGAAGAATGTTTCGCTTCACCTCCCTCTTATGTGGGTAGTAATACTCTAATAGCTATCTGTTCTCAGCAATTACATAATATAAGAATAGACACCTTTAAAGACACGGACATACAGAGCTCTATGGCTGGTGGAAAGAAAAACATTGCCAGGAAAATCTACCGTGAATATTTAGAAGCAGAATTTTTATTCCTTCTTATGTGGGTATATTCATTCTATTTAAACAACATTCCTTCTGCCTTACTCCTAAAAGGATACTTTTCATTGAAACACACACAAATAAAACTGCTGTCTTATTACTTGTACTGCTGTAACAAAATGCCAGACTGGTGGCTTATGAACAACAGAAATTTATTTCTCATAGTTCTGGAGGCCGGAAAGTCCATGACCAAGGAGCTGGGCTGGGATATAGCTCAAGGGCAGAGCGCTCACCTAGCATGCGTGAGGCTTTGGGTTCAATCTCCAGTGTGGGGGAAAAATAATTTAAGGAAGCTAGGTGCTGTGGAAAATGCCTATAATCCCAGTACTTGGGAAGATGAGACAGGAGGATCACAGGTTCAAGGTCCGCCTCAGAAACTTAGTGAAACCCTCAGCAACTTAGACTCTGTTTTTGTTCTCTTTTCTCTCTCTCTCTCTCTCTCTCTCTCTCTCTCTCTCTCTCTCTCTCTCTCTCTCTTTCTTATTGTTGTGGTACTGAGCATTGAACCCAGGGACATTCTACCTCTGAGCTACACCTCCAGCCCTATTTTTTTTTTTATTCTTTATTTTGAAACAGTGTCTCACTAAATTGTGGAGGGCCTCACTAAGTAACTGAGGCTGGCCACAAATCTGTAACCCTCCTGTCTCAGCCTCCTAAGTACTGAGATTACAAGCATGAGCCACCACGCCCACCTTAAGACACTTGCTTCAAAAAAATAAAATGAAGCCAGGCGTGATGGCGCATGCTTCTAATCCCAGCATTTGGGAGGCTGAGACAGGAGGATCATGGGTCATGGCCAACATCAGCTACTTAGTAAGGCCCTTTGAAACTCGTTGAGACCCTGTTTCAAAATAAAGAATAAGATGGGCATGGTGGCGCACGCTTGTAATTCCCCACGCTTGGGAGGCGGAGACAGGAGGATCGCTCTTGTTCCGAGCCAGCCTCGCTGGCTAAAGAGACCCTGTTTCCAAATTTAAAAAATATATATATATAAAATAGGTCTGGGAGTGTGGCCTGGAGGTAGAAGGGCTTCCAGGAACCCCAGTACCACCAGAAAATAAATAAAAATAAAAAAGAATAAAAAATAGGGTTGGGAGTGCAGCTTGAAGGTAGACCCCCGCCCCCGTTTCACCCCAATATTGCAAAAAATAAAAAATAAAATAAAATAGGGCTGGGAGGGTAGCTCAGAGGTAGAATGCCCTTGGGTTTGATTCCTAGTACACACACACAAAATCTTATATTAGCAAATACTGGATTATATAGCAGCATAGTTTTTAACCTTCAATCATGTGCAAGGCAGCTTTCTATCACTGTGGCCAAAATATCTGAGAAGAACAACTGAGAAAGAGAAAATTTCATTGTGGCTTAGGATTTCAGAGGATTCAGTCCCATGGTCAGCCAGCTCCATCTCTCTGGGTCTGACATGAGGCAGGACACCATAACAAAAGGCTGGGGCAGCTGGAAAGAGAGCAGGGGGAGCAGGGGAGAGTTTAAACCCTTCCAGGGTGCATCCCCAGTGACCCGTTCCTCCAACAAGGTCCCAGCTCCAAAAAGTCCATTCAGCTATCAATGGATTAATGCATTGATGATTTATCATGACCCAATCACTCCCCCAAAGCCTACCTCTAGATAGTGCTGTGTTAGGACTGAGCCTCCAACACATATGTCTTTTGTGAGACATTCCAGGTCCAAACCATAGCAAATCATCTTCTACCCTGTCTAGGATCCATTCCTCTTTTTATTTTATTTATTGTGTGTGTGTGTGTGTGTGTGTGTGTGTGTGTGTGTGGTACTAAGTATTGAACCCAGAGACATTCTACCTCTGAGCTATATACCTAGCCCTATTTTATTTATTTTGAAACAGGGTCTCACTTATAGAGGGCCTCATAAAGTTGCTCAGGTTGGCCTTGAACCTGTGATCCCCCTGTCTCAGCTTCCCAAGTATTGGGATTACAAGTGTGCACCACCACACCTGGCTTCCGTTCCCCTTGGTGATGCAGGAGGTTCAGAGGTTCGGCCCAAAGAGATGATGACCTGGGGACCAGGTTGGGAAGGAGAGTTTCTTTATTTCGGTCATCGGGACTCAGAAGACAGGTATCTGTGGCAGCAGCATACAGATTCTATATCCCCAGGGACTTTGGGGCAGTTTTTGATTGGATGAATAACAAGCAGGAGTACAGAAGTAGTAGCTTGGGTTAGGTTTCAGTTTCTTTTCCTGAGCCTGATTTCCTGTATCTGTGTCCATGTGGCAGGGGCTGGATAGTGCCATCTTATGTTCCTGCCTCATTCCCCCCTTGGAAGTCCCTAGATTTTTTTTTTTTTTGCACAAACCCTATTTATTACCTTGGCATATTACACTGTATAGATTTCTCACAGGCCAAACAAAAACTGACAAAGACAAGAAGCATATACATAGAGAGAAAACATATATTTAGAATTAGCCAGCTGGACTCTTTTTAGATGATTCCAATTTTGTTGGCAACATTCAAAGCATCACAATCAGGAATCAGTTGAACATATGCCTTCTTCTCTTCATCAGGCCCGATCAGGGTGTTTTTGGTGACGTCAAGGTCATAGAGTTTCTTTTTTTTTTTTTTTTTTTGCAGGTTTGGGGATAGAACCCAGGGACATTCGACCTCCAAGCTACACCCCCTGCCCTATTTTTTATTCTTTACTTTGAAACAGGGTCTCACTAAGTTGTGGAAGGCCTCACTAATTAGCTGAGGCTGACTGCAAACCACGATTCTCCAGTCTCAGCCTCCCGAATGCTGGGATTACAAGCGTGCGCCACCACACCCGGCTCATAGTTTCTTCACAGCCATTTGAATCTGGTGCTTGTTGACCTTGACATCCACAATAACCACAAGAGTGTTGTTGTCTTCTGTCTCCTTCATGGCTGTCTCAGTGATCAGGGGGAACTTCGTGATGGCATAGTGGTCAAGCTTGTTTCTTCTGAGGGTGCTTTTTCTGGAGTATTTAGACTGCCTTGGGAGACACAGTGTCTTAGGCCACTGAAGGTTGATGATGTGCGGATCTTCTTTTTGTGGCTGTGGACAACTTTCAACACTGCCTTCTTGGCCTTCCAAGCCTTGGCTTCAGGGCCAGGAGCTTCCTTTGCCTTTGGCGCCATCTTCTAGATTGATTTTTAACGTGGAGTCTCACATTCTGAATATTCGTTCTCAGAGCTGCTCTGAAGGGGCTTGTAGTAATGCAGCCGAGTAAGGTGGGCAGCTGTGTTCCAGGCTATTGAAGCCAGAACTACGGCAGTGGTAGCGCTTTTTTTTTGTTTTGGTGGTACTGGGGGTGGAACCCAGAGGCTTTCTACCTCCAGGCTATACTCCCAGACCTTTTTTATATTTTATTTGGAAACAGGATCTCACTAGGTTGCTGAGAGCCTCACTAAGTAGCTGAAGCTGGCTTTGAACCTGTGCGATCCTCCTGTCTCAGCCTCCCAAGCACGGGGATTACAAGCATGAGCCACCATGCCCGGCTAGTGGTAGCGTTTTTTGAGAATAGGGATCAAGCAGGGCAGGAAGAGAATCAGCCATAGAATCATAAGAACGGTGACAGCCAGAGTCATGAGGCTTCTGAGGGCAGAGATCCATCCTCTAAAGATATTGTTTAATCCCAACCCTTCCAAGTCTGGTGTGGGACATGGGCATCCTTTCTTATGTTATCAGTGATGTTGGCAATAGCCTCTCCATTATTGTCTATGTTTAGATACCAGTTAGCAAAATTAAACCTTCTACAAACCCCTCCTTCCTTCTTCATCTCATAATTAATCTAGGGCTAAGCGATTTTGATAAATGGCTATTCTCAGGGCAGTGGCTGTTTGGTTGGTTATGATTTCTAGAACCGACTCAAGTCTGATAATATGGTTTAGCATGTAAACAGGCATTTAGTAGCTCCAGGTTCCTTCCTCAGCCCAGGCGGCTGGGCCATAATATTGGCTAATTTGCTGGGGTGGCCACTCGTCACTCCTCCTTTGTTGATTTCCTCCTATCACAACCATGCAGCATCGCCCTATGGGGTTTTGAGGAGTAAATTATCAAATAAATGGATGCCAAGGGATTCACTAGTGGTGATGGGGAAGGAGGAAGAACCCTATCACGATAGTGCCAAGGGAATAGGTGCCAGTCCAGTCCCTGGGGAGGAGAGTAAAAGCCCACAAAGCCAGAACTTCCCATCCGGGGCTACCCATTGCAGGCTTGGGTTCCAAGGTCGTTCCCAGAGCGCAGCTAGGGCAGGGGATGGGGTGGGGTGCAGTTCTTGTAGGGGCTACTGAGGGATTGGTTGGTACGATAGTTGCTGAGCAACCAAACCTCTGCAGAGCTGTTTGAGATTAGGATGTCAATACAAGAGCTGTCCCCAACTGGCTTTTCCTCTGTGTCATCTCAGAGCCCTGGAACACATTTGGTTCCCTCTGCAGAGTATGTTAGTGACCAAGTAAGTGGGCTCTGAGACAGAAAGAAAGAGATATTTGCTGATATTGGCGTGGGGCAAGATCTAGGCCTTGCCATGGCTACTGCTCACTCATCTGAGTCCCCCTCCTCACCCTGTACACCCAACAGTTGGTAAGATTAAGGGTGTGAGTGATGCTCTCAGATCCACAAACAGATTTTTCACAGGAGCAGGTAACTATAAATCCTCTTTTATTTTTTTATTTTTGGTGGTACTGGGGTTCCTGGAAGCCCTTCTACCTCTGGGCTACACTCCCAGACCTATTTTATATTTTTTGAAACAGGGTCTCTTAAGCCAGCGAGGCTGGCTTCGAACCTGCACGATCCTCCTGTCTCCGCCTCCCAAGCGTGGGGATTACAAGCCTGCGCCACCACGCCCAGCTAAATCCTGTTTTAAAAAGGTAAATAAGCTCCGTACCATCCCCGTACCACCAAAAAAAAAATTTCTATTCAAAAAGAATTTTGGGGGGCCGGGCGTGGTGGCGCACGCTTGTAATCCCCGAGCTTGGGAGGCGGAGACAGGAGGATTGCGCAGGTTTGAAGCCAGCCTCGCTGGCTTAAGAGACCCTGTTTCCAAATAAAAATATAAAATAGGTCTAGGAGTGTAGCCCAGAGGCAGAAGGGTTTCATCCCCAGTACCACCAAAAAAAAAAAAAAAAGGTAAATAAGTTGGAATCAGAGTTTTGGAACATGGGGTGTTATGTTGTACTGGCTAGCTGGGTTTTTAGAGTCTTTACTGCTTCCTCTACTTTTTCTCACTTTATGTCCTCTGGGAATTTACTCCCCATTGCCCAATGGCAGTGAAACACAAATACTGTTTGCCCTGTGGATGTATTTTCCCATTTTTGTAGTCCCTGGGTTCTTGGGTTTTAGTCCAGTAGTTGTGGCAGCCTTCTTCTATACAAATGTTTTTGCTTTGTTTTGTTTTGTTTTGTGGTACTGGGGATTGAAACCAGGGGTATTCTACCTCTGAGCTATACCCCCAAGCCTATTTTTTATTCTTTATTTTTGAAACAGGGTTTCACTAAGTTGTGGAAAGCCTCACTTACAGTAGCTGAGGCTGTCTTTGAACTGTGATCCTCCTGTCTCAGCCTCAATTCGATTTCATCAAAAACATTTGTTTAGAGCCAGGCGTGGTGGTACACGTTTGTAATCCCAGTACTTGCGAGGCTGAGACAGAAGGATCGCAGGTTGCAGCCAGCCTCAGCTACTTAGTGAGGCCCTCTGCAATTTAGGCTCGCTCTCTCGCTCCCCCCCCCCTCTCTCTCTCTCTCCCTCTCTCTCCCTCTCTCTCCCTCTCTCCCTCTCTCCCTCTCTCTCCCTCTCTCTCCCTCTCTCTCCCTCTCTCTCTCTTCCTCTCTCCCTCGTACCAGGGATGGGTATGGAACACAGGGGCATTCTACCTCCAAGCTACACCGCCAGCCCTATTTTTTATTCTTGATTTTGAAACAAGGTCTCACTGATTTGCAAAGGGCCTCACTAAGTAGCTGAGGCTGTCTGCAAAGTGTGATCCTCCTGTCTCAGCCTCCCCAATGCTGGAATTACAAGCATACACCACCATACCTAGTGAGACCCTGTTTCAAAATAAAGGATACAAAATAGGGCTGGTGCTGTTGCTCAGAGGTAGAATGCTCCTGGGTTCAAGCTCCAGTACCCCTGCCCCCACAGAAATCTAATTGTTTGCAGGCCTGATTGATATGAGGATAGGAGGTGAATGTCTGAACTCTTCTGTTGCCTATTAAGAAAGGTTGATAACAGTAAGTACAGGGGATCCCTAAGGCATAGGGCATTGTAAGTAATAAGAGGGCTATGAGATGATTCCTCAAGCTCTGGCTGTGTGTGGACCAGTCAGCTTCCCGAGTGTGACTGAAGCTGGATCCACTGTAGCTTCCCACAGTGGTTCTCAGGTGGCCTTTTGAGGCAGCTGTGATGGATCCAGGCAGCTATACTGTCTACTTTTGCAGCTGTGGGGGTGGTTAAGGTAGTAATACGGGTTCCCTTCACCTTGCTTCTAGTGGAGTCAGGTTCCAGTCTTTTACCCACACTGAATTTGTTGGCTAGAATAGGTGAACAGGAGAGAAAAGACTTATGGGGCCCTATCTAAGACCCAAGTGGAAAGTTTTGGGGTGTTTTTTTCCCCCCTAGAACCAACATTACCCAATGCAACTCAGTGTCTCCACATTTTCACAGCTTCTCAGGGAGAGAACACAATATGGGGAGAAGCCAGTCAGATAATACTTCATAGCATGAGTACCTTGTCTGTATAGTTGGGGTGCACCTAATTTTATTTATTTTTATTTATTTATTTATTTTTTTGGTGGTACTGGGGTTCCTGGAAGCCCTTCTATCTCTGGGCTACACTCCCAGACCTATTTTTACATTTTTATTTGGAAACAGGGTCTCCTAAGCCAGCGCGCGCGGCTGGCTTCGAACCTGCGCGATCCTCCTGTCTCTGCCTCCCAAGCGCGGGGATTACAAGCGTGCGCCACCACGCCCGGCTAGGGGTGCACCTAATTTTAAACAGTACTAGGGGAAGGACCTCTACCCAGATGAGTTTTGTTATTTATTTATTATTTATTTATTTATTTTTGTGGTGTTGGGGATGGAACCCAGGGGCATTCTACCTCTGAGCTACACCCCAAGCCCTTTTTTTATTCTTTATTTTTTAAAAAGGGTCTCACTGAGTTGCAAAGGGCCTAAGTAGCTGAGGCTATCTGCAAACTGCGATCCTCCTATCTTAGCCTCCCAAATGCTGGGATTACAAGTGTGGTGACCCCCGGCTTAAGTTTTGTCTTCTGACCAATTTTTCTCAACCCTGTTTTTAGGGTCCAATTAATTCTCTCAATTTTCCCTGAGCTCTACGGGCAGTAGGCCACAGGGAAGGTCCATGTAATGTTGAGGGCTACTGCCGTAGCCTGAATGACTTCCCACATGAAGACAGGCCAAACCAGGGAATCATTTCTTGGAGACCTCAACTACTTCTCGAGATTTTTCAGTGCCGCATGGAAAGACTTCTATCCACCCAGAAAGGCTCCAACTGTGTAGACTACGGGGGGCAGCCCTGGTCCTTGCTTTATATTGTACTGACTGCAAAGAGTACAACACTGACTTACCTTTTGGGCCAAAGTGCAGCATCCATCCAGCCACAACTCCAACTGCTTCAAGAGATAGGCAACTGGTATTCTCAGTCTGAACTTCTGTATTAAGACTCCAACTGCAGTCTTGTTCCTTTCTGAGATGTATGAACAGTTTTTCCAGATCCGAGAGTCCCAGCTCCGGAGCTTTTATAACTTCTCCTTTGGTAGTCTGAATGCTGTTGGTTCTTTTCCCAAATTAGGGGCTCTTCCTTCCCCCTTTGTGGCTTCATATTAAGGCTTAGTGATCACAGCAAATTTGGAGATCCAGAGTTGACAGAACACTGGGTCCACAATCCCCAACAGGACATTTTCCTCAAACTAAAGAGTAGCTACCTAGAGGACTCACTGCTGTTCCTCTGGGTTGAAGAAAGTGAGAAGCAGCTGTCTGCAATCTGCCCAGGTAGGGTTGTGATTCTGACAGATGGACTTGATTAAATCCACAAGGCTTTGGGGTTTTTCTGAGTAGGAAAGAGTCTGATGCTTCCAGTAAAGAGAAGGTCTATGGTACCCGGGCGTGATGGCACATGCTTGTAATCCCAGCATTTGGGAGGCTGAGACAGGAGGATCCTGGTTTGCGGCCAGCCTCAGCTACTTAGTGAGGCCCTTTGCAACTCAATGAGACCCTGTTTCAAAATAAAGACTAAAAAATAGGGCTGGGGATAGAGCTCAGAGGTAGAAGGCCCCTGGGTTCCATCCCCAGTACTGAAAAAAAAAAAAAAAAAAAAAAGGTCTATGGTGACAAATGGCTGATTTACTAGAGTCGGCTGCTCCAGGACCATCTGTCCATCGGCATCTATTGTGCCTGGCCCACATCCCTCCTGCATGAGACATTGCTGTACAGGCCTGGAGTTCCCTGACCTGGGGGAATAGATTTGGGGTATACAGAGACAGGACTGGTGGTCCTGGGGTCCCTTCAGGAAGGAACTGAGGAGCCAGCAATAAGCTATTGGCCCCTGAAGATGGCATAGTAGGTGCAGACAGGGACAGCCACTCCATCCAATTGGTGGAGTTGTAGGGTGGTGGCATTCCTGGGTCTTCAAGTTTTCTGACTAAAACTGGAGACTTTTCCCGTTTCTTGGAAGTCAACATTCTCTTTCTGCCCCTGCTGGTAGGACTCTGGAAACAGGACTCCTTAACCAAGGGTGGGGAGTGATAATTGTGCCCCAGTATTGGGAAATGGCTTCAAAATGTATTTAAAAATAGCTTTGGTATTAATGTGCCTGTATTGGGAAATAGCTTCAAAATGTATTTGAAAGTAGCTTTGGTACGAGAAAGTCAGAGCTTGGGTGTGGGCAGGCACTCAGACAGGGAAGGAACCCTGCAGAGTTCCCAGCACCAAGGGTGATTAGCAGAAAAATAGAGGGCCTTTGCATTTTAAAGACAAGTAACTTCTAGCAGACAGGCTAGGATGTGGGAGGATGCCATAAGCCTTCAAGAGATCCCTGACTTTAATAATCAGGGATTTTCGAAGTAACACATTTTGGGGTCTTAAATATTTGAGCTTACACCTATAGGAAGAAGATTTTTCGTCAGACAGGATGTAAGATAGTGAATCCCCACATCAAAATGCTTGTCTGGAGAAGGGGTGAATCTAGAAGGGTCAGAAAGACAATTGGTTAAGCAAAGATGCAAGATATAATTCTTTATAAAAACTGTTCTATATTCAAAAACTTCAGTGACCTATTTTCAAGTCACTACTATGTCACTCTCTCTTTATGATGCAGTGCTTTAATCTAATTCTGTCCTTTCTTTCTGCCTTTGTAATAATAAAATTGCTTAAGCTTATGGTAAAAAGAGTTAGGGTTATTCTTTTTCTAAAATAGCTCAGAACAAGAACCCGCAGCTACATCTTACACCAGTACAGTTTTGCTGTACCGCCATAACAGTAATGACCAACTAAAGCAGGGGAGCCTGCGTTTCCCATGACTATGCCCCATAACTTTTTTTTTTTTAAGATTTAAAGAAGTTTATTAAAAAGAACTACAGAAGACAGTTATAGCCTCATGTTACCCAAGGGTAACATGAAGAGGTGCTTTGAACGAAATCACCAGCCCATAACTTTTGGACTAAAATATTATCTAGTGAGCCCTTGAAGAGCCACCCTGTATTAAAGTATGCTAGGACTGGAAAATTGCTTTGGTATTAATTTCCAAAATGTAAAAAGTAGTCAGGGCTTGGGTGTGTATAGGCACTCAGGCAGGGAGGGGGAGCAGCTGTTACAAGGCAGAGTTCCCCTCTCTCTTTGCCCTTCGTTCTAATGATTTTACCTATAGTAAAAGCCTTAGCCCTAAAACTATATAGAGGCAATCAGTGCCTCCGTTTATCTCCTCTCCTCTGTGAATAGAGAGGCCTGGGTATAGAAAAGGTAAACTCCATGTGCTGCTTCAAAGTACCTGATGGAGATTGAGCCTGTAGTGATTGTTAAAAAGAGCTGTAGTAATGGCTAATGAGAATAAGCTTTTATTCTTAGGCAAAACAATAAAATCCTTTTCTCTGCCTTTAAGATGCCAGCCAAGAGCTGCGGCCAATATTGACCTCACTCAGCTGAAAGCTAGCTGTTATCCCAGCTAAACATGGAATTTTAAAACAAACACTAAATTCTCACAGTAGATTAAAGTTAAGAGAACCCTATATTGCTTACCAAGTACACAAAAGAGTTGTAGCCCAGGGTCTCCATACTTTAAAGATAAGTTTACAACATAATAAATAACTTCGGCAGATAGAGATAGAAAAAGGCTAAAAACTCCCCAAGGATGGGGGACGATGAACAGACTTTTCTTAAAGAGGACACATACTATGTGACCCCTGACCTTGTTAACCAAGTAACACATCTCGGTCATAACAAAGGCCACCCATACCCGTGGAGATGATGGGTGGGCCTGTGCCTGCGTTGGGTCAGGGGAGGTAAAGAGACAATTGGCTAAGCAGAATGGGAGGAAGGAGATAATGAATCCTTATAAAAACTGTTTATGTTCAAAGACTTTAGTATCTGACTTTCAAGGCACTCCACTGCATCCCTCTGATGCAGTGCTTTATTGTTCTGTCCCTTCTTTTCTATCTTTGTAATAATAAAATCTGCTTAAGCTTGCAGCAGTATAGTTCTGGGTATTTTTTCTAAACTAGCAAAGAACAAGAACCCACGTTGACATCTCAAACTGGCACATAAAAGTTGGCCATTCAGCCTCACAGAAGGTCAGCAGTTTACCTAGATTTAATTCTCACCCCTATAGTCCCCATTACTTTTCTTGAAAATTTTTTTATCATTATTTCAAGAGGAGTTTGTTTCCCTTGTGTCCCTCCCGTTTCAATGTGACACAGATAACAGACATCAACACTACCTTTATTCATCTCCAGTCTTGTGGAGATATTTCAGGCTCCTCTCACCTTTGGCAGGCCAGTGATCCTGGCTATCACATCAGTGCTGCCCTGAGGCATATGAAGTCGCTCTGAAACCTTGGGGCAGAACTCCACACTCAACTCGGCCTAACCCCAAATCCTGGCTGGCTGACCAAATGATGCAGGAAGTTCGCAGGTTCAGCCCAAAGATGATGACTCAGCGGCCAGGTTGGGAATGAGAGTTTCTTTATTTCCACTGGTGGGGCTCAGAGGACTAGCATCCAAAAGTCTGAGCCCAGAATGGTGGCAGCATATACATTACATAGCCTCAGGGGCGATGGGGCAGATTTTGATTGGATCGGTAGGAAGTAAGGATGCAGAAGCAGGGGCTCTGGTTAGGTTTCGGTTTCTTTTTCTGAGCCTGATTTCCTATATGTGCCTTCATGTGGCTGCAGCATCTTAGGCTCCTGCCTCATAATTTCCAGGGTCCTAGGCCAGAGGCTCTGACTCTGGGGATACCAACAAATCAAGTCCAGCCACTCACCTCAAAAAACAAATGGAAAAAGTAATGGTAGAAAATTGCAAAGGAACTCTGATCAGGACAGCTATATGGGGAAGACAAGGAGATCAGCTTTTTCTGTTCTGTCTTCAGGAGTCCTGACATGAGCTCCTAGATTGTACTGACAGAATGGGTCATGCTGGGCTTTGTCAATACCAACATGAACGTTGCTGTTTCCTGGTGGGTAGTTTCCACTCAACACAGGATTGCTTTTGTTCTTGGAATCCAAGGAGGCAGATTAAAGAAGACAAATGCAAAATGGAGACAGAAATGGCAAGGCAGCATCTAAATTCTTGTTACACTCTTGGCTCCAGTCAAGGGCGATTTAAGCAAATAAAAAGAATGCTTGCACGGCAGAAGTTTAGGATAATCCCAAGCCCCTGTCATGGGAGCCAGACAATGTCTTGGCCAAAGTCTCTCTCTAAAAACCTGCACCTTCCCCTGAGTCCCTCCACTAGTGCTAGAAGGTTTTTTGGTGTTTCTATTGTTATTGTTTTGTTTTTTTCCCCCCTAATTCTGTTTTCTGTTTGTTTGTTTTTGTTTTTGTACTGGAGATTGAATGCCAGGAGCATTCTACCTTTGAGCTACACCTATACCCACTTTTTACACTTTATTTTGAAACAGGGTCTCACTAAGTTGCAGAGGGCCTCACTAAGTAGCTGAGGCTGGCCACAAACCTATGGTCCTCCCATCTAAGTCTCCCAAGTACTAGGATTACAAGGGTGTGCTACCACACTCAGCTCTGATTCCACTTTTTTTTTTTTTTTTAACAATAGGCTTTCTTGCTCCTTGCTAATCCAAGATTTAAAACACTTTAAAGGTGACAGGGTTTTTTTTGGCGGGGGGGGGGGGGGGGGGCTTAATTGCCTAGGTTTTTGCATATCATTGGAGCAGGGTAGGTGGTGGTGGTGGTGGTGGTGGTGGAATATCCTAAGGCAGTTAGCTGGAGGCAATTTAGAGAATAAAAAGAAAGCTATTATGCAAATGTAAATCTATGAACAGTTATTCAGCCTTGAAGCAGAACTGCTTAGAATTGAAGAGGAAACTAAATTCAGGGTTTTCCACCTGAGTTACAAGAATTCTTGATAATTAGTGTCAGGCTTCTGAATAGTTACACATCTTACTCTTTAACTGAATGGCTATTATTATTTTCCTAACTTGCTTCTGTGACTGAGCTCTTCAGCTATCTATTGTTTCACATGTTTCTCCTTCCATTGACTCTACTAATCCTTTCTTTGGCAAAAAGAAACCTCTACACAACCCTCAGATTTCAGGAAAAAATACCAAGCAAAGATCTTCTGATTTTGTATCTTTGAGTCCCCAGGGTTTATGTGGGAAATAGCTGTCTTCCCCACCAGGGTGGTGATCCAAGGAAGTACAAATAAATTATTATTATTATTATTATTATTATTATTATTGTTATTGTTATTATTATGATGATTAATTAATTTATTTATTTTTGGTGGTACTGGGGTTTTTGGAAGCCCTTCTACCTCCGGGCTACACTCCCAGACCTATTTTATACTTTTTATTTGGAAACAGGGTCTCTTAAGCCAGCACAGCTGGCTTCGAACCTGTGCGATCCTCCTGTCTCCACCTCCTAAGCGCAGGGATTACAAGCGTGTGCCACCATGCCCAGCTAGACAGAGGTTTATTTGGGGAAAAGGGGAGGAAATACACATTTAAGAGAGAATGCGGGCCACCTCAAGATGAGGAAGGCATATTGGAAAATTCAGGGTTCTCTTCTTATAGGGGACTTTTGTGAGCGGGTGGGTTAGAGAAGGTATCTGAGGATGAGCTCAGTCCTGCAGTCGGTCTGGTCAGCCTTCGGGTGGATGATCTTGGGTTGATTGGGGTCCTCATTAGTTGATTGATGGATAAGCTGGGATATCCTAAATTATAGGTTTTCTCGGAAATATTGTTAACTCTAGGATCTACAGGTTTCCCAAGAATTTATGGTAGAGTCAGGCCTGGGAAAGAGAACTGGTTTGTGGACTAGAGGCAGAAGCACTTCAGCTCCAGGTTTTTATATCAAAGTTATATTTTTACTCTTCCTTCCTGTCTGTCTCCTTTCTGCCTACTTATTTCTTCTAGCCTACATCAGGCCTGCCTTCTTACAAGGCTGGTCTTCCTAGATTTGCCACAGATCCCACCAGCCCACCAGCAAGCACCTCTAATTTTATTTTGTATTATTATTATTATTATTATTATTATTATTAATTATTGGTGGCACTGGGATTCCTGGAAGCCCTTCTACCTCTGGGCTACACTCCCAGACCTATTTTTTATATTATTATTTGGAAACAGGGTCTCTTAAGCCAGCGCGCTGGCTTCGAACCTGCGTGATCCTCCTGTCTCTGCCTCCCAAGTGTGGGGATTACAAGAGTGCACCACCACGCCCGGCCGCACCTCTAATTTTATCACCTGAGGAGCCCGTGTGAGCATCTCGGTTGAGGAAACTCATGCTCAGGGGAAACTGAGAGCTCTATTCCACAATATTTAGTTTTCCCATTGATAAGCAGAGTTGGGAAATCAAGAGCCAGGTAACTCTCCAGGTTTCTTTGTTTGCACCGCCACTCAGGATTCCTAATGCTAAGTCCCATGGCACTGTCCCAGCCCAGTGGTTCACTCCAGTATCCATAATTGGGAAATTTCAGGGGTTCATTTTCCCCCCAAAGTTTGGACAAAGTTCATCCAGAATTAAAAGGACTCTACTCCTCCTGGAACTTTGGAACCTCTCTACCCTTTTCTGCTGTTGTCTGGCCCTTGTGTGAGGCTTAAGAAAACTCTCATCTGCCAAATTTGCCACAGGGCCTGAAGTCGTCTTGCCACGGCCTTTTCCCAAGAGGGGCAGCTGCTGATGACATTTTTCCAGGGGACAGATGGCCGTAGTGCCTGTGACTGTGGGTGCTGCTCCTCGCTGATCCCTCTTTCCCTTTGGAGCCTGCAGTTCATGCTGGGCAAGGGGCTGTTTCTCACAGAGATGATGACATCCCTGGCTTTGCTCATTTTGCACCTTCCCTCACCCACTGCTGCTCAGGAACCTCTTTGGCCTCCACTCCTGAAGTCAAGGTTACTAAATCTCCAGTTATCAGTAGACTCAGCTCTCCCACTTGAAGCATGACCTCATTCTCTGGAGTGAGAGCTCCCCCTGTCGAGAGTTTTGGACAAAGTCTCACAGATTCTGTGAAGACTATTAGTACTTAGGTTGCAAGATAATACAACTCTAATTTAATATAGTAATGATTTTTTGTGTGTGGGTCTGGGGATGGAACCCAGGGGCATTCTACCTCCGAGCTACACCCCCGCCCTATTTTTATTTTTTATTTGTTTATTTATTTATTTATTTATTTTGATGGTACTGGGGTTCCTGGAACCCTTCTACCTCCAGGCTGCACTCCCAGACCTATATTTTTTTTAAATTTGGAAACATGGTCTCTTAAGCCAGCAGGCTGGCTTCGAACCAGCACGATCCTCCTGTCTCTGCCTCCCAAGCATGGGGTTTACAAGTGTGCACCACCATGCCCGGCTATTCTTTATTTTTGAAACAGGGTCTCACTAAGTTGCGGAGGGCCTCACTAAGTAGCTGAGGCTGTCCACTAACAGCGATCCTCCTGTCTCAGCCTCCCGAATGCTGGGATTACAAACATGCGCCACCACGCCTGGTAATAATGATTTTTTTAAAAAACCGTATGTAGTGGTGCATGCTTGTTGTAATCCCAGTTCTTGGGAAGCTGAGACAGGATGATCACTGAATTGAGGATAGCCTTAGCAAGTAACGGGAGGGACTCTCAACCCAGTGAGACCCTGTCTTAAAATAAAAATTAAAAAGTAGATCTGGGGGTGTAGCTCAAAGGTTGAATGATTCTGGGTTCATTTCCTAGTACCAAGCACACGAACATAAAATCTCACAACCAGGCACGGTGGTACTCAGGAGACTAGGATAAGAGGATCCAGGTTCCAGGACAGCCCTAGCAAGTAACGAGCCTCTCATCAACCTAGCAAGATCCTGCTAAAAACAACTAAATAAATAAGAAATAGGGGGAGTACTGCAACATCTGCCTTCTGGACACTTGAAAGAACCCAACCCCTCAATTGCAAACTGCTTTCTCCCAAAGTCCACAAAGCCAACTCAACCTGTGTGAGAGAAAAAAACTCACAAAGGGAGGGGTTCTCAGAATAGGTGGCTGTTTAAAGTGGCTGGCCTAGGGGTTTATATACTTCTCGGAGTCCTCTTTTAGTTAGGGTCTCAGAGGGAGTTTTCTGGGATTTGCATAGTGTATTTGCATAGTATCTTTCTTGAGTCTCCTCCTTTGAGTTGGGGTTCCAGACTGCCTGGACCCTCTGGGAAATCTCCTGTGATTGTTGATCAGCAGGAACTACTAGAGTCTTGTGAAGCTCTGATCACCCTCGGGAAGCTTCTGATCTCATTATCTTATCACTTGACATTTGGGAGGTTTGGTCTCTTCAGTTTTGGAAGTTATCATTTGTTGCCTCTCAGGAAATGAAGGTTTTCTACCTGATAGGCCCTAGGCCTTATCACTTGGAGGTAGAATGCTCCTGAGTTCAATCCCCAGTACCATGGGGGAAAAAAAAAAAAAAAAAAGAGCCAGGCATGGTGGCACATACCTGTAATCCCAGTACTTGGGAGGATGAGACAGGAGGATCATAGCTTTGTGGTAGGCCTCAGCTACTTAGTGATGACACTGTGAAACTTAGTGAGATCTTGTTTCAAAATAAAGAATAAAAATAGGGCCGGGATGCCGGAGCCAACCTGCAAGAGTACAGGTTCTGAAGAGAGGCGTGAGGATGAAGAATTTTTAATTCTAACATGGGGGAGCCGCCATCTCTACTGGATGACCCCTGCTCCTGGGTCAATATTTCCTACAGGTCGACAACTACGCCTGGGTCAGTATTCTCTATTGCACCAACGCTCCTGGCCGTCGCCTACTACTGGGTCAATCTCATCTTTATTGCGCCGGTGCTGGGTTTGTTTTTCCAGAGGTATTTTTTCAGTCACAGGTCATATCGATATCCTCGTGCTACCACCACTGCCGGAGCCAGCCGGCAGAAGTACGGGTTCCGAAGAGAGGAGTGAGGATGAAATAATATAACTCTTAAGAATTAAATTCCAAATGTTATTTATTCCTAAACATGGAAGGATCGCCAGTCAACTCCTGGGTCGATATCTCTACTGGCCGATACTGGGGCTTCTTCTCTTGCGGTATTTATAGTTTTTAGCTTTAGGTTACCCTGGATTAGAAAAAGTCCAAAGTCCAGGCAGGTCAAACAATACCCTGTCGCAACACAAACAACACAAACCTAGCCTTAGCTCAGACAGAACAATAGCATCATTAGCATTAATTACTTTGAAGCCTCCTTGACCCCAAACCTTGTTGACTCTGGGCGGAAGGACAGTCAGAAGTATGTTTTTAGTAAAGATAAGGGGAAGACCTTAATGGCTCCCCACACACACCACCAGAATACAATACAAAACACATATATTACCGATACCTTAATCAGTACCCTCCTGCCATCACCATCTGATCTTCTCCCCAAACCTTGTTGACTCTGGGTGAAGGACAGTCAGCTGAGTCAGAGACACTAATCTAGGGGAAAGCTTTAATGGCTCCCCCCCACACCAGGGTTGTAGCTTGGAGATAGTATGCCCCGTGTTCCATCTTCAGTGTGTGTGTGTGTGGGGGGGGAGAATAACTAGTGAAAGCAGTCAAGAGCATACCATGATATGGCTGATAATCCCTGCCTGAAAAGGTTGCTGCGATTTTTATTAAGCGTACATTAGGGTTAATAATGAACCGTGTGCAGGGATACTCTATAGACCGCTAACTGTGCATGGGTGGAGCGATGCTCGTGCACGTGAGCTCCTGGATCTGGGCGCTTTGGGGGCGGTTCTGCAGGAGGGATTTGAAGGGCTGGGCTGGTCGCTGGTCTGGCCCCCTGCACTGGATCTCTCTGGCTCTATGACAGCGAGGCAGCAGCTACGTAGTCCGCGAATCCTGGAGTCAGTGAAAAGTCCCGGCCCCATGGAGCAGGTACCGGGAGATACTAGAAGCCAGGCCTCCAGGCGTGGCGAGATGCTCTACCTAGCATCTCGAAGGTCGAAACCTAACAGTGGGGCTGAACGCCCACCAGACCTGTCAAGGTCCATAAGGGTTGCAGCCTGCACTCCACCGCCTGCGCGGAGAACAAAGAGCTCGCCCCGCCCACCGAGCCTGGCGAGGCCGCGGCCGCGGGGCCCGCCGGGAAATGTAGTGCGCGTGGCCCCGCCCGCGCCCGCACCCGCCCTCCCTGAGCCGTGCGCAACTACAAGTCCCGTCGTGCACCGCGAGGCCCCGCTCGCTGGGCTTCTGCAGGGACCCGAGTGCGACAAACATGGCTGAAGACTTTCGGGGCGACCCAACGAGCATCGGGGTTGGAGGCCTCCAGGACCCGGTGTCCAGCGTCGGCGGCTGCGGCTTTCCCCAGTACGAGGTGCCCGAGCTAAACACGCGCGCTTTCCACGTGGGCGCCTTCGGGGAGCAATGGCGGGGCCGGCTGCGCGGGGCCGGGGACTTGTCGTTGGGCCCCGCGCTGCCCCGGAGCCCAGGGCTTGCCGACCTGGACCCCGAAGATGCCGCAGTGGCCCGGGATCTGGGCTGCAGTTTGGAGGCAGCGGCCGAGCTGAGGACGGTGTGCGGGTGAGAGCGGGGCCCGGGAGTGAGTGGCTGGGGCCGCGCAGGGTGCAGCCTTGCCCCCGCGCTTCGTGGGACTCGGGCCGATGCGGGCCTGGGATTTAGCTCCGGGGAAGGAGGACGGACCTCGATTGCTTTCAACCCCCTAGAGCTTCCCGGAACCCCGGGAGAACTCCCAGGATCCGAATGCGCACAAATTCTTAACGGGACAGAGCGGCTGCATAAAAGAGACTAATTGTTCTGTTTGGTAAGGATTAGGGTGTGTGTTAATAACGAAAACCAGGCAAGATAACGGCGACGAGTATCTGCCATTGACATTTTGACAGGGGAAGAACCTGAGTAATGATGAGGCTGGAGAAAACTTAAGGAGTGTTAAAACCTTGATTGTCGTCTCTTGTGGTGGTGGTGGTGGGTCCTCCGGGGTATGCTTTTACTGAAATTCCTCCCCAAAGTGCTTTTTCTAGGGTGAAAATATTAAATAATGTTTAATGATGTCCTGCTCCATTTAACAGTACTGGCTGCCTTCGATTGGCCCCTTATCCTTTTCGTTATAAAATATCTACACCAAAATCATTGCCTTGAAATCTGACCTCCTCTGAGTTGCCTGGTGAATTTTATCTGACTTCTTAATTATTAAGTGATGTATTTCAGACAAGCTCTGACTCACTATTGACAAGATGCATGGCTGATGTCAAAAGTTTTTATTTTCTTTTTGTTTTAGCCTTGATAAGCTGAAATGCCTTGAAGAAGGTGAGGATCCAGAAGTTATCCCAGAGGGTACTGACCTGGTGACTTTAGGGTATGAATATTTGTGTTGGTAAATATACTGTTTGTTGATTTGTTTGTTTTTTGGTGATAGAGGTTGAACCAAGGGCCTGGTGCTTGCATGCATGCATAAGATCTGCCACTGAGCTCTACCATCAGCCCCTGTGCTCTTTATTTAAACATTTCTTTGGACACTATATTTTGAAAAGTTGAAAATATATAGCATTATTTCCATATATTTGCCCCTTAGATTACAAAAGTGTGCTGCCATGCCCATTTAATCATCCCCCTTGTTTAAGATGCTAAGATTCCTTTCCAGATTACCACAACCTGTTTCTCCCTTAGGAAATTGGTGCATTTACATTGCCTGGACTCTAACATGTCTAAGATTTTGAGATGTTCATGGAGAATTCAAACTTCACATCTGTGTGTTGTCCTTAAGCCTACTGCCTTGCTTCAGTTGGTGCTTTGTAATTGTTGTTGATCAAATCAGTCTAAAATGTGCATCTGGTAGTGTTATCTCCTTGCTTAGAACCTTCTGATGGCCCCTAAGCTAAGTTCTGAGTCCTTAAGTGGCTCACCAAGGCCTCTGTGGAATGGATTTTGTTGGTCTTTTCATCTTTATCTCTTGCAGTGTTCCATTCATTTTGCACTGTTTCAGCTTCTGGAATGTGCTCTGTCATCCAACCAAAAATAAATAAAAGAAGAAGAAGAAATAAAAAGGGATGAGGATGTTTCTTGGAGATAGAATGCTCCTTGGTCAATTCCCAGTACTATATATATATATATATATATATATATATATATATATATATATATTTGTATGAACTCATTACCACCCCACCCAAGAGTACTCTGCCATTTGCCATTGGGTTACATCTCCAGGGCTTTTTAATTTGAAAATAGGGTCTCCCTAAGTTGCCTGTGCTGGCCTTGAACTTGGCAATCCTCCTACCTCAGCCTCCCAAGTAGCTGAGAGTACAAGTGTGTACAAGTGTACTACCATACTCAGCTTGTGGTTTAAAATGTATAGCAAAATTTTAGAAGTAGGGCTATTTGTATATGCGTGGATTAGTATACATTTATGTTTCCTGTCTGTCTCTACAGAGAGGCTTAGAAGCATGACTCCAGTAACAAGAACATTATTACCTAGATACTGGTCTTTTAACACTTCTTTCCAGTAAAGAAACTCTTAGAAGTGGTTGGTTCCAGGGTTAAGATAGGAAAAATACAGGATGAGGCTTGAACATCATCATGGTTACAAAAAAAAAAAAAAAAAAAGAAATGCTCAGAAGTTCAGGGTCTGTTGAATAAATAGAATCCAACCTGAAGAAACTCTTAATGACCAAATCTGGAAAAGTTTGAGCAACAAAATAAAGATAGTATTAGATTCTACCCCCATGAGCTTGTACTAATATAAATGATTCTGTAAATGAGTAAATAAATGGAGAGAAAAAGATCTGTCTAATAGAATTCCAGTAAGTAAATGTAGTAGGGAAATAAAGTACCACCATTAAGCATATGCCACAGTAATAAATGTTGCAAACAGTATATACTGATGCATGAGAAAATTTCTGGGTGAAAGTTTGAAAAAAGATAAGGTTTTCATTTTCTCAAGATATCTCCTCTAAAGTATTTGTCAAGTGGTAGACAGGTACTTAACAGGGGTCAGCATCACCAGTAGCATGACATATGAATACTGTCAACCTCTTAATACACCTAACAGAGAAACACATCCTCATGTTTGTGGCATTCTTGCCAAAAATGCCAAGTTTATTCCAATCATGAGGAAACTGAAGTGAAACGCAAATTAAAAGACATTCTGAAAACTGAGTAGAGCTCTTCAAAAATGTCAGGAATGTAGGAAAAATAACTGATACCACATGAGATCCTGGGTAGGAACCTGGAGCAGGGGAAAAGACATTAAATTAAAAATTGTGTGAAATTTGGAAAAGATCTTTAGCTAATAATATATGTGTGTGTGTGTGTGTGTGTGTGTGTGTGTGTGTGTGTGTTTGTGTGTGTGTGTGTGTGTATACATACTGGAGATTAAATCCAGGGGCATTCTACCTCTGAGCTACACCCCCAAGCTAAATATGTTTTATTTGGAAACAGGGTCTCACTGAGTGGTTGAGGCCTGCTTTGAACTTGTGATAGTCCTGTCTCAGTCTTCCAAGTACTGGAATTATAGGTATGTGCTGCCAAGCCCAGTTTATAATATTGTATTAATGTCCCGTTCTTGATTATTCTTTGATCATATAAGATATTAATCTAGGGAAAACTGCAAGTTCTATAAAGGAACACTTTGTAGTATTTTAGTATTTTTACAACTTTTCATTGTCATAGATTAGTCTAAAATAAGATAAATATTAAAGATGTTTTTGAAGCTCCAGAAAAGAATGATGAGCTTTGATTTTTTCTATGTATCTACAACAGGGTTAGAAAGAAGATCTTGGAACATCGGGAAGAAACCATAAGGATAGATCGAGCCTGCAGACAAGAAACATTTGCTTATGAAATGGTAAGATTTCTCTTTTTCACCCTTGTATTCCATGCGATAGTACATAAACTCTCTGTCATTGGCTGATGACTAAATGGTAGCTTTATACCAGATGTACTTAAGTTGAAAAAAGAAACAACAGCCAGGTGTGGTGGCACATGCTTGTAATCCCAATACTTGGGAGGCTGAGACAGAAGGATCACAGGTTCCTAGCCAGCCTCAGCTACTTAGTGAGGCCCACCACAACTTAGTGAGACCCTGTTTCAAAATAAAGAATAAAAAATAGGGCTGAGGATATAGTTCAGAGGTAGAAAACCCCTGGGTTCAATCCCCAGTACCAAAACAAAAAGAGAAATTCCAATGGAGCTGAAAGCTAGTTGGAGAAAAGGACTCACATAACTTAAAGGCCACATATTTGCCAGGCGTGGTGGTGCACACTTGTAATCCCAGCGCTTGGGAGGCTGAGACAGGAGGATCACACAGGTTCAAAGCCAGCTCTCAGCAACTTAGTGAGACCCTGTTTCCAAATAAAGTATAAAATAGGTTGGGAGTATAGCCTGGAGGTAGAAAAGCCCCTGGGTCCCACCCCCAGTACCACAAAAAAACAAAAACAACAACAAAAAAAAACCCATATAATTTATGTGCAAAACACTCAGACATTTATGGTGATGGGCCAGACCTTGTGTGCTGGGCACTTGATGGTGTGTAAGAGTAGCTACTGTCTCCCACTTTTTTTTGTATATGTGTGGTACCAGGGATTGAACCCAGGGACATTCTACCTCTGAGCTACATCCCCAGCCCTACATTTTAGTCTTTATTTTATAAGCATGCGCCACCACCACACCTGGCTCAACATGTATTTTCTGTTTGTTTATAATAATTGTCTGAGTACATGTGAAGTGGTATCTTACCATAGGTTTGATTTATATTTCCCTTATGACTAATGATGCTTGGTATCTTTTTTTTTAATTATTGGCCTTTTGTATGTTTTCTTTGAAAAATGTCTCAAGTTCTTTGTACCTTGAAGCTGTCTTCTGGTTGAGTTGTAAGAGCTTGTTTATATTCTGGATATTAAGATGGGCATGATGTCACACACCCATTATCCCAATACTTGGGAGGCTTGAGACCAGGAGGATTGCAAGTTCAAGGCCAGCCTCAGCGACATAGCAAGACCGTCAGCAACTTAGCAAGACCCTGTTTCTTTCTTTTTGTATGTGTGTGTATATGATACTGAGGATGGAACCCAGGGGAATCCTATCTCTGGGTTACACCCCTAGCCCTATTTTATTTTATAAAATAAAATTTTATATTTGAAACAGGGTTTTGCTGAGTTGTTGAGAGCCTTACAAAAGTTGCTGAGGCTGGTTTTGAGGTAGAATGCCAGTAGCTAAAAAGAAAAAAAGTCTTAGCTGGGCATGGTTGTGCACGCTTGTAATCTCAGCATTTGTGAGGCTGAGACAAAGGATTGTGGTTCTTGGCTACTTAGTGAGGCCCTTTGCAACTCAGTGAGACCATGTTTCAAAATAAAGAATAAAAAAAAGGGCTGTGGGTGTAACTCAAGAGGTAGAATGCCCCTGGGTTCTATCCCCTGTACCAAAAAAAAAAATAAATAAATAAATAAATAAAAGGATCTAGATACTAGAACTTTAGCATATTTCTAACTTGAAAATATTTTCTCCCGTTCTTTTGGTTTTCTTTTCACTCTGTTGATGTCCTTTGAAGTTTTAACACTTAATAAAATCCAGTTCATGCATTTTTTCTTTTGTTGTATGTGTTTTTGGTGTTATACTTAAGAAAACATTGTTAAATCTAATATGAAGAATTTCCCCTACATTTTCTTCTTAAAGTGTTGTAGTTTTAGCTCTAAGCTAACTTTGATCCATTTTGAATTAGTTTTTATAAATATGTAAAGTAAGGGTTCAACTTCATTGTTTTACATGTAAATAGCCATGTTTGATAGCACCATTTTTTGAAAAGACTGTTATGGTTTGGGTCTGGACTGTCCCTCCAAAGCTCATGCTGAAAACATGCTCCCCGTGCAGCTAAGTGCAGAGGGAGGCGGGGCTGGGATGGGGCCTTGGGACCTTGTGGGTCCAAGGTCTCCCTTCCCTGCTCCTGGCAGCCATGGATGAGAGTGGCTTTTCCCTGTCAGGCACTCTGGTATATTGGTTGCAACATCAAAAAAAGGTGGCTAAAACAAAGACTATTCCTTTCCTAATTAATGGTCTTGGCACTTTTGTGAAAATTTGACTTTTTTTTAATTTTTGAAATTTTTTGGTAGTACTGGGGATTGAACCCAGGGGCTTTCTACCTCTTAGCTATACCCCCAGCCCTATTTTATTCTTTATTTTGTAAAAGGGTTTAAATAAGTTGTGGAGGGCCTCACTAAGCAGCTGAGGCTGGCTATGAACCTGTGATCCTCCTGTGTCAGCTTCCCAAGTGCTGGGATTACAGACTTGCGTCACCCTGCTTGCCTGTGAAATTTTCAGTTTTCTTTATGTCACTGATTTCTAGTGTCATTTAATTATGATCAGAAAAGATACTTTGGAAGCTGAGACTGGAGGATTGCAGTTCGTGGACAGCCTCAGCTACTTAGGGCCTTTGCAACTCATTAAGACCCTGTTTCAAAATAACGAATAAAAAAATAGGGGCTGGAGGTGTAGCTTGGAGGTAGAATGTCCCTGGGTTCCATCCCCAGTACCGCCAAAAAAAAAAAAAAAAAAAGGAAAAAAATTAAGACTTAGTAGTCTATCCTCGGGAGTGGTTTTTGTGCACTAAAATCTGTAATCTGCTATTGTTGGATGGAGAGTTCTGTATGTGTCTTAGTAGGCCTAATTGCATTATAGTGTTAAATGTGTCTTTTTGTGTGTGTGTGTGTGGTACTGGGGTTCCTGGAAGCCCTTCTCCCTCCGGGCTACACTCCCAGACCTATTTTATATTTTTTATTTGGAAACAGGGTCTCTTAAGCCAGTGAGGCTGGCTCCGAACCAGTGAGATCCTCCTGTCTCCGCCTCCCAAGCATGGGGATTACAAGCCTGCGCCACCACGCCCGGCTTAAATGTGTCTTTCTAATCTTCTGTCTAGTTGTTTTACTCATTATTGTAAATCAAGTGTTGAAGTTTCTGACTATAATTATAGAACGTGTGTGTGTGTGTGTGTGTGTGTGTGTGTGTGTGTGTGTGTGTGTGTGTGTGTAAATGGGAATTGAGACCAGAGGCACATTCTCTGTCTGAGTTACATTCCCAGACTGATTTTATGTATTTGGAAAGAGAGTCTTACTAGGTTGCTGAAAGGCTCATTCAAATGTTGAGGATGTCCTTGAACCTGCTATCCTCCAGTCTCAATCTCCCAAGTACTAGGATTACCAGTGCCACCTCACCTGGCTAGAACTATTTCTTTCTCCAGTTTTGTCAATTTTTGCATCATAAATTTTAGGATTGTCTTGTTAGCTGGATGTGTGTTTATAATTGTGTATATTCTCCCTGGATAGCACCTTTTATCAGTATATATAATGTCCTTTGTCTTAAAAGACAATATATATGTAATGCCCTTTGTCTTGGTGTCCTTTTTTACTTAAAGTCTATTTTGTCTGACAGAAATATAGCTGTCTTTTGGTTACTGTTTATGCAGAATATTCAACCTATTTGTATCAAAAGTGAATATCTTATAGAGAGCAGGTAGATGGATCAAATTTTTAATCTAATCTATCAATCTGCCTTTTTAAATAGGAAAGCTTAATTTATTCCTTATTACATTTAAATTTATTACTAGTAAGGAAAGCTTTACTTCTGCCATTTAGCTATTTTTTTATTTTTTATTTTTATTTTTTTGGTGGTACTGGGGTTCTCGGAAGCCCTTCTACCTCCGGGCTACACTCCCAGACCTATTTTTTACATTTTTTATTTGGAAACAGGGTCTCCTAAGTCAGTGCGCGCGGCTGGCTTTGAACCTACGCGATCCTCCTGTCTCTGCCTCCCAAGCGCGGGGATTACAAGCATGCGCCACCACGCCGGCGATTTTTTTTTATTTTTAAAAGGGTCTCATTAAGTTGCTGAAGGTCTTCGCTGGCCTTGATCCTCCTGTCTCAGCCTCCCAAGCGCTACGATTACAGGCGTGCGCCACCACACAAAGCCCCACTTAGCTATTTATTTGTCTTAAATGTCTTTTGTTCCTCTATTTCTCCTTTAATTTCTTATTTTATGTTTAGGTGAGTTCTTATATGCCATTTTGATTCCCTCCTTTTTTGTTAAATTTCAGGTATTTTTCTTAATGGTTACCTGGATTACAATAAAGCCTTTTCAATCTTTTGTGGTTTTTTTTATGTTGGGGATAAAAACAGGGCCTCACACATGCTAGGCAAGCAGCTATGCCTACAGTCCTTTTTATTTTATCTATCTGTCATCTATTTATTTACTTTTGGATACTGGGAATTAAACCTAGGGACATTGTATCTCCAAGTTACAACCCCAGCCCTCTACTTGTTATTTTCTCTTTGTGTGTGTGTGTGGTACTGGGGGTGGAACCCAGGGGCTTTCTACCGCCGGGCTACACTCTCAGACCTATTTTATATTTTATTTGGAAACGGCCTCACAAAGCTTCAGAGAGCCTCACTAAGTAGCTAAGGCTTGCTTAGAACCTGTGCAATCCTCCTGTCTCAGCCTCCCAAGTACTGGGATTATAAGCATGTGTCACCACGCCGGGCTTCTACTTGTTATTTTGAAACAGGGTCTCACTAAGTTGCTGAGGGTCTTGCTAAATTTTCAAGGCTGGCCTCGAACCTGTGATCCTTCTGTGTCAGCTTTCTAAATACTAGGATTACAGACATGTGCCATTGTACCTGATAACTCCCTCTTATTTTTAAAATATATTACATCTTCTAAACCAGTTCACCTCAATGGTCCTCATTTTGTAGGTATTAAGCAAGTATGAGAGAACATTTTATATTAATGATGGGATGGTGCTACAAAGAGCAAGAGGTTCCAGGCCAAAGAGATGTGTATTTGCACTCTCTCTTTGGTGTGCCCTTAGGTAAATTACTGAGCTCTGAACTTCATCTGTAAAGAAGCTTTCGTAAAAATGTTAAAGTATCTGGAAATACTATGCCATTAGTTGCTACTCTTGTTTTATCATCAGTGGCTAAGCACTGCATGCCAAATACTTTATGAGATTTTTTTGGGGGGGTGGGTATTGATGCTGGGGATCAAAGCCAGGGCCTCACACATGCTAGGTAAGCACTCTACTGCTGAACTACATCCCTGTCCCTTAGTAGATCACGTATGTACACATTGCCAGCAACAGTTCTGTAAAGTAAATTTCTCATGGTTCTTACAGAAAATGAAACTAAAGCTCAGAAAGGTTTTAACCATTTTCCTGAAGTAAAATTAGATATCAAATTCAGGGCTGTCTGACTCAAACCCTTGCTACTAGCCATTGTACCACACTGACTCTTCTCTGAGTTACACTGTCTGATTTCAAGGTCTCATTTTCTTTCTTTTAGGAGTCACATGCAATGGGGAAAAAACCTGAAGATCCAGCAAATATGATTGAAGAAGGGGAGCTTATCCTATATGTGAATATCTTGTACCCTGTTATATTTCATAAGGTCAGTAATAAAACCGTTTGGATTTCATGAGTACCTTTTTTTTGTTTTTGTTGTCTTTAGGTGCTGAGGATTGAACCCAGGGGCTTGCATGTTAGGAGTGTGCTTTGCTACTGGCTCTCTACCCCTAGTCCCTACCAGTCACATTTCTTAGGATTCAAAATAAATGCAAGCATGTGCTGTCTGTCTGACAGCTTATTTTTATAGTCAACAGTCTGTATTCTTGGGTTTTAATAAGGAATGTCAGAGATAAGGTTAAATTTCAGTCTCTTGACCAATAGGATTACAGTTGTAGGATTGGAATACATACCTGATTTCTATACTAGAAGCAACAAAAACTATTTATAAATCTACAATGGTTCTACAAATTTTTGAGGGTGTTTTTGCAAACTATATGACGGGTAGAGCAGTGGTGTGACCGTCACTCACCCATTCAGAATACCTGGGAAGTTCTGAGCTAACTAAAGACAGCGCTTTAATGGAAATGCATGAAGCAAAAAGTCAGGGGATTCCAGAATTCCTTAGGAGTCTCAAATAAAAAGAGCTCTACCTAGCCCAGAGTAAAACTTTTTTAGCTTTACTGCTCAGCTACATTCCCTAGCCTTTTTTTTTTTTTTTTCTTTTTTTTTTTGGTACTAAGGATTGAACCCAGGGGCATTCTGCCTCTAAACTAAACCCCAGCCCTATTTTGTTAATTTTTTATTTTTGAAACAGGGTCTTGCCAAGTAGCTGAGGCTGGCTGTGAACCTGCAATCCTCCTGTCTTACTTCAGGCCTCCCAAGTACTGGGGTTACAAGCATGTGCCACCATGCCCAGCTAGCCCTTTTCCTCTTCTTTTTTTTAATTTTGAGACAAAGTCTCATTTCCCCAGGCTGGCCTGGGATCTTCAGACCTCTTGCCTCAGCCTCTTGAGTAGCTGGGGTTCAGGCATGTGCCTGAATGTATATATTATTATTAATTTTTTTTTTTGTAGTGGGGATTGAACCCAGAGGCATTCTACCTCTGAGATATATCACAAAGCCCTTTTTTTATATTTTCATTTTGAAGCAGGGTCTTGTTAATAAAAGTTGCTAAGGCTGGCCTTGAACCTGTAATCATCATGTTCCAGCCTCCCAAGTATGGGGATTACAAAGGTGTATACCACCACACTCAGCTATGAGTGTATATATTACTGATTCCCTAAATAGATGCATCCTAAATTCTGATGAGGACTGATTAAAATATTATTGTGCATAAACAGACTTTTCTTGAAGCATCTTAAAAGTACTTAGTACTGGTTACCCTGTTTGATTACTATCTCAATTACCAGTTAAAAAAGTAAAAAAAAAAAAAAAAAGCTGGGCATGGTGGCACATGCTTATAATCCCAGCATTTGGGAGGCTGAGACAGGAAGATCTGGGTTCGTGGACAGCCTCAGCTGCTACTAACTGAGGCCCTTTACAACTCAATGAGACCCTGTTTCAAAATTAAGAATAAAAAAAATAGGGCTGGGGTGTCCCTTGGAGGTAGAAAGCCCTTGGGTTCCATCCCCAGAATAATAATAATAATAATAATAATAATAATAATAATAATAATAAACAAGTAAATAAAAATAAAAAAGCAAAAAATTAAAATTTTGGGGTTTAAAAACCTGAGGATAAGGTATCAGTTGCCTAATTTCAGTGATATAATTTCCAGGAAAATTTAAAAGACAGCACTGCTAGATTAAGTTATATTCTGGAGATTCATAATCTAAGTGTCAGTGTAGCAACATCTTGATTATACATTTTAGCTTAAACTAGAAAAGTTCTCCTACCAAGGATTTCTGTTGTACCCATGAAATTTTAATTTCATGTTTAATGAAATTAAAGAGCAGTTAATGCCATCAAAAGATTTTTATTCTTTAAAATTCCTAAAAGAAGAGGGCACACCACAGGGCCACATAGGGAGCACAGAAAGAGAGGGGTGGCAGAGAAGCACCTTGGGTGGGGGGTGTCTATAGGAAAGGAAAGGCAGGGTAAACAAGTTAGGATTGGCTTGTCTTAATAATTCCAGCGGGCTTATGGGCATAAACTTCCTTATTATCTGTTAGCTGGTCCTGGATTGATTTAGGTTGGTTCAGTACCAGGGGAAATACTGTCTTAGTGTATGAGTCAAAAAAGGAAATGGCTTTCGAATATAGAATGAGCCAGGTGTGGTGGCACATACCTATAATACCAGTAGTTGAGAGGCTGAGATTAGGGAGATTGCAGGTTTGTGGACATCCTCTGTAACTTAGTGAGGACCCTGTTTCAAAAGAAAAGAGTAAGGTAGAGCTGGGGGTATAGCTCAAAGGTAGAATTCCCCTGGTTTCATCCCCACTACCACCAAAAAAAATTAAAAATATATATATATACTCACACATATATATACACATATATATACACATATATATACACATATATATACACACACATACCAAAAAGTAATATGTATATGTGGGCTCTGGATCACTGGGGAGTTTGTAAACAACTTTTACCTTTAGTTTCGTCCTGTGAATCTATCAAAAATACACCAACTTATAGGAACAATTTATCAAGGAAGCCAGTAGCTTCAGTTAGATCTGGTCATGATGGGGTTTTTGGTTTGTTATCTTTATCTGTAAATGAACATTTACTTATTTACTATTTGTTTTTTAGCACAAGGAACACAAGCCGTACCAGACAGTGCTGGTGTTGGGCAGTCAGAAACTCACAGAACTGAGGGATTCAATTTGCTGTGTCAGTGACCTCCAGATCGGCGGAGAATTTAGCAACACTCCTGACCAAGCCCCTGAGCACATCAGCAAAGTAAGTTGATTCTTGTTGCCCCTACCACCACAACAAGGGAAATAATAATAATATACTAGAGAAATAGTAATTACTCTAGGAGATTCATCAGTGTTCCAGTAAATGCTGTCTTTCTCCATCAAGCTGCTGCACAAGCTCTGTTCTTCATCGTCAGAACTTTTTCACAGAGGATGTGATACTGTTTTGATTCATTTCATCTCACTTTTTTCTCAGCTATTTGAAGGATATTCCTCCTTTTCAGGTAACAGTGACCACTGAGCTGTCTAACCAATTGGTCTCTTTTCCATGTTCATACAGCTCAACCTTGCTGTGGTTTCTCTTTTTGGTGCTGAGAATGGAACCCCCAGCGTGTTGGGTACACTAAGCAGGTGCTTTACCATCAAGCCACACACTCAGCCTCATTGTAGCATTCAGCTTTACTGTTCACTCTTTCCAGCCTGTCCTAACTTAACTGTCTGGAGTGAAAGTTTGAGTCTCCCTAAGAGCCTCAGTAGTTAGCAGCACCCCTTCTTCACCCTTACTGTGCATAGAAGGACCTATTAGCAAGGACCAGTACCAAACAGGTGTATGGCATTGGTCCTTGCTGGTGTGTCCCCACATGAGACTCCAAAGGAGCAAAGTGTCAGGCTGGCTGCCCACAGAGTTTTCAGAAGTAATTACTTACCTAAGCCAGCAAAAAGACCTGATACTTCTGAATTTCAGTACAGGGCAAGGGTGAACTAGTTCTGTTCCTTGGTACAACCCTGGCAGAGAATAGGAGACTTAAGGTCCACTTAAGCAGGGACACAGTCTATCCTAGAGATACATAAAACAGTATTTGGAACAACCAGGATGAGGTAGAGCTTGGACAAGAACCCACTCTCTCTTCTTTTGTTAACTCCTTTTCTACCAGCCACATTACTTTTAGCTTTTTCTTCTTAGTCTGACATATAAGGTCTTTTATTTACTTTTTAGTTTATGTGGTACTGGGGATTGAACCCAGGGGCATTTTACCTCTGAGCTATACCCCCAGCCCTATTTTATTTATCTTTTTATTTTGAAACAGGGTCTTCCTAGGTTGTAGAGGGCCTCACTAAGTTGCTGAGGCTGGCCTTGAACCTGTGATCTTCCTTTTTAGCCTCCCAAGTACTAGGATTATAGCCGTGTTAGCACCATGCTCAGCATATAAGGCCTTTTAGAATGATTATTCCCAAGTTAATGTTCCCTACTAGCCCTCCCCACCACCACCTATACATCTTGGCTTGAGCAGCTTTGTCATGCTTCTGAGTGTTTCAACATGGAAGAAAGCCCTTTCCCTCTCTCCATGCATTCAGTGAGTTCACACTTATTTCCAAACCCAGTTCAAAACTCTTAGTATAAAAAACATTTCTTGAATATCTTTTCCTTGCCCTTTGTGTACCTTTTCACTTATCCATTATATTGCATATATTACAGTATATGGAAGCTGTGTGATGTGTGTCTGTCTGGTCCACAGGCTGGCTGGGTTCTAGTCTTTTCCGTGACTGGAGACTAGCATCATGGATCACACAGAGTGCACATATTTTTTTGAGTTGTATTAAAAATGGTCACATTTAGTTTCTTCAGAGCTGCTATCTAACTAAGCCATCTCAGTGCTTTTGGAGATCGTTGTGATAATAGAGAAACAAGTAGAATTTCAAAAGTATGCAGACCAGGATATAGAGATTTATCTTTTCTTCAAAGGAGAAAGAGCAATCATCTGCTGAATTTTTTAACCCTACCAAAAAATGTAAAATTAAGATTTTATGATACAGGTTTTTTGGGTTTTTTTTTTTTTTTTGGGGTACTGGGGATGGAACCCAGGGACATTCTACCTCTGAGCTACACCCTATCTTTTTTTTTTTTTTTTGGTGCTGGGGATGGAACCCAGGGGCTTCTTTCTACCTCTGGGCTACACTCCCAGACCTATTTTATATTTTATTTGGAAACATGGTCTCAGTTGCTGAGAGCCTCACTAAGTAGCTGAGTCTGGCTTCAAACCTACGTGATCCTCCTGTCTCAGCCTCTCAAGTACTGGGATTACAAGGGTGTGCCACCATGCCTGGCTTGTTCTTTATTTTGAAACAGGCTCTCACTGAGTTGCAAAGGGCCTCAGTATCTGAGGCTGTCCACGAACTACAATCCTCCTTGTCTCAGCCTCCCAAGTGCTGGGATTACTATGTCCAGCTGCTGTATAAGTTTTAAATGAATACTTAGAGTAGTTTTATAATTGTTAAAAGTAGACTTTCTCTCATTGTTATCTGTTTTCTTGCAGGACCTCTACAAATCAGCTTTCTTTTATTTTGAAGAAACATTTTATAATGATAAAAGATACCCGGAATGCAGAGATTTGAGCAGGTATAGTTTCCAAAAATTTTCTTAAAGTCTTTCCTATTTCTAGTTCTAACAGTAGTTTTATCTCCACAAATCATATTATTGGTCAGTTAAGGATATGTACCATGGAATTATTTATAGATTTTGTATTGACCATTATATATATCTGAAATAATTAGGTCTCATTACTACACTTTATTGATTTCTGGTCTGTGTGTGCTTGTGCATGCTACTGTGGATTGAACCTCCCAGCCCAATAAGTTAATTTATGGTACTAGGGATTGAACCCAGGAGTATTTTACCTCTAAGTCACACCCTTCAGCCCTATTTTTATAATTTTTACTAAGGTCTTGCTAAGTTCCCATGTGCTGATCTTTTTTTTTTTTTTTTCTTCCAGTACTGGGGATGGAAGCCAGGGGCATTCTACCTCCGAGCTACACCCCCAGCTTTATTTTTTATTTTTTATTTTTTATTTCGAAACAGGGTCTCACTGAGTTGCAAAGGGCCTCACTAAGTAGCTGAGGCTGTCTGTGAACCATAATCCTATCAGCTCCCCAAATGCTGGGATTATAAGCATGTGCCACGGCGCCTAGTTCCATATTCTGGTCTTAAACTTGTAACCATCCTATCTTATCCTCCTAAGTGCTGGAATTATAGGCATACTCCACTGCATCCAGCTTTCTGGTCTTTTTATTTAGGTGATAGTGGTTTTTTTTTTCTTTGTGGTACTGGGGATTGAACCCAGGGGCATTCTACCTGTGAGCTATACCCCCAGCCCTATTTTATTATTTTTATTTTGAAATAGGGTCTCACTAAATTGCTGGGGCTGGTTGCGAAGCTGTGGTCTTCCCAAGTATTCAGTATATACTAGATGAATATGTATATAAAGTTGCTTTGTTACATATGATAGTCCATCTCTAATATTTTAATGAGACTATACTCAGAATTAGAGTAAGTGAATTTTTTTTCTGAGTGTTTTTATTATATGCTCTCTTTTTCTTTTTTTTTGTGGAACTGTGAATTGAATTCAGGGGTGCTATTCCACTGAGGTATATTCCCAGCCCTTTTTATTATTTTTTACTTTGAGACAATATCTTGATAAATTACCCAGGTTGACCTCAAACTTGAATTATCCTGCCTCAGCCTCCTATAGCTGGGATTATAGGCATGCACCCTCACACCCAGCTTCATTTTCAAACTTGGTCTCAGTTCTCTTTGCTAATGTAAAGAGCTCTTGCTTACATGGGTAGAGTTGTCAATATTTTACCATATTAGAAATTGAAACTTAAGGAATATTTAAAATATTAATGTTTTTACATGTTAACATTTTGTGAAAAATATTGTCCAAAGTACAATAAGAATAGCATTGTTATAATTTTGCATTTGAGCTGAAGTGATAAATATCTCACAGACTTCAGAAAATTGGTTGTTAAAGGATTATGAGTTGGAAAGAACAGATAGTATTGAGGATGATCTTACCTCAGGGACCACACTTTGAGAATGCTTCTCTAATAGATGAAGAAAATTCAGTGTTCCTAATCTCAGAATGTATGAACTTCTGTGGTCTTCCTGTCAGATGGCATCTGTCCCGTCAACCAGGTGAACCAGATGATGTGAAATACTGGAGTCACTAACCCTTTCTGCCATTTTAAAGTTTTTATGGAGTAATGATAAATGTTTGCCTCTTTTTTCCACTTCAGAACTATCATTGAATGGTCAGAGTCCCATGATAGAGGTTATGGGAAGTTTCAGACTGCTAGAATGGAAGATTTCACCTTCAATGACCTGAATATTAAACTAGGTTTTCCTTACTTATATTGTCACCAGGGAGACTGTGAACATGTTATTGTCATTACAGACATAAGGTAGGTGTCAGGACTCAGAACATTTTGTTATTCTACTTTCCTTCTCTGTATCATAGTATATATAAAAGTACGGGTAGTTAAGAAAAAAGGGAATAAAAGGAATCAGCACAGCAACTTGGTTTGGAGGAAAAGTAGCAGAAGTGTTTTCCATGCAATGATCAACTCTACATCCATCTTTGAAAATCTATAAGAACTGCATTTGATAAGAGGGTTAAAAACCTGTAACTACTAAGTTTCTTTATATGTATATTAAACAGCCATTACTTGGGTAGTTGTTATAGGCCCTTTGCTTTACACATACACAACTATGTGGATATACCTTAGTTTTTTTTTTTTTTTTTTTTTTTTTTTTTTTGGTGGAGCTAGGACTCAAGGCCTTACCCTTGTTAGGAAAGTGCTTCACCTCACCTTTATCCCTGGGTTTCTTGTCTTTTTACCAAAATTTAAAGGAGACAAAAGAAGTATAAGAGTAATTCTAATATTTGATGATTATGAGGTCTTCAGTGCTTTGATGAAAGATTTATATTCGAAGAAGCTAATGGTCTGAAATGAGATTTTGGTATTAGTTCAGTATTTTGTATAGCTGATAACTATATTCCTCATGAAGAGGCTATTCATTTACTCACTTAGGAGATGAAATCTTTATTTAAGAACAACCAATATATAGGATTAATTCCCTGCTTTAATTTATTCATTCTGAATGAACAATTTAAGTTTTTGGCGGGGCAATGATATGCCCATGTTTTTATTGTAACAGTAATAGGAACTGATGCTTTTAGAAAGTCCCTGCTGCTACTACTTTTGGGTGTAACAGTTTCCAAAGCTTTATATCCCCATGTGCTTCCTATGGTAGCACCATGATAAACCATGATAAAAATGGACGATGCAGTGAAGAATGGGTAATATACATATCGGAATTCTTAGAACAATGGGAAAATGGTATCCCCATATGGTTCTATAGCCATATGCCATTATAGCTTTATAGACATAGAGGACAGTGGAAGATGCAGAAGGCATGTTTGAGGAAAAAAAGGAACGAGAGACTGCCCATTGGCATTCAACTCAGATGAATAATATGTTCACTGTTAAGTCAGAAAAATAATGAACTGAGCTGTGCATAGCACACAGTTATAATCCCAGTACTCAGCAGGCTGAGATAGGAAGATGGAGGCTAACCTCAGCAACTTAAGAGACTGTTTCAAAATTTAAAAGGGTGGGAATGTAGCAGCTCATCAGTAGAATACAAAAAACAGGGAACTGAATTTTAATTACTGACAGGTACATTGTAGATTAAACAAATGCAAACAGGAGAAACTTCATGCCCAGAAAACAAAAGAGAAAGTAAAATAAATATAAAATAAAATAAAAGAATAATAAATTGCATGGTTTAGATGGAAGCAATTTATTTATCATAATCTAAGTATTATTATTATTATTATTATTATTATTATTATTATTTTTGTGTGTGTGTGTGTGTGTGTGTGTGTGTGTGTGTGTGTGGTACTGGGGGTGGAACCCAGGGACATTCTACCTCTAAGCTATACCCTCAGCCCTATTTTTCATTCTTTATTTTGAAACAGGGTCTCACTGAATTGCAGAGGGCCTAAGTAGCTGAGGCTGGCCCCGAACCTGCAGTCCTCTTATCTTAGCCTCTCAAGTACTGGGATTACAAGCGTGTACCATCACGCCCAGCTAAGGATTAAATATTTAATAAAATCATAGTAACTGTATAGAGGGAAGCTAAGGAACTAAATTTTAAAAAATGGAATAGGTTTTTCCTAGGGAAAGATGATGAGGCAAGAACCAGAAGAGTTCATAAACCTCAAATTTATTTATCTTTGCGGTGCTGGGGATAGAGCCCAGGGGCATTGTGGCCCCGAGCTGCACCTCAGGCCTATCATTTTTAGTCTTTTTTTTTTTTTTTTTTTTTTAAACAGGGCCTCATGAGTTGCTAAGAACTGAGGCTGTCTGTAAACTGTGGTCCTCCTGTCTCAGGCTCCCAAATGCTGGGATTACAAGCATGTGCCGCCATGCCCGACTTTAAACCTCAGATTAATATGACCTTTAAAACTATTTACATTAGTGCATTTGCTTTTGATAATGTAACTAGAGTTTATATAAGCCATTCTGCCTCCTCTTCCATTCAAATGAGAGGGAATATTTCTGAGTCAAATGTAAAATAGAAAAAGGGGTAGAAATTATGGCTAAGTAGTAAATCACTTGTCCAGTGCAACCCCCAGCACTGCCAAAACAAAACAAAAACATGGAAAATGATCCACTGTCTTCTGGTCTTCTGATGATTTTAGTTTCCTCAAGTTTCTTGTAATATTGGCCTGTTACTATCAACAGTATCATTCTGAGCATGACTCTTTAAAATCAAGGGAACTTGATGTAGTAGCCAACAAAAGAAACATCTGTTTTAGTGCTAAGAAAAAGCAGTTTATACTTATTTCGTTTTTGCATTGCTGAGAAATCTTGTTTTTGTGGTCCTAGGGATTGAACCTAGAGGTAGGTATTCTACCTCCAAGATACATTCCCTCGCCTTATTTTTTATTATTATTTATATTTTTTGAGGTACTGGGGGTTGAACCCACAGGCATTCTACCTCCATGCTACATCCCCAGCCCTATTTTTTATTCTTTATATTGAAACAGGTCTCATCTAAGTTGTGGAGGTCCTCACTAAGGTAGCTCAGGCTGGCCTTGAACCTGTGATGCTCCTGTCTCAGCCTCCCAAGTACTGAGATTACGAGTGTGTACCATCACTCCCGGCTTATTATTTATTTTGAAACATGGTCTCAGTAGGTTGATAAGAGTCTCGCTACTTGCTGAGGATTTCCTCCAACCTGCGATCCTACAGTCCTTATAAAAAGAAGTCCTTGTTTGTGGTGCTTGGGATGGAACCCAGGGGCATTCTACCTCTGATTCACATCCCAGCCCCATTTTTTTTTATTCTTTATTTTGAAACAGGGTCTTACTGAGTTACAAAGGGCCTCACTAAGTAGCTGAGGCTGTCCTCAAACCAAGATTCTCCTGTCTCAGTCTCCCAAATGCTGGGAGTATAAGCGTATGCCACTATGCCTGGCAAAAAGAAATCTTCATAAGTAATTTGGACAAGTAATATTCATCTTATAGGTGGATTTATTTATTTATTTACATTACTGGGGATGGAACCCAGGAGCATTCTACCTCTCTCTGAGCTACACTCCCCAGCCCTATTTTTCTATTTTTTATTCTTTTTTTCTTTTTTGGGTGGAACAGCGTCTCACTGAGTTGCAGAGGGCCTCACTAAGTAGCTAAGGTTGTCCGCGAACCACGATCCTCCTGTCTCAACCTCCCAAATGCTGGAATTACAAGCGTGCGCCACCACACCTGGCTTTATAGGTGCATTTAATCATTTAGTACTATTTCACAGTATCACTTGCCAAAAGTTTAATTATTTTTTGATGCTTCACATAGTGCTACCCTTTCTTTAAAATTAAAATTAAAATGTTAGATAGGGACCTTTAGGATAACTTCATTTTTCAGATGAAGACCTGAAGGGATTTACTCAGTCTTGCAGCTGATTAGTGTCAGAGTGAAGATTGACTTGCACTTAAGAGTTTCTTGAAACTTAGTTTTCATCCAACCAATTCAAACATCAGAAGCCAGATTTGAAGCCACATGCTTGTAATCCCATTACTTGGGAGGCTGAAGCAGGAGGAGCACAGGCTGGCATTTCATCGACTTAGCAAGATCCTGTTTCCAAATAAGAAATAAAATTAGGCTGACGGTATAGCTCAAAGGTCAAATGTGTCTGGGTTGACTCCCTAGAATAAAACACACAACACATACACACACAGCTAAATTTCGGGGTGTGTTTGTGGTACTGGGGATAGAACTCAGGGGCATTCTACCTCCAAGCTACACTACCAGCCCTATTTTTTATTCCTTATTTTATTTTTTACATTTTTAAAAACTTTCATATTTTAAATTTATTATTATAATACCTTATTTACTTTTTATTTAATATACTGTGTGTAAAAAAAATGGAGACAAAAATAGTTTTTTGAGCTATAAAAAAAATAAGTCATTACAGGCACATTTACTGTTTCATTCTAGAAAGATCCCAGTTTCACGAAACAGGGTCTCACTTGACTTGCAAAGGGCCTAGGTAGCTAAGGTTGCACTCAAACCAAGATCTTGTCTCAGGTTCCCAAATGCTGGGATTACAAGCGTGGGCCACCATGCCCAGCTAGATTTTGGTTTTTAATAAATGGGATAGTAAAAATCAACAACCATGTGGTAACAACCAGTTAACCTAGATAAAATATTCAGTAACCTTGTTCAAACTCTATTCCATAAAAAGGTAGGTACCAATTGGGCTTGGTGACACACATTTGTAATCCCAGCATGTGGGAGGCTGGACAGGAGGATCTGGGTTCGCAGCCAGCCTCAGCTACTTAGTGAGGCCCTTTGCAACTCAGTGAGACCCTGTTTCCAAATAAAGAATGAAAAATAGGGCTGGGGGGTGTAGCTCGGAGGTAGAATGCCCCTGGGTTCCATCCCTAGTACCCGAAAAAAAAGGTAGGTACCAAGTGTTAAGCAAAGCAAGGGTTCTATGATGGAATACATTCAAGAAATGCTTCTGTGTGTATTTCTTAGAGGGTCATAGTGCACATTAGCATAAAGGGAACTGGGAGGTCTCACAGGAACACCTTGTTTACAAAATCCAAAATGCTGTTTGGAAAATACTTTGTTAAACACAGTTTGTCAAACCTGGTCAAACAAGTCAATTTATAAGCAAAAATTGAAAAAATATATGTTTCTATTGCTTAAGTAGAGATATATAAAAGTTTCCACATTAACACCTTCATTTATTTTCTCATCAACAAAAGGCTTGTGCATCATGATGACTGCTTGGATAGAACACTTTATCCCCTTCTTATCAAGAAGCACTGGCTATGGACCAGAAAGTGTTTCGTTTGTAAAATGTACACAGCTAGGTAAGTAACACCAATTTTTTTTCTTTCCTTTGAGAACTATTGGTTTTTAATAGTTAAGTACTTTTTGACTTTCCATTTTGGATCTAAGGACATATTTTGAATAATATTGATTATAAATGAATAATTTCACCTAGGGTAGTACTACAAAACCAGTTTAGTGGGTTAAAACTACAGCTAATTTTTTTTATAGCGGGGCATGGTGGCACATACTTGCAATTCCAGTATTTGGGAGGCTGAGACAAGAGGATCGCAGGTTCAAGGCTAACATCAGTAACCTAGGAAGACCCCCCCATTTAAAAAAAATATAAAGTAAAATAGGGCTGGGAGTGTGGCTTAGAGGTACAATGCCCCTGTATTCAAACCGTAACATCACAAAAATAAATAAACAAAAAAGGCTAGGGGTGTATGTAGAATGCCCCTGGGTTCAAATCCCAGTAACTTTTTTTTCTTTTTAATGAGGAAATGGAACCCAGGGAATTTGACCTCTGAACTATACCCCTGCCCCGTTTTTTATTCTTTATTTTGAAACAGGGTCTCACTAAGTTGCAGAGGACTTCACAAAGTAGGTGAGGCTGTCAGCAAACCGTGATCCTTCAGTCTCAGCCTTCTGAATTCTGGGATTATAAGTGTGTGCCACCATGCCCAGTGCCAACTAACATTTTAAAAAAAAGAAATATGTGATACATAGAAGTCCACGGATAGGTCAGACTTCAGGGTTGAAATCATACTTAGCTATGTTCTGTTTCTTGCCTGTTCATGCAATGAGGTGAAAATAATGGTTTTGTAATGTATTGCTTAATGTGATTCTATATGTTCAGATGATGTTTCTTACAGTAAGTCAGAGTCAAAATAGTCTTAAACTACTCAGGAATAGAGATGAATTTAATATCTTCAGTTTGCTTTGGGTTCCATATCACAAGATACTTTTCTACAGAATCAGTAGGAAAACATTATAGTTATTGGATCACAATGAATAATATTGAGGGATGTTAAAAGCAAATATTCTGTGAAATGTAGAATTAGACTGGAAGAATAATTTCAGTTGAATAATGTTGCCCATATTCCCATTTTTATATCATCTAGATTGTAATATTTTTCATCAATTCTAGGTTGAAACAGTTTTTAAAAATTAACCAGTATGAACTTGCCAGTTAAAAAAGTTGAATTAGGGGCCAAGTGCTGGTACATGCTTATAATCCTAGCTTCCAGGAGGCTGAGACCAGAAGATCGCAGTTCACAGACAGCCTCAGCTACTTAGCAAGTCCCTTCGTAACTCAGTGAGACCCTGTTTCAAAATTAAAACAATTAAAAAAATAAGGTTGGGAGTGTAGTTGGGAGGTACAATGCCCCTGGGTTCCATCCCCAGTACCACAAAAAAAAAAAAAAAAAAAGGTTGAATTAGTGCTTATTTCAGCAGCAAATATGCTAGAGTTTGTAAAGTGCTCCATTTTTTTCATAGCACAATAATAGTCTATGACAATGTAATATATCTCAAATAGAATCTGAAAGTTCCCAACACAGAAATGATAAATGTTTGAGATGTAAATGCTATTCCTTGATCTTTATTTACATGTATTGATTATACCTTTGTAAATTATGTAAAAATATGCAATAAGTAGAATTTATAAAGTTATCCAAAAGTTTATCAGATCTATAGCATGTATATAGTTTGTGTGTGTGGTACTAGGGATTAAACCAAAGGGTATTCTACCTCTAAGCTATATTCCCAGAATTTTTTTGATACTGGGAATTGAACCCAGAGGCATTCTACACCGAGCTATACCCCCAACCCTATTTTTTATTCTTTATTTTGAAACAGGGTCTAAATTGTGGAGGCCTTCGCTTAGATATCTGAGCCCGGCCATGAACTTGTGGCCCTCCTGTTTTGGCCTCCCAAGTACTGGGATTATAAGTATGTGCCACAATGCCCAGGTTTTTTATTCTTTTTTGTGGCACTGGGTATGGAACCCAGGGTCATTCTACCTCCAAATTGCATCCCCACCCCTATTTTCTTTATTTTGAAACAGGGTCTAAGTTGTGGACAGCCTTACTAAATTGCTAAGGCTGGCAGTGAACCTGCTATCCTCCTGTCTCAGCCTCAGATTACAGGCTTGCACCACTATGCTCGGCTTATTTTTAATGTCTCACTACTTCCCGAGGCTGTCTGCGAACCTGTAATCTTCTTGGTGAGACCCTGTTTTAGTCTCCCAAGTACTAGGACTACACACATGTGCCACTATGCCCAACTTTATATAGTTTTTCAAGGGGACCTATTAGAAGAAAATGACTGTGCCCATAAGTTAATTAATTGCAGGCATGTCATAGCAAACATGCTTTCAAGTACAGGTTTGTAGTTTTCTCTACTTACCTTTAAGAGGAAGTCTTACAGAGAAACTATTGTGCAGTGTTTGATAATACCCCTTGCCTTGGACAGTATAATAATGTGGAATGATAAAGACAATAATGGAAATGTTATATATACATATTACTATAGGTCATATTTACATTTTGAGGCATGAAAAACTTGATTTGTAATGATTTACATCTTTTTCTAAAAACTACAGATGGGTGACAAACAGTGACAGCTTTGCACCAGTGGACCCCTGTTTCTTTTGTGATCTTTGCTTCCGAATGCTCCACTATGATTCAGAAGGCAACAAACTGGGGGAATTCCTTGCTTATCCTTACGTTGATCCTGGAACTTTTAATTAAAAAAGTCTAAGGTTAGAAATTTATTGTTTATTCTAGGGTATTTTTAAAATTTAGTGCATTTTACTAATTTTAAGTGGATTTGTCTTATTGTTTTAGAAATGCTTTATATATATTCTGAATATTTATTTATTTATTGGTACTGGGGATGAAACTCAGGGGCTTTTTACCTCCGAGCTACACACCCAGCCCTATTTTTTATTCTTTATTTTGAAAAAGGGTCTAAGTTGCAGAAGCCTAAGTACCTGAGGCTGGCCTCGAACCTGCCATCCTCCTGTTTCCACCTCCTAAGTACTGGGATTACAAGTGTGCTTCACCATGCCTGGTTTATCAATCTTTTGTCATACAAATATTTTGATTCTTTTCCCCCATTTCATGGATTGCCTAGTCTATTTTTTTTTCCCCCTGTAGTGCTGGAGATTGATCCCAGGGGCATTCTGGGCTACATCCCCACTCCTTTCTTTTTGTTGTTTTGTTCTTTATTTTGAAACAGGGTCTTATTTGCAGAGAACCTCTTAAGTAGCCGAGGCTGGCTGTGAACCTTCATCCTTGTTTCATCCTCCCAAATACTGGGATTACAAAGCATGTGCTAGCCTTGCCTATTCAATTCTATATTCCAAGTGTGGCTTTTTTTTTTTTTTTTTTTTTTGCTAATGATAGAAGTCAGTTAATGATAGATCAGCTGATGAAAATGTTTTGAAATTCCATGAAGAGTGAGTGCTACACCTTCTATCACCCTTCTATCACCAGGCTCCCAAGGTAAAGATCCTTCAAATATCTGCAATAAAAATAAGGGAGAGATTAACAATTATTTCATAAGTAATACAAATTAATATAGCTATTGTATAACATTAGGTTCTCAGTGATAAATTTTATTTTGACAAACTAGGCATACAGTATTCTTAATGAGACTCAATGTGTACATGAGTAATGTAAAAAGAACACATTCACAGTAATATTTAAAATGAAGCCTCACTTGATAACTTATGTATCATAAGTGAGTTTAAACTTTGTCAATTTAATATAATTTAAAAAAACCAGCAAGCCAGGTGTGACACCACACACCTGTAACCCCAGCACTTGGGAGGCTAATACAGTAGGATCACAGGTTTGTGGCCAGCCTCAGCAACTTAGTGAGACCCTGTTTCCAAATGAAATAGGGTGAGGGTATAGCTCAGAAGTAGAATGCCCCTGGGTTCAATCTCCAATACCAAACACATCAAGAATGAAGGTAGAGAAGAAAAAAGGAAGAAAAATGAAAGGAAGGAAATAATAGCTGATTTATATATTATGAGGTAGATGTAGAAAAATCAAGATCTAATGGATTTCTAGTTACAGCTTACATATAGGGGCAATACTACTATGGAGTATATGACAGTATTCTCAAAAAGACAAAGGAAATAGTTTTCTGTCCTGCTTTCTCCATTCCTCTACTTCTCTATTCTAGTTACACATCCTCTCCTTGAAAGGCAACTTTTTGAGATAGTGTCTCACTCTGTTGCAGTTTGGGTTAGTTAGAACTCATGATCCTCCAACCTCAGCCTCCCAAGTAGCTGGGATAAATTTTTACTTTTGCAACACTAGGGATTGAACCTATGGCCTTGCACATGCTAAGTTCTGTACTGATGAACTATGTTCCCAGCCTGAAACTTTTTATCTTTAATAAATTATGCCATCAAAATATTTTCTGGAAAATGAGTGAATATTTTCTGGAAAATGAGTATAGTATTTGACAAATACTATAAAATATTTTAAATATTTAAGTTTTACTTTTTTCTCTTCTAGATTATATTTAAATCAACTGATTTGCACATTTCTCTGGATGGCTAGAAGATATTTACCACATGAATAAAAAACTGGCGAAGCCTGTCAGCCTGTTTAAAAGATTGACATTGAAGTTTCCTAGACTTATGCCACATACCTATTATTAAGTCATTTGACCTGGAAATGGCGTATACCTGCTTCTGGTATGTCTAGGGGTGTTGTCATTCTCTGATTCAGTCATAGAGGATCAGCAGAGAACTAAGTGGTCCCTCCATGGCTGCCTCCTGTTGTACCTAAATTTTTACTTTCCTCGTGGTACTAATAACATCAAAGGGATAGAAAATTCTGCCAGGAAGAATAAATGAAGCTCTACCTAATTCTCAAAAGTCTACAAGTAAAAATTATTTTCCCCTTACTGCTTTATAGGACTTGTATTAATATGCAAGGGTCCATTTACTTTGATTCATTTTCATTTCATACTCACAACCACAAATTCCAGAAAGTTATTGTCATAATGCATTACTTCATGTATGATGCCATTCAGTTCATATTAGTAAAAAAAAAAAAAAAAGTATCAGTTAAAACATTACGAGAATTCTTACTTTATCATTTGAGAATGTTATTCTGCTAATACTTCATGATTTTTTTTTTCCCACCAAAAATGTAGATATTTTTCTGTTATTCTTTTCTGGTAAAACAGGAAAACCTAGTCAGGTAACCAATATGTAATTAGATATGGGTATCCCAGCAAATTTAAGTCAAAATTCCTAATTTCATATATTTTAGAACTGTAAAGTGCCTGTTCCTTTATGCCTTTCAAACTATTAAAACACACATTGACTATTAAATTTCATGTATCATTTTGTCTAGTGAAGACAAATGTGGAAGTATTGCCATGAACTTATCAATGAACATTCTCTAGTTAGAAATTTTAAGGTTTTTTGTGTGTTTATGTGTGTGTGGTATTAAGGATTGAACCCAGGGGCATCCTAAACCCCCAAGTTTTACACCCCAGTCCTATTTTTTTTTTTTATTCTTTACTTGGAAACAGGGCCTCACTAAGTAGCTGGGGCTTTCCAAGAAATCCTGGATCCTCCTGTTTAAGTCTCCTAAGTACTGGGATTACAAACATGTACCACCATGCCCGGCTTAGAAACTAAGTTTTGATAAAATAATGGAGGTATACATATATAGAAAAGTATAACTTGCCTTAAACATTTTTCTCAGGTTTCAGAATTTTTTAAGTATAATTAGACATTGCAATTTTACTAGAGGCACAGTCATCTCCACCATTACTTGTGTTGGGAGAATTAGAAAACACAAAAATACATATTTTTCTGCCTGTTAATATATGGTTTCTTCATTTCTTAACTGTTTAAAGATGTTTGCTATTTCTGATACTCCATTGTCTGACCAGTGGGACAAAACTTATTAGCAAAGCCCTCACAGAGCTGTAAGAATTCGCTCTTGTTGCAGGATTAGATGCCAGACATCATCTTGACCTGACATCTTTAACCAGGTGAGTTGGTGTGAGTAGGAACATTTTTAGTATACATCACTGTAAAGCAAAAACTGGGTAAAATCTGTCAAACTATTCAAATTCATTAGATGTAATAGCAATTATAAAGAGGCTTAAGACACTCTGGTCAAATTGTTGATGTTCTCTGATATAGGTCCAAGAGCTGGAATTTCTCCATGCAGCAGAGAAAACTTTTGGTAATCAGTTCTTACTTACTCTTTCAAAATTTTTTTTCCAATGATCAAAAAGCACAAAAAAAGATATTGTTCATACACATTTTTTTTTTTTTTTTTTTTTTTGTGGGTCTGGGGATGGAACCCAGGGGCATTTGACCTCTGAGCTACAGCTCTGCCCTATTTTTTATTCTTTATTTTGAAACCAGGTCTCACTGAGTTGCAGAGGGCCTCACTAAGTAGCTGAGGCTGTCCACGAACCGTGATCCTCCACGTCTCAGCCTCCCGAATGCTGGGATTACAAGCTTGCGCCACCACACCTGTCATACACGTGAATTTTATACTCTCTTTTTGGCTATCTCATTTGAAATTAGTTCTTAATCATTTGTTTGGTTATGGAGTTTTAACAAATACAACAATTTAAATTGAGTCAGTGCTCCTTAAAGTTCTTGATAATTATTCATAAAAGTTTGAGTTTTGGGAATGATAGTTATCTGTGAATCAGCCTATGACTAAGAATTTCAAGATCAAAAAGGAGGCACATGTGCTTTAAGAGAACATACATCGCTGTTTAGAGCACGGTCAACCTATGCAAACAAATTATAATGCTGTTAATGTCTCTTTAAGCTGAATGTGACTTCTTGATAAAACTATAGATGAGTTGGGTTATGGGAAAAACAAGAGTAAACAAAAATAATTTTTGTCATCGTGAGTTATATTAGTTAACCCCACATCCCCATACAGTATTACCTCAATAACTAGGTAACAAACCCAAGATGCATTCATTCACTCACTCTTTTAAAACGGCAAAGAAGTAATTTACTAGTAGAGTTTGATAGAAAATTCTTTAATCAAAACATGTTTACATTGACACTTATGGCTTAACTAGAACAAATCGGTCCAAGTTAAAACTGTATTAAGGACAAAACAGTTGACTGGTATATATAATGTAATAGCAGAGTTCCATCAAAACAGTGGGTCTTAGCTACATTGTAAGACCTCTCAAAGCAGAAATCCAATTGCAATCAAAATTTTCTGTATAGGTGAAAATTATGAGAGGTCAAAATATACAATGCATGTCACACACAAACAGTGGCATTAAGTAGTTTTTCCATATTCAGTTTCAAAGCACATCTTTCTACCAACTGACCTAATATTTGAAATATTTTAGAAATGCTATTCTTTAGTCAGAAGACCCTTAAATTTTGTGTTAATGTTGGTTCACCCTGATGTAGCCCATATACCTAAAAATACAGACCATCAAAGTATTACCTTGTAACAATATCTCTACTTTTTGTAATCCTGTTATATGTATGCTAGAAATGAAAATACAAATTCCCTTCTATATAGTCACATTTTCAAATAGGTTAGTTTCTTTATATAGCATTTATTTATATTTATCACATAAGCATCATGGATTGATTTTCTTCCCCAATTAAAAAAATACTTTGTGATTTCCTAAATGAGTGTGACTTTTAAGACAATTCCCAAAAATAAACATTTAGTTTTTAATTACTAGTGCCTATAAAGGATCTTAGATGGCTGAACCCTAACATCAGATTCATCCCTATAGATAGCCAGTCTGTTCTTTGTAGGGAAGTTATGTGCCTTCACTAAGTTCCCAGCCACAAAACTAAATTACCTTCAGAAGTTAACATGAGTTTTGTACCTTGTGGAACTATCAGTTCAATCTAGGTTAGGTATCTAGTTGGTGTACAAAAAGGCATTCAGATAATATATTGTTATAAAGAAGCAGGATAAGGTAGCACAGTATACACTGAGATCAAAATTAACCTTTTGATAAAAAGAAGGGAGTGAGTATTTGTATAGAAGTAACATTTTGTCAACCATAAAAATGCTCAACTTCTAAGAAACCCACAGTGAAAAGACAGCCTGGTAAATCCAAGATTTGTAAAAACTATGCACAAAACCCACAGTATTTGGGAAAAAAGGAAAGATTTATACAAGTAGCAGTCTTAAAAATGTAACTTTGTTTTCTACCAATTACACATTAACATATACACACTAGTTGAAAATATGCTACAACCATGTCTGGAAAAGCAGCTTAACATTTTCTAAGTGGATTTCCCCCACATTTACTGTATAATGTAGCTGTTAATACTGCACAAGTACAATTAGCAATGTTCATTTACTTTTAAACAAAGATAAAGGGATTGTCTCCCTCAAAACATGTTTTAAACATCAAAACCTATGCTTATAAAAATTTAAAACTTTCAGCAATCTAAATATTTCAAATGAAAACCATTACAAACTTCTCAAATATTCTTTATATTCCAGATATATCAAGCTAGTTATCTAGTGTAGATTCCTTCAGAGTTATTTCAGTCTCTCTCTCTTCACCAGATGGCCTAAAGAAAAAGGGGGAAAGAAAGGTGTGACAATGGAGATTAGGGTTTTCTCCTAGTAAAAGAAGGCATTCAATCTGCATTTTTTTTTCTTGTAGTATTGGGGATTGGCATTCTACCTCCAACCTACACCCCCAGCCCTAATTTTTATTCTTTATTTTGAAATATGGTCTCTTAAGTTACAGAGGGCCTAAGTTTATGCATTACATTTTTAAATCATGAAAAGATGAAAAACCTAAATTTTATTTTGCCAGGATATAGTAATATGCAAATGAAGCAAAATTAACTGTGCGTGCTGTGCTGGAAATTGAACCCAAAGGCATTTTACCTCTGATTGCTGAAAGCTTCACTAAATTGCCAAGCCTGGCCTTGAACCTGTAATCCTCCTGTCTCAGCCTGGGATTATAGGTATGTACCACCATGCCAAGGCCCTTCCTAGCTTTAAACTGCATTTTCTTTAAAGATTGTGACAATTTTATTATCTGTGACCAACATATCAGAAAACCCTAATAAAAAAAGTGGATATACACAAACAAGCATTTCTTAATTTTAGAATTAGAAGGGAAGCTTAATTCTAAGACCTCCAAAATGTGCAAATTAAAAGATTGGGACACCGGGCATGGTAGTAATCCCAGTATTTGGGAGACTGAAACAGGAGGATTGCGCAGGTTCCATATGATCTCAGCAACTTAGTGAGACCTTGTTTCCAAATAAAATATAAATTAGGTCTGGGAGTGTAGCCCAGCGGTAGAGGGCCCCTTGGTTCCATCCTAGTACCCCCCGCCCCAAAGAAAACAATTCCATAGCTATCTTAGCATGGGATTACAGTAAAAAAATATATACATACATACATACACACACATAAATATATATATATATATATGATTCTCCAAAACATTTCTTTTCTTGGTGGTGCTGGGAATTGGACCTTAGGGGCATTCTATCTCAGCTTCACACCCCAGTTTGATTTTTTATTCTTTATTTTGAAACAGGGTCTCACTAAGTTGCAGAGGACCTAAGTTGTTGAGGCTGGCTGTGAACCCGGATCCTCCTATCTTACCCTCCCAAAGTATTGGGATTACAAGCGTGCACCACCATGCCCAGCTTGCATCAAATTTTTAATGTGTTATTTTTCCACAATGAAAGTGAGTCATTAACAGTGACTATGGATACAGCTCAATGATAAAGCACTTGCTTATAAATAAAAAAGAGATCTCCAATACTGCTCCTCTCCCCAAAAAAGACAAACAGTACATAAGAGAAGTTCAGGGGAAAATAGTTACTTTTTAAATGAGTTCCAACCTAGATCCATTTTCCTGACAAGCTAATTGTAAATGGACTTTATTCTTTTGCCTTTTAGGATGTTTCAGTTCTAGGAGCTGAACCCAGGACATTTAGTATGAATTCTACCAGTGAGGTACACTTCCAGAACTTCTTGCCTTTCTGCACTGCAAATTCCATACTGAATTCAGGAATATAGTGATTAGAATATAACTCACTAAAGGTATAGCTCAGTGTATACAGGAGACCCTGGGCTCTAACCACAATATGGGAATGGGGGAATGACCTGGGAATAGTACTGTGGTCAAAAGTTTGGGTAAGAAAAACATCCTTGATATAGGGACCTCTGAGTGTGTGTACCTGAAGTCCCAGCTACTCCAGGGGTTGAGGCAGGAGGTTTAAAGCCCAGGAGTTCCAAGGCCAGCTGGAACTCAGCAAAAACCCATTTAAAAAAAAGAAAAAAAAAGAATACACAAAGACCTATCAAAACATGCTCTCACTTTTTCTTACTGTTGGCCTCATGGTTGTCTTTGCTTTCTTCATTGCTATCTCCATTGTGCTGTGGCTGATTGTTGTCTTGAGCATCAGATCCTCCATTTAGAGTCTTTGAACCTTGAAAAGGTTTCCAACGGGAAAAAAATTGTTATAACAAAATACTTCAGATGTCCTCTGCAGATTCAAAACCTTTTATTTGAAATTGCACTGTAATTTAATCCTCCCATGAATTTTAGGATAAGATTTTGATGCTATTTCAGAGAACAGGAATACTTATTAAAAAGCTGTACTGTCAACATTAACAAAGTCCTTTGTGTAGCTAAGGCACAGCAAGAAGCAGTTACTTCATATTGTTTTTCTGTTAGCAAAATTACAGGGTAGTACAACATTTTAACACATAACATTCTAGTTCTTAGCGAAAAATGTGAAACAAATTCAGTATTTATCAGTACAGGTCATCTTAGAACAAAGTGTTCCAAGTAGTACTTCCTAATTAAGAAGATTTTGTGTCTAATAAGTAAACCATTTTTCTTGTAAACCTCTTTAAAGATACCTACCATTCCCTAATAAATTTTTTTAAAAACCCAGCTGCTTTTGAAATGTTGGTTTTTACCTTCAAAGCTGTCAGTTAAGATATTCACTAAAATGGAATTAGGGGTACTGATAAAAGTACTACAATTCTGTTTAGAGTCCTTCATAAATACATTCTAAAGGTAACTTTATATAATGCTCTTTCTTTGCATGAAACAAAAGTTGTGTATATTGAAATGTATGCCAACATTTTATCCACCCATGTGAATATGATGGTTTGACATGACTATCTTTCCTGATTCTGCATTTACATGCTACTTATGAGCAGTCACTTTCTTATACTAAAAGACAGATAAGCATGTGAAATACTAGAAAACATGGCATATCAGAAATTAATCAGCACAATGACCTAAACCAGAACAACCGTAATAGGCTATAAACAGCAACAAGCATCCACTTGTGATGCTGCATTTTGATTAAGCGGTTATATATTATACACTGGCTGGTGTTTTCTTTTGGTAAGAAACATCAGAAGCAACTGGACTAGGGATGGGCCTTCTAGGGATGAGGAACAATTCTGCTGGATGGCTATTTTGTTCTTGTTTTTGGTGCTGGGGATTGAACCCCAAGGGTGTTCTTTTTATTTTGAAACAAAGTTGTTGAGGGCTTGCTAAATAGCTGAAACTGGCTTCAAGACTGCAATCCTGTCACAGCCTTTCAAGCACTGGGATTACAGGTGTGTGCCACCATGCATGGCTTATTAGATGGCTTTTAAAAATATTTATTCCAGGGGTGGGATATAGCTCAGTGGCAAAGCACCTGCTTTGCAGGTGCGGTGCTCTGGGTTCGATCCCCTGTTCCAAACACAAATGATCCCCTTTAAAAATACTTATTCCAGAGTCATTTGCCTCATTACTAATGGTTTTTGTGTTAGAAATCTGACCTGTCTACAATCCAGTCACACATCTTTGCCATGTCGTCTGAGACACTTTCTCTGCAGTATGAACATCTTCATTGTCACTATTACCGGGATCACCATGATTCCGAACCACTTTGACTATTTCAAAGTCAGTGAATGCAATGGAGCTACATACCTGCTTGTTCCTTTTCTAGCTTTTTGTTCGGCCCTTTTTTCCCTTGATCTTTGGTTTTATTTGCTTCCTCATGCTGTCTTTGTTCAGCAAGAGATTTATTCAGCACTTGTGTGATGACAGAATCTCCTTCACCAACTAAAAACATGTTCTTAAACTTGTTGTACAACATTGTAGACTTTTCCATGATAACTTGACTAACTTTGAATCGTCGTATCTGAGAAAAAATATATATGTTCGTTCATATTTGTGTCCCTGTTTTATTTATTCTTTATTTTTTAGTGAAAAGGTAATGAGAAATTTTCAAAAGTCTACATGACTTGAAATGACTTACTTTTTTCAGGGTTGTAATCATCTCTGTGTGTTTCTGAGCTTGTTGCATTGTGACCTGAAGTGAAGCAAGTTCATCCAAGGCCTCAATGCATCTGTTCACATCCTTCATGACAAAACAGTAATTTCATAACTATTAATTATCACAGCATATGCAATCTCTTCTGAAGAATTTTAAAAAAATATCTAGATTACAAGTATTTTCTTAAATTTACGTATTTATAAAGTAATATATAAGAAAATAAGCTATAAAAGCAGCACTAAATTTTAAATGAGATGAACACTTACAAGATTATCAATTTTGAGTGAATTTTTTATTTCAGCATGTATCCTTTGAAGTCGAGAATCCATTGATGTTTCTATAAATTAAATGTGGAAGAAAGTAAATTTTTCCAAAATCAGTATTTCTGCATAATTTAAGTGAAGTATAATGGAAAAAAAGTTATTAAAAAAAAGGTTCTCAGTATCTTTACTAAGAAATTCATAGATGAATAGTAGCTTAAGTTACCTGATTTTTTTTAACATGTTGTTTAGGAAAGTACCTTGTATATAAAAGCACAAAATTAACGTTTAGCATTTTTTCCAAAATAGTCTGTGTCCAGTAATGAACTTCTCTATACAACAGTCCTAAAACACCTGCTTTTTTTACCTTACATGTTTAACAGGAAAGGATTTGTCACAAATCAGTGTCCAGCTTTTGGCAAGATTACAAATACCTGACATATCAACCAGTAATGAGCATTAAAATATAAAAATAATTTTTGGAAAGTTCACCTGATCATCCATAAAATATAATGCAATTTATATAGAATCTATTAGGAATTTTAAAAGTATATTTGCAGGATATGAGGGCATGAGAGTCAATCTAAGGCAAATTATGAAAAATTATCTTATAACTTTCAATGTAGAAATTTATATATTTTAAAAAGTGAAATAACTAACCTCGCTTCTTCTCCACTTTCTTAACTTCTGGCTTCTTGCCTTCATCTTTATTCTGCCTATCAAATGTTAACACAAATATTTCAAAACATTGAAACTTTGTTACCAAAAGCTCATATTCCCTTATGTAAAAGTATTTTCCTTAAAATAAGTTAAAAGCCTAGACCACAATGAATTGTCTGTTTTTTAGAACTATGTAGAAGCTCTATAGCATTAGTGTGTGTGTGTGTGTGTACATATATATATATGAAAAAACTCAAAATCATGCTAAATTAAATAATCTAATTTTTTAGTGGTAATCACAAAATTATTTTGAAGCTGTCACAGTGAAATTTTCTTTCCCACATCAAACAATGTGTTGTCAAAAGCCCAATTTCAAATCAATGGACAAACAAGCTGTAATAGGAAGAGAATACCTATAATTATTTTTAAAAGAAGCTTGTCAGAATGGACCAACTTAATTATTCCCCACATATCCGAAGTATAATTTAAGGGGTTTGACGTTAGCTTCATGATTAAATAGACTGTTTTAAGATGATACCTATAATACTTTAAAATTGGGGAGGCCAAATATATCAAGTTAAATGATAACCACTAATATATACATACCATTTCACAAATGAAAAGGTATTGTTTTATTATGAATCACAAAAATAACCATTTAAAATTGAAATCTTTTTTAATTAATTATTTTTGTTTTTTGGTGGTACTGCAATTCCTAGAAGCCCTTCTACCTCCGGGCTACACTCCCATACCTATTTTATACTTTTTTTTTTTTTTTTTTTGGAAACAGGGTCTCAAGCCAGCACAGCTGGCTTCGAACCTTCGAACCTGCGCGATCCTCCTGTCTCCACCTCCCAAGCATGGGGATTACAAACGTGCGCCACCACGCCTGGCTAAAATTGAAATCTTAATTTCTAGAACCTTGGCATGGAGTTCAGGCCATATTATAAACCAATTAAAATAGACAAGAACAAAAAATATCTAAAAATCCGATTTTTTTAAAAAAACTTTATTTTAAAATTTTGGTTACAGTTTCATTTTTTCTTAACAAGTCTACTACTGTATCTCTCAGGATTAAAAAAAAAAAACAATTAAGATTCTAAAGGATTTAACAACAGAAGAATGTCAAGGGAAGGGTGCAAATGCCCCATTCTTAGGAGTGTAGTAGCTATTCCAGTTAATACCTAAGCTTTCAAACAAAATGAATTTTATATTTTCTAAATAAAATAATGTACAACCACCATCTTCATTTAGGCTTGTTATAACTTTCAAACACAAAGCTTCATTTTTAAGCTTGGTAAAAAAAAAAAAAACTTAACAGGAATGATGGCCGACTTTAGTATGTAGTGTGTACCTTACAGGAAATATTGTTAACAATCATAACACAGTAATAATGCCATTAATAATGAAGTCCTCAATTTAGAATCTGGAACATTCTTCCATCAAGGGGGGGGAGGGGGTAATTCAGTCCAATGAGTCTGTCTCAAGATCTTCATCTCTTGTTTGCTCCACTTGTATTCTCTTTTCAGTAACTGGATTAATGCTTTGAGCCCAAAATGAGATATATTTTTTATTACTGTAGATTACATGTTGTTTGGCTGGGAATACAATACAATAAACTTTATTTTGCATAATGCATTTCATACAAGTTGCATCTGAAATGCTTTACAGAGCAAAACTGTCCAAGTACAAAGTTTTGTAATAACAGGAGAAGGAAAGAAAACACAAATATTAGAATTTGAGAAGGTTACATTGGAGGACATTCAAAAGAAAATGAAATACATAAAGATAACTTTGAGATACTGAAGAAGGGTTGGGCTAGATTTACTAGGCACAACTAACTTTATATCTTAATTTTGGAAGCACAATAAAGTTAAAGCAACAAACAGTCCAACAACTTTTCAGTGAGAAGATAGAAAAGGATAGGTAACAGAATATTTACAGAAGTATTAAGTCTAGCACTCGGAGTACTGAGCTTTAGATCAATTTTTAAATTACTCCCTCAAAAGGCTAAAACTGTTTATATATCCTCCAAACAGCTAAGAGGCAAATGCTGTACTTAAAAATATTTATAGCTTATGAATGCATTATATTAGGAAAAACAAGATTATTCAAGAATTGTTGAGTTTCACGGCTTATCATTAACTGTTTTAGTGATCTATTCCACGTTTTTAAAATTACCTCCTCACTAATAACAACAAAAACAACCAACAAAAGTTCAGAGTGCAAAATGTTTCACAAGGAAAGAAAAGTGTTTCAGAGAAAGAACTCAGAAGTAACAGTCTAAAGAACTAGGAAAACAGATTAAATAAAGCCATGAAGTATAGTCACCACTCTTATGATTTTTGTCTATTATTAAAAAATTATTTTATATAATAAAGAGGAAAGAAATTCCCCATGGGAGGTATGTACTTCCTCCAAGGATCAGAACTTAAGGGAAAACAGATTTGAGCTTGATTTATATTGTACACATCACATGTAAACCCTGCCAGGCCCTGGATTTATTTTCACTGGCTTTCTGGGTTTCCAACTGTGCTTTTGTTATTTTTGTTGGTCTTTAGGGTAAGGCCTGCTGGTGGTGTAATAAGAATAATTCCTGCATTCTTTCTCTACCAATAGATTATCACCACTCTTTATATTTAGTATATCACACAAACAACTGAAGATGAATACAGTTTCTGCAAAGTCACTAACAGTTTAAAAAACTATCTACACTTTCAGTTTAAATAGTATTCACAGGATGATTGCCCCGGTGGACGACATCCTCTTGCTCATAAATAATGAACCCTGAATGTGATCATCGTTATATACGGAAGATTCTTCTAACATAATGGGGAAAGTTACTTCAAAAGGCTTCATGAAATGAAAGTCTACTGTTAAAAAATTTCATGCTAGTCTTAAAACAAGAACCAAAAATTTAGAAGAAAAAAAATACTTACTGCTCAGTTTCCATCTGCTCCTCTTGCTTGCGTTTTCGATCTGCTGCTTCTTTCTCATGCTGGCCTTTCAGCATATTCCTCCTGTGAGCAGTCTGAAAGTTTCTTCCACCCTTTCTCTTCTGTTTTATTTGAGAATTAGGATGGATTTAATTAACTATTAAGTCAGTAACTAGTGACTAACAAAATCTTGGAAGGAAAAAAAGCAAGTGTTTAAGACACACGTGCTTTAATTAGTATTTTTAAAAACACAACTCTGAGTATCTCTGCTCTGCAAACTTGATTTTCCTTTATGATTATGGATTAACACTCCACTTCCTGCCCTGCTGTAGGAGTAGTCTACGGTTAAAGCACGCTAGGCTATTTGTCTCTAAACAGTGATTTCAATGCGAGTACTGACAAACACTATTCAACCTATTAAATGTACATCATTTGGCTTCTATAAGGAATGAGGCAAAAATCAGAAAAAAAAGTATATCTCTATGGCTAAACACAAAATCTATCTTTCTACACAAAAGGACAGTTTTAATAACTTTCCCAAACAAGATTTAATGGCATTCAAATAGTTACATATCAAACATAAAATATATAACAGGCATGAGTTTTATTAGGGTGGATCTATATAGATGTACTTTTTAACATGTGTCTTCATTGGTCACAGCCAACTTAGCTATCTCCTACCTTTTTTAGATAGGTGAGGTTATTGGAAGTATATATTTAATTTTGAGATAATTCTGAGAAGATAAATTCTAAATAGAAAATAAAATTTCAAATATGCTTTTTAATGTAGTTAATGGAAATCTATTCAGAAACAAAAAAGTCCAGGTGAACGTTCAGAAAAGCATTCAGAACTTATGAGGTAAAGATTAAGAACTACATTAAAAATTTAAGCGGAATATTTTATAGGATATGTAAACTTTCTACCTTTTCACCTTCTTGATCATCTCCTTCTTCTTCAGAATCAGAGGTTGATGTAACCCCTGGTTTAGCAATATTCTTCCTTTTTGATTCAGCTTCTTTCTTTCCCTCTTTTTTGTCTGGCTCTTTTCTGGGTTTGTCTTCTTCTTTCTGGCCCTCTTCATCCTTTTTAAACTGCTTTTTAGGTTGCTTTTCCTCTTGTCCCTTTTTCTTACTTTTGTCTTCTTCAATAATCCTATTTTAGAGAATGCAATAATGGGAAAATGAGTTTATTATTTATCACTATTTGTCACTCTTCTGTATTCTTTAAGTATTTAGGTGTGATGGCACATGTCTATAATCCTAGCTACTGGGAGGCTAAAGCGGGAGAATCACAAATTCAAGGCCAACATGCATGACTTATTAGCAAGAACCTACCACAGGGGAAAAAAAAAAAGAGGAAAGAAAAGAATAGCAACACTGCTATTTAATAGTAAATTTAAAACAAACTGAATTGTGTCTTCACTATTTTATCATAAAAGGAAAACTGCAACAAAACATTCTTTTGGTATAAATTAGAAAGCAGAGAAATCAAGTGGAATTAGGTTAATTCAAAAGTGCTTTCCACCAGTTTTCCAAGTTTCTTTTAATGTAATAATGTAATTTATTTGTTCAGAATTTTTCTCTTTTTATTTTTTTTATGGGTCTGGGCATGGAACCCAGGGGCATTTTACCTCCGAGCTATACCCCCTGCCCTATTTTTGACTATATTTTGAAACAGGGTCTCACTGAGTTGCAAAGGGCCCTCACTAAGTAGCTGAGGCTGTCCATGAACTGCGATCCTCCTGTCTCAGCTTCCCGAATGCTGGGATTACAAGCATGCGCCACCACATCCAGCGTCTTTTTCTTTTTTGGTATGTGTGTGGGGTCCTGGAGATTGAACCCAGAAGCACTCAACCTTCAAGCTACACCCCCGGCCCTATTTTTCTATTTTATTTTTTATTTTGAAACAGGGTCTCACTAGGTTGTTGAGGCTGTGCTGGAACTTGCTATCCTCTTGTCTCAGCCACCCAAGTACTGTTACAAGCATGTGCCACCACACCTGGGTAGAAAAATAATTTGACTACTAGTCATGTGCCATGGCACAATCCTTAATTCTGAGGATAAAGCAGTATATAAAATGAAGTGTGATTGTGTGTGTGTGATTAATCCAGGGTCTTGTACATGTTAAGCACATGTTCAAGCCACACCCATAACCCCACTTACAGAACTTATATTTTACATATTTATAAAAATAAGTTACGTCTTAAAAGTAGACATACTAAAAAAAGCAGAATTGCAGAAGTAAAATCCAATATCATTTTGAAATTCAAGAATATATTAAGTTTATAATATTAAATATATGACCAATAAAGTTTATCAGCGTTAAGCTGATTAGCAATATTAATATCAAATACTTTCCCTAAATTGTTTTGGAAGAAAATATATGCAAATACCCTCTGACCCAGCAATCTACTTTTAGCAATGTATCCTAAGACAAGAAATTTGTGTATGTATTAAACAACAGAGGACATCTGTGTATGTGCACAGTTGAAGCAATCAACCACTATACCACTGAGTTCCATCCCCAGCTCAACTGCCAATGTTTTTTAAAGCCTGTGCCCAGACATGGAATACATGGTAAAAATTATGATGCCTTTATAGTGTAGTGTCATGCAGGCTATTGTTTTAAGTAACTTTGGGCATATATTTTAAAAATCTGAGACTGGGGATGTAAGCTCAGGTGTAGAGTGTGTCCTGAATTTGATCCCAGCATTACATACAAAAAGGGGAAAAAGCATAAATTAGAGCATGGGGGCAACCAACTGTAATTCAAGAATAAAATTCTATCAGAAGGTCATAAGAAGCCAGGCATAGTGGTGCATGCTTGTAATTCCAGCATTCCAGAGGCTGAGATAGGAGGATTAGGGTTCAGGAACAGCCTCAGCTACTTATCACTCTTAACAACTCAGTGAGACCCTGTTTCAAAATAAAGAATAAAAAATAGGGCTGGGGGTGTAGCTCAGAGGCAGAATGTCCCTGGGTTCCACCCCCAGTACTGCGGGGGGCAAGGGAGAAGGTGGTCATAAGAAAAGGGATTATGCAGGCCATTATGGTGCACGCTTGTAATCCCAGTTTATAATCCCAGCATTCCAGGAGGCTGAGACCAGAGGAATGCGGACAGCCTCTGCTACTTTGTGAGGCCCTATGCAACTCAGTGAGACCCTGTTTCAAAATAAAGAATAAAAAGCAGGGCAGGGAGTGTAGCTCAGAGGTCAAATGCCCCTGGATTCCATCCCCAGACCTGCCCCCCCCCCAAAAAAATGGGGGGATTATTTTATGATATTCTTTGAACAATATCAAAGGATGCCCATTAACATAACATTGCTTGTTACAAATGAGTCTTTTCCCAATGATCCTTCTTGCCACTTTCTGTGAAATATAGGCTTGTCACCGGGCATGGTGGCATACGCTTGAAATACCCACGCTTCGGAGGTGGAGACAGGAGGATCGCACAGGTTCGAAGCCAGCCTCACTGGCTTAAGAGACCCTGTTTCCAAATAAAATATAAAATAGTTCTGGGAGTGTAGCCTGGAGGTAGAAGGGTTCCATCTCCCAGTACCACCAAAAGAAAAAAGAGAAAGATAGGCTCGTGAAAATCTTTCTTTTGCAATGCTGGGGAATCAAACCCAGGGTCTCGCTCACCCATGCTAATCAAGTGTGCCTTTTACCACTGACCTACATCACTAGCCTGGCAATTCTTTTTTTGGTAGTTCAGGGGACATGAGAAAAACTATAAGTTTCTTTAGTTTTCTAGTATATGTTAATTTAAGCAAAGACTAATACAAACATCACCTCAAATATCCCTGTGCTTTATAAGAAATATTTCTCACTTTTGTGAGTGGTCTGAGTTGGTTTCAGCTCTTCTGGGCTCTGGCCTATTGTTGCCATTTCAGGACCCACTGCAAAGAAGCAGTCAACTAACAGATGCATTTTATCTATACTCAGGGTAAAGAGTAGGAGTTTCAAAAAAGCTTATATAGTTTAAGAGTACGTCCACATATACAACCAAGGGTATCTATCACCAACACCAGGCATACATACAGTAGAAATAAATGTCATGAGCTATTTTAGGGTTATCACCTCAACAAAAATAACCACTAATGGAAAAACCTCCATCAGGAAATATGCCATCCACTCTGGAGGACAACTGGAACCCCTAGTATACTTTAAGAAATAAATTGGTTGTAGACTAGTTTACCCTACTGTGCTATACAGATCAGAACTCATTCTTCCTTTACAATTGTATTTCATGCCTGTGATCCAACTTCTCCCTCAGCAAGCACTCCCTAAATAACTTTATCTCTGTCATCCTCTCTCCTGCTCCAGCCTCTAACAACCCCCTAATCTACTTTCTACCCTAATATATTGTTATACAATGGGTAAAACTGCCAAACTAAAACTTGAAAGAAAAAAATGTATTCAATAAACTTGAGGCTTTGGGTGAAGAGGTTTCAAGGTAGAATACTGGTAGCTTGAATTATTATCACCAAGATAAACCTGACAGGGTATCCAAGAAATAGCCTCTTTTCAAGTTAAAAATACAAGATTTTCAAATCCTAATAGCCTAGGGTCAAAGATATAATCAAGGATATATCTGCGCCAGGTGTAGAAATTTAAACTGTGCTGCCTTAGTTCAGACACATGGTTCCTGGGAATTCTTTTTCAGGTAAACCTATAAACTCTCCAAGTGTCTACAAAACGATAAGCACATCTGGGAAATTTTTTATGAGACCATTATACATGAAGCTAAAATTAAATACAAGACTGGATCTTGCTATCTTGCCTGAGTGGCACAAAACTCCCAGGCTCAGCTATCCTCCTTCCTTACAGAGAGGAAGTAAAGTTATGTGCCAGTGTTCCTGGCTTATTTTTCAGAGTACTTTAACAACTAGGTTGGAGGTAAAATAAAGCTCTTTATATGTATTTTGGTTGAAAAGTTATTATTTTAGAATTAAGTGTTCCTATAAAAGCAACCAGTTCATTCAGAGCATTGTAAATCCATTCTTTATTGGTATGCCTCACTTGAGCCTTTCCCTTTGTAGAATTGATTGATTGATTGATTGATTGATTGATAATATTAGGGATTGAACCCAGGGTCTCACACATGCTAGGCAACACACTACCACTGAGCTATACCTCAACCCTTTTAATTTTATTTTCAGACAGTCTCACAAAATTATTTAACTGGCCTGTGATGTTTCAGCCTAAACCTCCAAAGTAGTTGGGATTACAGGCATGGTCTACTGTGCTAGCCCTACAAAAATCTTTAGGCAAAATAGCTACAAAAAGTTTTCCTTCTTTTGTATAAATAAATATTCCTTCTGGTGAAGTTTCTCCAGAAAAGCCAAAAAAACCCCCCAAAAAACCCCCAAAAAACCAAAAACAAACAAACACCAAAAAACAATAAAAAAACAGGATCTATATAAGGGGAAAAAGAAATATGGCAAGGGAGTAAAAAAGCACTTATTTTCTGATAAGTAATCCTTCTCAAATTGATATTACAAAAATAATTTAGGACATATTTGGAAGCCGGGAGTGGTGGCGCACACTTATAATCCCCACGCTTGGGAGGCAGAGACAGGAGGATCGCGCCAGTTCGAAGCCAGCCGCGCGCGCTGGGTTAGGAGACCCTGTTTCCAAATATAAAATGTAAAAATAGGTCTGGGAGTGTAGCCCGGAGGTAGAAGGGCTTCCAGGAACCCCAGTACCACCACCACCACCACCACCACCACCACCACCACCACCACCACCACCACCACCACACACACACACACACACACACAAACATTTGGAAGAGTAAAATGCTTGTACACATTGCTTTAAATACATTCTAAAATTCCTTCAACAAACACTTGCCCAATTTTTATGTTACAGTTTTGTGTGTGTGGTTTTGTGTGTGTGTGTGTGTGTGTTTTTTTTCCTGCAATACTGGGGATGGAACCAAGGACATTCTATTTCTGAGCAACACCCCTGGTCCCTATTTTTTATTCTTTATTTTTATTTATTTTACGGTACTGGAGGTGGGACCCAGGGGTATTCGACTTCTGAACTATACCCCCAGCCCAACGTTTTTATTCTTTATTTTGAAATAGTGTCTCACTGAGTTGCAATGGGCCATAATTTTTAGAAATATTAAAATAGTAATAAGATCCTCTAAAGAACAACAAAAAACTGGTAAAAATACAAGGCAACACAATGCTTGCTTACAGTTAAAGGTCTCATTTAGTGAATAACTAAACAATAATAAACTCACATGTCACTCTCTGAAGGACAGGGCTGTTTTACCATTTTAGGTCTTCCTCTTGGTTTTGGAATCTTGACTTCTGTAGCTTATGTGGGGGAAAAAAATCATTAACAACTAGTTCCCTTTAAAATGCAAATCGTACATGTAATGATTACAAATGATACACACCATGTAAGGATTATTATTCAGTGGCTTACTACAGATGTTTTAGAAATACCAGTCCATTGATGAAGTGACCAACAGCAAAAAAATTTAAAGATCTACAGAGTTAATGTTCAATATGTTCAAGAGGTATTAAAACATTTTTAACAGTATGTCACAAAATTTAACTTTAGAAAGTACCAAAGTACCATATTCAGTATTCATATATGTATCATAATAATATATAAACATTTATACACATTTTGGGAGTTTCTATCTGAATTCATCAAGTTTTCTAACTCCATTATTTTTATCCATTTTAAGTATTAAATTCTAAAATATTGTATAAGTAAACCCTCCATTCTTTTTCCCCCCTGGGTATTATTTATTCATCTCAAACCTTTTCAGTTTAAGAATCCTATTATGATGCATTCAAAAAATTGGCTGTATTTTTGTTAATTTTTTTAAAATTTATAATAGAAGGTCCTTCCCAGTAAACTTCCAATTTGCCAAATTAAAAGGTGAAATAAGCCCACAACTCATGGTAGTTTTAATCACAACAGACTTACTTAATGGGGATAAAGCAAAGTGGAAAAAATTCTATCAAACTTTAAAGATTTCATCACAAACCAAAAGCCATTTTTTAAACTGTCTTTGGACTGATATGCTGCAGCACAGTTTTGCGCTCCATAAGGAAAATTCTGTCAAACACAGACTGAATATACAATGGTGGTCCCTTATATGGCCTATACAGAGCCATCTAAGTTTGTATAAAGTATCATCTGTGATGTCCACACAACAAAACTACCCAATGATAAATTTCTCAGACCCTATCTGTATCCCTTGCATTAAGAAATACATGGATATAATCAATTGCTTATTCACTTCATTCCAAAACTTGAGGTAGCAATACTTTAATGGATTGGAGTATTAATCACAAGCCAAACATTTAAACATTAACAATCCTACCTGCAGGTCGTCCTCTTTTAGGACTCACTTTTAGATTAACAGATGCTGTTGCTGTTGTCACTACTCCTGCCTCCTCGGTTTCTACTTGTTTTTCTGCCTGAATCACAAAGATTTAATTAACTTATTTAGCAAATAATACATACTTGAAGGTTCATTCAATGGCAAAAATGCCAATCTTTGATAACAGGAGTCAAATAGAAGCATAATGTCTGTATGATCTGGTTTTGAATAAAAGTCATCAAAGAAACATCCTTAAACTATGCTTATTGCTTCATAGCAAGCAAATCTTTTTGAAAAAAGTTCATCTTTAAAAATTCTTTTGAGCCGGGCGTGGTGGCGCACGCTTGTAATCCCAGCATTCGGGAGGCTGAGACCGGAGGATCGCGGTTCGTGGACAGCCTCAGCTACTTAGTGAGGCCCTCTGCAACTCAGTGAGACCCGGTTTCAAAATAAAGAATAAAAAATAGGGCAGGGGGTGTAGCTCGGAAGTCAAGTGCCCCTGGGTTCCATCCCCAGACCCGGAAAAAAAAAAAAAAAATTCTTTTGAAAAAAATCATCTTTAAAAATTTGTAAAATTAAAGCAAATAGTCTTGACATAATATGGGAACCAAAGTATAATGTGACTATGCTAAAATCACTCAGACATGCTATTTTTAACCCATTTTTTTTAAAACTAAGACTGGTATATGATGGTCTCTCCTTGGAGTTATTCTTTCCCATAGGGAGGAACCTTTGCAAACAGCCCTCTGACTGAAAGTGTCTCTAAATGGGAGTCAGTGTTATTAAGCATTACAACAAAAAAAGGTTAGGAACCACAAATAGAAAAGGAAACACAAACATGAGCAATAGTTGGTACTGATCATAATAGAAAGGGGGAGAAAAGAAAATGAAAGAGATTAACACAGAGAAGGATGCAAAAACCATTAAGAGCTGCTTTCCCAGCCTCCAAACTATTTAAAATTCATCAACTACATCAACAAAAATCAGAACAAAAAAGCATTCAAAACACCAGTAATCTAATCTCATTAGCAAAAAAAATTTAAAGCGCCTTCTAATCAATGATCTATCTGATTTGCAAACATGAAGACTGGTGATGATAAGGATGTGGAAAACCATTCATATACTATTTACTGACTATCAATAACTGGCAATAAATTGGTACTGCTTTTCTGAGATTATTATGAATATTAGCAATAAAGAAATCTGTAAAAGTTCTGACTTGGCAAATCCAAAATTGAAAATTTATACATTTATTTTTGACTAGTTTTTAAAACATTATAACAATGGAACCTCATAGCAGTACAGAGCAAGGTAGCGCATGCCTATAATCCCAGTACTTGGGAGGCTTAAACAAGAGGATCACAGATTCATAGCCAGCCTCAACAACTTTTACTTTTTACAAGGGGGGGGGAGGGGTGTGATTCAGAAGTAGAATGCCCCTGGGTTCAACCCCCCATACCAACCAACCAACCAACCAACCAACCAACAACAACAAAAAAACAAGTCATAATGGGTGCAAACCTGTAACTCCAGTATTTGGGAAGGTGAGATAGGAGGATCAGAGGTTCAAGGACAGCCTAAGCAACTTAGTGAGACTCTCAGCAATCTAGCAAGACCTTTTTTTTTTTTCCCCCCCCTCGGGTTTGGGGATGGAACTCTGGGGCATTTGACCTCCGAGCTATACCCCCTGCCCTTTTTTATTCTTTATTTTGAAACCGGGTCTCATTGAGTTGCAGAGGGCCTAAGTAGCTGAGGCTGTCCCCGAACCACGATCCTCCAGGCTCAGCCTCCCGAATGCTGGGATTACAAACATGCGACACCACGCCTGGCTGCAAGACCCTCTTTCTAAACAAAAAATAAGGACAGGGGGTAGCCAGGCATGGTGGTGCACACTTGTAATCCCAGTATTTGAGAGGCTGACACAGGAGGATTGCACGAGTTCAAAGCCAGCCTCAGCCACTTAGTGAGGCTCTCAAGCAATGTAGTGAGACCCTACTTCCAAATAAAATATAAAATAGGTCTGGGAGTATAGCCCAGAGGTAGAAAGCCCCTGAGGTTCCATACCCAGTACCCCCCACACACAAGATAAATATAATACTTAAAGGATTTGAGGTATCCTTAGGGAGAGAATGCCTCTTTGTTCACTACCACCAAAAAAAAAAAAAAAAAAAAAATCTGATCTAAGAAAACTAATCCTTACTCTCAGAAATACTACAAAAGCTCCTCCCTAAACATCAGCTCAGATTAAGAGTTTATGAGACTACCTTGCTTTGACCCAATCCTGTCCTATCCTGTCCTAGTAGCTCTGAACCAGGCATCTGTGTTTTTATAAAACTCCATCAGTACCAAAGGCGGAGAAACCAAGATTGAGAGCTTTTTACCTACTAATGAAGAGGGCAGAAGTTTTATAATATTCAGTTTCCGCTCTTCACTTCACTTATACACTATGCTTTTGGAAGTAAAGCAAGACGGCAGCTGGGCATGATGGCACACACTTGTAATCCCAGTACTTGGGAAGCTGAGACAGGAGGATCACAAGTTTGCAGCCAGCTTCAGCTACTTAGTGAGGCCCTCTACAACTTAGTGAGACCCGGTTTCAAAACAATGAATAAAAAGTAGGGCTGGGGGTGTAGCTCAGAGGTAGAATGTTCCTGGTTTCATCCCCAGTACCACAAAAAATAAAGACAGCAAATGAGTTTCATGTAAAAATGGACACATGAAATACCAATAAAAGGTAACAAGTTTATCAATAACTCAATAAAAATTAACACTAAGTACAAAGACTAATAAAAGAAAACATGGATATGTTACTATTATAGCAAAATCATACAAACCAAAACCATAACTTAATATTTTATCTAGAGAAAGGACTTAGTTGAAATGTAGGTATTTAAATATCTTAATGTAAATGTTCTATGTGACTAAATTCATTTATTTTACTTGATTTCTAGCCTTTGACTCGTTTCCTCCCCTTTACTGCCCCACTTTCTAGCTGTCCTACCTTCCCTAGAGCCATCCTACACATGAAAACCTTAAGGGGTTACTATTTAGAGGCTATCTCACGCCCTCTGCATCCTTGTTTTGTAGAACCTGTCCCACAAATCCCAATGAAGATTACTATACAATTCTACTTTCTGTGCTCTATTTTCCTCAAGTTGCTGAGCCCTGCTTGGGGAGGGAAAATGCACAACATGTATTAATTTTATGCAATCTCAGCTAAGATCTCAAAAAGCCATTCATTCATTCATTCATTCTCTATCCTGCCTTTTATCTCAGGCACTGAATAGCTAGGATAAACTTACTTGTACCATACCTGGAAGTCCTGCTTTGAATGGATAACAAAGAGGGAGAGAGTAAGCCAGTAGGAAGGAATTCCTACTTTAAAATTCTCCTTAGAAATTTGAAGTTTTCTTTCACCCTTCTCTGTGACAAAGAGGCTAAAATATGTCTTCCTTCTTAAGTCCATTTCTTCAAATGGGCCCTCCCTTCTCTCATATACTTAATTTATAACAGCTCATTCTATACCTTCAATCTTTACTAGTTTTGCAAAGAAAATATGTTAAGGCATCTATATTTTTTTCACTGTACACTTTCCCTTACTTATGCAAATCTCTGCTGAATTGCTGCATTACTTCTTTCCTCCAGAGATTTCAAAACTACACTGTAACTTTACCATTAAATATTTTATTCTCAGGCTGGGGATGTAGCTTAGCAGTAGAGGAAGGCCCTTCCATCCCCAATACAGCAAAAATAGACTAGTGATAAAAACATTTTATTCTTCAACCCACTTCATCTGGCTTCTGTCCTTATCACTCATCTACATTAAAATATCTTGGAGTCTAACAGTCAAATACCTTATTGGACCCTATTTATGTCAACACACTATTCCTGAATACTCATTCAATACTCATTCCTGAAATTCTCCTCTCCTTTGTTTAGCTTGATATCCTTTGTGCTTCTGCTAATTTACTCTCAGCCATAACTTTGCATATCCACCTTCCCTCCTCTCCATTATACTCCCTCAGAATTCCAGTTTCTGCTTACATCAATCCCAGTAAACATTTTCCACTGACCTCACATGTCTCATCTTTTCATCACTGGCTACATCTTTAACTTTTTTGCCTCTTTGGTGCCAGAACAATATTTATCTTAAGTGCAATTCCCATAGGTGCTTCAAGTTTTCCTCCCCATCTATCTGATCCTAAACCAGCATCCTCTATCCTCTGTCTTTCCAGCACCTAAGTCATCCAAGGCAACATCTTAGATTCTTCCCAGATTCTGCCTCACTCTCTTCCCAATTTTTAGTCAACCTTCACCTCTTAAGTTTTTTTTTTTTTTTTTTTTTTTTTTGCAGGGGGGTATTGGGGACTGAACCCAGGGACATTCTACCTCTGAGCTACAGTCCCAATCCTATTTCATTTTTTAATTTTGAAACAAAATCTAAACTGCCGATGCTGTCCTCAAATCTGCAATCCTCTGGTGTCTCAACCTCCTATGCACTGAGGCTACAAGCATGTGCCATCATACCCACTCCTCTTAAAGTATTTATGTATTTACTTTTGGTGCTGGGAATTGAACCAGGAGACATCCTACCTCTGAACCACACCCCCAGCTTTAAGTTTTGAAACAGGGTCTCACTAAACTGTGGAGGCTGGGCTTAAACCTGAGATCCTCCTGTCTCAGGCTCCCAAGTACCAGGATTATAGACAGGGGTACACTACCATGACCAACTCCAAAAGTACTTTTAAATCCCATCTCTCCCCTGCACTACTAAAAAGAACCTGCTTTAATAAAGGTCCTTACCATTTCCTTTCAACTCCTTAGAAGGCCTTTTATAACCTAGTTACCAAGTCACTGTCATAACACCCACTTTAACCCTTTTATTTATGTAAAAATATGACTTGGAGATATCAAAGGCGTCATTCCAGACCACCAAAGAAACTCAAATCACAAATTTTTTGATTTTGCAAAGCACATAAGTTATATTTATACCACACTGTAGTCTGTTAAGTGCATAATAGCTTTATATCTAAAAACATGATGCACATACCTTATTTTAAAAATGCTTTATTCAGCTGAGATGTAGCTCAGTGATAGAGAGCAATTGCCTAGCATTCGAGAGGGGCTGGGTTTAATCCCTAGCACCACACACACAAAAATAAAAAAATTTTATTGCTTAAAAATGCTAACAATCATCTGCACCTTCAACGAGCTGTAGTCTTTTTGTGATTGGAGGCCTTACCTTGAGGTTGATGACTATTGACTAATCAGCATGGTGGCTACTGAAGGTAGGGTGACTGGCAGTTTCTTAAAATAAGACAATGAAGTTTACCATATCAATTGACTCTTCCTTTCACAAGATTTCTGTCGCATTTGATGACACTTGATAGCATTTTACCAACAGATCTTCTTTCAGAATTGGAGTCAGTCCTCTCAAATTCTGCTGCTGCTTTATCAACTAAGTTTATATAATACTCTAAATCCTTTGCTGTTGCTTCAACAATATTTACGACACCTTCACCAGTAGATTCCATTTCAAGAAACTACTTCCTTGCTCATCCATAAGGGCTGCAGGGTGGATTTATGTTAGCAGGCATGAAAATAACATTATTCTTACTGAACATCTCCATCAGAGTTCTTATATGACCAGGTGCATTCCCAATAAAGTATACCATGTTGCAAACAGTTATGCTATCCAGGATTTTTTGTTCCATTTAAAGCACAGGCAGAGTAGATTTAATATAATTTTTAAGGGCTCTAGGATTTTCAAAATGGTAAGTGAGCACTGGCTTCAACTTCAAGTCACCAGCTACACTGGACTCTAATAAGATTCAGCCTGCCCTTTGAGGCTCTGGAACCAGGCACTGACTGACCTCTCTAGTTCTAAGTCCTAGAGGGCATCTTCTTCCAATGTCAGGCTGTTTCCTCTATATGGAAAAATCTGTTTAGTGTAGCCACCAACAATTATCTTAGTGAGATCTTCTGGCTAATTTGCTGCAGCTGCGGCTTCTACATTAGCACTTGCTGCCTCCTTTGCACTTTTATGTTATAAAGACAGCTTCTTTCCATAAACCTCATGAGTTAAAAGCTCTACTAGCCTCAATCTGTACTTCTCTAGCTTCCTCACCTTTCTCAGCCTTCACAGAACTGAAGACAAGAGTCTTGCTCTGGATTAGGTTTTAGCTTACAACAGTATTGTAGCTGGCTTGATCATCCAGACCACTAAAACTTTCTCCTCATCAGCAGTAAGTCTGTTTCTTTTTTGGGGGGCGTGTATCTGGGGATGGAACCCAGGGGCATTCACCCTCTGAGCTACCCCCACCTGCCCTATTTTTTATTATTTTGAAAGAGAATCTCACTAAGTTGTGGAGAGCCTAAGTAGCTGAGGCTGTCCACAAAATGCAATCCTCTGGTTTCAGCCTCCCAAATGCTGGGATTACAAGCGTGCACCACCACGCCCGGCTTGCTTTCTTATTTTTTGCATTCACTGGAATAGCACACTTTTCATGTCAAGAACTTTTACAATGAATTCACAACTTGGCCTACTGACCCAAGAGGCCTAGCTTCCAACCTATCTTGGCTTTCAACATGTCTTCCTCACAAAAGTTAATCATTTCTATTTTTTGATATAAGGTGAGGAGTGAAGATTTCTTTCACTTGAACACCTAGAGGATATTGTAAGGTTATTAACTGCTAATTTCAGTATTTTCCTGTCTCAAGGAACAGGAAAGGAGAGAGAGAGAGAGATGGGGATGCAGCTTTGTGATACCCCAAAACAAACATTAACATAAAAGATCACTCATCAAAGATCACTAACCACAGACCACCATAACAAAGAAAATAGCAAAGTCTGAAATGTGAGAATTACCAAAATGTGAGACAAAATAGAGCACATGTTGAAAAAACGGCACTTCAAAACTTGTATAATGTGAGGTTGCAACAAACCTTCCCATTTTGTAAAAAATACAAAAATACTTTGTATTACAAATCACAATGATGCAAAATGCAATAAAACAAAGCACCCCTGTTTTCTATCTTAATAAAAATGCAAGTTCAATGGCAAAAAAGACCTACCTGTCTTCCTTACAGCTTAATTTCATGCCTGGGTTAGTAAAGTTAGTACTAAAATGCTGAGTGAATTTTTCAGTGAATTGGTCTTGCTGCCTAATCCAATCCCCATTTTGTTACACTGCTTTAATAAAGAAGAAATCTAATATTTAAAATGATACAATGGCTTCCCATTACTTCTCTAAATTCAGGTTTCTCAGGATTCACTGGGAGTCTGTACCTATTTCCCTCCAGCTTTTAAGCTGGAAATGCTTAAAATGACATTTTTCTCTATGCATCTATATATGCTATTTATTTATTTACTTATTTATTTATTTATTTTTGGTGGTACTGGGGTTCCTGGAAGCCCTTCTACCTCCGGGCTACACTCCCAGACCTATTTTTACATTTTATATTTGGAAACAGGGTCTCCTAACCCAGCGTGCCCGGCTGGCTTCGAACCTGCATGATCCTCCTGTCTCTCCCTCCCAAGTGCAGGGATTACAAGTGTGCGCCACCACTCCAGGCAACTAATTTATTTTTGCGATACTATGAATTGAATCCCAAGACATTCTACTTCTGAGCTAGATCCCCAACCCTATTTTTTTTCCCCCGAGCTACACCCCCTGCCCTATTTTTTATTCTTTATATTTGAAACCGGGTCTCACTGAATTGCAGAGTCTCATTTAGTAGCTGAGGCTGTCCGCGAACCGCGATCCTCCAGTCTCAGCCTCCGGAATACTGGGATTACAAGCGTGCGCCACCACACCCAGCTCCCAACGCTATTTTTTTATTTTGAAACATGAGCTCATTAGAATGCTGACAATCATTGTTCCTAAGACTAGTTTCAAAGCTGCACTCCTCCTGTCTCAGCCTTCCAAGTACTGGGATTACAGGTGTGTGACACCACATGGGGCTCTATATAGCTATCTTTCTCCCTCCTTCATCTGTCTGACAAAGTTCTTGGTTATCTTTTTTTTTGGGGGGGGGGTGGTATTGGGGATGGAACCCAAGGGCTTTTCTACCTCTGGGCTATATTCCCAGAACTATTTTATTTGGAAATAGGGTCTCACTAAGTTGCTGAGAGCCTCACTCAGTAGCTGAGACTGGATTCAAAACTGTGCAATTCTCCTGCCTCAGCTTCCCAAGCATGGGGATTACAAGCATGCACCACCACTCCCAGCTTTCTTTTAAATATTAAAGTCATCACATCATTTCCCACACATATACAAGAGGATAAAAAGCCACTGTAACTTGTTTTTTTTTGGTGATACTAAGGATGGAAGCCAGGGGCATTCTACCTCCAATATACACCCCCAGCTCTATTTTTTGTCCTTATTTTCAAACAGGGTCTCACTGAGTTGCAAAGGGCCTAAGTAGCTGAGGCTGTCTGCAAACCATGATCCTCCTGTCTCAGCCTCCCAAGTGCTGGGATTACAAGCATGTGCCACCAGGCCTGGCTTGATTCTCTTTTTATCTTTGGCATACAATAAACTGAGACATAAATAGGTCAGAAAAGAGTGTGAACAAAACTTTATACAGGAAGAAGTAGTTCATATTAATTAAAAGACTACCAGATCCCTAGCCTTGTACTGTCACAATCTCATTTCATACAACCATGTGACATAACAGTAATAAAATGATAGACAACACTTACATAGCACATACTAGTCTTCTAGAGACCAAGATTATAAACATTTCACATGCATCAAGTCATTTAATCCTTTCAATGACACTATGAATATCTATCTACTGCTATCCATTTCACAAACAAAAGCCTCTGCTCTTACTACAATGAATAAAAACTATTTCATTTCTTCCTTTATCATTCAACTTAAGGCACTATAACTACATCACCAAGAAAAAAAACGTTTTACCAATTAAACATAACTTACACTTTAAAAATTAAAGGATTTAGAGTAAAAGATCAAGTTTTAATAAGGTTTTACTATTTCTACTCTTCCTCAATCCACGTAAAATAAAGTTTCTTTTAAGATTCCAATGGTTAATCAGTGAATTACCTTCCTCTTTCTTCCTCTTCTGGCAGCTTTTGGAGTAGTTATGTCAATTGCTTTAGTCACATCCTTAAAAAAAAATAAGTGAAACTGAGTAAATTATGGCAAGGAAGAAAAAAACTTCTGAAAACTAAAATTGGCAAACGTATTTTATTAAAAGTTCCAAGTCAGGCGTGGTGGTGCACACTTGTAATCCCAGTACTTGGTAGCTGAGATAGGAGGATCGCAGGTTTGCAGCCAGCCTCAGCAAGAGGCCCTCCTCAACTTAGTGAGAACCCATTTCAAAATAAAGAATAAAAATTAGAGCTGGGCACACACTTATAATCCCAGCATTTTGGAGGCTGAGACAGGAGGATCAGTTTGTGGACAGCTGCAACTACTTAGTGAGGCCCTTTGCAACTCAGTGAGACCCCGTTTCAAAATAAAGAATAAAAAAATAGGGCTGGGGGTATAGCTCAGAGGTACAATGCCCTGGGGGTACCATTCCCAGTACCGCAGAAAAAAATAAAAAATAGGGCTGAGGGTGTAGCTCAGAGGTAGAATGCCCCTGGGTATAACTCCCAGGTATGCAAAAATAAACTCAAAAAGTTTTCAGAGAAGTTTATTCTGCTTCTCTGACCTTGGAAATTATAAACAATAAAAGTCTTAACAAAAGTCAGGTATGATGGCTCATGCTGGTAATTCTAGCATTTGGGAGGCTGAGACAGGAGGATCCGGGTTCTCAGATAGCCTCAGCTACTGATGCCCTTTGCAACTCAGTGAGACCCTGTTTCAAAATAAAGAATAAAAATTAAGGCTGAGGGTGTAACTCAGAGGTAGAATGCCCCGGGTTCCATCCCAGTACTGCAAGAAAAAAAAAAAAAAGCCTTAACATTATAAAATGGGTGTGGTGGCATACCCCTGTAATCCCAGTACTTGGAATGTCGAGATATGAGGATCACAAATTCAAGGCCAGCCTCAGCAACTTCGGGACAGCCTGTTTCAAACTAAAAATACAATAGGGCTGTGGTGGGGAGGGGGTAGCTCAGAAACAGAAAATCTCTGGGTTCAATCCCCAGTACTACCACCACCACCACCACCAAATTGTGTGTGTGTGTGTGTGTGTGTGTGTGTGTGTGTGTGAGAGAGAGAGAGAGAGAGAGAGAGAGAGACAGACAGACAGAGAGACAGACAGACAGACAGACACAGACAGACAGGCAGGCAGACAGACAGACACGGATATAGACTGGGGATTGAACCCAGGGGCATTCTACCTCCAAGTTATACTCATAGCCAATGTTTTAAATGTCTTATCTGAAAACGGTCTCGCTAAGTTGCCGAAGCTGGCTTCGAGCCTACAATAATCCTGTCTCAACCTCCCCCAAGAAATGGGACTACAAGCATTTTCCACGACACCAAACTATAACAAAATCTAGATCATGAAATGAAAATAATCACTAGTATCATCCCTAGAAAAAAACAATGTATTCCCACCATCAACTCAAATATAAAAAGTCATGCTTGTTAGTACACCAAAGTTTGCTTATTTAGATTTATAAAATCACTTTTTCTATAGCAGAATCCTGAATATTAGGTCTGTGGTTCTTTTTTGTTGTTGTTGTTGTTGGCGGTACTGGGGATGGAACCCAGGGACATTCTACCTCTGAGTTATACCCCGAGCCCTATTTTTTTTGTGTGTGTGGTACTGGAGTTCCTGGAAGCCCTTATACCTCTGGGATACACTCCCACGGGCTACACTCTCAGACCTACTTTTTAACTTTTTTATGTGTAAACAGGGTCTCTTAAACCAGCGAGGCTGGCTCCGAACCAGCGCAATCCTCCTGTCTCCGCCTCCCAAGCTCGGGGATTACAAGCATGCCACGCCCGGCCCGAGCCCTATTTTTTCTTTATTTTGAAACAGACTCTCACTGAGTTGCAAAGGGCCTCACTAAGTAGTAGCTAAGGATGTCCTCGAACCGAGATTCTCCGGTCTCAGCCTCCCAAATGCTGCGATTACAAATGTGCGCCACCACGCCTGACTGGTCTGTGGTTCTTAAAAGATAGCTAAGATTTTGGAAATCACCTAACAACAATTTCATGAAGCCTAAAAGAGCTAAATCAGTCTTTTAAATTACAATCACACAACGGTAGAAATCAACATAGGTTTAAAAAAAGTTCAGTCTAGCCGGGCGTGGTGGCGCACACTTGTAATCCCCGCACTTGGGAGGCAGAGACTGAAGAATCGTGCAGGTTCAAAGCCAGCCTTGCTTGCTTAAGAGATCCTGTTTCCAAAAATAAAAAAGTATAAAATAGGTCTGGGAGTGTAGCCCGGAGATAGGACTTCCAGGAACCCTAGTACCACCAAAAAATTTTTAAAAATAATAATAAAAAGTTCAGTCTAATGCTCTTTCTAATATATCTACCTATCCCTTAATATTCCTCTCTTAAAAAATATTCCTAATGCCGGGCATGGTGGCGCACGCTTGTAATCCCCATGCTTGGGAGGCAGAGACAGGAGGACCGCGCAGGTTCGAAGCCAGCCACGTGCTGGCTTAGGAGACCCTGTTTCCAAATAATAAATGTAAAAATAGTTCTGGGAGTGTAGCCCGGAGGTAGAAGGGCTTCCAGGAACCCCAGTACCACCAAATATATATATATATATATTTTATTTTCCCCCCTAAAAAAGGATAACCCACCCTTATATTTTGCACATAAAAGTAACTTCAAATAAAATATATTCAAGCTGGGAGTGGTGGCACAAGCTTGTAATCCCAGTATTTGGGAGGCTGAGACAGGATTGTGGTTTGTGGCCAGGCTCAGCTACTTAGTGATGCCCTTTGCAACTCAATGAGACCCCGTTACAAAATAAAGAATAAAAAGTAGGGCTGGGAATGTAGCTTGGAGGTAGAAAGCCCTTGGATTCTATCCCCAATACCCAACCCCCCCCCACACCCATCTTTAAAATACAGCCAGACATGGTGGCATATGTCTTTAATCCCAGTACTTGGGAGGCTGAGACAGAAGACTGCAGGTTCAAAGCCATCCTCGACAAGTCAGTGAGGCCCTCTGCAACTTAGTCAGACCCTGTTTCAAAATAAAAAGAACGAGTTGGGCGTGGTGGTGCATGCTTGTAATCCCAGCATTTGGGAGGCTGAGACTGGAGGATCGTGGTTCACGGACAGCCTCAGCTACTTAGTGAGGCCCTCCACAACTCAGTGAGACCCTGTTTCAAAATAAAGAATAAAAAATTGGGTAGGGGGTGTAGCTCGGAGGTCAAATGCCTCTGGGTTCCATCCCCAGACCCACAAAAATAAATAAATAAATAAAAATTAAAATTAAAAAATAAAAAGAGCTGGGGTGTAGCACAGAGGTAAAATGCCCCTGGGTTCAAACCTTAGTACCAAAAATAAACAAACAATCTTATAATTATGAATATAGTACTTATACAAGAAAATAAGCCTTAAATATGTTCTCATTCATTTTTCAAGTACTTTAAAGATTACTTTCTACTTTTCCAGGTCAACTCATTTTACAATTTCTTCCTTGCAACAAAATGGCGGTCAAGTACAAAAGAAGTCAAACATACCTCATTGCTGGCCTTTTCTTCCTGATCAGTATCTTCCTTTGAAATACTAGTTTCTTTTTCTTCAACTTCAACATCAGATGATGTGTTTGATTGTTTAGTTGATGCCTGTGCACAATAAATACTATTAATTTCACAAAATATTTACTAACTTGTAATTTTTCTACTCATAAATAAAAAAACCTTTTACAAATCATGTTTGCAATAAAGTTAGAAGTTACCCTGGTTTATATTCCATAGGATACTCTTAATATATATAATTTAAAAACCCTTTCAGATGCTACCATAGGTTGAATATCTCTACAGAAAATCTTAAATGTTTCCAAATCCAATTCTCTTTGTAAACAAGGCCAGGTGTGGAGGCACATGCCTATAATCCCAGTACTTGAGAGACTGAGACAGGAGGATTGCAGGCTAAAAGCCAGCATTAACAATTTAGCAAGACTGTTTTCAAATTAAAAATAAAATAGGACCAGAGATGTAGCCCTAGGTTCAATCCCCAGCAACACACACACACACACACACACACACACACACACACACACACCCAGAAAACTGATCACGCTATAGAAATTTTAAAAACTCACGATGGCAACTTTCTGTTCTAAATAATTTGGACATCACTGTTTTTCCTAAACCCTGTGCAACTAGGGATGGGTCTGGGCCTGGGAATTACAGAGTGCATTAGATCAGCACAATTGTACTTTTGGTAAAGACTAAAACTTACTTGGGTTCATCTACATAACCTACAAAAATTTCATTATAAAATTTAAAAATTACAGATCTATATGATGAAAACCACCTGGAGATTACATGGACAATCTGAAAGATGATGCCATAAAGGTATAAACAGAAGAGAAACTAAAATGTTAGTTCTATAAAACAATCAATTTTGTCTATTTTGACAGATGTCCTCCCATTACTCAGTTAAGGCAATTATGATGGGAAACCATATCCATTAAAAAAAAGGAATGTATGAGCTGTTATGTTCATTCAATAAATGAATGGATGTATGAATATTAAGTATCTCCTCTTCCCACACATATAACAGTGCTGAGCATACAGGACACACAAATTTGTAATTCATGGAGCTAACTTAATAGTCTGGGGCAGTTACAGACAAATACAGAAGCAGTTATGATATGCTGTGATGAGTACCATGACAAATAAGACACTTGAGATCATCTAATGCAGCCCTGAAACATCTATGAAAGATTGAAATGTTCCAGATAGAATTTCTGAAAAGTTTTCAAAAGTGGAAAACATGTTTAGTCATTCATGCTCTTCTCTGTTAATACTACTTTAAGTCTTAATAAAAGTGCTTTACTGATTAATAATAAACTGTCTCTTACAGCTCTCTGGTTCTATTATAAAGCCCAGTTTATACAGGTCAAGTACTCAACTGATAACACAAAAATAGGTATTAGAGACTGAACCCAGCAACAGAGCTACTCCCGGCCCTTCTAATTTTTTGTTTTTGAAACAAGAGTATCACTGGGCTGCTGAAAGTCTTGGTAGGTAGTTGAGACTGTCCTCAAACCTGCAATCCTGGTATTTTATCCTCCCAAGTACTGGGATTATACACATAAACCACCAAACCCAGCTTGGAATGACCGGTACAGAAAAGAATTAAGAAGCCGGGCATGGTGGCGCATGCTTGTAATCCCCGCGCTTGGGAGGCTGAGAAAGGAGGATTGCGCAGGTTCGAAGCCAGCCTCAGCTACTTAGTGAGGCTCTCAGCAACTTAGTGAGACCCTGTTTCCAAATAAAATATAAAATAGGTCTGGGAGTATAGCCCGGAGGTGGTAGAAAGCTTCTGGGTTCTACCCCCAGTACCACCAAAAAAAAAAAAAAAATTAAGAAAAACATAGTAGTTTGTTTTAGGAGTAAAATTATACAAATTCAGTAAAAGCAAACCGTTCCATGAAAATTTAATGTCAAATTAACAAATGCTCTGGACACATGAACACCATAGACAAGAAGGTATAAGATTGTTCTAGACATTAATAAGTTGTAATTTGCAGAGTGCTGTAAGTACTTTTGTCATGCATTTAATTTTACCCATTAGGTTCATATTCTAACACAATTCCATGGATTTAGAAATCATAGTAAGAAAATTTAAGTATATACCCCCCTCTGTGTTAAAGAATATGCATTTAAAAGAACAATACATACCCCTTTAAACTCAGCAATGTATTAAATAAACTCTCAATCAGGAAGAGTTAATGAACATTGCTTTTTTTAAAGATCTCTTTAGCCATGCAATTAATAATTTCAACAAATCACCTACACGTAAAAGGTCAAGGTTCAACACCTCATAAAGAACAAAATTTAATATGAAATTTAGAAGGCTCTTAATATATTACTTTCCTATAGCTAGAACAGTGATTATTTCCCAAGACTGAATAAGTAATACTAAACTAAATTTTGACTCACCTGTTGGCTTGAAAATTTCACTTTCGGATTGTTATCTATCTCCCATAAGCCTTCATTAAAACCTTTTCGTTTATTTGGTTTGCCATACTTTTCCTTATTTTCTGAGTACGGAAATATATCCTTTGGTCCTAAAAAGGCACTAAAACAAAAAGACAGAATGTGAGAGTAAAGCATCCTCAATAAGTTATTAAATAGCACTCTTACTGGGCGTGGTGGCGCATGCTTGTAATCCCCGCTTGGGAGGCAGAAACAGGAGGATCGCGCTGGTTCGGAGCCAGCCTTACTGGCTTAAGAGACCCTGTTTCCAAATTAAAAAAAAAAAAAAAAAGTAAAACAGGTCTGGGAGTGTAGCCTGGAGGTAAAAGGGCTTCCAGGAACCCCAGTACCACCAAAAAAAAAAAAAAAACTATCTTATGTTTTTGTTTGTTTTGGTGGTACTGGGGGTGGAACCCAGAGCCTTTCTACCTCCAGGCTATACTCCCAGACCTATTTTATATTTTATTTGGAAATAGAGTCTCACTAAGTTGCTGAGAGCCTCAGTAAGTAGCTGAGGCTGGCTTTGAACCTGTGTGATCCTCCTGTCTCAGCCTCCCAAGCACTGGGATTACAAGTGTGCACCACCACGCCCGGCTCTTATGATGCATTTTAAGTGTATAAATTATATGATAATCAACAAGGATGGTTTTGGGGGACTGGATATGAAGGTGAAGGAGATTCTACCCCTGAGCTACACCCCAGCCTTTTTCTTTTGAAACAGATCTCCTTATACTATTTATTGAATGCTGGCTTCAAACCTGTGATCCTATCTCAGCTTCCCAAGTATTGGATTATAGAAGTACACCAATACATTAAGCTAGCATTCTACCACCTGTGTGATCTACCTGTCTCAGCCTCCCAGGTACTGGGATTACAAGTGTGCCACTACACCCAGCTTTTTTATACTTTTGGAAACAGGGTCTCACTAAGTTTTGGAGGGCCTCACTAAGTAGCTGAGGCTGTCCGCTAACCACAATCCTCCAGTGGTTCCGAATGCTGGGATTATAAGCGAGCGCCACCATGCCCAGCTCATAATCCTGTTAAAAAAAAAAACTATAGAAGTTGCACAAAAATGTGAATGTACTTAACACCACTGAACTATACACTTAAACATGGCTAAAACATAATTAACAAGAATTTAATGCATATTTCACAATAGCCTGAAGGAATTTCAAATGATCTCACCAAAGAAATAATGAACATTTGGGGTGATGGATATGCCAATTACCCTGATTTACTCAATACATCTTATTTACTTGTGTGTGTATCAAGTTAGATGTGGTGGTGCATGCTTGTAATCCCATTACTTGGGAAGCTGAGACAGGAGTATCGCAGGTTCAAAGCCAGCATCAGCTACATGAGGCTCTTAGCAACTTAACGAGACCGTTTCCAAATAAAATATAAAATAGGCCTGGGACTGTAGCTCAAAGGTAGAAAGCCCCTGGGTTCCATCCCCAGGATCACAAATAAAAAAAATTACAATAGAAAACAAACATGCAAAAATCTTAATAAAATACCAATAATGAAACATTTTGTTTTTTTTCTTTTTTATAATGTGGAACACTTCACAAATTTGTGTGGCATCCTTGCACAGAGGCCATACTAATTTTCTCTGCATTGTTCCAATTTTAGTATATGTGCTGCCAAAGCAAGCACATAATCAAACATTTAACTGCACTCCACATACAATTTCATTTCAATGTTATCTGGTATACTACACAACTTACAAAACTGTCAATGAAGTACATTATCTAAAAATTATCCTTTAAAAAAAATGAAATGTGTATCTGGGCGTGATGGTGCATGCTTGTAGTCCCAGCATTCAGGAGGAGGAAACCAGAGGATCGCAGTTAGCGGGCAGTCTCAGCTATTTAGTGAGGTCCTTTGCAACACAACTCAATGAGACCTTGTTTCAAAAAATTAAAAGACAGCTTGGCATGGTGGCGCACGCTTGTAATCCTAGCATTTGGGAGGCTGAGACAGGAGGATCATAGTTCGCAGAAAGTCTAAGCTACTTAGTGAGACCCTCCACAACTTAGACCCTGTTTCAAAATAAAGAATAAAAAATAGGGTGGGGGGTGTAGCTCAGAGGTCAAACGCCCCTGGGTTCCATCCCCAGACCCACAATAAAAATACTATTAGTTGAGTGTGGTGACGCACACTTGTAATCCAAGCATTTGGGATGCTGAGATGGGAGGACTGCGGTTCTAGAACGGCCCCAGCTACTTAGAGCCTTTGCAACTCAGCAAGACCCTGTTTCAAAATAAAGAATTAAAAAAAAAAAAGGGCTAGGAGTGTAGCTCAGAGGTAGAATGCCCCTTGGTTCCATCCCCAGTACCACAAAAATAAATAAAATGTGTTAAAAGTTTTATTTTAATAGCCAAGCATGGTGGCAACAAGCTTGTAATCCCAGCATTTGGGAGGCTGAGACAGGAGGATCAGGGTTCAGACAGCCTCAGCTACTTTGCAACTCAGTGAGTTCCTGATAAATAATAAAAAATAAATAATAAAAAATAGCCGGGCTTGGTGGCACACGCTTGTAATCCCCGCACTTGGGAGGTGGAGACAAGAGGATTGCGCAGGTTCGAAGCCAGCCGTGCAGGCGTAAGAGACCCTGTTTCAAAAATATAAAATAGGTCTGGGAGTGTAGCCCGGAGGTAGAAGGGCTTCCAGGAACCCCAGTACCCCCCAAAAAATAAAAAAATTTAAAAAAATTAAAAATAGAGCTGGGGGTGTAGCTCGGAGATAGAATGCTCAAGTTCCATTCCCAGTACAGCAAAAAAAAAAAAAATATATACACACACACACACCATACACACACATATATATTTTACTCAGTGAAGGAATCAGCCATGTATATCCCGTTTGTTCATTCATTCACTAATATATATACACAGTCAATTCTTATTACTGCTGGTGGTTAGTTTATAAAGCCACAGTGAACACTGAATTACTAAATAATGAATCAATGCTCCCAGGGGATACAGATTCCTTTTGTCATAACATTAACATAATCCTGTCCATAAATAACTTTGTTTTATGTGTGTTCCAATTTAAAGATACCTTTTAAAATATAATGGTATTTCATTAACCCTGAATTCACATCCAGCAACTTCTATAAACATGCACATTAAAGCAAATGATGGCCTTCTTGCACTTAGGAACACTGAATGACATTTTAGTATTAATGCTTAGGGGCTAGTTTAAAGAGCAAAGTATCCAGGAAAAAGCATAAAAATACAAAAACTCAGCTGGGTGTGGTGGCACATGCCTGTAATCAATCCCAGTACTTGGGAGGCTGAGAAGAGGATAGCAGGTTTGAAGTCAACCTCAACAACTTAGTGAGACCCTGTTTCAAAATTTTGGTTCAAAATTTAAAAAAGAAAATAAAAGTGTGGAGGTACAGCTTTGTAGTAGAATGCCCATGGGTTCAATCCTCAGTACAAATAAATTAAAAATACAAATAAGGCCGGCGTGGTAAGCATGCTTGTAATCCCAGCACTTGGGAGGCAGAGACAGTTTGAAGCCAGCCATGCTGGCTTAAGAGACCTCGCCACCACCAAAATAAAAAAAAAAGAATTATTTTAATTCTATAATTAGGGAATATTCAATATATCCATGGGGGGGGGGTCATGTGGTACTGGGTTTGGAAGCCGGGGGCATTCTATCTCCAATCAACATGCCCAGCCCTATATCCTTTTTTTTTTTTTTTTTTTTTTGGTGTGGTACTGGGGATGGAAGCCAGGGGCATTCTATTTCCAATCAACATGCCCAGCCATATTTTTTATTCTTTATTTTGAAACAGGGTCTGAGTTGCTAAGGGCCTTGATAGGTACTTGAGAGGCTGAGACAGGAGGATCACAGGATCACAGCCAACCTCAGCTACTTAGTGAGACCCTGTTTCAAAATAAAGAATAAAAAATAGGACTGGGTCGTACCTTAAAGGTAGAATGCCCCTGGGTTCCATCCCCAGCACCACCAAAAAAAAAAAAAAAAAAAAAAAAAAAGTGCTGGGGGTGTAGCTCTGGGGTTGAATTCCTCTGGGTTCAAACCCCAGTACCCTCCCCCCAAAAAAATTCATTTTAAGTATAGCTGTTTCTTTAATTTCATATACATTGGATTATATACTTTAAGTGGGTAAACTGTATGGTAATAAATTATATCTCTTCATTTTGCTGACAAAATTTTAAAGAGAATAGCATATCCTATCAAAGAAAACAATTTATTCTTTTTTGTTGTTTTTTGTTGTTGTTGTTTTTGTGTGGTACTGAGGTTTCTGGAAGCCCTTCTACCTCTGGGCTACACTCCCAGACCTATTTTTTATACTTTTTTATTTGGAAACAGGGTCTCTTAAGCCAGCATGGCTGGCTTTGAACCTGCGCGATCCTCCTATCTCCGCCTCCCAAGCACAGGGATTACAAGTGTGCGCCACCAGGCCCAGCTATAACAAGTTTTTATTATAAAATAATACCCCGGTTATAAACTTTGCTCAGTAACTGTACAAATCTTCATAATCAATTCTAAGGACATTAGACTTCAAAACAATGGTGGATGAAGAGAGGCTCCTCCTCCCTAGGGATGCAATCCCACAGGTCTGGTAAACAGGACCCAGATTAGTTTTCAGGCAGTATTATTGTTCCCAAGGGATGCTTTATGTGGCTGTGACTCTGAGTCACTCTCTAAAACATTCCATTTTAAAATGATACAGAAAAAATGTTTTATATGTAAAATAAAATTGGGATATAATTATACATAACAGCAAATACAAAAAAAAATTTCTAAAAATAACTAAAATTGATTTTCCCCCATTTTTCCATTACAGACAACTTTCCTTTTATGTTGTTTTTTAAAGACCATTATTATCAAAGATACACACTAAATCAAGCAGCAAATTTCAGAACTGAAAGAAACTTAGGGGTCACCAACATCCTCACTATAAAGATTAGAAAACTCAAGTTTAACAGATGTCTGCAAGGTCACCTAGCTGTTAAACACCAGACTTCAGCTCAGTAGAGTGATCCCTGAAAAGGTTTCAGAGTTTGCAACATCCACTGCAACATATTCTGTGAAATATCTCCTATAAAATATCAAAGCCGCCAGGTGTGGTGGTGCAGGCTTATAATCCCCGCACTTGGGAGGCGAAAACAGGAGGACCGTGCAGGTTCAAAGCCAGCCTTGCTGGCTTAAGAGACCCTGTTTCCAAATCAAAAAATATAAAATAGGTCTTGGAGTGTAGCCTAGAGGTAGAAGGGTTCCATCCCCAGTACCACCAAAAAAATTTAAAAAAATAAATAAAAGCCATATTCCCTAAATACATGAATTTAAACCTCAAATACCAATGTCCAGTTCCTAAGAATCAAGGCTAATGTAAACTGGGAATTGAACCCAATGGCATTTAACCTCTGAGCTACATCCCCAAACCTATTTTTATTTTGAGAGGGTCTCGCTAGGTTGAAGATTCACTACTCTCTGAGGCTGTCTTCAAACCTGCGATCCTCCTGTATTAGCCTCCCAAGGACTTGAATTGCAGGCATGCAACACCACGCCTGGCATGTAAAAAAAAAATTTAAACCCAAAGAAAATCATTAACTGTGTAGAGCACTAATTTTATAATTTGGAAACAACCTAAATCTTATGTGTTTGTTCTTATATGGCATACTCAAGACCATTATATGTATGTGTATGTGTCCCAGTTTTTTATATTTTATTCTTTCTTCATTTCTTTATTTCTTTATTGGTGGTACTGGGGTTCCTTGGAAGCCCTTCTACCTCCGGATACACTCCCAGACCTATTTTATGCTTTGTACTTGGAAACAGGGTCTCTTAAGCCAGTGCGGCTGGCTTCGAACCTGTGGGATCCTCCTGTCTCTGCCTCCCAAGCGCAGGATTACAAGCGTGCGCCACCACGCCTGGCATGTCCCAGTTTTTTTTTTTTTTTAAGAATTTAAGTACACAGAAAAGCAGCTAGGTCTATGAATTGACTTCTTCCGGTCAACAATGTTGGCTCAAGAATGCACACATACAACCCTCACAAAAGCTCAGTTAACACACACCTAGAATCCTTCCTTCAAAGCCAACTTTTTTCATAAACAAAATGAGAAAATCAAAGCTGCTAACAGTAAGATCAAAATTCATTTGTTAATTGCCAAGTAATGTTACTAATCAGAAAATTCTTTTTTTTAATATAGATTCTAAGTTGCTACCTCATTTCTCTTACAGAATCCCAAAAGATGAAACATACTGTTTTATAGGATTATTGTATGTGTGTGGTACTGGGAAATTGGACCTACGGGCATTCTGTCTTCAAGCTATACCTCCCAGCCCTACTTTTTAATTGTGAAACAGGGTCTCACTAAGTTAGAGAGGGCCTAAGTTACTAAAGCTGGAGGCAAACCTATAATCCTCCTGTCTCAGCCTCCCAAGTACTGGGATTACAAACATGTGCCACCATGCCCAGCTTGATAGAATTTTTTTTTTTTTTTTTTTTGAGGTATGGGGATTTGACTAAGAGGCATTTTACCTCAACTCAATTATACACATTAGCTTTTTGGCACATAAGTCACATCTCAACAAGTTATTAAAAATTACATGCAAGCTTATATGGCAGCTAAGCAAAAATAAAACAAATATTGTCACAGGAGCCACTACTAGGAATTATCATCAGAATATCAACATTTTTGTTTCTCCTAGTCCCAGGTAACATATTCTACAAAAATGATCTAAAGTTCAAATCAACAATATTACATAGTACATACTTATAAAATTATAGGTATGTAGGAATATAATCTTTGAAAATTAAGGAGATAGCCCCCACAGTAATATTTTGCACTTACAAGTAAGAGTTAAACTTTCAGCTGCAATTCTTAAAAATTACTTTGCTTCATCAAATTCACTGTCCATACACTCACTAGGGCAGCAGAGCAATCAGAACGGCTCTAGTAACCGTAGACACACTGCATGAACTGCCTAGCTTTTCTCATCTTTCCCCCAATATACAGTTTGTGTGGCTAATATCATGCAGCTTAAAACAGGGTGCCAGTTTACCAGTTCTTGTAAAAGACATTTATTTTACAAACTATAAACACTGAATGCTTTTTTTTTTTGCAGTTGCAGTACTGGGGATGGAACCCAGAAGCATTCTACCTCTGAGCTACACCCCAGCCCTATTTTTTAGTCTTTATTTTGAATCAGGGTCTCACTGAGTTGCAAAGGGCTTCACTAAATAGCTGAGGCTGTCTCAGCCTCCCAAATGTAATCCCAGCATTTTGGAGGTTGAGAAAGAAGGATCAGTTTGTGGACAGCTGCAACTACTTAGTGAGGACCTTCACAATTCAGTGAGATCCTGTTTCAAAATAAAGAATAAAAAACAAGGCTGGAGGTAGAGCTCAGAAGTAGAATTCCCCTGGGTTCCATACCCAGCACCACAAAAAAAAAAAAAAGAAATCCATTCCAGAACCATCTGTGGTGGCACATATAATCCCAGTACTTGGGAGCTAAAACAGGAGGATAGCAGGTTCTTGGCCAACCTCAGCTACTTAGTGAAGCCTTGTTTCAAAATAAAGAATAAAAAATAGAGCTGGGGGTATAGCTCAGAGGTAGAATGCCTCTGGGTTCCATCCCCAGTGCCACAAAAAAGGAAATATCTATTCCAATAAAAATCAGACCTACAGTGTACTTAATCTCTACCTTAGAAATAAGCAGAGAATCCTCTAGCTCTCCCACCCTAAAAAAAGAAAGAAAGCAGACAAAAGACTTTTTCTAAACCTCAAAGATGATTTTAAAATTTTATTTCCCCATTAGCCGGGCATGGTGGTGAACGGGTGTAATCCCAGCATTTGGAAGGCTGAGATGGGAGAATTGCAGTTCGCAGACAGCCTCAGCTACTAAGTGAGGTCCTCCACAATGTAGTGAAACCCTGTTTCAAAATAAAGAATAAAAATAGGACAGGGGATGTAGCTCAGAGGTTGAATGCCCCTGGGTTCCACCCCCAGACCCACACAAAAATAAAAATAATAATTTTCCCCCTGTGTTGATCTCTACTTACTATTTATTTTATGCCTAATGACCCTGTGAAATTAACTGTGATTTGCCTCTAATGCTAACAGGACTTACGTCTCATGAGTTCCAAAAAAGAAAATGGGTAGTTTGTTTGTGGGTGGCTTTACAGCTCCATCAGGAACTTCATCTACCTAAAAGAAAGATCAGAAAAATTAAAAATTTTTAAATCATCCATACCTCAACACACCAGAATAAACAGAGAACAAGACATCCAAAAGGGATGTGATGTAAAGTGGACCCAGCTGGTAAATCCATAATCCTAATCCCCAGTTCTGAAACCCAGAAATTCTAAACAAGATTTTCCCCCAAAACTCTTTTGGTAGCAAATCCTGGACTGACACTGAGGCTATTTCTCTCAATTCTTTTATCCAACTAGCATTTCTACTGTTGCTTCTCTGTGGAACTATTAGGTTATTATGTGCAAAACCAGACCCTACCAGTAGCAAAATATATGGCATATATATACATATATATCTTCAACTTCCAACAATACCAAAATTCTTAAATTCTCTTTTCCTTTTTTTTTTTGCAGTCCTGGGGATGGAACAAAAGGGCATTCTACATCTGAGTTACACCCCCAGCCCTATTTTTTTTTAACCCTGGGGCATTCTATCTCCAAGGTACACCCCTAACTCTATTTTTTTTATTCTTTATTTTGAAAATGGGTCTCAATGTCCTCAAACCACGATCCTCCTGTCTTAGCCTCCCGAATGCTGAGATTACAAGTGTGTGCCACTACACCCGGCTCAGCCCTATTTTTTATTCTTTATTTTAAAACAGTATCTCACAGCCAGACGTGGTGGCAGTGCACGCTTGTAATCCCCGCGCTTGGGAGGCGGAAACAGGAGGATCGCGCAGGTTCAGCTGGTTTAAGAGACCCTCTTTCCAAATTTTAAAAAGTATAAAAATAGGTCTGAGAGTGTAGCCCAGAGGTAGAAGGGTTTCCAGGAACCCCAGTACCACAAAAAAAAAAAAAAAAAAAAAAAAACCCTGTAATTTCACAGGGTCATGCCACAAATTCCATCTTCCTGTCACAGTATCCCAAATGCTGGGATTACAAGCATGTGCCACCACACCCAGCAAATTCTCTAATTCTTAAAACATATTTGGCCTAAACATTTCACATGAGGAGTCTAAACCTGTTATAAAATCTTAAATAGTAATTCTGCAGGAAGGTAATAAAAATAACTGAGTAATGTAAAAGCAGACATTGGGTTTGGAGTGTAGCTTAGTGACAAGAGTACTTGCCTAGTACGCATAGGACCATGAGTTCAATCTCAAGCATCACCAAAAACAAGTAAATAGACATTAATCAAATTTTAAAGCAGTACTTCCAGTCTGAAACAGACTATGAAAACATCCTTCACCTACATAGCTGAATTATGTGGTACTACCTGCTCCTTTTTCAGTTCTCTGAATTTTTTTACTTTTTATTATTATTATTATTACTTATTTTTTGGTGGTACTGGGGTTCCTGGAAGCCCTTCTACCTCTAGGCTACACTCCCAGACAGACCTATTTTATATTTTTTTTTTAACTTGGAAACAGGGTCTCTTAAGCCAGCAAGGCTGGCTTCGAACCTGCATGATCCTCCTGTCTCCATCTCCCAAGGGCGCGCGGGGGGGGGGAGGGGGGGTATATATGATTTACAAGGTGTGCCACTACATCTGGCCCTCTGAATTCTTTTAAGAAAGTATCCAGTGCTGTTTGTTATCTCTAATACTTCTGTAATACTTGCTTCTTTCCTTTATTCCCCTTGTTCAAGCTACCAGGCAATAGTATCTATCAAGAATTTAGTAAGGGGTGTGGTAGCACACACTTGTAATCCCAGCATTCGGGAGGCTGAGACAGGAGGATCCGGGTTTGCAACCAGCCTCAGCTACTTAGTGAGTGAGGCCCTTTGCAACTCAGTGAGACCCTGTTTCAAAATATAGGGCTGGGGGTAAAGCTTGGAGGTACAATGCCCCTGGGTTCCATCCTCAGTACCACAAAAAAAAAAAAAAAAAGTAATATGTCTATTTGTTCACATTTCAACATCAGTTGACTTTGTTAAGGGGGCTGACTATATGAGGGTGACTGAACTGATCATCCACAGGAATAACCTGAAGGTTTCAAACTTACAGAATCATTACCATACAATATTTTTAGTAACTTTTAATTTCCCCACCTATATGAAGATCATTTCAGTTTTGTGGGATGGCTCCAAGAATTGCAAAAATCACAAGCCCCTTAAAATCAATATTTCTGTCAACTTGGTTCATATGCTTCTTTCTGTTAGCAAACAGCTTTAAGAATCTGCTCAAATGATTAGCACCTACATGGCTTAACAAATGTTAGGCAATTATTTTTAAACCTGATTTTAAAAACAATCAAGGGTAAAAAATGTTCAAGACAAAATTAATCAATTTTGGGATGTGTAGACAAAAATGTTAAAACCAAAATGTTATCTTTACAGCTAAGACCTTAAATACTCTTAACTCTCTACAGCAAAGCTTTAGAATTTCTAAGACTCAAGAGAAGATGGAAAAAATACATTTCTTACACAGAATGTGTCAAAACCAAATGCAGCTGCTTCCAAGAAAATAAAAGGGGACAAAAAATTTCTTATTCCAATCCAAATGAACTCATTACAAGAAGAACTTGTTAAATAAAGGAAAATACTCTGACTTTCCTAAGTCTACTTTATTTTTACTTATAATAGCAGTAACTCTTAGTCACCTAGCATATTGACAGGTGTGAGGAGGATGGGTGTGGGAGAAGAAAAATTTTTAAGCATTTCCATTTGGTGTCTCACTGCACTGTGGCATAGGAATCTGATATCAATGTATCAGATAACCTCAGATTTTATAATATCTCAAAAATAATAAATGTGCCTTGAGAAAACCATAAAAATGTATCTTGGAGGGACCTTACACTTGCCCAGGTCTCTAGATTTTGTTTAAATATGAAATGTAAGTGAGGCCCTTGACAATTTTAGTACGACCCTGTTTAAAAAAAAAAAAATAGTAGTGCTGGGGTATAGCTTAGAGGTAGAATGCCCTGGGGGTTCAATCCCCAGAACCATAAATAGTAAATAAATAAGAAATATAGTGTTTTATAAGTCCATGATTACGTAACTAAGGACTGTGGGGGCATAAAGAAATATAGTTTAAGGCCACTGCCCTAAAGAAGCTTACAATATATTTGGAAGTCAAAGCGTACACAAAGCTAGCATTAAAAGATTTTCCTAAAAGGAACAGAATAAAATGCCAAATCTATATACAAATGTTCAAGTTAAGACTACTGAAAGCATAGACCTGATGGTGGGGGAGGGGGAGTGTTGAATAGAAACATAAGCAGCAGTGTGTAAAGAGGTAGGTGGGAAAAATCAAGAAATGGTGACCATTTTCTACTTGCATGGCACTCTCAGCTTCTCAGTTCATGATTCTCTGTTATCTAATGGGTATCCTTCCTCTCTTTCTCTTTCTAGCTGACATAACTCCAACTATAGGACTTCATTATTTTTAAGAAATACCATTTGAGTATATGAGTAGAAAATAAATGGATTAAAAAATAATTACAACTCCAATGGATCTCATTCTTTAGGTCCTATCTGGCCTCAGAACCTGGGTCCCATCATAAACTAACAAATGATCTCTTTTCAGAAACGAGCTCAGGTGTTCAGACAATCTCAATCCCTAAATGTTACAAAGCATCCTGGGTCCTTAATGGCCTCTCCATACCGGGAGATACAACCCAGGTTTTGGTCCACTCCTTTTTTTTTTTTGCCTATAGGAAACAAAAAAGTAAAACAACCTCAAGGTCATAAAATTAGCAACGTAAATAAAAATGTGGAAAAAATTTCTGTACCTTCCTTTATACAGACTTATTGAAAAAATTTTAAGAAAATCCAGTTCTAAATCACTTCATTAAACACGCAATCCACAAGGCCTCATCAACTGCAAATCATGTATTTTTTTAAACTCTGTAAATCCAATTACATATACATTTCTGACATCCAAGAATTGATTTACATTTCATTCAAAATAAAGGAAATGTTATGTTTTGCTAGTTTTAAAACATAAAATCCACGCTGGAACATTTCACTTACAATGAAATATTGACTACATGCTATCTAAATTTTTCCTATGAATAACACCTGTCAACCAGTGCCGAAATTATGCCATAGGGAAATAAACAGGTATGCAGGAAAACCTGGATTGTTTTTGCAATTACGTGGAAGATTACTGGGGGTTGGGGGGGAGAGGCGAAAAAATCGAAATGATAGGTGGGCAGGTTGCAAAACCAGACGAAAAAAAAAAAAGCGTGGGGAGGAGAGGGTGGGGGAGAGAGAAAGGAAACGTGGAGGGGGGGGATAAATAAATAAAAGCAACGGTCGGCAGCAGGCCCTGGGGAAGGCAGGACCGCTAAACGCCGAGGCTACAAATCACTTACGCGAGCTGGCCAATGAGGGTACCCTTTCATCTTGGCGAAGATGAGGTCTCCAGGTTTGAAATCGCGAGTCATGTTTGGGGGTCCAAGCCGGGGGTCCCAGAGCCAGAGGAGAAGACGCCGGCGGCGAGGGTGCGGGAGCGCGGACGCGGCCCGGCCGTCTGGGGGTCGGGGGCGCCTGCGGGGACAGCGCGGGGGGAGGTTGAGGCGGCGCGGCCCGCGGGGTGGGGGAGGGGCGGGGGCGGGGCGGCCCGGCGAGGGAGGGGGCGTCCGCCCCCGCGCCCCCCGCCCCGGGCGGGCGCCGCCACCTGAGGCAGGGATGCTGCCGGGCCCCCCCTTTCTCCCGCCCCATCTTTCCCAGGGCTTCAGCGCGGGCTGCTCACGCCCCGACACGGAGGGGAGGCCGGGCCGGGGCGGGCGCGGGCTGGGCAGGGCAGGCGGGCGCCGCGCCCCCGGCCCCGCAGCCCGGCCGCCGTCCCCTGCCCCGCCGCGGCCGCCCGGAGGCCCGGTGGGGGCGGGGCGGGCGCCGCCCGCTCACCTGCCCGGGCCGCGGAGGCTGCGCTGGCGGGCCGGCCGCCTCCGTCCGCGCCCACGCCGGCACCTGCGCCCGCCGCTGCCTCAGAGGCGTCCCAACGGCTCCGAATCGCAACCGCCGCCGCCACTGCCGCCGCCGCCGCCGCGCCGCTCCCGCGCGGCTCCCGCTCGGCGCCCGCTAGCGCTGGGGCGAGACCAAGTGCGCGCCGAGGCGGGGGGGGGACGGCGCGGCGCCCCGCGAGGCCTGCGGCTCCGCGGCGGGGCCGGCGGGGACCCGACCGCCTCGGGATCCCTCGAAAGGACCGGTGGCACCCAAGGGCAGAGAGATACCGAGGCCAAGCAAGAAGCAGCGGGTGGAAATTCCTGGGCTGGCGGCGGATCCCCCCCCGCGGCCTGTCGAGTGGTCGGGCCTGGCCCGCCCCTGCTGGCTGCTCTGCGTGTGTGTATTTGTGTGTGTACTGTATGTAAAAGGCGGGGAGGGAGGGAGCGATTGTTGTGCACCGGGTTTGGGGGCGGGTATTGGGGCCTGCAGCCCTCCGCTCCGGTGTGGAGGGGAAACTGGCGGTCTAAAGCTGTATGTTTTTGCATACCAGGGCAGGAGGTTTTAATGCTGCTCTTTGGCGATTTGCATCATCCAAAAGAGAGGAGCTGTGCAGAAACCCATAGATAAAATTGGAGCTCGCAGCTGTTGCAGGGTGTGCAGCATGCAGGCCTCTTGCACCTCGTTGAATGGGCCTTGCGGGCTCCTCTTCCCTCATACTGTAATTTGAGAAAGCTTCGGTTCATTTCTTTTTACATTCAAAGCACCAAGAACTGTTAAGAACAATGCGATCCTGGTGTGAAATGCAAAATGTGAAGGGGAGAAAACAATGACAGGAAAGCTGTAAGAATGTTAGTTAAGATGTTGTGGGTTTGGGAGCTAAATTTTAGCTGCATCTAAATTTTGCTTCCCTAGTGGAATGGTAGCTGGTAGGTGGTACATGGAAATGTGTTATTAAACCTTAAAATGCTCTTCAAGAGATTTTAAAGATTATCTTATTTTGTGTTATTTTAGCCAATGCATTTTTAATATATTGGTAATAATATACCTAACCTGCTGATGTGAATTGGTAGTTTAATATTGTTAATGTAACAGGACTGCGTCACCAGAATTGCCTAATTTTATTTATTAACATCCACACAGGTTCCCAATAAATGTGTAGTAAACAAGAAGGCATTTTGAGCATTAATAAAAATTAATTTATCTTCCTTAACCCCCCAAAAAAATACATACTATGAAACAGCCATAGAAAAGGAAATTTACTTCCAATTTAAAACAGAGGCTGAAAGTACCCCCCAAATATAAGAATATTAAAATATCTAAGTATTGCTACCTCGCTAACACTACCTTAACAGACAGCTAAGAATAAATCGGGAAAAGCTTTATTGGGCAGGCAAAAATGGAATTTTAGCAAGAAAAACAGCATGATTTAAAAAGAAGTGAATGAAAATATTCCCATGTAAAGTGACCTGCAAGAAGTTTCAGGAAGCCAAATGATACCTTGGCATTATGCAAAGGTTCCATGAACAAAAAGAAATTGGCAAGGGAGAGGGAATTGATAATTTATCTTCTCTAAGATTCTCATCCTGAATTTGAGTTCGATATATTTTGTACAAGGGAACTACCATAGGTTGCAGGACAAGAAAGATAGTTTAAAAAATTATTTAAAGAGTTATCCTGTTTCAAGGTAGATAGTAGAAACTGGGTGGAAAAACTAGATTACCCATTTGTTTGTTTGTTTGTTTTGGTTTTGGTACTGGAGATCCAATCTCCAAACTACACTCCCAGTCCTCTTTCTTTCTTTCTTTCTTTCTTTCTTTTTTCTTTCTTTTCTCTTCTTTTTTTTTTTTTGCAGGTCTGGGGATGGAACTCAGGGGCATTCTACCTCCGAGCTACACCCCTGCCCTATTTTTTATTCTTTATTTTGAAACAGGGTCTCACTGAGTTGCAAAGGGCCTCACTAAGTTGCTGAGGCCAACCTGCAGTCCTCCTCTCTCAGCCTCCCAACCTGTGGGATCACAAGTGCACCACCACACCGGGCTTTAGGTGGCCTGTTTCTGTGTGAGATTGGTACTATGAAGGAGTCAAGGAAGGCACAACTAAGTCATTACACAAAGAAATAATTGTCAGATGTTGGTGACAAAGCATGCATAGGAAAAGTGCAGAAAGAGGTATTCAAAAGTCCAAGATGCTGAATAAACTGAGGCCATGTCATCAAGCAGCAATCATTTTTTGTGTGACTCCTTTGTTTTCAACCCTGTAAGGCCTTGCTGCTCTGAGTGTGGTCAGGGCCCAGCAGCATGGGTTCACCTGGAAACCTGATAGAAAGAAGCACAGCTTCTCCCCAGACCTCCAGGGTCATAATCTGCATTTTTTAACAAGATGATTCTTATGTGCATGTGCATTCAAGTTTGAGAAATGTTGTCTTGGATAGAAAAGACATATAATAGATAAATTATAGTTAATATTAAAATATAACTTTTTACTAATACTAAATGACTGCCAACAAGTAAAGAAGGAGTGGTTATTGTGAGTGCACATTGTGAGTGCACAGGATACTCAGGAAATTAAAAATAAGAGAGAGAGAGGAATGTGTTGACACATGATTGTAATCCTAGTACATATGAGGCTGAGACAGGAGGATCATAAGTTCAAAGCCAGTCTCAGCAATTTAGGGTGTCAGCAACCTAGACCCTGTTTCTAAATTTTAAAAAAAAGTAGGACTGGGGGTGTAGCTCAGAGGTAGAATGCTGCTAGGTTCAATCCTCATAACCACACACACAAAAAAAATGGAATGCTGAGCATGGTGGATTTCAATCTGTGATAGTCTATAGACAATGAATATTACCTTTTCAACAGTAAATCTGGACAAAATAGACCATAGCTTAAGCATCCAGAAAACAAAAGTGCATGGAGCCCCACATGGTGGCATATACCTAGAATCCCAGTATTTGAGAGGCTAAAACAGGAGGATTGCAGGTTTCAGGCCAGCCTCAGCAACTTAGTGAGATTCTATTTCAAAATAAGAGGTTGGGATTATTGCTTGGAGGTAGAATACTTCTGGGGTCAGTCCCCAATACCAAATACCAAAAACTGCAACAACAACAACAAAGAAACAGAACCCCTGGGAGCAGGAATTCTGAGTCAGAAAGGGGAAAAGAAGTAGAGGAGGAGAAGAGATGGAGAGGGCGGGCTGAGTGTATCACAGCCACTTGGAGAGCTTCTCTGAAATAAGAGCTGTGCTCCTCCCCAGCCATGCCTGATGCAACTCTCCACCATTGCAGAAAGAAGACAGTTTTCCAAACTGAAGCAAGTGGGAGAGAGCAGGGAAGCCTCACCGCTTTGTGGCAGGAGCTTGACCTACACTCTCTCCTGTAATCCACGTGTTACTACCCCCATTTTACAGATGAGCAAGCCGATTCATAGAAGTGAAACAACTTGTCCCAGGTCACACAGGGAGACCAGTGGCCAAGGCAGCCTTCCAGCCCTCTGTTCTGTGGTCTCACTGGGCCTTTAGGTGGGGCCAGGAAGCAGCAAGGCTGCAGGCAGTATAGCCTATAATTAGAAAAAGATGCTGGAAGGGAAAGCAGCCCATTACTCCTATTCCAGCTTCAAATTTCCTAATAATCTCCCTCCACCCCACCCCATTCTGCACCTTGTCCCCACCCACCACTCATTCTGTTTAACTCTTTCTGAACCTAACAGACCCAACTCAAAAATCCTATCTGGAAAGGCTCTGACCTCATCTTCCAATGGTGCTGTTGTTACAGTTTTTCCTACTTTTCTTTACTTAGACGTAAACACTGTCTTATCAGTGCCTGCTCTTTGGAGGCACTCAGTAAAAATTTTTAAATAAATATTTCCTGAATTAATAAAAGTAAGGGGGGGTGATAAACACTAACAGAAACCTAAATCCTTTAAACTGAGAAAACAGACAAGCAAGACACATGAAGGCTGCTTCCCCCCACCCCCACCCGGCAATACTGGGATTGAGCCCAAGGGCATTCTACCTCTAAACTACACCCCCAGCCCTATTTCATTCTTTATTTTAAAACAAGGCCTCAGCCGGGCGTGGTGGCGCACGCTTGTAATCCCCGCGCTTGGGAGGCGGAGACAGGAGGATCGCGCAGGTTCGAAGCCAGCCGTGCTGGCGTAAGAGACCCTGTTTCAAAAATATAAAATAGGTCTGGGAGTGTAGCCCGGAGGAAGAAGGGCTTCCAGGAACCCCAGTACCACCAAAAAACAAAACAAAATAAAACAAGGCCTCACTAAGTAGCCTCCCAAGTATTGGGATTACAAGCTTGCACCACCACACCTGGCTTTCTTTCTTTTTTTTTTTTTTTTTTTTTTTTTTGCGGTACTAGGGATGGAACCCAGGGCATTCTACCTCTGAGCTACACCCCCAGCCCTATTTTTTTTTTTTTTTCTTTATTTTGAGACAGGATCTTACTGAGTAAAGGGCCTCACTAAGTAGCTCAGGCTGTCCATGAACTGCCGGTCTCAGCTTCCCAAATGCTAGGATTACAAGCATGCAACACCATGCCTTTTTGTTTTTCTTTTGACTTTATTAATTTTTCATGCACTTAAAGGTTAACCCTTTAAAAGTACTGCTTTTTTTTTTTTTTTTTTTTACAAATAGATTCATTTGAATGGAAATCTTTCCAAGTGAGCTTTGATGCTTCTTACAAAAATTTAGCAATAATCCTTGAGATTTCACCTAACTCCAACTAGAATGGCAGTCATTCAAAACACAAACAACAAATGCTGGCGAGGATGTGGAGAAGTGGGAACTCTAAAATATTGTTGGTGGGATTGCAAATTAGTGCAACTACTTTGGAAAACAGTATGGAGAATCCTCAGAAGAATGGGAATGAACTTACCATTTGATCTAGCAATACCACTTATGAGTATCTACCCAAAAGAAAGGAAACCTAGCCAGGCGTGGTGGTGCATGCTTGTAATCCTTGCGCTTGGGAGGCTGACACAGGAGGATCCCACAGGTTCAAAGCCAGCCTCAGCTACTTAGTGAGGCTTTCAGCAACTTAGTGAGACACTGTTTCAAAAAAAATAAAAAAGAAAGAAAGGAAACCAAACTACCAAACTAATGCATGCGTATCTATGTTCATAGCTGCACAATTCACCATTGCCAAAGTATGGAACCAGCCAAGATATCAGTCAACAAATGAATGAATTACAAAACTGCGGGATATGTACACAATGGAACTTTACTCAGCCATAAAGAAAAACATAATTACATCATTTCCAGGGAAGTGGATGGAACTGGAGGACATTATGCTAAGTGAGATTAGTCAGTTACAAAAAAGAAGAAATCGGATGCTTTTCCTAATATGCGAAAGCTAGGGAGAATGTTTAACAAGAGGAACTCTAGATGAAGAAGAAGATCCTATAGAGGAGCAAACAAGGCGACCTGAGGGGATGGGAGGGGAAGAGGGAAACTCTAAAGCACATGATGTACTTAAACTTATCAAAGTCAGTCACTAAGCCAAGCATGGGAAGGAGGGATGGGGAGGGAATGGGGTGGGGATTGGGTGAGGGCTAATTGGATGATGTGTGCATGTATGTCACCATCTTTTATCCCATTAAAATGTATGACTTTAATGCACCAATAAAAATATTTTAATTTAGCAATAATGATCCCTTCCTTCATATCTTTTACTTAATTCCCTACCTTAGTAAACCAAGGGAATTCTACCTCTGAGCTACTCCCAGACCTTTTTAGTTTTTAAATTTTTTATTTTGATATAGGATCTCAATGAATTGCTGAGGCTGGCATCCAGTCAGTGAACCTCCTGTCTCAGCCTTTCAAATATTAGGATTATGAGTGTATACCACTGACTTGGTATACTAATCAATCTGTTTTCTTTCTTTCCTTTTTTTTTTTTTTTTTTTTGCAGTACTGGAGATGGAACCCAGGAGCATTCTACCTCTGGAGCTCCATCTCCAGCCCTATTTATTATTCTTTATTTTGAAACAGGGTTTCACTGAGTTGCAAAGGGCCTAAGTAGCTGAGGCTGCTCTCGAATCGTGATCCTCCTGTCTTAGCCTCCAAATGCAGGGATTACAAGTGTGTACCACCACACCTGGCTTCAATCGGTTTCCTTATGTGTTATAAGCCTCATGGCTTATCTTTTAAGTCTCATAGTGGAGAAATAGTGTGACATAAGCAAGAACATAGGAATAGAACATTAATCAAAGAGCTAGTTGATTAATAAGGAGCATTAATCATGGGTATCTTTCTAAAGGGGTAGAAATCAGAGAACTACAGTAACATATGCATACCCATGTTCATAGCAGCACAATTCATAATAGCCACAATAGGTCTCCATCAACAGATGAATGGATTGCAAAATTATGGGAAATACACACAATGTAATTCTACTCAGCAATAAAGAAGAACAAAATCATGTCATTCACAAGAAGATGGAAAGACCTGTAGAACATTATGTTAAGTAAGATTAGCTAAGCACAGAAAGAGAAGGGACATATGTTTTCTCTAATACGCCCAAGCTAAGGAGTATCAGGGATACCAGAGGGATGACTGAAGGGAAACCTCAGCAAAGCTAGAAAGGAAGGTTAGGAGAGGAAGAAGGCTGAGGTTGATTAATGGAGGAGCTACATCTGAATATGTGTATACATGTGAATATAACATTGTTAACCTGGACACTCAGTATTGGGAGGGAGGGAAAAGAGGAAGCAGGAGGGGCACCAAGGACTGTGTGAATATATGCCCTGTCAACATGATCCACATTATGATGTGAGACTATACTGCACCAATAAAAATTTTAAAAAGAGCTAGTTCCATTAGGATTGTCATAAATCCACTCTAGGCCTTTCTGTCCCTGGAAATCAAGATAAATTTTAAGTTTTGACACATTCTTTAAAAGGAACAATTAGGAGGACAATAAAAATATGAGCCAGCCAGGTGTAATCCAGTACTTGAGAGGCTGAGATAGGAGGATCACAGAGTCTCGATCTGCCTCAGCAACATAGTGAGACCCTGTTACAAAAATTAAAAATGAAATAGGGCCAGGCGTGGTGGCGCACGCTTGTAATCCCCGCGCTTGGGAGGCGGAGACAGGAGGATCGCGCAGGTTTGAAGCCAGCCGCATGTGCTGGCTTAGGAGACCCTGTTTCCAAATAAAAAAGTATAAAAAATAGGTCTGGGAGTGTAGCCCGGAGGTAGAAGGGCTTCCAGGAACCCCAGTACCACCAAAAAAAAAAAAAAAAAAAAAAAATGAAATAGGGTTGGGAGTGTAGCTCTGAGGTAGAACACTCCTGGGTTCAATCCTCAGGACCCCTTCCCCTAGAAAGATCACTGATTGTCAAGGGCTGAAGATGGATAGACGAATAGGAGAAGACAGAGGATTTTATAGTTTCATTATTCTACATGATATTATAATGGTATATAAATTTAATTATAAATTTATCCAAACCCACAAAATGTGCAATACCAAGGGTGTACCTTTATGTAAACCATGGATTTTAGATGATGTGTCAATATAGAATGATTAGTCATAACAAATGCACCACGATGGTGGGACTGTTGATAAGGAGAGAGGGAGCTCTGCAGGTACGGAGGTAGGGAGTCTATAGCTTATATCTGTACCTTTCACTCTGTTTTTCTAAAACACTCTCCAAAAGTGAAATCTTGTTCTTGTTTTCTTTTTTCTTTTTTTTTTTTTTTTTCAGTACTGGGGATGAAACCCAGGGGCATTCTACCTCCGAGCTATACCCCCAGCCCTATTTTTTTATTCTTGATTTTGAAACAGGGTCCCACTGAGGCAAAGGGCCTCACCAAGTAACTGAGGCTGTCCTTGAACTGTGATCATCCTGTCTCAGCTTCCCAAATGCTGGACTTACAAGCATGCACCACCAAGCCTGGCTGGTTTGTTTGTTTGTTTGTTTGTTTGTTTGTTTGTTTTTGAGCTACACCCCCAGCCCAATTTTATTTCTTATTTGGAAACAGAGTCTCTCTAGGTTGATGAATGTCTCACTACTTTCTGAGGCTGTCCTTGATCCTGCAATCCTCCTGTTTCAGCCTTCCAACTACTGGGATTATAGGCATGTGTTACTATGCATGGTGCAAAAATGAAATCTTAAAAGAAAAAAAGCAAAAACTAAAAATGACCCTGAGACTGCAAAGTCAAACCAGTAATATGTCATTCAGCGATCCTTAAAAGTCAAGTTTCTTTGCGCGCGCGTGTGTGTGTGTGTGTCTGTGTGTGTGTGTGTGTGTCTGTGTGTATATGTATGTATGTGGTACTGGGGATTGAACCCTGGGGGCATTCTACCTCTGAGCTATACCCTCATCCCTATTTTTTATTCTTTATTTTGAAACAGGGTCTCACTAAGTTACCGAGGGCCTCAATGTGTAGCTGACACTTTCTGGGACCCTGCAATCCTCCTGTCTCATCCTCCCAACTACTGAGATTACAAGTGTATGTCACCGCACCATGTTTTTTCTACTTCTCTTGATGCCCTGGAAATTAATTCAATTTTTTTTTTCCTGACTAGAATTTCACAGTGTGGACATACACAGCTTGTTTAACCACTTGCCTACTGCAGGATACCTCAGTTGTTTCCAGACTTTCACTATTGTGAATAAAGCTTCTGTGAGCATATATGTAGAGTTTTTGTATAGATGTGCATTTTCATCTTTCTGGGGTAAATGCCCAGGAGTGAAATGACTGGGTCATGTGGTAGTTGCATACTTAGTTTTATTGTCTCCCGATGTTGGCCAGGCTGGTTTCCAACTCCTGGGCTCCTTTGATTCTCCTTCTTCAGCCTTCCAAGTGCTAGGACTTAGTTTGCACCTGCAAAACACTGAGCCATCTACCATTATTCCCATTAGTTGTTTTTGTTTTTTAAGAAGGTATCAGAGCTGGGCATGGTCATGCATGCTTGTAATCCCAGCATTTGGGAGGCTGACACAGAAGCTACTATTTAGTGAAGCCCTTTGCAACTCTGTTAGACCCTGTTTCAAAATAAAGAATAGGGCTGGGGATGTAGCTTGGAGATAGAATGCCTCTGGGTTCCATCCCCAGTACCAAAAAAAGAAGGAGGAGGAGGAGGAGGAGGAGGAGGAGGAGGAGGAGGAGGAAGAGGAGAAGGTGGTTACCACAATGCATGCCTATAATCCAAGCTATGCCTATAATCCCAGCTACGTGGAAGGCTAAGGCAGGAATATCACAAGTTTGAGGCCACTTGAACAGCTTAGTGAGACCCTTTTCATATAACAATAAAAGGGCTGGGGATGTAGCTCAGTGATACAGTGCCACTGGATTCAATCTTCAGTGCTTTCTAGAGTGGCTGTAATATTCTACATTTTGTATTCTCACTAAAAATATATAAGAAGTATATTTTCTTCACAACTTCATCAGCTTTTGATATTGTTACAGGTTTGAGGACAGCCTCAGCAACTTTAGTAAGGCTCTTAGCAACCTAGTGAGACCCTGTTTCAAAACAAAAAATAAAAAGAGCTGTCGAAGCCCAGCGTGGTAGCACACGCTTGTAATCCCAGCATTCGGGAGGCTGAGACCTGGAGGATTGCGGTTCATGGACAACCTCAGCTACTTAGTGAGGCCCTCTGCAACTCAGTGAGACCTGGTTTCAAAATAAAGAATAAAAAATAGGGCAGGGGGTGTAGCTTGTAGGTCAAATGCCCCTGGGTTCCATCCCCAGACCCGCAAATAAATAAATAAGTAAACAAACAAACAAACATTTTAAAAAAGAGCTGTCAATGTAGCTTTAAAGTAGAATGTCCCTGGGTTCAATTCCGAATACACAAACAAACAAATAAACAAACAAACAAACCTATGGTCTTTGTTGCTGTTGTTGTTGTTGTTGTTGTTTAGGTACTGGGGATGGAACCCAAGGGCATTCTACCTCCAAGCTACATCCCCACCCCTGTTTTTTATTCTTTAAAACAGGTCTCACCGAGTTGCAAAGGGCTTCACTAAGTAGAAGCTGAGGCTGTCCACAAACCATGATCCTCCTGTCTCAGCCTCCCAAATGCTGGGATTACAAGAATGTGCCACCATGCCCAGTAAACCTGTCGTCTATTTTAAGTTAATTTTTAACGGAGATATGAGATTTATTTATTTATTTATTTACTTACTTACTTATTTATTTTTGTGGTACTGGGGATGGAACCCAAGGATATTTTACCTCCGGGCTACATATGGAAGTTTATCTTATTTTTGTCTTTGGATATCCAAGTGCTCTGGCAGATTGTTGAAATGACTATTCTTGTTTTCTTCAATTGCTTTTTGACTTTCATCAAAAATCAGTCTGCCATACTTATGTAGGTGTACTTCTCTACTCTGTTCCAGTGACTAGTGGGTTTCTCTGAGTCACAGTCTTGATTACTGAAAGCGCTGTACCAGAGCTTTGACTACTAAAGCTGTATAGTAAGTCATAAAAGCGGGTGGAGTGAATCCTCCCACTCTATTCTTGTTTTTCAAAAGTTCTTTGAATATCCTTGTTCCTTTGCTTTTAAATTTTAAGATAAGCCTGTCTATATAATATATCTTGTTGGGATTTTAATAGGAGTAAAATGTGGCAATTTAAGGGAAATTCAAATCTTTACTAGGTTGGGTTTTCCAAGCCCCAAATCCAAGATGCAATGTTTCTCTATTATTTTATGTGGGGGGAGGGGAGGGGTACTGGGGATTGAACCCAGAAGCATTCTACCTCTGAACTACATCCCAGCCCTTTCCATATCCTCTTCCTCCTCCTCCTCTTCCTCCTCCTCCTCCTCCTCCTCCTCCTCCTCCTCCTCTTCCTTCTCCTTATCATCATCATCATCATCATCATCATCAGATGCTGGGGGATTGAATCCAGGGACATTCTATCTCTGAGCTGTACCCCTAGGCCTGTTTATTGTGAAACAAGGTTTCACTAAGTTACCATGCACTGACTTCAAACCTGTGATCCTCCTGTTTCAGCCTCCCAAGTACTGGGATTACAGGCTTGTGTCACCATGCCTAGCTTTGGATTTATATTAAAATTCCATTTTGTTCTATCCATAGTAATTTGAGTGTATTTCTTTGTAAAGATTTTAGTGGTTGCTCTAGTTATTACACAGAAAACTTATCTCTCTTTAAGTCATATTATCTTTACTTATGCCATTTTTCTGTATAATAGTCTTATTTACATTTATTTATTTATTTATTTATTGTGGTACTGCAGATTGAATCCAGGGTCATTCTACCTCCAAGATACACCCCAAAACCCATTTTATTTTTATTTTGAAAGAGTGTTGTTAGATTGATGAGAGCCATACTACTTGCTGAGATTCTCCTGTCTCAGCCTCCCAAGTATTGGCATTACAAGCCTGCACCACCACACCTGGCTCCCATCCTTATTTATAATTGTCTTAAATATTTCTCTTATACATATCAAGGACCACATCAAATATAGCCCATATTTTTACTTTTTGCATCATTCATTCTTTCTTTCTTCCTCTTCCCCTTCTTCCTTTTCCACCTTGTCATTCTTTTTCTTCTTTCCACTGTCATTTCTTTCTTTCTTGATGTTCCAAGTTTTCCTCGTTTATCACTTCTTTTTCTAATTTAAGAACGTCCTGAACCATTATTTTCAGGTAGATCTGCTCTCAACAAATTCTTTTAGTTTTTTGCATCTTAAGCATTTTGAGTATTAATACTCATTGAAGCCAGGTATGGTGGTGCACACTTGTAATCCCAGGCTTGGGAGGCTGAGACAGGAGGATCACACAGGTTCGTAGCCAGCCTCAGCTACTTAGTGAGACCCTGTTTCCAAATAAACTATAGGTCTGAGAGTATAGTCCAGAGGTAGGAAGCCTCTGGGTTCTATCCCCAATACCACCACCAAAAAAAAAAAAAAAAAATTATTTCATCTTGGTGTTGGTATTTATTGGTCTTTTCTTATTATGGTTGAGATGTTCCCAGTACTTGGCATGACTAGTGATTTTCAATTATATCTTAAGCATTTTGAATATTAAGACTCATTGAAGCCAGGCGTGGTGGCACACACTTGTAATCCCAGCAATTGGGAGGCTAAGACAGGAGGATCGCGCACGTTTGAAGCCAGCCTCAGCTACTTAGCAAGGCTAACAGCAACTTAGTGAGACCCTGTTTCCAAATAAAATATAAAATTTGTCTGGGAGTGTAACCCAGAGGTAAAATCCCCTGGGTTCCATGACTAGTACCACAAAAAAAAAAAAAAAAAAAAAAAAAAGAAAGTGGGTTGCTCCATTTTGGCCAAGTGAGGGCTTCGGCTATCAAACGTAACTCAGAAAACTCTAGTGAAGCATAATATATTTACTCTTTATTATTTTCATCATTCTTTCTTTCTTCCGAGAGTTCCAAATTTTCTTCTTTTTGGTGGTGGTGGGTCCAGTTTTTTCTTTTTCCATTTTGTTTCTTAGAGTAGGGCCACAATTAATTATCTAAAACTCTGTTTTTGTTATTAGACTGACCTTTCTTGGTCCATTGGCTAGAGGGTACAGACAGGGTTTTCTGAAGGCAGTGGCTGCTGCTGCTTCTTATTTTTTATTTTTATTTTTATTTTTGTGTGTGTGTGTGGTACTGGGGTTCCTGGAAGCCCTTCTACCTCCGGGCTACACTCCCAGACCTAGTATATATATATATATATATATATATATATATATATATATATATATATATTTTTTTTTTTTTTTTTTTTTTTTTTTTTAAACAGGGTCTCTTAAGCCAGCGAGGTTGGCTCCGAACCAGCGCGATCCTCCTGTCTCCGCCTCCCAAGCACGGGAATTACAAGCATGTGCCACCACTCCCGGCTGCTTCTTATTCTTTTAAGATCTAATCTCACTATGTTGTCCCATCTGGTCTTTAACTCTTGGGATCAAGTGATCTTCCCACTCAGTCTCTCAAATAGCTGGGACTACAAATGTGTGTCACCAGCATATTTAATGCCATTCTATTCTGCAAAACCACCTCTGCATCCATGTGGTTTCACTCATCAAAAGGAAAAGAGCATGACAGGATGTACTTAAACCTTCAGCAACATGTTCAGCTAAGTTTCTACCTATAGCTCTACGTCTATAGTTCACCCCCCACCCCAGAATTGAACAAAGCTAAAGGGTTGAGCCACCATTGTGGCCCAGCACTTGTGGTGCCAGTGGCCAGTGGTGATATATGGCATCCCAAGGTTTATGGAAAAGAGTCAGGAGTACTCATCCTTATATGTAAAGCTTTCCCCAGGTACACCTTCCTGTCCAATGGGCAGGGAGGTACAGTGGCCCATAATGTCTACAAACCTAGAGATAACCATCTGGGAGAAAGTGAGTGGGCCTGGTTCCTACTAGTTTCCACCCATTCCACAATTGGTGGGTATCTGATAAATGAGTGATGTTCTGACATCACTGACCCAGCACACGTAATGGGTTCATAAGTTAAGAAAGCAGGGAACAAATCTACCATTTGATATAGCAATACCACTTCTGGGTATCTACCCAAAAGAAAAGAAACCAAACTACCAAACTAATGCATGTGTATCTATGTTCATAGCTGCACAATTCACCATAACCAAACTATGGAACCAGCCAAGATGTCTATCAAAAGATGAATGGATTACAAAACTGTGGGATATGTACACAATGGAATTTTACTCAGCCATCAAAAAAAAAACTCAATTACATCATTTTCAGGGAAATGGATGGAACTGGAGGACATTATGCTAAGTGAGATTAGTCAGTCACAAAAAATAAGAAATCAGATGCTTTCTCTAATATGTGAGAGTTAGGGAGAAATGGGTCATAGAAGGAACTCTAGATGAAAAAGGAAATCCTATAGAGGAGCAAACAAGGCAACCTAAAGGAGGAGAAAGAAAGGGGGAAGAAGGAAAATCTCTAAAACACACAATGTACTTAAACATATCGAAGTCAACCACTAAGCCGAGTAAGGGAAGGAGGGACGGGAAGGGAATGGGGTGGGAATTGGGTAGGGGTTAAATCAGTGATGTGTACATGTCTGTACACACAAGCTTTTTGCCCCAACATGATGTATGAATATAATGCACCAATAAAAATTTTAAAAAAAGAAAGCAGCATATAGGACCCCTGTTTCTCAATGAGAGAGTAGACTTCCTTTTCCCCTTTCCATAGCTGTAATCAAAATCCAATTGGGCTATTCCTAGTACCTTGCTTCTGCCATAATCCTCATCCCCAACCAGCATCATCCACTTGACTGTTAGCAGGAAAAGGGAGGGCAGAGTCTACTACCAGCAGAGTCTGTGCCTGTGCCACTGCCCTCTTGCAGCTTCTATTTCACGGGTCCAATCAACCTGCCCCCTTATAGACAAGATAGTGTAAGGGGCACATAAGCACAGCTAAGTGGGTAAAAACATTTGCCAAAACCCCAAAAGACCCAGATATGTCTGTAACCATCTGACTGTTTCTAGCCAAGGATACACTAGTATCTTATCTATTACTGTTTTTGTTATTACCTTTGTCATACCCAAACAGACAACTTACAGGAATTTGACAGAATACTCAGATCCCTGGACCTTGTCTTCGTCGACAGCTCAACCCATTCCTGGATATCGGTTCAAAAACTGCATGCAGCTGCTTCTAACTCTGTAAGAGAATCAGAGGTTAACATAATATCATCAATATAATGGCACAACCGTACAACCTCAGGCTTTTGCCACTTGGTGGCAAATCCTGGGCCACCAAGACGACACAAGTTGGGACTATGCAGAGCAATCCCTGGTATAATACCAAAAAGGTCTATTGCTGCCCTTCCCAGGTAAAAGCAAATCGTTCTTGGCTTTCCAGGGTAATGTCAATAGAGAAAACCACCTTTGCAAAGTCTACAACATAATGAATCCATCTTAGTTCATCTGATAGACTACCCATCAACTCTGAAATGTTGGGTACCACTACATGCAAAGCAGTGTCACTTTATTTATTTTTATAAGTTTTTATTGGTGCACTATAGTCATACATATTAATGGGATAAAAAAAAAACTTGTAGAGATATAAATGCACACATCACCCAAACAGCGATTTACCCAATCACTAACCCCTTCCCTCTCCCTCCCTCCTTCCCATGCTTGGTTTCTTTTTTTTGGGGGGGTGGTACTAGGGGTAGAACCCAGAGGCTTTCTACCTTCGGGCTATACTCCTAGACCCATTTTATATTTTTTTGGAAACAGGGTCTCACTAAGTTGCTGAGAGCCTAAGTATCTGAGGCTGGCTTCGAACCTGTGCGATCCTCCTGTCTCAGCCTCCCAAGTGCAGAGATTACAAGTGTGCGCCACCATGCCCGGCTCCCATGCTTGGTTTCTGATTAACTTTGATGTTTAAGTACATCATGTGCATTAAAGAGTGTCCCTCTTCCCCCTCCCATCCCCTCAGATACGTCACCTTAATTGTCCCTTCTTCATCTAGAGTTCCTCCTGTTACCCATTTCTCCCTAGTTTTCACACATTAGGAAAAGCATCTGATTTCTTATTTTTTTGTGACATTTCACTGTAAATGCCATAATTTTGTTCTCCTTATGGCTGGGCAAAATTACATTGTGTACACATCCCATAGTTTTGTAATCTGCTCATCCATTGAAGGGCATCTTGGCTGGTCCCACAGTTTGGCAATGGTGAACTGTGCAGCTATGAACATGGTTGCTCATGCATTAGTTTGGTATTTCGGTTTTCATCCTTTCTGGTAGATACCCAGAGGTGGTATTGCTGGATCATATGGTAAGATCATTTTCCTTCTTCTGGGGATCTTCCATACTGTTTTCCAAAGTGGTTGTACGAACTTGCAATCCCACCAACAATGTATTAGAGCTTCTATTTCTCCACATCTGATCAATTACGGTTTCTTTCTTCCTTGAAAGTCCTTCTTTTAATTTTCACACTTATTTCCACTTACTGAAATCCTGCAAGCCGGAAGGTAAGTAACTTTGACAAGATGATCCACTCACAACCAAAATTTTTTTTTTTCAAAGAGATCATTTGAATCTGGGAATCTGATGAAGTGAGGCAGTGGCAGCTTCTAGTGCTTCCTGGCCACATGGCTGCAGGGACCCGCTGGCCTTCTGCTGTGGAGCAGGCCCCAGGCCCAGGCCCCATGTGACAGGCTCTGGGCCCAGCCTCGCTGGCTCCAGACCTGGCCTCACCATGTGGCAGGCTCCAGGCCCGGTCTCACTGGCTCCAGGCTCAGCCGTGGTGCGCAGCAGGCTCCGGTCCCCATCATTGTAGGCCGAACGTCTACAGAGGTTCCCATTTTTCCTTTCATATATATATATATATATATATATATATATATATATATATATATATATATTTTAACATAGGAAAAATCCCTAACAGCAATGGATTTTATCTCCCCACCTAAAGCAGAAGCCCACAGCCTCACCACAGAGAGTGGGATCCGCTGCTCCAAACACACCTCCGCCCCCAGCGCAGCACAGAGAAGCGTGGTGGCCAAGAGTGCCAAGGTCTCCCGGGACTCTCAGTGCAGTGAGCCGGCCCAACTATACAATCGGGGCTCCCTCTGACTTGCCCTGGACGTTTTTCCTACACAGTATGTTGTCCAGAATTCCTGAGCATGTGTGGCAGGAGCAGTCTACTTTCAGGGAGATTTCTTCAAAAATACAAGGTGGATTGGATTGGATCTGTCTGCCTCTCTCAAATACTGGCTGCTGCCACTGCCACCGTCTTGGTCTGTCTCCTCAAAACTTTTTCTTACATAGTATGTTGTCCAGAGTTCCTGAGCATGTGCAGTGGGAGGAGTCTACTTTTGGGGCGATTTCTTCAAAAATTCAAGGTGGATTGGATTGGGTCTGTCTGCCTCTCCTGAATACTGAATTCCTGAGCATGTGCAGTGGGAGGAGTCTACTTTTGGGGCGATTTCTTCAAAAATTCAAGGTGGATTGGATTGGGTCTGTCTGCCTCTCCTGAATACTGGCCGCCGCCGCCACCATCTTGGTCCATCTCCACGAAACTTTTTCTTACATAGTATGTTGTTCAGAGTTTTTGAACGTGTGGGGCAGGAGCAGTCTACTTTTGGGGAGATTTCTTCAAAAATTCAAGATGGCTTGGATTGGATCTGTCTGCCTCTCCTGAATACTGGCTGCTGCCACCGCCACCTTCTTTGTCTCTCCTAGAGTATATTGTTGTTAAGAATTCCTGTGCATGTGCAGCAGGAGCAGCCTACTTTCTGATCTCTTCTAGGATGTCTCTCTAAAAATCACTTTTCTTGCAGTGGTGGGTGCCACGCTGCCATCTTGCCTCTAACCCGCCATTTTTCACTCTCCTATATTTTATTTATTTATTTACTTACTTATTCATTAATTTATTTTTGGTGGTACTAGGGATAGAACCCAGAGGCTTTCTACCTCTGGGCTATACTCCCAGACCTGTTTTTTTTTTTTTACATTTTATTTGGAAACAGGGTCTCACTAAGTAGCTGAGGCTGGCTTTGAACCTACGTGATCCTCCTGTCTCAGCCTCCCAAGCACGGGGATTACAAGCATGAGTTACCACGCCCGGCTTCTCTCCTATATTTTAGATAGGAAGTCATGACTGGAAATGTCTCCGCATGTTGTCCCAATCAGTTATTGAACCAAAATCTGTTGTCCAGAGTTTCTTGGAGGTATACATGTTCTATTTGGCCACTGCCAATCGTCACCACTGCCATCTTCCTCCCTCTTCAATATTTTTAAATAAAAGAAAATAATAAAGCCGGGCTTGGTGGTGCACGCTTGTAATTCCAGCATTCGGGAGGCTGAGACCGGAGGATCGCGGTTCACGGACAGCCTCAGCTACTTAGTGAGGCCCTCTGCAACTCCATGAGACCTAGTTTCAAAATAAATAATAAAAAATAGGGCAGGGGGTGTAGCTCGAAGGTTGAATGCCCCTGGGTTCCATCCCCAGACTCACCAAAAAAAAAAGGAAAAAAGAAAACAGTACATGTCCCTTGCAGAAGTTGGGGACCCAAGCACCTAGCAGCAGTGGGTCCTATCTCCCCACCAAGAGCAGAAGCCCACAGCTTCACCATGAAGAGAGAGTTCTGCTGCTCTGAGCTTATCCGGGCCCCCTGTGCTGCGCAGAGAAGTGTGGCAGCCAGGAGCGCCTTTGTCTCCCGGGACGCATGGCGCGCCAGCCAACCCAGCTATGCGGGGCTCCATCTGATGCACCTGAACCTTTTTCTTACATAGTATGTTGTCCAGAGTTCCTGAACAAGTGGGGCAGGAGCAGTCTACTTTCGAGGAGATTTCATCAAAAGTTCAGAGTGGATTAGAATGAATCTCTATGACTCTCCCAAATACTGGCTGCTGCTGCTGCCACCATCTTTGTTCATTACTTTATTTAGATGCTGATAATCCACTGTCATGCACCAGGCACTGTCAGACTGGCCATGTGGGATAGTTGAGTGGATATGAGTAAGGCAGATTACACTGGCCTCTTCTAGCTTTAGTATCATTTGTCCAATTTCCTCATGCCCCCCTGGTGATTGGTACTGCCATACATTCACAATACTTGTTGTTTTGGGGAGTTGTAAGGGACATGATAGGGATATCCTCTAATGATGGTCTTTATTACATGGACCCCTAACCAGAATTCTTCAATAATTGTCTGCATAGTTAATCCCTGTAACATGTCCAGCAATGGGGGATATATACATGTCAAAATGCTTAGGAGGCAGACATCTGATTCTCAAAGTCACCAGGCATGTTGAACCATAATGAGACAGCCTCTATAATCCTCTATGGGATCCTTAGGTCTGGTAAATTTGTCCAGATTGCCAAAAAGGAGGTTGTTGTCTACTCCCATATCAACTAGTGCCAGGATGTGTTGCACATTACAGGGGGACCAATAAATAGTCAAGTCTACCCATGGCCTCAGGTCAGCTGGTTTCCCTGCCAACCAGATACTCCAGCCAAGTCCCTGTAATGGCAGCCTGTTTCTGACCTTGGCAACTAATAGATGATCTATTTCAAAGCTGACATTTTTCTCCCCCTTTTTTCCACTTGCCCCTCTCCTCCCCTTGTTAACAAGTAACAGGCTTTTATCAGTTTGCTGTTCAAAGAAGTAAAGACTGGATACTTGGTGCCTATGAATCTGAGAAAGAACCAACTCAAGGATGATTTAGACATGAATTGTGTCTCTTCTGACAAGCCCATGTGACCCTGAGGAGCTTTTGTCTTTTCTTTTCTTTTTTTTTTTTTTTTTTGGTATGGAACCCAGAGGCATTCTACCTCTAAGTTATACCCCCAACCTGATTTTTTATTTCTTTTTTTTTTCTCTTTTTTTTCTTTTTTTTTAGTATTGGGGATAAAACCCAGGGGCATTCTACCTCCAAGCTAGACCTCCAGCCCTATATTTTATTTTTTATTTTGAAACAGGGTCTCACTGAGTTGCAAAAGGCTTCACTAAGTAGCTGAGGCTGTCTGTGAACCATGATCCTCCTGTCTCAGCCTCTCAAATGCTGGGATTACAAGCATGCACCACCATGCCTGGCTTATTTCTTATTTTGAGACAGGGTCTCACTAAGTTGCAGAGGGCCTCACTAATTACTGAGGCTGACTTTGAACCTGTGATCTTCCTGTCTCAGCCTCTTAAGTACTGAGATTACAAGCATGTACCACCAAGCCCAGCTAAGAGCTAACTTTTTTTTTTTTTTTTTGGTGGTACTGGATTCCTGGAAACCCTTCTACCTCCGGGCTACACTCCCAGACCTATTTTATACTTTTTATTTGGAAACAGGGTCTCTTAAGCCAGTGTGGCTGACTTTGAACCTGTGTGATCCTTCTGTCTCCGCCTCCCAAGTGGGATTAAAAGTGTGCGCCACCACGCCCGGCTTAAGAGCTAACTTTTAAAAGGGATTTGATTCCTATGTTTTGGGAGAATACAGTGGTGTGTGTGTGTGTGTGTGTGTGTGTGTGTGTGTGTGTGTGTGTGACCTAGGGGCATTCTACCTCTGAGCTACACCCTCAGCCTTTTTTTTTTTTTTTTTGGTGGTACTGGGGGTAGAACCTAGGGGCTTTCTACCTTTGGGCTATACTCCCAGACCTATTTTTTTATATTTTATTTGGAAACAGGGTCTCACTAAGTTTCTGAGAGAGCCTCACTAAGTAGCTGAGGCTGGCTTCGAACCTGTGCGATCCTTCTGTCTCAGCCTCCCAAGTGCGGGGATTACAAGCGTTCGCCACCACGCCAGGCTCCTCAGCCCTATTTTTTATTATTTATTTTGAAACAGGGTCTCACTAAGTTGCAGAGGGCCTCACTACAGGGTTTGATATTTTATTTTATTTTATTATTTATTTATTTATTTATTTTGCAGTACAGGGGATGGGAACCAGGAGCTTTCTACCTCTGATCTACACCCCCAGCCCTATTTTTTACTCTTTATTTGGAAATAGGGTCTCATTGAGTTGCAAAGGACCTAAGTAACTGAGGCTGGCTGCAAACCCGGATCCTACTGTCTCAGTCTCTCAAATGCTGGGATTACAAGCATGCGCCACCACACCTGGCTCAGGGTTTGATTTTAAACTCCTAAATTCATTGGCTTTCTCCAGTTTGGTAGAAAATCAAGAAATTTATTTTTCCTTCTTACCAAAAGTTTGTCCCAATTTTCTTTCTTTCTTTCTTTCTTTCTTTCTTTCTTTCTTTCTTTCTTTCTTTCTTTCTTTCTTTGCTTTTCTTTGCTTTTCTTTGCTTTTCTTTGCTTTTCTCTTTCTTTCTTTCTTTCTTTCTTTCTTTCTTTCTTTCTTTCTTTCTTTCTTTCGTACTGGGAATTAAACTCAGGGGCATTTTACCTCTGAGCCATACCTCCAGCCCTATTTTTTATTCTTTATTTTGAAACAGGGTCTCACTAAGTTGCAGAGGGCCTCACTAAGTAGCTGAGGCTGGCTGCGAACTATGATCCTTTTGTTTCAGCCTCCCAAGGACTGAGATTACAAACGTGTGTCACTAAGTCTGGCTTGTCTCAATTATTTGATTCGGCAAATTGGGGCAGGCACTGGAATTCATTTTTATCCCTTGTTTGGGAGAGAAGTCAGCCACACATTATCTGTCTAGTGATTCTCTCAGCCTTCTTTTTAAGAAATGGGGTGTACCAGGAGCGCTTTGTTGGGCTGGCAGTCTAGCTTTTCTTCTGCCGGGGCCTGTGCAGCCCAGTTGAGCCCTCCTCAGTCAAACTTGTGCAGCACCATCTCTCGCCATGTCCCCAACCCCTGCCCAAGCCGGCCTCCACACCTCTGGAGTTTGCACCTCCCGCTGTAGAGAGGACAAGGTTTAGGCTCCACTGCCTCAGACTCCAGCCTGAGCATTGCTACCAGCTCCATTTCACCCAGCCCGAGGAGCTGCCAGAGCACACTGGAATGTGCAGCTCTAGCACTTTTAAAGCCTTCTGGACAGGCCGGGCGTGGTGGCGCACGCTGGTAATCCCCGCGCTTGGGAGGCGGAGACAGGAGGATCGCGCAGGTTCGAAGCCAGCCGCGCTGGCGTAAGAGACCCTGTTTCAAAAATATAAAATAGGTCTGGGAGTGTAGCCCGGAGGTAGAAGGGCTTCCAGGAACCCCAGTACCACCAAAAAAAAAAAAAAAAAAAAAAAAGCCTTCTGGACTTGGCTGGGGATGTACATCATCCCAGTCCTCTGGCAGGGTCCACGCTAATACTCTGTTACCAGGAATTAAAGGGAGGCTGAGGCCACATCTTTTCCTTCCTGGGTTGTTTCTCTCTCTTGGTTCAGTCGGGTGCCAGGGGGCACTCACCTCATCCTGCCAACTATGCCAAGTGTCAGGGGCCAGCTGTGGTTGCAGGGAGTTTTCATCAGTGAGATCCCCAGCAAGAAGAACACATGTGGTCTCCATCCAGAAAAGAACACCATCCTGGCTCTTATTTCTTATTTTATTTATTTATTTATTTATATTTATTTATTGTGGTACTGGGGATAGGACCCAGGGGCTTTCTACCTCTGGGCTATACTCCCAGACCTATTTTTATATTTTATTTGGAAACAGGGTCTCACTAAGTAGCTGAGGCTGGCTTCGAACCTGTGCGATCCTCCTGTCTCAGCCTCCCAAGTGCTGGGATTACAAGTGTGTGCCACCACACCCGGCTTATTTCTTATTTTAAAACAGAGTCTCAGCCAGACATGGTGGCGCACACTTGTAATCCCAGCATTCGGAAGGCTGAGACAGGAGGATCGCGGTTTGCAGACAGCCTCGGCTACTTAGTGAGGCTCTCTGCAGCTTAATGAGACCCTTTTTCAAAGTAAAGAATAAAAAATAGGTCTGGGGGTGTTACTCAGAGGTAGAATGCCGCTGGGTTCCATCCCCAGTACTGCAAAAAGCAAAACAAACAACAAAAAACAGAGACTCACTACATCGTGTAGGGCTTTGTTAAGTCGTTGAGGCTATCCATGAACATGAGCTCCTCCAGTCTCAGCTTGCCGAGTACTGGGATTACAGGTGTGCACCACCATGCCTGGCTCTCTTTTCACATATTTCATCTACAATAAGCAGTTTTTTTCTTTTTTGGTGGTACTGGGGTTCCTGGAAACCCTTCTAATGCCTGGCTACAATAAACAGTTTTTATTTTATTTATTTTAATTTATTTATTTGGTGGTACTGGGGTTCCTCGAAACTCTTCTACTTCCGGGCTACACTCCCAGACCTATTTTTTTATATTTTTATTTGGAAACAGGGTCTCCTAAGCCAGCACGGCTGGCTTCGAACCTGCGCGATCCTCCTGTCTCCGCCTCCCAAGTGCCGGGATTACAAACTTGCGCCACCATGCCCGGCAATATAAACAGGTTTTTAAATTGGACTATAGGGGCCGGGATGTTGCTCAGTGACAAAGCACGGTGTGGTGCTCTGGGTTCAATCACCGGTTCCAAAAAAGACAAAAAAAAAAAAAAAAATGATTTAGCAAGCTCAGTTTCTTTTGAAATGAACAGCTTTTTCAGTTCGGAAAGCTGAACCACTATGAGAGTTATGGAATGAGAGTTTTGAGGGTTTTTTCCTCCTCCTCCTTTTTTTTTTTCACTACTATGGATGGAACCCAGGGGCAGTCTACCTCCAGGCTACACCCCCAGCCCTATCTTTAATTTTTATTCTTTATTTTGAAAGAGTCTCACTGAGTTGCAAAGGACCTCACTGAGTAGCAGAGGCTGTCCATGAACTGCAATCCTCCTGTCTCAGCCTCCCGAATGCTGAGATTACAAGCGTGTGCCACCATGCTTCCCTCCTCCTCCTCCTCCTCTCCTTCCTCCTCTTCCTCCTCCTTTTTTATAGAAAGTAGACCTAAAAAAATATGAGGAAAGTATAGATCTAAAGGACCAAAGTATGTTGAAAGCTTAGTGAGGTAGTCATTCTCAAGTCAGTCTGAGAAGCCAGGAATGTCCAGCTGGCAACATAGGACATAGAGAACAGGCTCATGGGGAGATCTGTGGGAAGCCGTCTGTTTAGCGACCACCCTGTGGGCAGTTGCCAAGTTTCTGGATTGGGCCTGGGCCTGTGGTTGATCAACAGGGTCAGGAATTGGGAAGAAGAGCCAGATATGAATTTGAGAAGACTGAGGATAAGCCTATAACTGTTAGTCTTCTCTGTGTCTGCGTCTAACCACAATGACTTTCAGAGTAACAGCTGCTGCTTCACTTCTACCTTCTCAGTCTCACTCAACTTTATCTTTTCTTTTTTTTCTTTTTTCTTTTTTGGTACTGAAGATAGAAATCAGGGGCATTCTGCTTCTGATTTATACCTCCCTCGAACCATTTTAATTAATTAATTAAATTTTATTTTATTTTATTATTATTATTTTGTGTGTGTGATACTGGGGATGGAACCCATGGGGCTTCTATCTCTGGGCTACACTCCCAGACCTATTTTTTTCTTTTTTTTTTTCTTCATTTTGTTTTTGTGTGTGGTACTGGGAGTGGAATCCAGGGGCTTTTCTACCTCAGGGCTATACCCCCAGACCTATTTTATTTTATTTATTTATTTATTTATTTATTTATTTTTAGAAAAAAAATTTTTTTTTGGTGGTACTGGGGGTAGAACCCAGAGGCTTTCTACCTCCGGGCTATACTCCCAGACCTATTTTATATTTTATTTGGAAACAGGGTCTCACTAAGTTGCTGAGAGCCTCACTAAGTAGCTGAGAGTTTACTGAGTATCTGAGGCTGGCTACGAACCTGTGCGATCCTCCTGCCTTCCAAGCACTGGGATTACAAGCATGTGTCACCAACCCTAGCTCAGCTTTATCTTTTTTACTAACTCTAATTTGGAGTTCTCCAGAGATGGAGATTATGGAAATGGTTTCCAGATTAATCAAGTTGACAGAATAAACCAGTGCACTAAGTTTACACAAATGAAAGCTGACTCCCTAATCAGAAGGGAGTTAAAACAATTTAATGACAAGGTGTATGCACACCTGTAATCTCAGTACTTGGGAGGCTGAGACAGGAGGATCACAGATTCAAGGTCAGCCTCAGTGACACAGTGAGATCCTGTTTCAAAATAAAAAAATAAGGCCTGGTGTGATGGCGCACGCTTGTAGTCCCCGCGCTTGGAAGGCAGAGACAGGAGGATTGTGCAGGTTTGAAGCCAGCCTTGCTGGTTTAAGAGACCCTGTTTCCAAATAAAAAGTATAAAATAGGTCTGGGAGTGTAGCCCGGAGGTAGAAGGGTTTCCAGGAACCCCAGTACCACCAAATATAAATAAATAAATAAATAAATAAATTAATTAATTAATTAAAAAAAAAGTAAAGCCAAGCACAGTGGTGCATGCCTGTAATCCCAGTATTTGGGAGGCTGAGACAGGAAGATCACAGGTTTGAAGACAGCCTTAGCAATTTAGCAAGACTCTCAGCAACCTAACAAGACCCTGTTTCTCCTTCCTTCCTTCCTTCCTTCCTTCCTTCCTTCCTTCCTTCTTTCCTTCCTTCCTTCCTTCCCTCCCTCCTTCCTTCTTTCTTTCTTTCTCTTTATTTCTCTCTCTCTTTCTTTCTTTCTTCTTTTTCTTTCTTTCTTTTTTTTTTTGACAGTATTGGGGTGGAACCCAGGGCCATTCTACCTCCAAGATACACTCCCAGCCCTATTTTTTAATTCTTTATTTTGAAACAGGGTCTCACTGAGTTGCAAAGGGCCTCACTAAGTAGTAGCTGAGGTTGTTCTCAAACCACAATCTTCCTGTCTCAGCCTCCCAAATGCTGGGATTACAAGCGTGCGCCACCCGCCCAGCTGAGACCCTGTTTCTAAACAAAAAGAAAAAAAAATTTATAGTGCTGGTGGAAAAACTGTAGATGAGCAAATAAGGAGACCTAACTGAAGGGAATGGGAGGGGAAGAGAGAAATTCCCTAATGCACTTAATGTACATTCACAAACATATCAAAGTCAATCAGTAAACCAAACATGAGAAGGGGGGAAGGGGAGAGAATGGAGTGGGAATTGGAGAAGGGCTAAATGAGTGATGTGTGCATGTACGTCTCTACCATCTTGTACCCCGTTAAGATGTATAACTACAGTGCACCAATAAAAAAAAGTGCTGGTTAAGCCGGGCATGGTGGCGCACGCTTGTAATCCCAGCATTCGGGAGGCTGAGACTAGAGGATTGCGGTTCATGGACAGGCCCTCCGCAACTTAGTGAGACCTGGTTTCAAAATAAATAAAAAATAGGGCAGGGGGTGTAGCTTGGAGGTTGAATGCCCCTGGGTTCCATTCCAAGACCCACACACACAAAAAAAAGTGCTGGTGATCTAGACTGGACCTAGCATGTTCCTGTGTTCATTTCCCAGTGTGAATAAATAAATAAGTAAAAACGGACTGGGGGGATAGCTTGGAAGTAGAATGCTTCTGGGTTCAATCTCCAGTACCAAAATAAACAAACTAACAAACAAATACCAGTTGAACTGCTTGGAGGGCTGTGGCTAAATCTTATTCCAATTCTTTTCTTCCTTTTGTTCTGGTCAATATTACAATTTGTGTGTGTGTGTGTGTGTGTGTGTGTGTGTGTGTGTGTTACTTAGGGTGGACCCAGGGGCCTTTCTACCTCTGGGCTATACTCCCAGACTTACTTTATACTTTTTTGGAAACAGGGTCTCACTAAGTTGCTGAGAGCCTCACTAAGTAGCTGAGGATGGCTTCGAACCTGTGCAATCCTCCTGTCTCAGCCTCCCAAGCATGGGGATTACAAGCATGTGCCACCACGCCCAGCTTATTCCAATTCTTAAATCACAAGTCATTCTTATTATCTCATTGGGCCAACTAGTTCCTCTGTCCTGGTACCTATATCCTAGAGGGGAAAAGTAGCTCTTTCTTTGGATTTAGGCTATAACATGCTGCCAGGCAATCTTATCCTTTAAGGTTTCTGAAGGAGTGTACTCGTTTCTTATGCTTCTGTTGACCTTCCTCCTAGTTCTCTATTATGGATGGAATTCTTAGATATTCTCTGGTACGTTCATCTTGTTCTCGCCTGCCTGTGCATGTTTAGAAACCATTATTTCTAGCTAGTAACTTGTCTTCAGGTGATGTAGCTTTCCCACTTTTATTTTAACTAACCAATATATATTAAACTCTAGACATTTATTGAACACCGAAGATAATATCCCTACCCTTCACAGGAGCCCAAAGCACAAAAGAATCTATAAAACAAGAGAGGAAGTACAAACTACCAACACAGAGCCACAAATAAATAGCTCTTAGAGTTTATAGAAATGAGTTGAATTCTGCTGGGCGTGCACTTGTAATCCCCACGCTTGGGAGGCAGAGACAGGAGGATCGCGATGGTTCGGAGCCAGCCTTGCTGGCTTAAGAGACCCTGTTTCCAAATAAAAAAATATAAAAAATAGGTCTGGGAGTGTAGCCCGGCGGTAGAAGGGCTTCCAGGAACCCCAGTACCACCAAAAATAAAAAATAAAAAAAAAAGAAAGAAAAGAGTTGAATTCTTCCTCCCTATGAGCCCTTGTCCTTTTCCAGTCAGAAATCTTTATATAAGATCTCTAAATCTTTATACTATCATCTTAATATTTATATTATAAATTAGCTATAAACTGAAATTATAGTGAAATCAGTTTTTTTAGCTCATGATATTTAAGTAATATTTTACAAACAGTATTGAAGCCAGGCACAGTGGTGCGCATTTGTAATCCCAGCTGTTTGTTAGGCTGAGTCAGGAAGATGGCAAGATCAAGGCCAGCCCGGGCAACTTAACAAGACCCTGTCTCAAACTAAAAATATAAAAAGGGCTGGGTATGTAGCTCAGTGGTAGCTCAGGGTAGCATAGGTGTAGAACATCCCTGAGTTCAATCCCCAGTAACATGTAGAGACACACACACATACACATACACACACACACACACACACACACTATTGAAAAAGCTATATAGATATGTTTTTGCTTATGCATTTGTTTTTTGGTACTGGGGAATAGACCCAGAGGCATTCTACTTCAGAGCTAAACCCTCAGCCATTTTTAATTTTAGTTCTGAAACAGAGTCTCACTAAGTTGCTCCAGGTCTTGCTAAATTGCTGGGGCTAGTCTTGAACTTATGATCCTCCTGTCTCAGTTTCCAAATACTGGGATTATAAGTGTAGATATATTTGTAAAGGAAGATATAAGCAATGATTTAAAAACAGATAAAGATGAAAGAAAGCACCCACTATGAAACTATAAATTCAGAGCCGAGGGAACTAGCTATCATTTTATATCCACTGACTTGGTTTGGAAATGATTATTTCTGAAGTGTTCCTGTGACAGGGCTCCTGTGATCCATTAATGTTCATGCATTTGCTCTGCTTACTTTTCTCATCAAAAAATTTGTAATTTAATAGTGTGAGTAAGCAATACACTGGTAGTGCTTTTAGAGCATTTTCTCCATTTTCAACGTCATCACTGATAAAAACCGTCATCACTTTTTGGAAGACTATGCAGATTTTAAAAAATTTTTAAGTGCAGCTATATGTTTTCATTTTGTATGGGAGCAAATGCCATAAACGATTGAGACTATGCTGTAATTTCACACTAATATATGTGGATTAGAAAAGGGAAAAAAGACCATACTAATTATGAAAAGTGTGGATATGTACATACATAGGGTGAAATAGTTCAGATAAGCACAGGGCTGAGAAAAGGTCATAAATGTGGTATAGGTGCTGAGCTAAGAAGCTATCATGTGTTTCTTTGCTGACATTTTAGGTAAGTGGAAATTGAAGTTATAGCATTAGTTCTGAAGATACAAAACTTTGCTTCTCATTTGGTCTAGTTTCTCCAATCCAGTGTAGGTTGGTCCAGCCTCTCAAATTCATTTAGTGTGTGTGTGTGTGTGTGTGTGTGTGTGTGTGTGTGCACTCACGCGCGCGCATGTGTGCATGTGTTACTGTAAATTGAACCCCAAGGGTCACTCTACACCCTGAGACACACCCTTAGCCCTTATTTATCTTTTTTATATTGAAATGGGTCTTGCTAAATTGCTGAGGTTGACGATCTTCCTGTTTCAGCATCCCAAGTACTGGGATTACAGGCATGTGCCACCATGCCTGGTTCAATTCAGAATCTTTTTTCCCCTTCCTTCTTTCTCCTCCTCCACCTCCCTTCTCTCATTCTCCTCTTCTTTTTTATGTTCTTTTTGGTACTGGGGATTGAATTTAGGGGCATTCTACCTCTGATCTGTACCTTTGCAGTATTGGGGATGGAACCCAGGGGCATTCTACCTCTGAGCTACACACTTAGCCCTATTTTTTATTCTTTATTTTGAAACAAGGTCTTCACTAAGTTGTGGAGGTCCTCACTCATGTATCTGAGGCTGGCTGCAAACCTGTGATACTCCTGTCTCAGCCTCCCAAGTACTGGGATTACAGGTGTGTTCCACAACACCCAGTTTATAATGAATTTTTAATTACTCATATAGTTGGGTCAAATTACTGTTCATTTTAACTATGTGGTGTTTCATAGGGAAATTTTAACAAAGCTAGAAACAAATTATGTAAGCACAATGTAATTCTTTACCTTAGCTAGGAAGCTACTCCATTTACGATTTCCTTATTGCCCTGCCAATAATACCTACTTGACTGGCCTCATCATTCTTTGATTTTTCACTCTTTTGGGCGAATAAAGAGAGGATTTTTCCTTACCTTTAAGTTACTTGAATCAACTTTGGCTCTTCATAGATTTAGTCTTTCTAGAACGCAGAGATAGGCTCATGTTCCCTACTGTCATCAGGAGCCAGTATCAGAGAGGGATGAGAATCTCACTACTTGCTGAGGCTGTCCTCAAACCCGAGATCCCATCTCAGCCTTCCAAGTACTAGTATTATAGGCCTGCACCACCACACCTGGCTTGAGACCGTTTTTGTTTTGTTTTGTTTTGTTTTTGGTGGTATTGGGGGTGGAACCCAGAGGCTTTCTACTTCTGGGCTATACTGCCAGACCCATTTTTATATTTTATTTGGAAACAGGGTCTCACTAAGTTGCTGAGAGGCTCACTAAGTAGCTGAGGCTGGCTTCGAACCTGCGCGATCCTCCTGTCTTAGCCTCCCAAGCGCGGGGATTACAAGCGTGCGCCACCATGCCCGACTGAGACCCTGTTTTAAAGTAAGAAATATAAAGGACTGGGAGAGTAGCTCACAGGTAGAGTGCTGCTGGGTTCAGTCTCCAGTAACACAAGAAATAAAGAAAAAAAAAAAAAAAGCATAAAATGAGGAGCTTTGGGAATAGAAGAAAGGAATCCAAAAATTCCCTTCAGTTTTAAACGTTTTGGTTTCAAAACAAGGCCTAGTTTTCCCTCCTTATTGAATTAGATTATTTAAAGATTTTTTTTTTTCTGGGAAGGAAATTTGTGGGCAAAATAATGAACCCCAGGTGATCCCAGGGCCTATTCCTAAAGCAGGCATTTATTTAACCAAGATTACATATCTCTGTCTAATCTGCTGGTTGCAGTCAGTTTGTGCATCACAAATTTAATGCAAGGGCTGGGCGTGGTGGCGCATGCTTATTAATCCCAGCATTCGGGAGGCTGAGACCGGAGGATCGCGGTTCACAGACAGCCTTAGCTATTTAGTGAGGCCCTCTGCAACTTAGTGAGACCCGGTTTCAAAATAAAGAATAAAAAATAGGGGCAGGGGATGTAGCTCAGAGGTCAAATGCATCTGGGTTCCATCCCCAAACCTGCAAAAAAAAAAAAAAATAATAATAATAATGCTAGGCACAAGCAGACAATAAGTAATATTTCTGGCAATAATATCCCTATGGGATCTTTTTTTCAGTACTGAGGATTGAACCCAGGGGCATTGTACTTCCAAGCTACACTCCAGCCCTATTTTTTTATTCTTTATTTTTAAAACAGGATTTTATTAAGTTGCAGAGGGTTTTATTAAGTAGCTGAGGCTGTCTGCAAACCTGCAATCCTCCTGTCTCAGCCTCCCAAGTATTGGGATTATAAACTTGCACCATCACGTCTAGCTTCCCTATGGGATTTTTGAATAGTAAGGTAATGTTTTGCAATATTACATAAGTGTTAAGAAATGATATTTATGAAGCTGGGCGTGGTGGTGCATGCTTGTAATTCGAGAGTTTGGGATGCTGAGACAGGAGGATTGCACAGGTTCAAAGCCAGCCTCAGCTACTCAGTGAGGCTCTCAGCAACTTAGTGAGATCCTGTTTCCAAATAAAGTATAAAATAGGTCTAGGAATATGGCCTGGAGGTAGAAAAGCTCCTGGGTTTTACCCCCAGTACCACACACACACAAAAAGAAATGATACTTGTGATGAAGATATAGTATAGCTCTAATTGGAAGGAGCTTGGGATTAAGCTATCATGCCTTTCTTGTAAGAGCTATACTGAAAGTGGGTCGGGGCAAGAAGGGAGAGCGATGGAGACACCTCTACAACAGAACAGGGCTTACTGAAATAAAATCTGTGGGGGAGGGGTCTGCGGGAAAGGATGGAGCCCATCCCTGTTTACAGGCTTATGTAGGTTAATCCAGAGGGAAATTCAAATTCTGGTGGGTAGCTCATAAGGTGGGAAAGCAGGAGGGTCCTTGAGGTGAAAAGGAGTTATCTGAAGGTCCCTTTGCTCTGTGCCAAGCAAGATAGGGGAAAGTTTCAGTCAGCCAGAAAGGGGAACTTTTCCAGCAAGTGAAAAGCCTTCACAAAATAAGATTGTATTGTATTTGCTCTGGCCAGTCATCTAACACATATAAGTGAAATCACCCTCTTCTGGGGATGGAGGTACTGAGAATTGAGCGAATTGAACCCAGGCGCATTCTGCCTCTGATCTACACCCCCTATTTCATTTTTTTTTTTTAAATTTGAAACAGGGTCTTACTAAGTTGCAGAGGGCCTCACTAAGTAGCTGAGGCTGTCCGTGAACCTGCGATCCTCCTGCCTCAGTCTCCCAAGTGCAGGGATTACAAGCGTACACTACCATGCCCAGCTCCCACAAAAAATTTCTACAATGAACTTGTCAAACTGCAAACTGCACAGTGTTCCATAAAGTTGCCCATATCAGACACCAGCCACAAATTTGGGGGTTTCCAAGGTGACCTTCATTGATGACTAGTTGTTTACTAATTCAGGGATTCCCATAACCACCCTCAGCTAATATCTAGAAAGCTCTACTTACTAAAAAAAGCCCTACTTATTAGAACAAAGGCATACAAATTAGAACCAGCCAAAAGAAGAGGTGTATAGGGTAAAGTCTGAGAGGTATCCAAATGTAAATCTCCTGTTGTTCTTTGGAATGTGTTACCCAGCCAGCATCAAAATATGAAAATAATTTGAGTATTACCAACCAAGGAAGCTCACTTGAGCTTCAGTGTGCAGAGTTCTGTTGAGGTGTCATTACATAGACATGTTGACTGAGCCATTGCCCCTATGCTTTAATATAATCTCCAGCCCCTTCCTTTCCCCTAGTCAGACTGATGTCACATGGTGCTCAGCGCTCCATCCCTCTGATCACATAGCTTGTCTTTCTGGCATGGCCAGCCCCATCTGAATCATGTTACTAGCAGAAACTATCAGTTTTGTTTGAGGTGTCCACAATGAGTAGTAAACACACAATCACCTAGAAAAATATATTTTTTGGAGATACTGGGGATGAAACCCAAGGGCATTCTACCTCCAAGATATACCCCCAGCCCTATGTTTTTATTCTTTATTTTGAAACAGGGTCTCACTCAGTAGCTGAGGCTGTATGTGAATAGCGATCCTCCTGTCTCAGCCCCCACAAAAGTGGGTATTACAAGTGCTCTCCATCACACCCAGCTACCTAGAAAATTCTAAGGGTTTAGAAATTGGCTCCCAGGAATGGTAGACAAAGGTCAGCCAAATTCTCTATTATAAAATCCCTGAGTATTATCTCTGTGTAGGGGAACATAAGAGGCAATTTTATATTTCTAGCTGTCTGACCTGTTCATACTCTTAAAAAAAAAAAGTACTTAGTGATTGAATCCAATTAGCCAACATATCACTGATTTATTACAAGGAACTAATATAAAATTTTTATATTCTCTCCAGTTGGAGAGAGAACATAAAACTCAAAATTTGCGTTGATTTAATGTTTTAGTCATATCATAAAAATATTGTGGCCAAGCACCAGACTTTTTAAATCATGGAGTGGCTAAGGATACAAAAAGCATTATGAAGGATAAGGTCCTTATATATATCAGAGTTAATTCAAAACCTTAAAGCAACTGAGAGGGAAGACCGTAGTTTGAAAAATAAAGGAGGAAAGGATGCTGATTGGAACGTGACGATCTAGGATTCCAGGCATCCGGATCTTGTCTCCTGAGTCCCAGATGGAAGTTGTCCATTTGGTGTAGTCATCTTCTTGATCTGAATGTCATAGGTGGAAACTGTCTCCTCCTGAGTTTGTGGTTTCTGTTCAGCAGAGTTTTCCAGTAATATAAGAATGACTAAGTAATTTGAGAAAATGATTCTAAGCACCAACACCCAGAATTTTGCTGCTGCACTGTTGGTATATATATTATTATTATTATTTGCTTTGTTTTGTTTTGTTTTTGTTGGTACTGGGGTTCCTGGAAACCCTTCTATCTCCAGGCTACACTCCCAGACACCTAATTTTATATATTTTTATTTGGAAACAGGGTCTCTTAAACCAGAGAGGCTGGCTTTGAACCTGTGTGATCCTCCTATCTCCTCCTCCCAGGAGCAGGGATTACAAGCGTGCGCCACCAGGCCCGGCTCTGTTAATGTTTTTTTCCCCGAAAAAGATGGTGGTTATTTATTTATTTATTTATTTTTGGTGGTACTGGGGTTCCTGGAAGCCCTTCTGCCTCCAGAGTACACTCCCAAACCTATTTTAAACTTTTTATTTGGAAACAGAGTCTCCTAAGCCAGCGTGGCTGGCTTCGAACCTGGGCGATCCTCCTGTCTCCGCCTCCCAAGCGCGGGGATTACAAGCGTGCGCCACCACACCCGGCGATGTTTTTTTAGCTCAGGAGTTGTTTTTTTCTCTGAGGTCTCTTTAAGATGAAAAACTTCAGAACATTATCAGAATGGAAGATAAGAGAATGTAGTCAGTGATTATCCTGGAAATAGGTATGAACTGAAAGGAAACTCCAAAGTTTTATGATTTGTACCAGATTGTCAAAGGCACCACAACTTAACCTGGAGATTTTTTTTTTTTTTTTTTTTTTTTTTTTGCGGGTCCGGGGATGGAACCCAGGGACATTCTACCTCTGAGTTATACACCCAGCCCTATTTTCTTCATTTTGAAACAGGGTCTCACTGAGTTGCAAAGGACCCCACTAAGTAGCTGAGGCTGTTCGCAAACTACGATTCTCCTGTCTCAGCCTCCCAAATGCTGAGATAACAAGCATGTGCCACCATGCCTGGCTTGAAATAAAATATTTTTAAAGAGCTGGGCATGGTGGCGTACACTTGTAATCCCAGTACCTGGGATACTGAGATAGGTTCACAGCCAGCCTCAGCTACTTAGTGAGGCCCTCTGCAATTTAGTGAGACCCTGTTTTAAAATAAAGAATAAAAAAAAGGGGGGGGGTTGAGAATGTAGCTTGGTGGCAGAATGCCCCTGGGTTCAATCCTCAGCATGACAAAAAAATATTTTTAAAGATAGTTATATCAGTCTTTGTACATGATGGTACTGGGGATTGAAACCAGCAGCATTTTACCTCTGAGCTACACCCCCAGCCCTTTTTTTTTTGCAGGTCTAGGGATGGAACCCGGGGGCATTCGACCTCCGAGCTACACCCCCTGCCCTATTTTTTATTCTTTATTTTCAAAGAGTGTCTCACTAAGTTGTGGAGGGCCTCACTAAGTAGTGGGGCTGCCTGCAAACCAGGATCTTCTGCTCTTGGTCTCCTGAATGCTAGGATTACAAGCGTGCGCCACCACCCCAGCCCTATTCTTTATTCTTTACTTTGAAATAGGGTCTTACTAAGTTTCAGAGGGCTTCACTAAGTAGCTGAGGCTGGTCACAAACCTGTAATCCTCCTGCCTGAGCCTCTCAAGTACTGGGATTTTAAGCGTGTGCTACCACGCCTAGCCTAAAGTTTATTTTTTTATTTTTATTTTTGGTGTTACTGGGGTTCCTGGAAACCCTTCTACCTCTGGGCTACAGTCCCAGACCTATTTTATATTTTTATTTGGAAACAGGATCACAGGGTCTCTTAAGCCAGCGCAGCTGGCTTTGAACCTTTGCGATCCTCCTGTCTCCACCTCCCAAGGACGGGGAATACAAGCATGGGCCACCACGCCCGGCTTGCCTAAAGTTTATTTTTAAGATATCATTCAAGCCCGGTGTGGTGGCACACACTTGTAATCCCAGCATTTGGGATACTGACACTGGAGGATCGTGGTTCAAGGACAGGCTCAGTTACTTAGTGAGGCCCTCTGCAACTTAGTGAGATCCTGTTTCAAAATAAAGAATAAAAATTAGGGCAGAGGGTATAGCTTGGAGGTAGAATGTCCTGGGTTCCATCCCCAGACACACACACACACACACACACACACACACACACACACACATACACACACAAAAAAAAAAAAAGAGAGAGAGAGAGAAAGAAAGAAAGAAAGAAAGAAAGAAAGAGAAAGAAAGAGAAATATGTCATTCAGGGATCATTTAAGAAGCAGTTTTTACCATAGTAGTTTTTTTTTCTTTGTTCTTTCTTTGGAGGAAGGTGTTGTTCTTGTTTCTTTTCCTCCCTCCCTCCCTTCCTTCCTTCCTTCCTTCCTTTCTTCCTTCCTTTCTTTCTTTTTTTGTTACTGAGGATTGAACCTAGGGGCATTCTATTATTCTATTTCCAAGCTACACCCCAGCCCTATTTTATTTTTTATTTTGAAACTGGGTCTTGCTAGGTTGGTGAGACTCTCCCTACTTGCTGAGGCTGTCCTCGAATCTGTGAGCTTCCTGTCTCCGCCTCCCAAATACTGGGATTAAAAGTGTGGCCACCATACCTGGCTCTTGTTTCATTTTGAAACAGTCTCACCATGTTGCTAAAGTGGGCCTTAATTTAAACTCCAGGGTTCAAGCAATCCTTTACCCCAATCTCCCAATTAGCTGGGACTACCGGCAAGCCTTTTATACCTGGCCACATCAGTTTTTGAGTGGGGAAAAACTTTTGGTTTTGTTTTTAGTTCTTGGAATTGAATCAAGGACATTTAACCTCTGAGCTCCATCCTCAGCCCTTTTTAGTTTGAAATAGTTTCACTAAGTTTCTAAGGAGCCCCCTAAATTGCTGAGGCTGACCTTGAACCTGTGATCCTCCTGCCTCAGCCTCCCAAATACTGGGATTAAAGGTATGTGCCAACATGCCCCACTTGAATGGAGAAAAGTTAATATAAAGAATTATTAACTGGGCATGGTAGAGCATGCTTATAGTTCCAGCACTTGGAAGGCTAAGATAGTAGGATCGCAGATTCGAGGTCACTACATGTTAACTTAAAGAGGCCCTGTTTCAAAAAAAATTTTTTTTAAAGGTAAATAAAAGGAATAAAAGGGCAGGGGGTGTAGCTCAGAGGTAGAATGCCGCTGAGTTCAATAACTGGTACCATATGTACACACACTAAAGAATTATTACCAGGTGTGGTGGCGCATGTCTGCAATACTAGCTACTCAAAAGGTTCAGTAAACCAGGTGCGGTGGTGGTGTACGCTTGTAATCCCAGCATTTGGGAGGCTGAGACAGGAGGATCGCGGTTCATGACCAGCTTCAGCTAATTAGCGAGGCCCTTTGAAACCCAGTGAGATGCTGTTTCAAAAAACTAAAAAGAAGCCGCGCGTGGTGGCGCATGCTTGTAATCCCCGCATTTGGGAGGCCGAGACAGGAGGATCGCACAGGTTCGAAGCCAGCCTCAGCTACTTATTGAGGCTCTCAGCAATTTAGTGAGATCCTGTTTCCAAATAAATTATAAAAATAGAGCTGAGGGTATAACCTAGAGGTAGAAAGCTCCTGGGTTTCTCCCCTAATACCACAAATAAATAAATAAATAAATAAATAAATAAATAAATTTACAAAATACGACAGGGGTGTAGCTTGGAGGTCACATGTCCCTGGGTTCCATCCCCAATACTGAAAAAAAAAAAAAAAAAGATTGAGTAAGAGGATTACCACTTTGAGGCCAGCCGGTATAATTTAGCAAGATCTTATCTCAAAATGAAACTGAAAAATCTGGGAAGGTAGAGTGCCCCTGGGTTCAATCGCCAGTGCTGAACAAACAAACAAAACAAAACAAACCCCCTGAATTATTAATTAGGAAGAGATGGCAAAAGGCAGGTAAACATGAACACCAAGGGATCTAGAAACAGCAGGTAAAGAAAAGCAGCCACTACCTCCAGCTGCAGGAAGAATGAAAAATAAAGGAGCGAAAGGTGAAGGGAGGGCTCTCTTCACTTAGCACCACCATGACTGGGCTTCTGTGTTCAAGACTGGAAACAGCGGCTGCAGCCTGCAGGTGTCTTCCTGCTGCTGCGCCCCACAGCGTCACTCCAGTGCCCTCTACTGAGGAACCATAATATTCCATCTACTGGCAAAAAAGATGATTTTAGGTTCTGGTTCTAGTGTTACAAATCAGAACAAAAAAAAAAGTAGATTTGAAATAGAGCAGCAATATTAAATTGATAGTAAATGGCATGCCTGTAATCCCAGTTCTTGGGAGGATGAAACAGGAGGATCACAGGTTCGAGGATAACCTTGGCAAGTAGAGAGACCCTCTTTCTAAACAAAGTTAGGAGCCTGGCGTGGTGGCGCACGCTTGTAATCCCCATGCTTGGGAGGCTGAGACAGGAGGATCACACAGGTTCGAAGCCAGCCTCAGCTACTTAGTGAGGCTCTCAGCAACTTAGTGAGACCCTGTTTCCAAATAAAGTATAAAATAGGTCTTGGGAGTGTAGCCCAGAGGTAGAAAAAAGCCCCTGGGTTCTATTCCCAGTAACACACACACACACACACACACACACACACACATGTAAAAAAGGCTAAAAAATAGGACGGGGGAGTGTAGCTTGTAGGTAGAATGTCCCTGGGTTCCATCCAAAGAATCATAAAATAAAATAAAATGGGCTGGGAGTACTTCAGAGTTCAATCCTAGGAACACGCACACAAATAATAAAATAAAATAAAAGCATTAGCATTTGAAGTGATGGTGAATTTCTTATGTGCTAGCTATTTAATGTGTGTGTGTGTGTGTGTGTGTGTGTGTGTGTGTGTGTGTGTGTTACTAGGGATTGAACCCAGGGGCATGCTACCTCTGAGATATACCCTTAGCCCTATTTTATATATTATTTTGGAACAGGTTTTCACTAAGTTGTGGGAGGCCTCACTAAGTTGCTGAGGCTGGCCACAAACCTGCAGTCCTCTTGTCTCAGTCTCCCAAGTACTAGGATTACAGGTGTGCACCATCATGCCTGGCCTGGAAATGCTTTTATTTTTATTTTAAATTAGGTATAGTTTTCAAAACACTTTTAAGTTAATTAAAATTTGGAAAATATTGAATAAGCCTAATGTCTTTACTTAACTAATTAGTGCTAGGGATTGAAGCCAGGGGCATTCTACCTCCAAACCATTTCCATCTCCAGCCCTTTAAGGATTTTTTTTTTTTAAACAGGGTCTCGACCAGGCGTGGTGGCGCACACTTGTAATCCCAGTGTCTGGGAGGCTGAGACAGGAGGATCGCACAGGTTCGAAGCCAGCCTCAGCTACTTAGCGAGGCGCTCAGCAACTTAGTGAGACCCTGTTTCCAGGGTCTCTAGCCGGGCGTGGTGGAGCACGCTTGCAATTCCAGCATTTGGGAGGCTGAGACAGGAGGATTGTAGTTTGAGGACAGCCTCAGCTACGATTTAGTGAGGCCCTTTGCAACTCAGTGAGAGCCTGTTTCAAAAAAGGAAAGAAAAGAAAACAGTCTCACTAAATTTCTGAGGTTCTTGCTAAATTTCTAAGGCTGGCCTCAAACCTGTGATCCTCCTGTCTCAGCCTCCCAAATCCTGATATTATAGGCATGTGCCACCACACCTGGCATTTCTATACCTTATATAATTTGAGGGACCAAGTTTTTAGCTGAACTGGTAGCTATTCAGTAAATACGCAGAAAGTTTTGATATGTAAAAAAGCTTTAACAGCAAGGCATGGTGGCGTATGCTTGTCATCCCAGTACTTGGGAGGCTGAGACAGGAGGATCTCAGATTTGAGACCAGCCTGGACAATTCAGTCAAACCCTCAGCAGCAACTTACTGAGATCCTGTTTCAAAATAAAAAATAAAACGAAATATATAAAAAGGGCTGTGTGCGTGGTTTGAAGATAGAATGCCCCTGAGCTCAACTCCCAGGTAAATTGTCTCCTCTCCTTTTCCCTGGAAGGAGGGAAAAAGCAAAGGAGAGAAAAGAAGAGAAGAGGATTGAGGAGGAGAGGAGAGTAAGGGAAGGGAAGGAGAGAAAGAGGAGGGGATGAGAGGGGAGAGGAAAAGAGAAGGAAGGGAAGAGAAGAGAAGGGAAAGCATAACTGTCCGTATTTGGAATTTGGGGCCTGAATTTGGGACAGAATAATCAAGAAGTTGTCAGAGGAGATCAGATATAAATATTAGTCATTTTATTAAATGGCAAGAAATAGTTTTAAGTAAATGCAACAATAAATAATAGTAATTAGTAACAACTGTCCCCCCCACCCCCCTTGTGATTCTGGGAATTGAACCAGGGGCATGCTACCTCTGAGCTACACATCCCGCTACTTTTAGTTTTTCTTTTCAAACAGGGCCTCACTAGGTTGCTGAGGCTGTCCTCAAAGCTGCAGTCCTCCCGTCTCAGTCTCCAAAGTTCTGGAATTTTAGGAGTGTGACACCAGGCCTGGCTGCAACTCAGCTTCTTAATACAAAACATTAAAATGTTTAGGCTCCGAGGGTTGACCTCGTACATACTAAGCAAGTGCTCGCTCTACCACTAAGCTACTTCCCCGGCTTCCATGCCACAATATATTATATGTTATATTACATATATATTCCATGCCATAATATTATATGTATGTATATTTTTGGTCAGAGTGATTAAAAAATATGCCTGAAATCTGTGTAGATTTCCAAAGTCAGTGATGAGGGGTCACCGGAAAGACCAGGGTGGTAGAGTAGTCTCAGGTCTGTCTGGGGGGCATTGAATAAAAATAAGGGGGTTGTAGAGGTGCCCAAGGGGACACTGAGCAATTTTTTTTTTTTTTTGGTGGTACTGGGGTTCCTGGAAGCCCTTCTACCTCCTGGCTACACTCCCAGACCTATTTTTATACTTTTTTAAATTTGGAAACAGGGTCTTTTAAGCCAGCGCGGCTGGCTTCGAACCATTGTGATCCTCCTGTCTCCGCCTCCCAAGTGCAGGGATTACAAGCCTGCGCCACCAGGCCTGGCCACTGAGCAATTTTTTTTTTTTTTCTGGAAAGGGAGTGGTAACCCAATAACTTTGGGAATCTATGCTTCAATTAGCAAAAGATTGGGGAATGAAGAATTATTGTTAATCTGAGCCAGAATAAACTAGGTTGTTTTACAGAAAGAAAATGTAGATTCTAATTTTATTTTTTGTTTTCTATCAATATTACAAATTATAGTAAATTAAACTTAAGCCCTTTTTCTCTTCTCCTTTTTAAAATTTATTTATTTATTTATTTATTTATTTATTTATTTATTTATTTTTGCAGTACTGGAGATTGAACCCAGGAGCATTTTACCTTTGAGCTATAACCCCAGTCCTATTTTAATTAATTAATTAATTAATTTATTTATTTATTGTGGTGCTGGGGATTGAACCCAGGGGAATTCTACCTCCAAGCTACATGTCCTGACCAATTTTTTATTTTTTATTTTGAAACAGGGTCTCTGAGTTACAAAGGGTAGCTGAGGCTGTCCACAAACCTGCAATCTTTCTGTCTCAGCCTCCTAAATGCTGGGATTACAAGTGTGTGCTACCACACCTGGCTTATTCTGTGTTTTGAAACAGGGTCGCGTTGAGTTAAAAAGGGTCTCACTAAGTAGCTGGCTGTCCATGAACCACGATACTCCTTTCTCAGCCTCCCAAAGGCTGTGATTACCAGCGTGCACCACCATGCCCAGCTCATCTTTTTATTTTAAATAAATCCTTTGAATTTATATAGCTTTTCATATATATATATATATATATGTATATATGTATGGATATGTACATATATACATATGTATATATGGATGGATTGAGACATACACCATATGAATATGCCAGGAGATGATTAGATTATTCGTGTGTGTGTGTGTGTGTGTGTGTGTGTGTGTGTGTGTGTGGTACCGGTGTCACAAGCAATGGCCCAAAAGGGTCCCAAGATCAATAGATCAATAGTCACATCAGACGTGATTTGTGTCTTTCTACAATGTCACAAGGTTTATTCAGCACTCAAAAGTTGTAACATGCTGGAAATTATTGAGAAAGTTCTCTTAGTAAAGCTAAGCTAGTTCTGAATGCTGGGTGGCTGCTTTGTCAAAGCCAGTTAGCTATGAACGAACATCAATGGATGCACTTCACACTCACAGTTGTAACTATTTATACCAAACAAGTATATTAAACAGTATACAAGTCCTCTCTTTCAAGCACTCTAAACAATTAGCAAATAAAACGCTACAGACAAGCAGCGGGGGAGAGGATAAACCAAGTCCAGGAAGGGAAGAGGAGATTTCTAGGTTGGTTCAGGTGCCGCTGAGAAGGCTGACGAGTCGTCACACCGATCCTCAGTCACCAAAGAGCAGGGATGAAGCCGGCTGGATCCGAGTGGTAAGCATGGTAGACCAGTGGTGTAAGCAGCAGCTCAGCGCATCTAAAAGACTACTCTTATAAGGCTTCTATAGGTGCTGGCAAGCTTCATAAGGCTTATCAAACCTTATCAAACACTTATCAGCAACCACAGATGTGTTGATGATGTAAACCCATAAGGAGTTTGTTATGGGGGAAGAAGTTAATGGTCAGAGGGTACGTTATCAAATGTAGCACAGAGCTTCTGGTCTGAGCCATATGCTGATATATCTGAACAAGTTATTTGAGTTCCTGAAGTTCTTATGTCTCATGCTCTATACAAGTGAGGATTGAACCCAGTTCTATCTCCGAGGTACACTTTTAGCCCAGTATTTTGTTTGTTTTGAAAGAGCGTCTCCTTAGGTTGCTAAAAATCTCACTATGCAACTGAGGCTGAACTCAAACCTGAGATCCTCCTATCTCAGCCTCCCAAGTACTGGGATTACAGGAGTGCATCACCATACTACCCAGATTATATTAAAACTTTCAACTATAGCTTTAAAACACATGAAACAGTATATCAACTAGAACATTGTATAATGCTATTGAATTGAACATCTTTACGTTACTGAAGTTAATATTTCTATAAATTGCAAAATCTTTAAAAACAAATAGGCGAACATATTATAAACATTATTGTTTAGAATATATACTATTTTTATTTAATGATTTTTATTATTGCCAACTTAACCAGAATAATTGATTTTGTACTTTTCAGATACAGAGAAACTAGAAAATAGGAAACCAAGAACTATATTGATAATTTTTTCCACTAGTCACATATACTATTGAATATATTTTAATCTGACAGAATAACATACATATATATTCATATGCATATATCTAAAAACTAAAAGATACTTCCACAGCTTGCTAATCTGTAGCCATTCCATATGTAAGTATAAAGAGCAAGAGTCATGTAACTTAAAGCTATGTTTAGTTGGCATGGTGGCGCATGCTTGCAATCCCAGCAATCAGGAGGTTGAAACCAGAGGATCGCGGTTCTCAGTCTTAGCTACTTAGTGAGTCCCTTTGCAACTCAGTGAGACCCTGTTTCAAAATAAAGAATAAAAAATAGAGTTGGGGATGTAGCTTGGAGGTACAATGCCTCTGGTCCCAAGAAAGCAAGAGTTTGTTTGTCAATAGTCAAATCCCTTCCTTACTTTTTGCCAATAATTCTTTTCATATTATCTTGTCAAAGGTTTGGTGCAAAGCACACTCCGTTTATTTTTATTTTTTTGTGGTTCTAGGGATTGAACCCAGGGGCTTTCTACCTTCCCGCCTCTGAGCTACACCCTCAGCCAGCCCTATTTTATTTTTTATTTGGAAACAGGGTCTCGCTAAGTTGCTGAGTTGCTAAGTTCCATTCCCAGTATTAAAGAAAAGCTATATTTAGTTATCACTATTTTATTTTATTTTTTTTTATACTGAGGATTGAACTCAGGAGCATTCTATCTCTGAGCTACTCCTAGCCCTATTTTTTATTTATTTATTTTTAAAATTAAAACAAATTTTAAATTATTTATTTATTTATTTATTTATTTATTTATTTATTTATTTTGGGGTTGCTGGAAACCGTTCTACCTCTGGGCTACAGTTCCAGACCTATTTTATACTTTTTACTTGGAAACAGGTCCTCTTAAGCCAGGGAGGCTGGCTTAGAACCTGCGCAATCCTCCTGTCTCTGCCTCCCAAGTGCGGGGATTACAAGCGTGTGCCACCATGCCAGCTCTATTTTTTATTTTGAAACAGGATCTCACTAAGTTGTGGAGGGCCTTGCTAAGTAGTTGAGGCTGGCTATGAACCAGCAATCCTCCTGTATCAACCTTCCAAGTGCTGGGATTACAAGCGTATACCATATCTGGTTTATTTTTTTGTTTTGAAACAGGGATTCACTAAATTGCAGAGGGTCTCACTAAATTGCTGAGGCTGTCCTTGAACCTGCGATCCTCCTGTTTCAGCCTCCCACAGGTATGCATTACGATGCCTGGCTTGTTTTGTTTTGAACATAAAATTATTTGAGTGATCGCAGCATGTTTCTTAATTAACTCATTTTAATATTGTAAAGTGCGAGTCCGGGGTGCAATGTACATCATGAGAGGAGTCCAGTATACGTCCGGGGATAGGAGATAGGGCAGTCCTGGAGACCGGCGGGCCCATCCGAGGCTGGAAGGGGAAGGCCTCTCTTTTTAAGGTATGCATCTCGGGGGTGGGATTTACTCCTGGGAAAGCACTACTCTCGCAAGACAGGGTTCTGCTTCCTGCCCTCCACTTCCTGCCCTCGCAGAGGTCACGTGGGGGAGGAGGTCACGTGGTGAAGAGACCCCGACATCAAATATTAAATTCATTATTATTATAAAAATCTGAAAATTACAATTTAAATTAGCCCATTGAGCCCCTATCATTTGTATTATCATTATTATTGTATGTATATGTGTGTGTGTGTGTGTGTGTGTGTGTGTGTGTGTGTGTGTAGGGGGGGTACTGGGGATTGAACCCAGGGCATTCTACCTTTGAGCTACACCCACAGCCTTATTTTATTTTTATATGGACATAGGGTCTAAGTTTTTGGTAGTCTCACTACTTGCTGAGATTGTCCTTGTGATCCTCCTGTTTCAGCCTCCCCTGTACTGCGATTACAGGTGTGCACCACCATGCTCGGCTTTCATTCCTAGTATTGAGGAGATAGAAAGGAAATAAGCAGATAGGGAAAAGGCCTAGGTAGAAAAAGCTAATTTCCTGAGGGGCAACAAATACCTGAAATTCCAAAGGCTCAGAGATAAGAAGGCCAGAGCTTCACAAAGCCGTCTGTTTATAAATCAACAAACCCACTGAACAAGTCTGTCATTCCTGAAAGGAGAGTCTTCAAAGGACTTGCAAATACCCTATGCAAATTCTGAGAGCTGCTTCCCAGAATTCCCAAAGTCACCCTAACCAAAAGAGGTCGAAAACGATCAGGCCTTTGCCTTAGTCGGACGGCAAATTGGGGCTTTTCCCTCTCGGGACCCCCTCCCCTTTTGGGGAGCTGTTCTCTCTCTCGCAGGTTGTGTTGGCCCTGAGAGAAGGCAGAGTGCATCTGAGGACACGTGGCTCAGTCTACTCTCGAGTAATGACCTAAAGGCCTCTGCTGGACATAAAGGCTGACCAGGGCCCCTAGGGGTGACCTGCACCTTTTTTTCTGGCAGATTGCGTGGACTCTGAGAGAAAGTAGTTTATAATTGACGGTACTTAGTTCGGACGACACTCGGGTAGTGACCTGAAGACAACTACTGGACACCAGGAGACCCGACAGCCCGAGTGGTATTCTGCCTCTTTCCCTATTCCCTTCTGGCAGATTGCATGGACTCTGGAAGAAAGCAGCCTGCACCTGAAGGCAATTCGGCTTGGGTTACTCTCAAGTATTGTCCTGAAGGCAGCTGCTGGACCCAGAGTTCCAGCCCCTTTGGGGTGTTCAGCCACCCTCCCCCCATTCCCTGCTGCTTCCAAAAAACCTTTTACTCCCCTTCCTGAGGTCTCTGGGTGTCATTCTTTGCTCACCGTAGACAAGACAAGAACCCAGTATGGAAATGTCGAGTTCCTTCTTAGGAAACTCCGTTTCAGGAAACGCCGGGTTTCCTCTCAAGAAACCCCCGTTTCAGTATTGTAAGCATGCATGAGTCTAAATTCTTAAAAAAACCATTATTACAATGTCTTTCTTTCTTTTTTTGGTGGTATTATGGGTCAAACCTAGGAGTTTCTACCTCTGAGCTGCATCCCCAGCCTCTATTAATTTTTTGAAAGTCCTTTGGTGGGGTAACTATTGGATTCGAAATATATATATATATATATATATATATATATATATATATATATATATATATATATCTTTAGCTGGGCGTGGTGGTGCATGCTTGTAATTCCAGCATTTGGGAGTCTGAGACAGGAGGATTGTGGCTAGCCTCAGCTACTTAGTGAGGGCCTGCACAACTTAGTGAGACCCTGTTTCAAAACAATAAAAATTTGGGCTGGAGGTGTATCTCAGAGGTAGAATGCCCCTGGGTTCCATCACCAATACCACAAAAAAAGGAAATATATATCTTTATTACTTAAGGGTAAATATTGGAGCATGTTAGTCTGAAAATACAGTAGGAAGAAATACATTTCCTTATTACCCACAATTTGCAGGCACAGCATTACTTTTATTAGAGTAATAATTTCCCATTACTATCTACATCAGTTTTAGTTCCTTTCAGCCATCACTGATCCCACTCCTTTACTTTTTTGCTTTCAAATTATGTTCTCTGTAGCTGGGTGTGGTGGCGCATGCTTGTAATCCCAGCACCTGGGAGACTGAGACCTGAGGATAGTGGTTGGAGGGCAGCCTACTTAGTGAGGCCCTTTGCAACTCAGTGAGACCTTGTTTCAAAATATAGGGCTAGGGGTGTAGCTCAGAGGTAGAATACCCTGGGTTCCACAGAAGGAAGGAAGGAAAGAAAGAAAGAAAGAAAGAAAGAAAGAAAGAAAGAAAGAAAGAAAGAAGAAAGAGGGCCGTGAATGTAAAATGAAAATGAATTATGAAGTGTCAGCGTTTGTTTGGCTTCAAGCAGTGATCAGCTAGAGCTGGCTCCTAGGCCTGATAGAGCACAGGGCTTTGGAGAGCAGAGAGTAAATGCTTCTTCACAGGTCTGCAATCAGACTTCATGTCGTCACAAGTTTGAGGCCAGGCTCAGCAACTTTGCCTGGCCTTTAATAACTAAATGGGATCTGTTTCAAAATAAAAAAATAAGGCTAGGGGTATAGCTCAAAGGTAGAATGCCCCTGGGTTCCAGCTCCAGTATTACCAAGAAAACAAAAGTCACCTGGGATTAAAATTTTAAGTTAACTCATATATCTTTTTTTTTTTTTTTGGTGGTACTGTTGGGGTGCCAAAGATGTTGGGGTGAGTTCTCGGCTCAGGAACTCGGGGTCTGCAGGGTCCTCGGCTAACGTGACAGAAAAGAATTTCAGCACGCGCCAGTTAGAGACATAGACAGAGGTTTATTGGGGAAAGGGGAGGAAATACACATTCAAGAGAGAATGCGGGCCCCTCAAGATGAGGAAGGCATTTTGGGGAGTTCAGGGTTCTCTTCTTATAGGGGACTTTCGTGAGGGGTGGGCTAGAGAAGGTATGTGAGAATGAGCTCAGTCCGGTAGTCCCAAGGCGGCTTATGGTGGGCAGGTGGTCTGGCAGCCTTAGGGTGGATGAGCTCAGTCCAGCAGTCCCGAGGCGCTTCCTGATGGTCTGTGGTAAGGTCAGCCTTAGGGTGGATGATCTTGGGTTGATTGGGGTCCTCATTAGTTGATTGACGGATAAGCTAGGATATCCTAAATTATAGGTTTTCTCGGAAATATTGTTAACTCTAGGATCTACAGGTTTCCCAAGAATTTATGGTAGAGTCAGGCCTGGGAAAAGAACTGGTTTGTGGACTAGAGGCAGAAGCACTTCAACTCCAGGTTCTTATATCAAAGTTATATTTTTTACTTTTCCTTCCTGTCTGTCTCCTTTCTACTTACTTATTCCTTCTATCCTACAACAGTACTGGGGATGGAACCCTTTTACCTCTGGGCTACACTCCCAGACCTGTTTTTTTACATTTTATTTGGAGACAGGGTCTCTTAAGCAAGGCTGGCTTCGAACCTGCACAATCCTCCTGTCTCCACCTCCCAAGCGCGGGGATTACAAGCGTGCGCCACCACGCCCAGCATAACTCATATATCTTAATATTAAGTCCATGCTACATCTTATTATAGGTATTCCCAGATATTTATGTCTTATATTGCTAATGTGAATGAGAGGTAAAAATTAGTGTGAGATAAGAGGAGGCACGTCTGGAAGACAGAAAGGTAATTAGAAGACCTTCATTGACAGGGGAAAAGTTTGAATTTTATCCTGTATGCAATGAGGAGTCACTAGAATTAAGATACTAACATAGAGTATAATCAGAATTATGGTTCAGAAGAATCATGTCTGTTGTAGCTTAGGGAAGAAAGAAAGAACCAGAGCCACTGAAGGCAGCAATTATGCTAAGGCCTTTTAGTTATAACTTGATACCAAAACAGTATAATAATCAAGCACCTAGTGTTTGAACCTTCTGGGGGAGGTTATGAAAGAGTCAAAAGGATGTGGCTCAAAGCCAGGCATGGTGGTGCACGCTTGTGATCCCAGCACCTGGGAGGCTGAGACAGGAGGACTGCAGGTTCCCAGCCATGCTCAGTTACTTAGTGAGACCCTCCCATCCTAGTGAGGCCCTGTTTCAAAAGAAAAAACAAAAATATAGGACTGGGGGGTGTAGCTCAGAGGTAGAATGCCCCTGGGTTCTGTTACGGTTTTGAAGGAGAGAAGATGTTACGCTTTGGGAAACTGTCTCCAGGAATCCCTGTAAGGCTCCTGGACACAATTTCCCTCCAAACACAAAAAACCCCACAAAAACAACCATGGGTTCTTGTTCTGAGATAAGGATAGATATGCAATAGCCCAGACTCTTGCTGAAGATTTAAAGGAGTTTATTAAAAGAGAAATACAGAAGATAGTTACAGCCGGGGGTAATTCAAACGAAATCACTGAAGTACAAAACATGGAACAGACTTTTTATACACATGACCTCCATCTTATTTAATGTAATTCTGACGTAGTAAAAGTCCCTGTAAAGCTCCTCCCCTTACTTGCCATGGTGTCTCCTTTCATGAGGGTCAGACCCCCCTCCTCCCATCCTAGCTAGATTATCCAATTATTATGTAAACCTGTCTTTAGAAAGAGGAAGTCCTAGCTCCCCTCTCCTATCGACTTGATAATTACTTTTAGCTAAGTCAATTTAAGTTTCAATAGCTGTTTGCTTCCTGACCGAAACTGAAACCAGGTCTTTCCCTAGGTCTGCCATTTTTACCCAATTATTATTATTATTATTATTATTATTATTATTATTTTTTTTGTGGTACTGGGGTTCCTGGAAGCCCTTCTACCTCCGGGCTACACTCCCAGACCTATTTTTTTTTTTTTACATTTTTATTTGGAAACAGGGTCTCCTAAGCCAGCGCACGTGGCTGGCTTCGAACCTGCGCGATCCTCCTGTCTCCGCCTCCCAAGCGCGGGGATTACAAGCGTGCGCCACCACGCCCAGCTGAAAAAAATTTTTAATAATCAGAGCTTTCTAATCTTCCTAGGCCATTCCCAATGCCGGTACAGGTTCCATCCCCAGTTCCTCAAAAGAAAAAAAAAAAGATGTGGCTAATCTGGTGTTTAAGAGGCCTGGAGGCACACACACACACACACACACACACACACACACACACGCACACACTCAACTCATATCACTCCCCAGAGTCATAAAGACACACACACCCTCAGGTCTGCTTTTGATTTTTATGTGTTTTGATCCTCTCTTTTCATATTTGCCGATTTAAAAATGCCCTAGATGTTAATTGCAAACTACACAGAAAAGGGACTTGTATTAGGCCACAAGAAAAGTCCTGGATACAAGTGTCTAGTGGGGAGGCAATAAGGACACAAACAAATGCAGCTGCTTGGTAGTAGGCATAGCAAGTACACAGGGAGCTTAGAGAAAAGGTAGGATTTTTGGATATAGGAATTGATTTTTTTTTTTTTTTTTTTTTTGGTGGTACTGAACTGAGATCTTGGGAGAAAAGAAAAAAGTTTCTGAGTTTTTCTTGCTTGACTGTCTAGGAGATTAATTTTATAAACAGAAGAATACTTTGGGGGACTCCCATGATCAGCTGGGAAAGAGAATTGTTTTAGATATTCTGAATTCAGTAATGCTAGACATTAAAGTGGCACTGTTCAAACAGGAATTTAAAAGTCAAAATCAGATCTCAGGAGATATCAGAGGTGAATATAAAGAAGTGCATATTGGGAGCTTGGGTTTATACATGCAGGAATAGATGACATCATCCAGAAAGTTGTCTGGCACAGCATGAAGGTTGAGGGTAGAGACAGAAAATATTGTGTTGAGGGGAAAGAAAGGGATAGCAGTTCCTCGAGCAGCAACAACATGGCCAAAGTTGGAGAAGCTGAGTGTAGTCTCTCTCCAATGCTGCAGAGATCTGAGGAGGGTCAAAAAGTCAGCAAAGTCCAGCGATCTGAGATTGGTAATGAGGTCATTACTGAGGTTGGAAGCTGTGTTTGGTAGAACAGTGGGGCTAGATCTAATTATATCTCAAAAGGTTTGTTAGAAAAAAAAGGGAGGGAAATGAAGTACTGATGCCAAAAGGAAGTCAGTCGGAAAGCATTTCTTTTCTTTTTCTTTTTTTCTTTTATGCTGTACTGGGGATGGAACCCAGGGGCATTCTACCTCTGAGCCACACACCCAGCCCTATTTTTTATTCTTTATTTTGAAACAGGGTCTCACTGAGTTGCAAAGGGCCTCACTAAGTAGCTGAGGCTGGCTGTGAACCACCATCTTTCCAGCTCAGCTTCCCAAATGCTGGGATTACAAGCATGCACTACCACATCTGGCTCTGGAAAGCATTTCTTTACATTTTTGTTTGTTTGTTTGTAGTAGGGGTTGAACTTAGGGGCATTCTACCTCTGAGATAGACCCCAGCTCTATTTTATTTTGAAACAAGGCCTTGCTTATTTACTGATTGGCTTCAAACCTGTAATCCTATCTCAGCCTCTTGAATACTGGGTATGTGCCACCATGCCTGGCATGTTTTTTTCTTAAGTATCATGTTAACCAAATAATAGACAACAGAGAACTGGTGTTGTAATTACCAGAAAGACAGAACATCTCCAAGTGTTTTGGGATAATCTGATTTACTGTGCAATTAATTATAATTTTTCAGCGTTAAAACCTTCATTAGTTCCCTTGCTTGATAAGTTCCTAAGTATCACCTAGAAGGTCCTCTGTGTCTTGGATTCTGCTTCTTTCTCCAGCCTGGTCTCTCACTTCCCCTTGGAGACACAGTTTCCTCCACTTTTTCAATCCCTCCTGCTGTTTCTTGTGCTGGTGTTTGTAGCTTTCAATTCTATGTTAGTTTGGTGAATGTGTATCTTTCCAGACTAAACTCAAAGTTTACTATAAATCTTTTCTAAGTGCTTAGAATCGATTTTAATATCTTTCCTTTACTGAGGCCCACTCATTGTATCTGTATTATACATCCTGTGTTCTTTCCTTTTTTACCACTGAGCTACAATGGTACTAGGTGTGCCAGTATGGGGAATGACCTAGGAAGATTTGGGAAAGCTCTGATTATTAATATATTTCAAAAGAAAATAATTGGTATATTTCAAAATAGTTGTGTCAAAATGGAGGCAGACATGGATAAAGATAGGACTTGGTTTTGGCCTAACAACAGGCAGCTATTCCAGTGTAAATCAACCTAGCTCAAAGTACTTAACAAGTCAATAGAGGAGAGCTAGGGCTTCCTCTTTCTAAAGACAGATCTACATGATCTAGGGGGGATGGGGCAGGGTTTGACCTTGCCCTTTATGAAAGAAGACACCTTACCACACCTTGCTAGGGGAGGTACCTTACAGGGACCTTCAGGTCAGAGTCACGCAAACAAGATGGAGGTCATGGGTATAAAAAGGCCAAGTCCACGTGTAAGCCCTTTGGTGTACTCATTCGAGTCATCCCCTCATGTCATCTTGGCATGGGGCTGTATTTCTATTTTCTGTATTTCTATCTTTCTAATAAACTTCTTTAAATCTTCATCAGCTGTCCAAGCGATGAATACTTATTCTTAGCTTAGGACAAGAATCCACGGTTTTTCTGTTTGTCTGTGTGTGTGGTGGTGGTGGGGGATTACTTCTCCACACACACACCACGCACATTCCCCTCCCCCCCCCCCCCCCCCCCCGCAACCTATTCCCGCAACACTAGGGATTAAACCCAGGGGCACTCTACCTCTGAGCTACACCCCCAGCCCTATTTTTTATTCTTTATTTTGAAACAGGGTCTCACTAAGTTGTGGAGGGCCTCACTAAGTAGCTGAGACTGGCTACTGATAAGTAAAATAAAAAATTAATGCGAGTAAAGTAAAAATAATGTGAGTACGGCGGAGTGTGAAAAACACGAGAGAGGTCCGGTACACGTGGCATGTAAAGTTTTAATGGCACGGCTCTCCCGGGGATCAGAGCGAGGCACCGTGGGGCCCATGCGCCTGTCCGAAGCTTGAGGACGCGGGCTCTCCTTTTCAAGGTATGCATCTCGTGAGATGAGGGTTTACTCGCGGGAACGCCCAATTCTCACGGGGGTTTCAGCCCCTCCCTTGCCCTGCAGAGGTCATGTGACACAAAGTCACATGAGTGCAGGACCCAACTTATCAGCTACAATCTCTTGATCCTCCTGTCTCAGCCTCCCAAGTACTGGAATTATAAGTGTGCACCACCACACCTGATTCCCCAGACCCCTTTTTTATGGTACTGGGGGTAGACCCCGGGGGCTTTTCTACCTCCAGGCTATACTCCCAGACCTATTTTATATATTATTTGGAAACAGAGAGAGTCTCACTAAGTTGTTGAGAGCCTAACTCAGTAGCTGAGGCTGGCTTTGAACCTGTGTGATTCCCTTGTCTCAGCCTCCCAAGCACTGGGATTACAAGTGTGTGACATCATGCACGGCTCTCCAGTCCTTTTAAATTTTATTTTGAGATAACTAAATGGTCCAGCGTGCTTGTGAAATGGGGTTTTTTGAGAAGAAACACGGCGTTTCCTTACCAGATTCTTGTCTGTGGTGAGCAAAGAATGACACCCGCAGACCGCAGGAAGGGGAATAAAAGGTTTATTGGAAGCAACAGGGAATAGGGCTATCGGGGCTCTGGTGTCCAGCCGCTGCCTTCAGGTCACTACCTGAGTGTATCCCGGGCCAAGTGCCTTTAGTTGCAAACTGCTTTCTCCCAAAGTCCACGCAATCTGCCAGAAAAGAATAGGGGAAGCGGCAGAACACCCCTAAGGGCTATCGGGGCTCTGGTGTCCAGTAGCTGCCTTCAGGTCAATACTTGAGGGTAGCCCAAGCCAAATATCTTCAATTGCACCCCACCTTCTCTCAAAGCTAATGCGACCTGCGAGAGAGAGAAAAGCTCCCCAACGGGGAGGGGTTCCCAGAGTGGGTAACTGTCCTGGTGACTGGTCTAGGGGTTTATATATTTCTGCATGTCTTCTGTTGGTTGGAGTCTGGAAGGCAGTTCTTAAAATCTGCATAGGGTATTTGCATGTCCTTTGAGGGTCTCCTTCTTTCAGTAGAGGTGTCAGACTTGCTCCAGTGATGTCTCCTGGGTTTGTTGATTAGTAAACAGATGGTTTTGTGAAGCTTTGGTCATTCTTATCTCTGAACCTTGGAAGAGCTGGTCTCTTTTAGGAGCCTTGGAAGTTAATTAGTATTCGTTGCCCCTCAGGATATTAAGTTTTTCTACTGAGGCCTCTTCCCTATCTGCCTACTTCCTTTCTACCTCCTCAATCAGAATCTGGGATTCTCCTTGTCTCAGTCTTCAGAGTAGTTGGGATTACAGGTGTACACCACCACACTGACATCACTCTGTATTTCTCTCACCTAGCTCCATGCTGGTATATAGTTCCTATTTTATAAATGCCGAATAAGCAGCTGGGTGTGGTGGTGCACGCTTGTAATCCCGGCGCTTGGGAGCCTGAGGCAGGAGGATCACACAGGTTCAAAGCCAGCCTCAGCTACTTAGTGAGGCTCTCAGCAACTTAGTGAGACCCTGTTTCCAAATAAAGGATAAAATAGGTCTGGGAGTATAGCCCGGAGGTAGAAAGCCTCTGGGTACCACCCCAGTAACACACACACACACACACACACACACACACACAGCCAAATAAGCAAATAAACAAAAATGGCAAATTTCATGTTGCATCCAATTTTTACTAAAAGAGGGTACAATATAACACACGTAGCATTTATTTTTGCCATGTAATAACTCGTTTTTGTGATGTTATTAAATGATAAATAAGAAAATTTAAAAATAGCATTTGAAGCTTGTAGAGTAAAATAAATCTCTAATCTTAGTGGTCTGTTACAATTTTCCATTTCATTTTCTCACTATTGGAGTGGGCTCGCTCGCTCTCTCTCCCCCCATATGTATATACACATGTATGTATATTTTACATAAAACATAATTTTTTTCTTTAAGAGCTTAAATAAAAATAATTTTTGAAGCAATTATCCTCTTCTTGGCTAAAGTATTAGGAGGTAGGAACGACATCCTTTTTAAATCTAAATGACTAAACTCAAGCCAATTTGGGTTCCAGCACTGCAAGAGTTAAGGAGGTTTTAACCTCAGTTTTTATTTGCAATAATGACCGTTGGCTTTCTCCAAGGGGATCTGGGGAAAGAGGCCCTGACACCTGGTTTCAGGTTGATTACAATCAGCACGGGAGTTTAACATAAAAGGTTCATTTTGTATTAAACACCTTTTGGGTTTAGTGACGGGGTGGTAGTGGTGGAGATAAAATCCTTAATCATAGTCTTGCCAATTTGCATTATTCTTTGGGGAATATGCTTTCAAAAGCCAAGGAACAAAAGAGGATTGGGTTTTTCAGTCTCCCGAAGGGGAGGTGGCAGCAGGTTGTGAAGCAGCTACCCAAAGAAACCCAAGTACTGTATAAATTATCGAAAGGAAGGCGTTTTTTTTTTTTTTTTTTTGTGGATTTGAGGGGGCGGGGCGGGGGTTGGAGAAAGGAGAAAGCAACGACCGGTCCGCGTTAACACACACGAAGGCTCTAAGGCCTTTTCTACCTTGTGCCTGCTTATGTGATATTTATAATGAAAGGGGCCTCCACAGCGCGAACGCACTGATCAGCATTCTTCTAACCCTGTCTCAGCACCCCAAGAAGGCATGCAATTAGGATGGGAGGAGGGACCCTCAGCCTAGAGCACCTGGAGGAGCGGTCCAGAGGGATTAGCTTTGTGCAGAAGCGGAGCCCGCGGGGACCGGGGTGGAGGTGGGGGGCTTCCCTGGCCCTAAGAATCAGCACCGAGGCTAGTTTAAGTTTGTAATCCCAGGATTTGGGAGGTTGAGACAGGAGGATCCCGGTTCGCGGCCAGCCTTAGCTACTTAGTGAGGTCCTTTGCAACTCAGTGAGACCCTGTTTCAAAATAAAGAATAAAAAATAGGGCTGGGGGTGTAGCTCGGAGGTAGAATGCCCCTGGGTTTCATTTCCAGTACCGCAAAAAAAAAAAAAAATAAAGATGCGGAAGCTGGGACTTGGCTTCCGTCTTTTATTTAATATGCAGGACATAAACGCTCAGAAGCTGGAAAGCCGCATTTCCCTGTCGGCTCTGGCGATTCAGACACAGAGACTTGGGGAGCTCGCGCAGGGAGCCATTGAGGGCGCGGGCGCGAGGCGGAACGCCTGGTGCGGGAACGCGCGTGCGCGCCGCCTGCCCGGCAACGGCGCATGCGCCGCGGGTCCCGAGCGGAGGCGCGCTTCTTGGCGGGCGGGTCCTTCCGGCGTTCCTAGAGAGCGATCCCCGAGCCGCGGGCGGAGGGCTGCGGGAGGCGGAGGACAGGGGCGGGCCGAGGAGATCTGCGGCCGGGTGCCAGCTGCCGGAAGTGGCGGTTGTAAACTTCAGCTCCTCGGGGCTTTTCTCCGCCAGACTCCCATTGCTGTTTGTCTCCCATCCCCGGGTCCTAGAGTCCCTCGGCTTCCAACAGTTTTTATTTTTACCTCGGAGGGCTGCCTGGGTGTCTTCTGCCCCTGATTCTTGAAACTGCCCCTGGGGTCTTGGGTGTGCAGTCTGGACCACGCGAGACCCCCGAGGTAACCGTGGGTGGTAGGGGCTTCGGGGCGAGGCTTGGGGGGGTCTGCAGTGAGGGTCCCCGAAAGGGGCTGGGGCTGTCCCGGGCTGGGTCGCTCCTGGGGACACGCCTCCTGCTCCTGGCTGAGTCTCTCCGCCCGTCTGGAGGAAGATCTTCCTAGAGCATCCGAGGCAGAGACCACCGCCGCACTCCCCAGAGGGACCAGATGGCAGGACCTACCGGGCCTAGGCTTTGAGTAGATTAGGTTTACAGCTCCAGATTGCGGGGCATTTTACCTCCTTTTTTCTTGTGTGCTACTCAGGGTCACTCTTTCACCGAGTCACAGCCCAGCATTTTTTTTTTTTTTTAATTTTGAGACAAGTCTGAGATTATAGGACTCAGCCACTGCGCCACTCCCTCGCTTATTTATTTGATGCCAACCTCACATGAGACGTCTTTCAGATGTTCTGTAAAGGAAAAGATGAGTTGTGCTAGCATAGCTTCTACACTTCCTGCTGCTTGCCCACCAGGACTCTTAGGAAAGTCAGTGAGTTTTTCAGAAGCTGTAAATTTTCTACCCAAGTGGTGCCTATTTTTGAATGTTTATCCCATGTATCCTGAGTAAATACATATTTATTTCATTTTATTTATTAGACTTGATGTCGAGCTCTAATAACCTGCATATCGACGTTTAAAGTCCTCATAATCTTGGAGAAAATAACACCATTTTGTCATTTGTTTTACTTAACTGTTAGTGCCTAGTAACAACAAAACAGTAGTAGAGAGTATTTGGTTTCTCCGTGAAAAGCAGAAGAAACAGCCGCAGAGCAGCCTGCCAAGAGGAAGAAGGAATGAAGCAGTCTTAGGAGCTCTTTGTATTAGTCTTGGCTTTGGCTGTATATTGCTCTGCAATCTCAGCTTCTCTGGGCATTGGGGAGTGGATTTACACTGTTAAGTACCATTTACTTTTTTTTTTTTTTCTTCAGTACTGGGGATGGAACCCAGGGCATTCTACTTCCGAGCTACACCCCCAGCCCTATTTTTAATTTTTTATTTTGAAACAGGGTCTCACTGAGTTGTAAAGGGCCTCACTAAGTAGCTGAGGCTGGTTGTGAACCCGGATCCTCCTGTCTCAGCCTCCCAAATGCTGGGATTACAAGCGTGCGCTACCACGCCCGGCTCCCTTTTTTTTAGTTTTTTTTTTTTTAATCTCTGCCCTCTTTATTTTGGGATTGAACTCAGGGGTATTCTACCACTGAGCTATATCCCCAGCCCTTTAAAACATTTTTTTAAAAAATTTGAGACAGGGTCTCTGCTAAATTGCTGAGGCTTGTCTTGAACTTGTGATCCTACTGCCTTAGCCTTCAGAGTTGTTGGGGTATAGATGTGCAATACCGTGCCTGGCATTTGCTTGAATTTTAATTCATCCAGTGAATATTTTTACACACGTTACTCAACCTCTGGAAACCTCAGTTTTCTCATTTGTTAAATGTGCATGATATCTCATAGAGTTGTTGAGAGGATTAAGTGAGGTCAGGTATGCTTAGCTCAGTATCTGGCATATAGTAAATGCTAAGTAATATTAGCTTGTATCTTTTTGTCCACCTTTTCTCTCTCTTTTTTTTTTTAAACTTTTGGGCTGTACTGGGGATGGGACATTCTACCTCTGAGCTATACTCCCAGCCTTATTTTTTACTCTTTATTTCGAAACACGGTCTCACTGAGTTGCAAAGGGCCTCACTAAGTAACTGAGGCTGTCCATGAATCACACTCCTCCTGTCTCAGCTTCCCAAATGCTGGGATTATAAGCATGTGCCACCATGCCCGGCTTTCTTTTTCTTTCATCCTGGGTGAACAACAGAAGGAATCAGTTGTGAGGTAGGATAACTTGCATCAGCAATGGTTCTGACATCTAAATTAGAATATTCTTTCTGGCTGGTATTTCCTCTTAGAATGTCCAGATCGTTGGTACCCTGATCTTAATTGTCCTATTATCTGTTTTTAAAATCTTATTGAAGGCTGGGCGTGGTGGTGTACAGTTGTGATCTCAGTAGTTGGGAGGCTGAGATCACAAGTTCAAGGACAGCCTCAGCTCTAGTGAGGCCCTCTGTAACTTAGTGAGACCTGTTTCAAAATAACAAATAAAAAATATGGCTGGGGGTATATCTTGGAGGTAGAATGCCCCTGGGTTCAATCTCTGGTACCACACACACACAAAAAATCATCTTCTTATTGAAGAATGATACCTGTAACATACCATCAAATAGTAAGAATAGTTCAAATCATCGGGCATGATGGCACACACCTGTAATCCCAGTACTTGGGAGGCTAAGACAGGAGGATTATAGATTTAGAGCCAGCCTTGGCAATTTAGCAAGGTTCTCAGTAACTTAGACCCTGTTTCCAAATAAAAAATTTAAAAAATAGGGCTGGGGGTATAGCTCACATGTAAAATGTACCTGGGTTCAATCCCCAGCACTCCTCCACCCCACAGGAATAGTTCATCTCTACAAACAAGAGAAGATTAATGTAAATTTTTTGGGGGGAGAATACTGAAGGTTGCATCTAGGGGCATTCTACCTCTGAGATACACCTTCAACCCTTTTTTAATTTTTAATTTTTACAGAGTTGCAGAGAGTCTTGCTAAGTTGCCCAGTCTGGTGTTGAACCTGTGATCCTCCTGTCTCAGCATCCCAAGTACCAGGATTACGGGTGTGCGCCACTGCACCTGGCTGAAGACTCATCTGTTAATACATTAACGTAAGAAGCTGATTTAAGCTTTGACTTTATCGTCATTGCTATAGGTTTTGGCTCTAGTCTGTGAAAGTGCCATCTGGACTGAGATTCTGCTGAAGGTCAGAGCTGCTCTTGGCGAGAACACCCTGACTTCTTGTTAGTTTGAATGTGGGAAAGAATGATCTGTTTGAGAAATCTGTAGCAGGGAGCTGAAGTGCTTCTCTGATAAGTGAGGCCTCGCTTTCCCTCTGGCTGGGGTGAGCCGTGTTTTGAAGGTCACTAGCAGGACACACAGTGGAGCTCTGGTATCAGCCAGGTTGAGTGTGAAGGCTGACTTTCATCTCCTGGAGATGTGATTTTGGGCAAGTGCCTGAATGCATTTGAGCTCTGATTTCCATGGGTTTGAAGTAGGAATATTAACAGCATCTTCTCCTTGGAGTTGATGTAGAGTAAAATGAGATAATTACAGGAAGGTTTTAGTACATGACTGGAGAAGAGATTTTGGTCATGGTTGGAATGACGATAGTACAGGGAGTGACTTTCATTATCAGGCAGTTTGTTCTTAAGTAATCATCAGTTGAGTATTTTCAAATGGAAAGTAATTATTTAAAGAGTTACATGGATATAAAAGAAGAGAAAGGCTGACATTAATTGCATGTTCTAAGGAATTTTTTTTTCCCCCCAGAACTGGGAATTGAACCCAGGGGCATTCTGCCTCCGAGCTATACCCCCCAGCCCTATTTTTTTTTTTTTTTTCAGATCTGGGGATGGAACCCAGGGGCTTTTGACTGCCGAGCTATACCCCCCCTGCCCTGTTTTTTATTCTTTATTTTGAAACAGGTTCTCACTAAGTTGTGGAGGGCCTCACTAAGTAGCTGAGGCTGTCCGCGAACTGTGATCCTTCTGTCTCAGTCTCCCAAGTACTGGGATTACAAGCACATGCCACCACTTTTGGCTTATAAGGATTTTTTTTTTTTGCGGGTCTGGGGATGGAACTCGGGGGCATTCTACCTCCGAGCTAAACCCCAGCTCTATTTTTTATTCTTTATTTTGAAACAGGGTCTCACTGAGTTGCAAAGGGCATTACTAAGTAGTAGCTGAGTCTGTCCGCGAACTGCGAGCCTCCTGTCTCAGCCTCCCAAATGCTGGTATTACAAGTGTGTGCCACCACACCCGGCTTATAAGGAATTTTTTTTTTTTTTGTGGTACTGGGGTTCCTGGGAAGCCCTTCTACCTCCAGTCTACACTCCCAGACCCCTATTTTTACATTTTAATTTGGAAACAGGGTCTCCTAAGCCAGCGCGTGCGATCCTCCTATTTCTGCCTCCCAAGTGCGGGGATTACAAGCGTGCGCCACCACGCCCGGCTTATAAGGAATTTTTAATTACTCATATAGTTGGACCAAATTATTGTTCATTTCAACTGTGTGGTGTTTTTCAGGGAAATTTTAACAAAACTAGGAACAAATTATGTGGGCACAATGTAATTCTTTACCTTAGCTTCCTACTCCATTTACAATTTCATTATTATCCTGTTTATTATATACCTACTTGGCTGGCCTCATCATTTTTCACTCTTTTGGGCGAATAAAAAGAGGATTTTACTTTACCTTAAGTTACTTTACTCTGGCTCTTAGCGGATTTAGTCTTTCTAAAACACAAAGATAGGCTCGTGTTTCCTAGAGTCATCAGGAGCTAGTATGGGAGGGGGGGAGACAGAGGGAGAGAGAGGGAACACAGTAAGACTTTGTTAAAGTAGGCTTTAGGATTTAAAAATGATAAAAATGATGATGGATTTATTTATTTGTGTTTTAGTGTCTAGGAATTGAACTCAGGGCCTCACACATACTAAGCTCTACCACTAAGTATTATCACTGAGCTGATGAAATTTTAAAAATTGAGATATAATTCACATGAAGTTCACTTTTTTGTGGTACTGGGAATTGAACCCAGAGGCATTCTACCTCCAAGCTACACCCCTAGACTGATTGTATTTCTTACTTGGAAACAGAATCTCACTAGGTTGCTGAGAACCTTACTAAATTGCTGAAGCTGTTCTTAAACCTGAGATCTTTCTGTCTTAGCCTCCCAAGTACTAGGATTACAAGCATGTACCAGCTATGTCCACTGTTTTAAAGTGTACAGTTCAATGGTTTTGAGAGTAAAATCCAGGGTCTTTCTCTCACTCCCTAAAAGAAACCCATTATCAGTCAGATACAGTTCCCCCTCACCTACTCTCTGGCAGTTTCTTTTCAATGAACTTTCCTATTCTGGATACCCATATTTTGGAATCAAACTGTATGTTCTCCGGGCTGTGTTGTCTCCAGGCGGACTCAACTGAGTCTGCCTAGCTCACTCAGGCATTTGGCGTTGTTTATTCTTGCAGCTCTGTGCCTGAGGGTTCTGGCTACATATTAGCTCTTGGGTGAAGGCCACCCTTAGGTCCAGGAAGCTGATTGCAGTTTCCCGGCCACTTGACCCTCTCGATAGGCAGTTCACAGAATGGCACTCTACTTCTTCAAGGCCAGCAAAAGATTGTTATTCAGTCTGCTAAAAAGGTCTTTTTCCCTCCTCACAGGGCTGGGAATTGAGCCTGGGGCCTCTTGCATCCCAGGCAAGCACCCTGCCATTGAGCTATACTGCCAGCCCTTGCAAAGTCTGCATAATGTGAGGTACTCATGGGAGTGGCATTCCATCAGCCACAGAAGCAAGTCCAGGTTGTTCACAGATAAGGGGAGAGGATTATGTAGGGGTGAAGATGGTGGGGAATATTTGTTCACCACATTATCTGTATAAATGATCAGGAAATTGAAGAAAGTCACCTCTGAGCTATAGATGCTACTGTCTAGAAGACTATTCACATTTGAAGATGCTAGATGCCAAAATAATACACTAAAATGATACTTTCAAATTTAGCTTTATTGGAATAATTTATTAAAATTTGATGAGCGGGGTATGGTGGTGTATGCTTGTAATCCCAGCATTTGGGAGGTGACCCTGTTTCAAAAATAAAAGGACTAGTGTGTATTCATTCGAGTCACCCCTCCATGCCAGTCTGGTATGGAGCTGTACCTATCCTCTGTATTTCTATCTTTTAATAAACTTCTGGTGTGAAGCTGGGTGTGATGGCACACGCTTTAATCCTACTACTTAGGCTGAGGCAGGAGGATCGCAGGTTCAAAGCCAGCCTTAGCAGTTTAGTGAAGCACTCAGCAACTTAGTGAGACCTGTTTCTAAATAAAATATAAAATAGGTCTGGAGGTGTTGCTCAGAAGGCCCCTGGGTTCCACCCCCAGTACCATACACACACATACACACACAAAAAAAAAAAAGAAAAAGAAAAAGAATAAAAAATACAGCTGGGGGTGTAGCTCAGAGGTAGGATGCCCCTGGGTTCCATCCCCAGCACTGCGAAAACTAAACAAAACAAAAAAAATTGATAAACTCCCTCTTTGTAATCTTTCCTTCCCAAGATTAAAAAAAAAATACATCATTAAGGCGGTACTTTCTAGAATTCCTTTTTTCCTCTTTTTTATTCTGTGGTGTTAGAGATCAGACTGAGGGCCTTGTTCATGTCGGGCAGGTGCTCTATCACTGAGCTCTATCCTGGCCCATCTAAAATTCTTACCCACAAGATAAAAAGAGGCCCTTTGCTGCCTCTTTTACCACAACTCGTGTGTGTGTGTGTGTGTGTGTGTGTGTGTGTGTGTTTAAAGTTTTTCACAAAAATATATTTTTATGCATGTGCTCTTAAGCCTTGGACATCACTCTTAGTACAGGAGGTCCATTTCTTCCAGAGACTGGCTTCCTTTCATTCTGAAGGCAGTTTCTCTGTGGTCTGACCTTTGGGAGCATGGTGGTAGGGTACATAGATTTTGGGGTTCAGTCTCTGATGAACTTGATCAAGCCCTACTGCCCTCCACTAATACCTGACTGGCAGGCAAGTCATTTACCCGTTCTGAATCAGTGAGTTCCCTTAGTTGAAGCAAGCGTGATGAATCTGGGATAAGGTAACTTACAGTTCAACCTTATGAATCATTAGCGGCTTTGCAGGAAACACCTGGGCTGTAGAGTCCCTCATGAGTTGGGATTGTGGGTCCTGTCACTGTGTGACTTCTGTCAAGCCATTTCTAATCTCCTAGTCTTAGTTTTCTCTTTTGAAAAATGGATAATTCTTACAAAGCAGTGTTGTAGGAAGCAGAGTTTCATGGAAAGTACCAAGCACAGTACCTTGGTAGACCCTTTAGAACAGGTTCTTACTACGTGCTGAGGCTGTCCTCAAATCTGTGATCCTCCTGTCTCAGCCTCTCAAATACTGGGATGACAAGTATGCACTACCACGCCAGGCTCAGCAAACACCCCCCCCCCCTTTATTCTTTTTCTTATTTTTTGCAGTACTGGGAATAGAACCCAGGGGCCTCTACCTCTGGGATACACCCCCAGACTTATTTTATATTTTATTTGGAAACAGATTCTCACTAAGTTCCTGAGAGCCTCATTAAGCTGCTGAGGCTGGCTTCAAACCTGTGATCCTCCTGTCTCAGCCTCTCAAGTACTGGGATTACAAGCATACTCTACCACGCCCGGTCCCCCTCCCCTTTTTTATTTTTATTTTATTTATTTATTTATTTATTTGTTGGTGGTACTGGGGTTCCTGGAAACCCTTCTACTTCCGGGCTACACTCCCAGACCTATTTTTATATTTTTATTTAGAAACAGGGTCTCTTAAGCCAGGGAGGCTGGCTTTGAACCTGCGCAATCCTCCTGTCTCCGCCTCCCAAGTGCGGGGATTACAAGCGTGCGCCACCACGCCTGGCCCCCTCCCCTTTTTTTAAAAGAACTTTTGAAATAGGTTATTGATAAGTTGTTGAGGGTCTTGCTACATTGTAGAGGTGGCCTTAAACCTGAAAATCCTTTTGTCTCAGTCTCCAACATACTGTGATTACAGGCATGCACCACCATGCCTCGCTGTATTATAAAGAATTAATTTATGAAGAGTGACCTGTGTGTGTGTGTGTGTGTGTGTGTGTGTGTGTGTGTGTGTATGTAGTTATGGGGCTTGAACCTAGGGGCATTGTTGCTGTGAGCCTCACTAAATTAATTTCTTTCTTTCTTTCTCTTTCTTTCTTTCTTTCTTTCTTTCTTTCTTTCTTTCTTTCTTTCTTTCTTTCTTTCTTTCTTTCTGTGGGTCTGGGGATGGAACCCAGGGACATTTGACCACCAAGCTACAACCCCTGCCCTGTTTTTTATTCTTTATTTGAAACTGGGTTTCACTGAGTTGCAAAGGGCCTCATTAAGAAGCTGAGGCTGTCTGCGAACCGTGATCCTCCGGTCTCAGCCTCCCAAATGCTGGGATTACAAGCATGCGCCACCACACTCAGCTGAGCCTCACTAAATTTCTGAGGTAGCTTTGAACTTGTATTCCTCGTGTCTCAGCCTCTCCAAGTAAAGGGATTACAGATGTGCACAACCATGTCCAGCTGACCTTTTATATAAATTAGTTAAAATATTTTTTTCATCTTTTTAAAAAATTTTTATTGGTGCATTATATTCATACATCGTATTGGGGTAAAAAACTTGTGTGTACAGACATGTACACATCACCGATTTAGTCCCTACCCAATTCCCACCCCATTCCCTCCCCATCCCTCCTTCCCTTGCTTGGCTTAGTGGTTGACTTCGATATGTTTAAGTACATTGTGTGTTTTAGAGATTTTCCTTCTTCCCCCTCCATTCTCCTCCTTTAGGTTGCCTTGTTTGCTCCTCTATAGGATTTCCTTTTTCATCTAGAGTTCCTCCTATGACCCATTTCTCACTAGCTCTCACATATTGGGGAAAGAATCTGATTTCTTATTTTTTGTGACTGACTAATCTCACTTAGCATAATGTCCTCCAGTTCCATCCATTTCCCTGAAAATTATGTAACTGAGTTTTTTTTAATGGCTGAGTAAAATTCTATTGTGTACATATCCCATAGTTTTGTAATCCATTCATCTGTTGATGGACATTTTGGCTGGTTCCATAGTTTGGCTATGGTGAATTGTGCAGCTCTGAACATAGATACACATGCATTAGTTTGGCAGTTTGGTTTCCTTTCTTTTGGGTAGATACCCAGAAGTAGTATTGCTGGATCAAATGGTAGATTTAAAAAATATTTTTGTAAAGATTTTTATGGAGATAGTTATATAATCATAAGAGTTAATTTTTTTTTTTTTTGGTGGTGGTACTGGGATTGAATTCAAGGGTGCTCTACTACTGAGCTACATTCTCAGCATCATTATTTTAATTTTGAGACATAGTTTTGCTAAGCTGCTGAGGACTTGTGATCCCTCTTGAACTTGTGATCCTCTTGCTTCAATTGCTGGGATTATACTAGTGCACCACCTTGCCTGACAAGAAAGTTAATTTATAATTTTTGTTTTACTGTTGTCACAGACTTGCTAGTGGTAACTTACTTGTCTGGTTCAAGATAATGCCGTAATTTTCTTTTCTAGGGCTTATTGAAAGACTTTTTTTTTTTTTTTTTTTTTTTTTTGAGACAAGGTCTTCCTGTATTTCCCAGGCTGGCCTTGAACTGTTGGGCTCAAGTGGTCATCCTGCTTCAGACTGTTGAGTACTAGGACTACGGGTGAGGTGTACACTACCATGCCCAGCTCAAAAGACATTTTGGAACTGTACAATTTGATTGCATCGTCAACTTTTCTGTAGTATTTATTTTGAGAACCTTTGAATAAAAACCATCTGAAATTTAAAAAAGAAGAAAAATTACCATGGGATCTTTTTTTTGGGAGTACTTTGATTCTGATTACGTCTTTGCCTTAAAAGCATCTTATTTATACAGCCGGGTGTGGTGGCACACGCTTGTAATCCCAGCATTCAGGAGGTGGAGTCTGGAGGATCCTGGTTCCTTTTCCTTTTTTTTTTTTTTTTTTTTTTTTTTTTTTGCGGGCTCTGGGGATGGAACCCAGGGGCATTCGACCTCCGAGCTACACCCCTGCCCTATTTTTTATTCTTTATTTTGAAACCGGGTCTGACTGAGTTGCAGAGGGCCTCACGAAGTAGCTGAGGCTGTCACGAACCACGATCCTTTGGGACTCAGCCTCCCAAATGCTGGGATTACAAGCGGGTGCCACCATACCTGGCTCCCTGGATTTTACTTTCTTTCAAACTGAATTCTATGTCCTACTGATAGGCACTATGTATTCCTTTTCAAGTTTGAGAAAACTTTATCACTCTTACTATGATAATTTTTCTTTTTACTTGAGAAATTAAAATAATCTAAAAGCTAATCATTACTCTGTTCTGGAAGATCTTTTTAACATTTTGTCATTTTTACTTTTATTACCTTTTAAGCCAGATAAAACATCGTAACCTTTTAGAATTGTAAGTTTGTTATACAGTAGTATAAAAATTGACAAATAGGCCATAGATCAAAAGAAAACCCACCCATACTGTTAAAATTCAAATATAAAACTTATATTGTATTGTTTATTATATTGACAGACTTCAGTCCTTCTAACTTGTAAATCACAGACATCTTGGACAATTTCAATCGTCAATAAAGAGGTGTATCATTAAGAAACAGTGTGGTATTTTGAAAGAGTTGGAAGATTTACCATGAATTTAAGTACTTCAAGTAATGCCACTGGTGATTCTCAAAGGTAAGCCTCCAGAGTCTACCTTTAGATGAAACACTCTTTTGGGTGTAAGGAACAGGGAGAATCAAGCAGTTGGTGGAGCCACTTGTAAGAATTCTCATGGGATGTGAAGTAGAAATTTTTTGGGACTGGAGGCGCAGGACTCTGGGGCCTGCTCTGCTCCTTTTTTAACTTGGATCACAAAGCCCATGTGTCTCAACTTCCTCCCATTAGTAGAGACTTATTATTTTTGTCACTAAACATTTTCCTTATATTTGTACATATTTACATTTGTATTTGGTCATGCCTTTGTTTTGCCTTACTTCTGCGGCTCTAACTACTTTCTTCATTTCTACAGCTCTACTTCATGGCTTCTGTTTAAGCATTCTTTTTAGATTCCCATTGGTAACTACTCTTTTTTTTTTTTTTTTTGTAGTACTGGGGATTGAACCCAGGGGTATTCTATTTCTAAGCTACACCCCCAGCCCTATTTTGTTCTTTACTTTGAAACAAGGTCTCATTAAATTGCAGAGGGCCTCACTAAAGTAGCTGAGGCTGCCTGAAAATCCTCCTATCTCAGCCTCCCAAGTACTGGGATTACAAGCCGCCATGCCTGGCTGGTAACTACTCTTTTTTTTTTTTTTTTTTTGTTGTTTGTTTGTTTGTAGTACTGTAGATTTAATCCAGAGGTGTTCTACTTCACTCTCTCTCTTTTTTTTTTATTCTTCTGAGCTATACTCCAGCCCTACCTCAGCCTCCCAAGTATTGAAATTATAGGTGTGTGTCACCGTGTATGGCTGTTATGGTTTTAATTTGAATTTTCTTAGTGATTAATGGTGTCAAAAATTAATATAGCTGGGCGTGGTGGCGCATGCTTGTAATCCTCACGCTTGGGAGGCGGAGACAGGAGGATCACGCTGGTTCGAAGCCAGCCTCGCTGGCTTAAGAGACCCTGTTTCCAAATAAAAATATAAAAAATAGGTCTGAGAGTGTAGCCTGGAGGTAGAAGGGTTTCCATGAACCCCAGTACCACACACACACAAAATCTTTGAATATGCTTTTTGACCTTTCATACATATTTCTTGGTGAAATAGTTTTTGTCTTATTCCTGTATTTAGGGGAAATTCTCAAAGTTTTTCCCCTTTTAATATGATGTTGGATGTGGGCCTATTGTATATTGCCTTTATGATATTGAGGTATGTTCCTTCTATTCTGATTCTCTGAAGTACTTTTAGCAAAACTGGAAGTTGGATTTTTTCAAATCCTTTTTTAGCATCTAATCAAATGATCATGTGATTTTTGTCTTTGGTTCTGTTTATATGATGAATTACATGGATTGATTTTTGTATGTTGAACCAGCCTTGCATCCAAGGGATGAACTTTACCTGGTCATGGTATATGATTTTCTTGATGTGGTTTTAAATGTGTGTTGTTAGTATTTTGTTTAGCAGTTTTGCATCCAGGTTCATCAAAGATATAGGCCTGTAGTTTTCCTTCCTTGAGCTGTTTTTATTTGGTTTTGGTATTAATGTGATGTTGGCTTCATAGAATGTATTTGAGAGAGTCCCGTTTTTTTCTATTCTATGAAATAGATTGAGGAGTATCGGGATTAGCTCTTTTATAAAGGTTTTATAAAATTCACTTGGGAAACCATCTGGTCCTGGGCTTTTTTTGATGGTAGGCTCTTTATAATTGTTTTGGTCTCTTTGATTGCTATTGGTTGTTTTAAATTTTTTTTTTTTTTTTTTTTTTTTTTTTTTTGCGGTACTGGGGATGAAACCCAAGGGTATTCTACCTCTGAGCTATACACCCAGTCCTATTTTTATTCTATATTTTTGAAACAGGATCTCACTGAGTTGCAAAGGGCCTCACTAAATAGCTGAGGCTGTCCACAAACCCAGATCCTTCTGTCTCAGCCTCCTGAATGCTGGGATTACAAGTGTGCACCACCATGCCTGGATCTGGTTTAAATTTTTTATATCTTCCTGACTCAGTTTAGGCAGGTTGTATTTATCTGGAAAGTTGTCAGTTTCCTCCAGATTTTCCATGTTGTTGGAATATTGTTTTTCAAAGTAGTTTCTGGTAATACTCTGGATTTCTATACTGTCAGTAGTGATCTCTTCTTTTTCATCTCTTATCTTCATAATTTGGGTTAATTCTCTCTCTCTCTCTTTTTTTTTTTTTTTGGTTAGGTTGGCTAGTGGTTTATGTAGTTAATTTTTTTCAAGAAACCAGCTTTTGGTTTTTTTGATTTTCTGTATTTTTTTTTATTCTCTACTTTGTTGATTTTTGCTCTGATTTTAATAATTTCCTGTCTTCTACTGGCTTTGGGATTAGATTGTTTCTGTTTTCCAAGGTCTTTGAGGTATGTCATTAGGTTATTGATTTGATGATTTTATGTTTTTCTTATGTGAGCACTAATATGTGCTATGAATTTTCCTCTTAATACTGTCTTCACAGTGTTCCAGAGGTTTTCATATGTTGTATCTCTATTTTTGTTTCTAGAAATTTCTTGATATCACCCCTTAATTCTTCTATGATTCATTCTACATTCAGCAGGGTGGTGTTCAGTCTCCACATGTTTATGTAGTATAGTTGATTTCTAGTTTCATTCCATTATGGTCTGAAAAGACACAGGGAAGTATGTCACACTTTTTGAATTTGCTAGTGCTCACTTTGTGGCCCAGGATATGATCTATTTTGGAGAAGGTTCCATAAGCAGCTGAGAAAAATGTGAACTCTGCTGTAGTTGGGTGGAATATTCTATATGTGTCTAATAGGTCCATTTCGTTGATGGTGTTCTTAGGTCTGAGGCATCTTTATTGACTTTTTGTCTAGAAGATTGGTCTAATGGTGTGAGAGGGATGTTGAAGTCTCCCAGTATTATTGTATTGGGATTTATATGTGACTTAATGTCACAAAGAGTTTGTTTTATGAAAGTAGCTAGATCTATGTTTGGGGTATAAATGTTGACTATCATTATTTCCTCTTGTTGGATTTTTCCTTTTATCAATAAAAAACAACCTGTTTTGTCTCTTCTAATAAGATTAGGCTTGAAGTCTAATTGGTCTGATACTATAGTTGCTACTTCTACTTGTCTTTGGGTTCCATTGGCATGGATTACCTTGATCCAGTCCTTTACCTTACTTAAGTTTGTTACTATTTTTACTTGTAAGGTGTGTTTCTTGCAGGCAGCAGATGCATAGATTCTAGTTTTTAATCCATTTTGCCACTTTATGTCTTTTTATTGGGGAGTTGGGGCCATTTATGTTCAGTGTGATTACAGAGATGATTTTTAATTCCTAACATGTTGAGATTTAAATTTTGTTTGAAATAGTGTTTCTTGTCCTCTGCTTAGTTGTTTGCTGGATGGAAATTCTTGTTTCTTTGTTTCTGGTATTTATTATTTATTTCTTTGCAGTTAATCTCCTTGAGTATTTTCTCTAGTGCTTTTTTAAAAATTTTGTGATATTAGAGATGGAATCCAGGGGCTTTCTAACCCTGGGCTACACTCCCAGACCTATTTTATATTTTATTTGGAAACAGGATCTCACTAAGTTGCTGAGAGCCTCACTAAGTAGCTGAGCCTGGTTTCAAACCTGCGCAATCCTCCTGTCTCAGCCTTCCAAGTGCTGGGATTACAAATATGCACCACCACGCCTGGCTCTAGTTCTGGTTTTGAAGATATAAATTCCTTCAGCTTCTGTTTGTCATGGAAGATATTTATTTCCCCATCTAAATGATAGTTTAGCTGGGCAGGGAATTTTTGGCTGCAAGTTGTTTTCTTTCAGAGTTTGGAATATGCTTCTGGCTTTCATGACTAGGTTTGGGAAGTCTAGAGTGATTCTAATTGGTTTGCCTTTGAATGTCACTGGTCTTTTTTTTTTTTTTGCCTTTAAGATTCTCTCGTTGGCTTCTACATTAGTCAGTTTGACCATTATGTGGGATAGGGAAACTTTTATCTTGTCTAAAGAGGGTTCTATAAGTTCTTATAAGTTCTATAAGTTTGGAAAAAATTGATTTTATTTATTTATTTATTTATTTATTTATTCATTTGTTTGTTTGTTTTTGGTGGTACTGGGGTTCCTGGAAGCCCTTCTACTTCCAGGCTACACTCCCAGTCCTGTTTTTATATTTTTATTTGGAAACAGAGTCTCTTAAGCCAGCGAGACTGGCTTAGAACCAGTGCTGTCCTCTTGTCTCCACCTCCCAAGTGTGGGGATTACAGCATGCACCACCATGCCTGGCCTTATTTGTATTTTTTAATTTATTTGTACTGGGGATTGAACTCATTGGCATTCTACTACCACCACACTTTTATTTTCTTTTTAAAATTTTCTGATATTACTTCTTTGAAAAGATTGTTGATCCTTTTGTTTTCACCTTCTTCCTCCCCCATGCCAATTATTCTTAGATTAGCTCTTTTATAATGGGCCTATATTTATTAAATGTCCAATTCATGCTGTCTAATTGTTTTTTTTCTAAATTTTATACTATGTGTTTGTGTTTGGAGTGATCATCTTCCAGGAGCAAGATTCTATTTTCCATGTGGTCTAATCAATTGTTTATAGTTTGTATTAATGTTTTTACTTAAATGATTGCATCCTTTATTTCTTTCAGATTCTCTCTAAATTCTTTTCAGAAGCCCTGTATTATTTCTATAGTTACATTCTTGATTTGACCTTCTGGATATCTCTGCAATTCTCTGTTGTCAGGTTCTGTTTTTGTGGTGTTGTGGGAGCTCATTGCTTTCTTGTTATTCCTCTTTCTCATGATTTCAGAAGTTTGTTATCTGTTGCTTTTGATAGATTTCTCTCAGTCTCTAGGTATCAGCTGGTATATCCAAGGGCAAGTAGGATTGTATTCAACAGTGTAGGTTGAGTGAGGAGGGAAGTGAAGTTGTAAGTGGAAGAATAGGGAAAAGCCTCAGATAGGATTGAATAGAATGAGAGTATGAGTATGGTAAGGTAGTATATACTAGAGATTAGAGATAGTGAAAATGTAGTAGTATTCTAGTAATCAATGTAGAGTTTCTAGTATAGTGATATGAAGTGGATTTAATGCAAGACAAGAGAGAAGAAAGAAAAAAAAGAAAAAAGATAGAAAAGGGAGAGGAGAGAGTAGGTATGTACATAGGAAGAAGCTTGGATAGGGTTTGGGAAGAGGGTCAAAAAAACAGGCATACAAAGCCAGGCATGGTGGTACACACTTGTAATCCCTGTGCTTAGGAGGAGGGGATAGAAGGATCATGCAGGTTCAAGGCCAGCCTTGCTGGCTTAAGAGACCCTGTTTCCAAATAAAAAATATAAAAATAGGTCTGGGAGTGTAGCCCAGAGGTAGAAGGGTTTCTAGGAACCCCAGTACCACGAACACACACACACACACACACACACACACACACACACACCCCAGGCATACACACACAAAAAAGAACAAAAAACAAAACAACCCCAACAACAAATTAATGCAACTCTACAAATAAATGACTATTCAGCAGACAGAGCCTCTGCAGTCTCTCTCTTTGCAGATACTAAGTGTCACTAGAACCTTTCCTGCTGTAAACCTGGTACTCTGAGTCTTTCTCAGTCTCTGCAGATGGTCGATATCAATGGGGCTGGATCTAGTGTTAAGCACAGGTCTCCTTTCACACTTTATACAGATTTGGAGTCTTGGTCTCTCCCTGCCTCCATAGGTGACATATGCCTCTGAGACCAAACTCAATGTTAGAGTCTCTGTTCTCCATAGCTAGGGCTGGTCTGGTCTTTTCCCCATTCACCACGGTTGGGTCATCTGTGGTGATCCCAGAGATCCTACTAGTTGGGTCTAGTTGGGTCTAGTGTTAAGCGTAGGTCTCTCTCCACACTTTCCACTGATCAGAGCCTGAGTCTGTCTGAGCCTCTGCTATGTCCAACAGCAGACTCAACCTCCACCTTCTCCGGCTGAACTGCAAAGTCTTAGACCCAAGGAGTTTATCATGGCTGTACAAGTACCTGCAGGTGCCACGCTGGTTGTTCTCCCATGGGAGCTACAACTTCACTTATGGTGTTATTGAGTGCAGCTCTGAATCTCTGGAGGGCATGGTAAGCTCAGCTGCCACTGCTGCAAGTTGTAGACTCTACCTTTCCTTTGCTGGGTTGAACTTCAAAGTCTCAGACCCAGGGAGTTTATCATGGTTGCATGAATCCCTGGAGGTGAAGTGTTGGATATTCTCCTACGGAGACCCTGGCTTTACATGGTTTTGGTGTGTGCTGATCTGGATCTCTGGAGAGATGGTGGGCTTGTTTGCCCCTGCTGCAAGTTGCAGCTGGTGTTTGCACAGGAAAAACTGATGGCTTACATCCCGATGGTGTGCAGCTGCTCACTTTAGGTCCTTGGTTTTCCTTTTCAACTCTGGAGTCGGGTGCTGTGAGGCAAGATGGCACCACCATGGAGCCTGCCGCCCCATGGTGGGCGGGTTTCTTTTCTGCTCTCTGATTGGTTTTCTAATCTTCTTTTTCCCTGTTTTTATATCTATTTTTTTTTAATTCCACTACTGATAGTATTTTCTGGCCTTGTAGAAAGCTATTTTTGAAGCAGTGGAGATTGGGTGTCAACAGGATTGGTATGTGCCACTTCCCTCAGTTGCCATCTTTCTGGTAGTCCTATTTGTTTTCTTATTATTAAGCTTTAAGAACAAATATATGATTTTCAAATTTTCCCATTCAATGGCTTGACTTTTCATTTTCTTAATATATTTTGAAGTACAAATATTTTTAACTTTGCAGTTTAATTTATCAATTCTTTTTCTATAAGGATTGTGCTTTTGGTTTTATAGCTAAGAAATCTCTAAGATTACAAAGATTTTTCTCCTCTGTGTTCTTCCAAAGTTTTATAATTTTAGCTCTTACATGTGATCCATTTTAAGTTTTTTTTTGTGTGTATGGTGTGAGGTTAGGATCTAAAATAATCTTTTTGCATAGATGTCAAGTTGTTCTAGACCATTTTTTGAGAAAACGATCTTTTCCCTATTGAATTTTCTTGTCACCTCTGTGAATTTACTGACCATATATGTATGGGCTTATTTCTAGAGTCTTAATTTTGTTATGTGTCTTCATGGCTACATGTCTATTTTTTTTTTTTTTTGAGTAGTGCCTGGGATTGAACCCATTGAACCCAGGGCCTTGCACATGCTAAACAAGCATTCTGCCATTGATCTATACCACCCTATGTTTTTTTTTTTTTTAACATATCAGTCTTTTAAAAATGTGGTACTGGGGATTGAACCCAGTGGCATTCCACCTCTTAGCTACATTCCCAGACCTATTTTATTTTTTATTTTGAAACAGGGTCTTGATAAGTTGCTGAGGCTGGTCTTGAGCCTGCACCCCTCAGCCTCTATAGTACTAGAATTACAGGTGTGCTGGGCGTGGTGGTGCATGCTTGTAATCCCAGCATTTGGGAGGCTGAGACCCATAGGATCGTGGTTCGCGGACAGCCTCAGCTACTTAGTGAGGCCCTCTGCAACTCAGTGAGACCCAATTTCAAAATAAAGAATAAAAATAGGGCAGGGCTGTAGCTCAGAGGTCGAATGCCCCTGGGTTCCATCCCCAGACCTGCAAAAAACAAAAAAGAATTACAGGTGTACAGGTGTATACCAACATGCCTGGCTTTAACATGTGTATTCTTAATCCAGTAAACATTGTCTAGATTACTGTAGCTTCATAATAACTTCTGAATTTAGGAGGTGTAAATTCTTGTATTTGTTCCTCAAGATGTTTTGGCTATTCTGAATCCTTTGTCCTTTCAAAGGAATTTTAGGATTAGCTTGTCAATTTGTACAAACAGTACGCTGGAGTTAAACTAGGGATTACACACACACACACACACACACACACACACACACACACAGAGTAATTGGGGGATGGAGATATGAGATTGCAGGGTTCCAGGGCAGCCTCTGCAAGTAGTAAGACTCATCAATCTAGCAAGACGCTATTTCAAAATAAAATAGAGGTAGAATGCCCCTGGGTTCCATCCCCAGTAGCAAAAAATCAGCAACAAAAACAACAACAAAAATCATGAATAGAAGTGTTAGTAGTAGTCTCTTTTACTTTGTTCTCTATCTCAGGAAATGCTTTTAGTCTTTTGACCATTAATTATGATGCTAGCTCTAAATTATTTGTAGATGCTCTTTATCAAGTTTGGACATTTCTGTATATCTAGTTTATTGATAATTTTTATCCTGAATAGGTATTAGATTTTGTCAAAAAAATTTTTTAAATATTGAGAGAAGCCAGGTGTTGTGGCACATGCAGTACTTGGGAGACTGAGACAGGAGGGTCATGGTTCACAGGCAGCCTCAGTTACTTAGTGAGGCCCTCTGCATCTTAGTGAGACCCTGTTTCAAATTAAAGAATAAAAAATAGGGCTGGGGGTGTAGTTAGGAGGTAGAATGCCCCTGGATACAATCCCCAGTTCTGCAAAGAAAGAAAAACTAAAAAAAATTGAGATAATCATGTAGTTTTTATCATTTATTTTATTAAAGTAAGTGGTATATTACAGCCAGGTGTGGTAGCACACACCTGTAATCCCAGTACTTGGGAGGCTAAGACAGGAGGATTGTGGGTTCATGGCTATCTTTAGTTACTTAGGCCCTCTGCAACGTAGTGAGACCCTGCTTCAAAATAAATAAAATATAGGGCTGGGGGTATAGCTTGTAGGTAGAATGCCAATTGGTTCAATCTCCCATATCACAATTAAAAAAAAAAAAAACATAAAACCTCATACCTTTTTTTTTTTTTTTTTTGGTGGTACTAGGGGTGGAACACAGGGGCTTTTCTACCTCCCGGCTATACTCCCAGACGTATTTTATACTTTATTTGGAAACAGGGTCTCACTAAGTTTCAAGCCTCCCTAAGTAGTTCAGGCTAGCTTTGAACCCATGCTATCCTCCTGTCTCAGCCTCCCAAGTGCAGGGATTACAAGCGTGCGCCACCACACCCGGCTCCTCATACATTTTTTCATGTTACTTTTGATTTTTAAATTTTAACCTTTATCTACTGACTTTCTACTACAGAGGATCATAAGTTAAGTTCTTACTGTGCCCATCTTATTTTCTATTTTCTCTGCATTTAGCCATATTATTATCTTGTTTAAATTAGTTATTTAGTGTTTTATGTTATAATTATGGAATTTTTAAGTTCAGTCACAATGTAGTGCTGTTTAGTAATAATTATTCTTATTCACTTTGTTTTTCTTGGATTTAATAGTTGTCTTATTTTTTGTTTGGTTTGCTTAGTTTCTGTGAATTTATCATGAATTCAACTCCATGTTCCAACCAAGTTGTATAAATCTCTTCTTTATATACTCATATACTTGAGGTATTTTGTTGTTTTCTGGTTTTTTTTTTAAGAAATCCCTGACTTTGGCCAGTCTAATTTGGGCAGATTTTTCTTTTAAGTGCTTTGCTGCACAAGCATCATCTCTGTGTTTCTTCCATTCCTATCCCAGAAATCTTGCTATTTTCTTATGTTGAATACTCTGCTCTTTGCTACCTCTTATCTTTCTCAAATTAGGATCTTATTTTTAGTTGAGGAAATTCTCTGTTAGCCAAGAGATAACATATTTTTGAGGCCTTGTAGATCTGAAATAGACTGTCATAAGCCTTGTTTTTTAATGATAACTTGTTGGGCAAACAATTCTAGGTTGGAAATTCATTTCCCTTAGAATTCTGTCAAGCATTTCAGGATTATTTTTTAATTTCTAGTGTTTCTGTTGAGAAATGATGCCAGACAAATTGTGAAATCTTTGTATGTGTGTGTGGTACTGGGGATTGAACCCAGGGGCATTCTATCCAATTAGATCTCATTATATCCAAGTTACAGCCTCAGCCCTATCTTTTCTTTGTTTTGAAACAGAGTCTCACTAAGCTGTAGAAAGCCTCACTAAGTAGCTGAGGTTGACCATGAATCTGCTATTCTCCTGTCTCAGCCTCCCAAGTATTAGGATTACAAGCATGCACCACTACACTTTATGTAAAATCCATTTATTTCTCTCTTAAATTTGAAGAAACTCTTTTTTTTTTGGTCCTTTGTTTTTTGAACTTTGCGTATATTTTAACCTGCATAGTTTGAAAATTATGTCCTTCAGAATGTGAATATTCTTTTGAATTTTTCTTTAATAATTTCCTCCCCTCCAGAGAGCCATTGTAGTGTAGATGTTGAGAGGACCTAGTATGGAGCCAGGTTGCCAGGGTAGGAATTCAGCACTATCCCTAGCTAGCTCTGTGAATGTGGCAGGTCATGGAGCCTCTATGCGACTCATTTTCCTCATGTGTAAAATCATGGTCATAATGACACCTATATAATGGAGTTGTTAGGAAAATTAAATTGTTTTATATGTGTAAAATGCTTAGAACAAAAATTGCAAAATAATAAAGCTACTTTCTTTATTTATATGTTCTCATTCTACAACTCTTTTTATTTAGGTTTCAGACCTCTTGAACAATCTTTTAATTTTTAAAATTTTCTTTACTATTTTCCATCTCTCTATATTTTTACTTTTCTTTTAATTTATTTAATTTTCTATTTCTAAGTTTTTGTTTTTATTTCATCAGAGTTCTATTTTCATTCTCTCTTTCATTTCTTATTGTATCTATGGATGTGATATTATGGATGTTATGCTCTTTCCTGTTTTCTAAGATATTAATGTTAGGTTTTATCTCTCCCTTTGTAAAGGTGTCTGCTCTCTGCAGTCTTGGAGGGCTTCCTCCTTTCCTTTTACGTTACTTTTGTCTTATATTTTATATGAAACTGGCTATCCTTGGCTATCTACTTTTATTTAGGCTCTATGTGTGGCACTCTTTGGAGGATACTCTACCTGAGTTGCTTGGCTGGAAAGCCCTGGGTGTCAACATTTTTAAGGCTTTTTTCATCTAGCTGATTAGATTCTCTGGGGAAGATACTTCCAACTGCTTCTTTTCTACTATTTTTCTGACAGATAAGTAGTACTAAAAGACTGAGACTCAAGCTTGGCATGGTGGTGCATGCCTGTAATCCTAGTACTTGGAGACTTAAGACAGAAGGATCACAGGTTTGTGGCCAGCCTCAACGACTTAGTGAGACCCTGTTTTTTTTTTTTTTAAATAGGGCTGGAGATGTAGCTCAGAGGTAGAATGCCCCTGGGTTTAATCCCCAACACCACCAAAAAAACCAACACTGGGGCTCTTATTCATTGTAAAATGATCCTGAGCTGGTTGGGTGGCATATACCTGTGATTCCAGTAGTCCAGAGGCTGAGACAGAGGATTGCAGGTATATGGTCAGCTCAGCAACTTAGCAAGGCTCTCAGCAACTTAGTGAGACCCTGTTTCAAAATAAGAAAAAAAAATTAGGGCCAATGATGGGTTCAATCCCCAGTTGTTTTTTTTAAACTTCTTTTATGGACTTAGGATGGTTAAATTAAGGTTCACAGTGCTGTGAAATTAATATACATTCAGTAGGAACCGGACTTTGAATTTTGCATTTTGATCTTTTCCTCAACCATTTTTGTAAATTTTGTTTTGAGACAGGGTCTTAGTTGTCCAGGGTATCCTCAAACCTGCCTTGGCTGCCCTAGTATCTGGTATTATATTTTTCACAACTTTTCTGATATATCTAATAACTTATTTTTCAAAAAAGAGGGAACATAATAAGGTCCTTGACTTCAAATAATTTACAATCTATCTGTGCGTGATGGCATACCCCTGTAATCCCAGTACTTGGGAGGTGTGACGGGTCCAGCCCGTCAGCTGTGGGGCTGAGTGGTAAGGTTGAGTGCCAACGGCCCGAACAGAACCACACGAGCCAGGAGATGTGTCAAGCAGGATCTCGTTTATTTCTCTCAGGCAACCCAATTTAAAGCAAAAAACCGCAAGGGGGATTTCCAACAGGAAACTATTCTAACCTATCAAGCTAAAGGTCACTCTTGCATATGTAAAGTACATAACTTGCAGCCAATCATTATCCAGTGCACGAGGGGTTCACAAGCACGGAAGCATTATTTGAGCCAATAAGGCTCAACATTACCAAATTGGGCTAGCGGGGGCAAGGAGAGTAGTTATGTCCTCCATATCTGTTTGGTGCTACATGTTGCAGATTCATTCATCGGAAGTTCAGGTGGTTGTGCAGACCTGCTAGAGATGTAGCTGATTCATCGGAAGTTCTGTCAGGCGGTTGTGCAGACATCAACGTGCTTGGCGCTACATGTAGCTAATTCATCAGAAGTTCTGTCAGGCAGTTTGAGCAGACCCCAACAGAGGTGTATTCCACCACACTCAGCCAATACTTATCTTGAACAATGTTGTAGTAGATTCCTAGTGGAAAGCTGTTTGCTACAAGTAATATACTGCTTTATATCTTACTTTTGCAATGGACATCTTTTAATAAGTTGCAAATTTCATTTTTTTGTGGTACTAGAGTTCTACCTCTGAGCTGCACCTCCAGCCCTATTTTATTTTTATTTTGAAATAGGGTCTTGCTAGGTTGATGAGAGTGTCACTACTTTTTGAGGCTGTCCTCAAACCTGCGATTCTTCTGTCTCTACCTCCCAAGTACTGGGATTACAGGTGTGTGCCACCACACCCAGTTAGATTGTAAATTTCTTGGAGTCAGGACCTTATCATGTTCCCTCTCTTTTTTGAAAAATAAGTTATTAGAGATATCAGGAATGTTGTGAAAAATATTTTATGAGAAGTATGTTTTATTAAGATCTTATTTTGTAGGTTGAAGAATGCTTCACCGGATGTAAAACAAATGCTTAAAAATGATGCTGACTCAGATGTTACTGCTGATCTTAGAAAGAAACTTCATCGGGCCAAAAAAGAAAAATTGGAAATGACAACTAAGCACAATGCAGAGGTAGAATTTATTTTCTTCTTAATGTTAAAAGTTGAGTTTGATATTTTAGATTCATTTCATATTCACATCTCTATATTATTCTTATGCTTAAAAGGAAGTTATAGTAAAGAAATCATGATTTTTTTCTTGTGTGTGTGTAGTACTAAACATTGAACACAAAGGCATTCTACTTCTGAACTATACCCACAGCCCCATTTTATTTTATTATTTTGAAACAGGGTCTCACTAAGTTGCAGAGGGTATCACTAAGTTGCTGAAGTTGGCCACAGACCTGCTACCTTCCTGTCTCAGCCTCCCAAGTACTGAGATTATAAGTGTACACTATCACATTTAGCTGAATTAGGATTTTTTAATACAGTAGAATTGTATACTAAAAGTAGGACTTTAATACATTCTATTTTTTTTTTTTTTTTGGTGGTACTGGGGTTCCTGGAAGCCCTTCTACCTCTGGGCTACACTCCCAGACCTATTTTTTTATATTTTGAAACAGGGTCTCGTAAGCCAGCGCGGCTGGCTTCAAACCTGCGATCCTCCTGTCTCCGCCTCCCAAGCGCGGGGATTACAAGCGTGTGCCACCATGCCCGGCCATTCTATTTGTTTGTATGTTGTCCCGGTTTTATTTTACTTAATGGGTTTGATCTGGTAAAAAAAAAAATTGATAGCTGGGTGTGGTGGCACATGCTTGTAACCCCAGCATTTGGGAGGTGGAGAACAGAGGATCGTTTTCGTGGACAGCCTGAGCTACTTAGCTAGGCCCTTTGCAACTCAGTGAGACTCTGCTTCAAAAATAAAAAAAAACTAAAAAATAGGGCTGGGGGTGTAGGTCGGAGGTAGAATGCCCCTAGGTTCCATCTCTAGTGCCACCAAAAAAAAAAAAAAATTAATTGATGAATGTATTTGATGACTAAAGGATTTATAAATAAAAATTTTAGAAATGATAAGATAGGTTCTTATATTATCTCAATCATGGATGATCTTAAGTAAGTAGATTTGAATATTGAATGCTTATTAATAGTCTCATAAATTTTCTTAGTTTTTTTTGTTTTATTCTATCATGTATCTTAATGTGTGTATATTCCTGAAATACATACATATAAGTATGTATTTCAATGACTACTAGTAGTTTTTTTCCCCCCTTTTAAGACAATTCATGAATTATATGCTTGTATCTCTTCTGTTAGTCTGTTAGGTTTTATCTTTTTTCTTTCTTTCTCTGAAGAGATTAAATCTATCCTCTGCTAGGCAAGTAATCTACCACTGAGCTAAATCCCCAGGCCCAAGTTTATTCATTTTTAAAGCTTAGTTTAGGTAGACTGGTATAGTGGGAAGAATATCAAATTACACAGACCTTGACTTATTCTGAGCCCTTTCATTTAAAGATATATAACTTTGGGCTAACTATTTACTCTGTATATCAGGCATCATGGAATTACTGACATCTTGACCATATTAAATGATTGTAGGCCAATTCTGTTTTTTTTATAAATTCAGTTTGTAGTGACCCATCCAAGAAAATGTTAAAAGCTAGCTTATTAAATGTGTATCAGTTGTATACATGTTCTCTATTTTCTTGCTAATGAAAAAGTAGAGAGATTGCCATTCTTAAGCTGTATAAGCTATTTTCTCTTGGAACAGACTATGCATTACTCCTCCTGTTGCTCACTGAGATCTGAGTCAGTCTGTGGTGACAAAGAATGGTGGATCTCGCAAGGCAGCTGCTCTGGTATGAGGTTACTAAATCCTTAAGCAATACAAAGCTAGTTAACTTGGTCAGGGAGGAGAGGCTGCTTTTGTTGGTAAGGGATATTCCAGGAAGACTTGGAGGTTCATGGGTTTTAGTTAATTTAAATCCCAAAACTCTTCCTACCTACTTTGTATCCAGCTAATAGCATCTTAATAGTAGAAACTTGGTGAGATTGTCCTTTCAAGTTTTAATTCTGCATTCACCATGATCAAATTTTCAGGCTGGCTTTTAACCTTCTGCCCCAGGGCTACAAAAAAAAAGAGATTATTTTGTTTTGTTTTTTATTATTATTTATTATTATTATTATTATTATTATTATTATTATTATTATTATTAGTGGTACTGGGGGTGGAACCCAGAGGCTTTCTACCTCTGGGCTATACTCCTAGCCCTATTTTATATTTTATTTGGAAACAGGCTCTCACTAAGTTGCTGAGAGCCTCACTAAGTAGCTGAGGCTGGCTTTGAACCTGCGCGATCCTCTTGTCTCAGCCTCCCAAGCGCGGGGATTACAAGCATGCACCACCATGCCCGGCTTAAAAAAGAGATTATTTTAAAATTATAAAAATTCTCTGGTTATCTAACTCTTTTAAGCTGCATTCCCAAAGCCCTGAGATTATAATTTTGTTTTTGTAAATATTCTAGTTAGTGAGATTGAGCCTTCTTGCTTTTCGGGTCTCATGGTAAACAGTACTACCATCGGGGTCAAGTGCTGTTACTCCTTCATTTTCCAAAGGCTTGTCTTCAACTCAAATTTCATCCTAAACAATTTACACACTACATTTTTTTTTTTTTTTTGCAGGTCTGGGGATGGAACCCCAGGGCATTCGACATCCAAGCTACACCTCCTGCCCTAGTTTTTGTTCTTTATTTTGAAACAGGGTCTCACTAAGTAGCTGAGGCTGTCCGCAAACCACGATCCTCCGGTCTCAGCCTCCTGAATGCTGGGATTACAAGCGTGTACCACCATGCCCGGTACACACTACAATTTAAATAACTGTGATTGCATTGTATACTATGGATCAGTAGTATTCCATTTCTACCTGCAAGGAGGTTTTCACTTGTTTGGCCTTAAATAGGCTAGCTACCCAACATCAGAAACCTATCTTGAGACCATTTCTGATACCCAGAGCAATATTATTGGGTGCACTGTTGTGAAAATAGAAACTATGCTAAATCTTTCAACAAAGGAACAGTAGTAAGATGGGCGTGGTAGCGTATGCATATAATTCCAGGCTGTGACAGGAGGATTGCAGGCTCAAGACCATCTTCAGCAATTTAATGAGATTCTCAGCAATCTGGCAAGACCCTGTCTCAAAATAAAAAATAAAAAGGTGGGAGATAGGGAGTAGCTTGGAGATAGAATGTCCCTGAGTTCAATCCCCCCCCCCAAAAAAAAGCCGGGTGTGGTAGCTCACACTTATAATCCCAGCATTTGGGAGGCTGAGACAGGAGGATCGTGGTTTGAAGATAGCCTCAGCTACTTAGTGAAGTCCTTTGCAACTCAGTGAGACCCTGTTTCAAAATAAAGAATAAAAGATAGAGCTGAAGGTATAGCTTGGAGGTAGAATGCCCTTGGGTTCCATCCCCAGTACTGGGGGAAAAAAAAGGTCATTAGTAGAGGGTGTTGGTTATACAGGTACTAGGGTTCTGAAGAAAGGAACAGGAAATTCAGGTAGCCTGGATAGTAGCAACATTAGAAGCAGCTTCCTCCACTTCTAAGGATAAAAACCAGACCTCTTTGGAGAGAGCAAGGGCCAGGGGAGGAAGGACTATCCAGAAGGATTTGTACCCTGAGATGACAGAGAGAATGATTGAAGTAGATCTACAGGGCAAGTAGTTTGGTTTCTTCGCTTCCTTTGCCCTCAGGTAATCCAATCCGTAAGTGCCTCTCACTGGCTACACTCAGAAGCCACTTGTCAAGGGAGCCTGGGAAACATAGTTCCCCTGGTACAGAGCAAAGCCCAAGGAGGTTTGGGAGGGATCTGATAGCAAAGTGGCCCAAATGAGAATGCTCAAAGGTTGACAAATTTACTTATTTATGTATTTATGTATGTATGTATGTATGTATGTATGTATGTATGTATGTATTTATTTATTTATTTGTGGTACTGGGGATTTAACCCAGGGGTATTCTACCTCCGAGCTATACCCCCAGCTCGATTTTTTTATTCTTTATTTTGAAACTGTCTCGCTAAGTTGCGAAGGGCCTCACAAGTTGCTGAGGCTGGCTATGAGCCTGTGGTCTTCCTGTCTCAGCTTCCCAAGTACTGGGATCACAAGTATGTGCCATCACACCTGGCTGGCAACTTTATTCTTATGAGAGGAGAGTGAGTGGGCAGGGAAGGACAGAATCTGAAACAAACATTAGAGTTACCTGGAACTTGTAAGTAAGAAAGTTCTATGATTGTTTTTCTTTAGCTATTAATTGATATTTATACATTCTTATTTCATAAGTTCTTTATATATGAAAAATGAAGCTTATCTCACTCTGCGTATATTAACATCTACTAGTGACTAATTTCTTCTTCCTTTTTTTTTTTGGTGGTACTGGGGATTGAACCCAGAGACATCTGACCTACCTGCACTCCCTGCTCTATTTTGTTTTTTGTTTTGAAACAGGGTCTCAATAGGTTGCTAAGAGTCTCTCTAAATTGCTGAGGCTGGTCTTGAACCTGCAATCCTCATGTCTCAGCCTTCCAACCACTGAGATTAAAGGTGTGCGCCACCACACCTGGTTTACTAGTGATAATTTCTGATATTTCCCTTCAGAAATCTTTTTGTTTTTGTCTTTTTCTTTTTCTTACCTTTTTTTTTGTTTGTGGGGGAGATATTCACTCATTTATTTATTTGTTTATGTTACTGAGACTTGAGCTTATTAGAAATAAATTATCATGATGTCATAAGAAAAGACATGTGTCCTGAGCCAGGCGTGGTGGTACATGCTTGTAATCCTAGCATTTGAGAGGCTGAGACAGGAGGATTGTGGTTTGTGGACAGCCTCAGATACTTAGTGAGGCCCTCTGCAACTCAGTGAGACCTTGTTTCAAAATAAATAATAAAGCCAGGCATGGTGGCACATACTTGTAATCCCAGCATTCGGGAGGTGGAGAACAGAGGATCTCTGTTCGCAGAAGCCTCAGCTACATAGTGAGGCCCTTTGCAACTCAGTGAGACTCTGCTTCAAAAATAAAAAGACTAAAAAATAGGACTAGTTCAGTCCCTGAGTACAATGCCTTTGGGTTCCATCCCTAGTACCACACACACACACACACACACACACACACACACACACAAGACGTGTTTAAAAATGGGTTGGTTGAGCTGGGCATTGATGGTGCACGCTTGTAATCCCAGCATTTGGGAGGCTGAGACCTGAGGACTGCGGTTCGTGGACAGCCTCAGCTACTTAGTGAGGCCCTCCACAGCTCAGTGAGACCCTGTTGCAAAATAAAGAATAAAAAATTGGGCAGGGGGTGTAGCTCGGAGGTCAAATGCCTCTGGGTTCCATCCTCAGACACACACACACACACACACACACACACACACACACACACACACACAATGGGTTGGCAATATGATTTACTTTACGCAGAAAGGGTGTGCTACCAACAAAAACCTGGTAAGCATAATGAGTGGGAAATCTGCCCAGTTTTTACCTACCACAGATTCTTGCACCATACTCCTACTGGTGGGTGTAGTTTTGTAGTCTTCATGTGATTGGCTAGTGGCTAGAATGGAAAGAAGGGGTTAACATTTACAGTTTTCAGGAATGGAAACTTACAAAGAAATAGGAACTTATAAAAGTTACAAAATGGTGGTTTTACCAAATAATCCAATCAAGAAATGGGCAACTGAATTAAATAGACACTTTACAAAAGAAGAAATACCAACACCAAGAAATGTCAATAAGTATATGAAAATATGTTTGACATCATTTGCAATCAAGGAGATGCAAATCAAAACTATACTGAGATTCTAAATTTAACCCCAATTAAAATGGCAATCATCTAGAAGTCAAAAACAATAAATGCTTGCAGGAATGTGGGGAAATAGGAAATTTTTCTTCACTGTTTGCAAATTAGTATAACCTCTAAGGAGATCAGTTTTGGGATTCTTCAGAAAACTGGGAAGGGATCCACCATATGATCCAGCTATACCACTCCTGGGTATCTTTCCTAAGGGACTGAAATCAGAATATTATAGTATTACATGCACATCCATGTTTGTAGCAGTACAATTCACAATAGTCAAGTTATGGTACCAACCCAGGTGTCCATCAACAGATGAATGGGTTTCAGAGTTATGGGATCTATACACAATGGAATTCTATTTGACAATAAAGAAGAACAAAATTATGTCATTTGTAGGAAAATGGATAGACCTGGAGAACTTTATGTTAAGTGAGATTACCCAGTCCCTGAAAGTGAAGGGTCATTTGTTTTCTCTCACATGTGGAAGCTAAGGAGTAATCAAGGAATCTAGGGAGAATACAAGAGGCACTTTAAATAAGAGAGGAGAAACTCCAGTGGAAGGAGGGAGGTCCACTAGGGGAAGAGTATAGAAGAGGGAGAATCATGGAGAAATCACTTCTACCAATGTGATCTCATATGTGAGAATACCAATGTCAATCTCAGTATCCTGTATGGGGGAGGATGAGGAGGGACTGGGGGAGAGCCCACCAAGTGCTGTGTGCATGTATGTCACTATCCCTCTGAACTACATTGTGATGTGAGGCTATAATGCACCAATAAAATTATAAAAATGGTGGTTTTATAAAGTGGAGTTACATTTAAGTTGGCTAATCTTTTTTTTTTTTTTTTTTCAGTACTGGGGATGGAACGCAGGAGCATTTCTACCTCTATGGCACACCCCCAGCCCTATTTTTTATTTTGAAACAGGGCACTGAGTTGCAAAGGGCCTCACCAAGTAGCTGAGGTTGGCTGAGAACCTGGATCATCCTGTCTCAGCTTCCCAAATGCTGGGATTACAAGTGTGTACCACCACTCCTGGCTTATAAAATACCTTTTTTTTGGTGTGTGTGGTACTGGGGATGGAATTCAGGGGCAGTCTACCTCCAAGCTACACCCCCAGACCCACTTTTTTCTTCTTCTTCTTCTTCTTCTTCTTCTTCTTCTTCTTCTTCTTATTATTATTATTATTATTATTATTATTATTATTATTTTGGTGGTGGTGGTACTGGGGTTCCTGGAAGCCCTTCTACCTCCGGGCTACACTTGCAGACCTATTTTTACATTTTTATTTGGAAACAGGGTCTCCTAAGCCAGTGCGCGCGGCTGGCTTTGAACCTAGGCGATCCTCCTGTCTCTGCCTCCCAAGTGCGGGGATTACAAGCGTGTGCCACCACGCCTGGCTTATTCTTTATTTTGAAACAGGGTCTCACTGAGTTGCAAAGGGCCTCACTAAGTAGCTGAGGCTGCCCATGAACCCAGATCCTCCTGTCCCAGCTTCCCAAATGCTTGGGGTTACAAGAATGTACCACCATGCCCAGTATAAGATACATTTTTATAGTTCTCTCTCTCCCATGGTCTCTTTCTGTTCTGCTCACAGTCATTAATTTTGTATTTCTTCTAGGTTTCATAATATTTTATTTTTACCTCTTTTTATAAAACTTAGTTCATATACCTGTCTATAGCATTTATTTCCTTGAACCAGGAGCACCCTAACACTTGTTTATGCATTTTTCACAGTACTTATCATATAGCACGTATTCAACATTATTTTTTTTTACTTTCTTTTTTTTTTTATTGGTGCACTGTATTCATACATCTTAGTGGGATACAAACTTTTGTTGACATACATGCACACATCGCCCAGTCAGCCCCCACCCGATCCTCACCCCATTCTTCAATATCAGATTCCTGCTGTCGGATATTTTTTCCTAGATTAGAAACTATGCGTTCATTTTTGGAATGATCATCTTCTAGGAGCGAGATTCTGTTCTCCATGTGGTCTGATCGGTTGTTCATGCTTTGAATTGAGGCCTTTACTTCATTAATTACATCCTTTATCTCTTTTTGGCTCTCTCTGAATTCTTTTCGAAGCACCTCTATTATTTCTACAGTTATTTTCCTGATTTGATCTTCTAGAAACCTCTGATTTTCTGTTTTATCGGGTTGTGATGTTGTGGGGTTGTGAGCATTCATTGCTCCAGTGTTATTCCTCTTTCTCATGATTTCGGAAGTTTGTGCCTTCTCTGGGTTCTTCCCTTGGGTCACTATGACTTCGCTTAAGGTGCTCTGGATCTCGAGTCTGTAGTATCTCTGACCCCACTACTCCTTTACTGGGTTGTTTCACAGAGTCTCAGACCCAGGGAGTCGATAGAGGCTGCTTTAGACTATGGGGGGGGTGCCAGGTTGCACGTTCTCCTATGGTGTGATATCTCTGCCACCGCCACTTTCCCACTGGGTCAAGTCCCAGGGAGTACAGTACTGGGATTTCTCCTCTGTGGCCCGCAATTTGACTCACTGTTCTTGAGTACGCAGATGTAGCTGTACTGGACTCGGTGAATTCACTGCTGCTGCCGCCGGTGGCAATATGGCACCGCTGTCACACCCTCGGCCGTGAGGCTGGCGTATTTTTTCTTCTCTGGTTTTGAGTTCCACTCCGAGTCCCTGCAGCGTGTGCTGAGCTCAGCCACTGGGAGCTTTAGATGCTCCCTGCGCCGAAAGATCCCGCTGTTCCGCAGCGGCTCACCTTGACTTGCTGTAGCTGTCAGGTGAATTCGTCGCTGCCGCCGGCAGTATGGCGCTGCTGCCGCGTCCTCGGGCGTGAGGCCGGTGTTATCTCCTCTGTGGCTCTGAGCTCTGTTCTCAGTCCGCTTTCCCTCTGGAGCCTGGTGATTTTTTTGTTTCTCTGGTGATGGTGTTTTCTGGCTATGAAAGGCACTGATTTTGTGGTAATGGAGATTAGTTGTTAGCGGGGCTCTTAAGCCCCGCTTTTCTCGGTCGCCATCTTCCCGGAAGTCTCTCAACATTATTAATGAATCATTGATTAGAGCATATATTTTTAGTGTGAGAAAGAACCTACAAAATATCTAGTTTTTTTTTACCTATTTCTGTCATTTTATGAAAGGTCACAAATTAGATATTGGTTTGTTAAAATGTCTGTAAAATTAGCAATTTTATTATTTTGTTTTATCAGTAATAGCAGATCCACAAGAAATAATATTGACCATATTTACCAAACTTTAATTTGATGAAGTATGCTTCTTGATTCCATTTAGGGAATAGAGTGAGAAAAGGAAAAAGTATGAGTTTTCAAGTTCTTACTATATGTCGTGCATTTTTCAATTTTGGGGGTATGAGTTTCCTATTAAAATGAGAGCTGATGGGTGTGGTGGCACAAGCTTGTAATCCTAGCATTTGGGAGACTGATAGGAAGATCATGGTTTGCATCCAGCCTTAGCTACTACTTAGTGAGGCCCTATGCAACTCAGTGAGACCTTGTTTTAAAATAAAGAATAAAAAAAGTGGGGCTGGGGGGCCTGGGGGGTGTAGCTAGGAGGTAGAAAGAGCCTGGGTTCCATACCCAGTATCACACACACACACAAAAAAAGAGCTGGGTGTGATGGTACATGGCTATAATCCCAGTACTTGGGAGGCTGAGACAGAATGATTGAGCACATCTGGGCTCAATCTCCAGTATCTCCCAAACCCTCACACGAATAAAGAGAAATCACACACCTTTTGTGTTTGTGCATGCGTGTACATGCATGGTAAAAGGGATTGAACTCAGGAGTGTTCCAACTCTAAGCTACACCCCAGCCCTATTTTATGTCTGTCTGTCTGTCTGTCTGTCTATATGTATTGTCCTGGAGATTGAACCCAGGGTCATTCTTTTTCCACCTACACCTCCATCCTTATTTTTTATTATTTATTTATTTATTTATTTATTTATTTATTTATTTATTTTTTGGTGGTACTGGGGTTCCTGGAAGCCCTTCTACCTTCGAGATACACTCCCACGGGCTACACTCCCAGACCTATTTTTTAACATTTTTATGTGGAAACAGAGTCTCTTAAGCCAGCAAGGCTGGCTCCGAACCAGCACGATCCTCCTGTCTCCGCCTCCCAAGCGCGGGGATTACAAGCGTGCGCCACCACGCCCGGCTTTATTCTTTATTTTGAAACAGGGTATCACTAAATTGCAGAGGGCCTTACTTAGTAGCTGAGGCTGGCTGTGAACCTGTGCGATCCCCTGTCTCAGCCTCCCAAGTATTGGAATTACAAGTGTGTGCTACCACACTGGGCTTTATTTAATATTTTGAAACAGGGTGCCGGGTGTGGTGGTGCACACTTGTATCCCAGTCCTTGGGAGGCTGAGGCAGGAGGATCATGCAGGTTCGCAGCCAGCCTCAGCTACTTAGTGAGGTTCTCAGCAACTTAGTGAGACCCTGTTTCCATATAAAATATATTTTAAAAAAAAGTAGGTCTGGGAGTGTAGCATGGAGGTAGAAAGCCCCTGGATTCCATCCTCAGTACCATAAAAAAAAAAAAAAAAAAAAGAAAGAAACAGGGTCTTGCTAAGTTACCCTGTGCTGGCCTTGTACTGGTATTACAGGTGTGTGCCACCATGCTCAGCTGATTTTTCTTTATTCTTACAAGAATTTCTTTAAAAATTTTTAGTGGATTTTCTAAAATAAGAAACTTCTGAATGTCATTTGGTAATGTAGTGCTTCCTTTCTGGTATTTCAGAAAATATGAATTTATACATTTTTATCTAATAAATATTATGGAACCAAGTTTCTCTAAGAAATTTAAATGTTTGAGCACATGATCTCATAATCTTGCAGACATGTTTTAATATGGGTTCATGAACTTGGAAATCTGTTTTTAGCTGTCAAGCTATGAGAGCCAGATTGCCAAACTACGGTCCGAGGTGGAAAAAGGAGAAGCGTTGCGACAAAGCCTGGAATATGACCTGGCTGTTGCTAGAAAGGAAGCTGGTCTTGGAAGACGGGCGGCTGAAGAAAGATTAGCTGAGGCACATAGGATCCAAGAAAAACTCTGTGGTAAGACTACTGCTATTTCTTTCCAAATTTAGGGCTATAATCTTATTCTTTATCATTCCTTACTTACTGTTGTATATTCATATAGGATCAGAGGTAGGGTTTTAATTCATTGACTGACTTTTTTTTTTTAGTATTGGGGATTGAACCCAGGGCTTTCTGCCTCTGAGCTACACCCAGCCCTATTTTATCTTTTATTTGGAAACAAGGTCTCACTAAGTTGCAGAGGGCTTAAGTTGCTGAGGCTGGCCGCACACCTGCGATCCTACTCTCTCAGCCTCCCAGGTACTGGGATTGCAAGTGTATACCATAAAGGCCAGCTTCACTGACTGACTTTTAATTGGCAGACTTTTCTGAGTATGTATAAAATCTTCTGGCAATTGATATACATTTATATACTTCAATTTCTTATGGTGCTAGGGATTGAATCCAGGGTCTTTTACATGATAGGCTGTAACACTGTTTAATTTTTTAGCCCAGATTAATTTTTTATGTATTATCACATGTATAGAAAAAAGAGGTTCAAAATTTACTCTTTTAAAGCACTTGTTCCATGAATAGTCAGCAGTATCACAAAGGAATTTTGTGTTTAAGTCTATATTCTAGTCTGACTCATTATAAATATTATGAATCAGAATCTCTAGCTTGAGAATCTATGTGTTCAAGAGATACTGCAATCTTTATACTCATGAGAGCTAATCAGCAAACTGGTCATGGTGACACATACCTGTAATCTCAGCTCTTCAGGAGGCTGAGGCAGGATTATTGTGAGTTTGAGGCCAGCCTGGGCAACATGGTGAGATCCTGTCTAAAGAAAACAAAAACAAATACAAAAACAAAAGAATAATGTTTCCATGAACATTCTTATACACAGCAGTTCTAGTTAAGAAAACACGGAATATGGATTAGAAGACTGTCCTATCATTTCTTTACTGATAGTTGAATGTAGGTTGTTTTGAGGATTAAATGAGAAAAAGAAAATGCTTTGTTATCTTCAAAGGCTAAACAAATGTTAAGTTTTAATTATTGTAGTGGTTAAGATTCTTACTTGGGGCTAGTTAACTTTGATTACTGACATTTGTCAGAGGGTTTTTTTTTTTTTTTTTTTTAGATATTGGGGGTTGAACCCAGGGTTGCTTTACCTCTGAGTTGCACTCCCAGTCTTATTTTATATTTTATTTTGAAAAAGGATCCCGCTAAGCTACTGAGCATCTCACTATGTTGCTGAGGCTAGCCTTAAACCTTTGATTCGCCTGTCTCATACTCCTGAGTACTGAGATTACAGATGCCTGCCTGCCATGCCTGGTGTTCAGAAGTATTTTTGATTATGTAGAAGAGAAAAATAATTATCTTTTTTTTTTTGCCCATTGCAAGATTTATGGCTAGTACCTTTATAACAAACACAGATTAACAAGAGAAAATATAACAAATTTATTTAACAGAGCTTTACATGACATAGGGATCTTTAGGAATGAGGATTCAAAGACACAGGGAAAATTATTTTTTATGGTGAGTCTGTTGAAAGAAGTGGATAGTTGTGGAGAAATATAATTGGACAAAAAGGGTGTGATCTAGTGGTAATAAACAGGGGGGAGCCCAGCAAGGCTTGTTTGTTTATGGCATTATTTTCCTCTGGGCATAGAGCAAGACACCTATCACATGAAGATCTCAGAGCAACATTTCTAGATTCTTTGCCTTGCTTTGGGGAGGTAAAGGGGTGGATGTTAGGAGGGATGGAGAAGGCCACGAGACTGTCTTGCTTCTTGAAGTCTCCTTTAACTCAAAAGTATTCAGTAAATCATGGAACCATACTTGGGATATTATGTTTTAAGCTCTGAAAATTACTTTTGGTATTTAATAACTACACAATTACTTGAATTTAGGAATATAAGAATTAGAAAATAGTAAATGTAAAAGTTAATGACTTCTGAGCCTGGTATGGTTATGCATGCCTGCAATCTCATCCACCCCAGGAGGTTGAAGCAGGAGGATTTATTTATTTATTTATTTATGCATTGTAATCATACATCACATTGGAATACAAGACTTGAGAGGATATACAAGCATACATCATCCAATTAGCCCTCATCCAATCCCCATCCCATTCCCTCCCCCACCCTCGATCCCATGCTTGATCGGTGATTATCTTTGATACATTTGTTTACGTACCTCCTGTATCTTATTTATATTTTATTGCCGTAAACCAACTCAGCTCAAATGGGGTGCGAGTCCACTCACGGTCGAGAATCTCAGAAAAGATGGGGAAGGATAGGGTGACGTACTGCAGCCTCTTATCTGCAGCGATTCTTTCCCTCTAGGAATTAAATTTCTTTAAGTTCCTACTGGCGGCGCTTTCTGGAAAGAATCTGATATGGACAAGAGCTTTGTGAGCTAATGACACTTTATTACAAGAACCCCGAAAAATTTATACCCTTCACCAGTAAAGTTAATAATAAGAGAAAAGGAGGTGAATGCAATCACTGTGAAACAATAGTGAATAACATGTAAACAAAGGTAAAAAAACTAGTCCGGCTTTCGGCTGGCTTTCGGCTTTCAAGAGATTAACTCCGGATCTTCTCCCTGATCTTGCAGACAAGCAGTTCCAAAGGGCAATCTTCCCGAAGAAACGGGCACGCCCAAGGCTTGGAGGCCTCTCGGAGAATCTTCTTTAACTTTCTTGGAACTTTCCATCTTTTGGGCTCAGTCCGTATGGCAGGCATGGGGAGATGTGGTGATTCAGGTGGATGTGATAGAGTTTTCTCAGGTGTTGCCGTCTTACCTCCTAAAATCTGAAAACTTAAGCAAACTCACAACACAGTTTGGCAGACAAACACCAAAAATACCATGTAGTTTTTAGATTTAGTTGTCAGATATACTTCCTTAGCTGTGAAACACTTTTCCCCAAACGATAGGCTTATTAGAAACCTATTCATCTTATAAATAATCCATATTCCTGTCCCAGACCCTTTGCAATATCCTTTCCTTGGCCACGTGGCGCCCCTCCCATCTCGGGCAGGGCTCATACTGGGTGTAAAGGTCAAGAATCTTCCTAGCCTTCAGCTCCATTGTATCGGGCAGTATTAGTTGCTCATAAACTGGGTTGCTTTGATGCTACACCCAATGTTTGTCTTCCCGTATCTGGGCAGGATCACAAAGAGAGGTAAATGGAGGCATCGGGTTGCCTCCCCCTCTAGGTTAGTTAGTGATTAGGTTGAAGGTCAAAGATTGAGAGGAAATCTGCGTTTGTAATTACTGACTGGAATGCTACCACCGCATCTAATCTCTAACTAAGTTCTTTTACCATCTGAACAAAGCCAAGGACATTTAGAGGTTTGGACAAATTACCAGAAATTTTATTTTCCACGGACTCAGTTTCTCTCACAGTCCTGATCTTACACCACCGGAGCAATTCATGTGGAGAGTTAAAAGAATCATTATTAAAAGAATAATAGTATGAAAGAATATCTAAAAGTGGAGAGTACTTTCGGCCAGCGACCACACCTTCTCTTGGGGCTATTTCTCACTTTGAGATTCTGCCTATGGACTGCATGAATAATAATAATGCAGATGCCGAGAGGGCGTGGCTGTAGCTAGTATCTGCATTTTATTTTATTTTATTTTTTGGTGGTACTGGGGTTCCTGGAAGCCCTTCTACCTCCAGGCTACACTCCCAGACCTATTTTTACATTTTTATTTGGAAACTGGGTCTCCTAAGCCAGCGCGAAGCTGGCTTCGAACCTGCACGATCCTCCTGTCTCTGCCTCCCAAGCGCGGGGATTACAAGCATGTGCCACCACACCTGGCTTTACCTCCTGTGTTTTAAAGAGGCTCCATTCTCCCCCATCCCATACCCTCTGATTGGTCACCTTAGTTGCTTCGCTATAGGGCCCTTTCTATAACTCGACCTCCTCTTGTTACCCCTTTCCTTCTAGTTATTGCTAATTAGGGGAAGCATCTAGTTTTTATTTTTCTGTGATATTTCTCTGTGCATCCCACATTGCAAGTTCTGATCCCACTCTTGACAGCTTCAGTAGTGGCCTGGCCACCCGGAGGACTCTGATCCCAGTCTCGCTGGCTCCAGCACTGGCCTTGCCTCTTGGGAGGCCCCAATTCTGGCCTCACTGGCCCCCGCACTGAACTAACCCCTCCGCAGGCTCCTATCCTGGCCTCGGAGGTCCCAGCTCCCGCCTTGCCTCAAGGCAGGCAAAGCAGGAGGATTTAAAGCTCAAGGCTAACTTGGACAAGTTGGTGTGACCCTGTCTCAAAATAAAATTAAGAAAAAAGACTGGGCGTGGTGGTGCACGCTTGTGGTGATGCAGTGCTGGTGAGGCTGAGGCAAGAGTATCACAGGTTGGAGGACAGCCTGGGCAAGTAGTGAGATTCTCATCAGCCTAGTGAAACCTGTTTCCAAATAAAAATAAAAAGTACATATATGTATGTATGTATGTATGTATATGTGAATTTGCAGAGGAAGATGGTAGAATGGCCATCATTCTCAGGAAAAATGCTTAACTTTACTTAATTAGGGAAGTACAAATTAAAACCACAGTGGCCCTCCAATACACCTATCAAATGACTCTTAAAGATTCCCAAAGTGGGTGATTACCACTTCCCAGGTTGTGTGGGAATGAAATATAGATACATGAAAGAACATGAAAGAACTTTTGTCACTGTATCTTTCTGTTTATTAACTTAAAATAGGTACATTTCTTGGGGAGGGGACTTTGAGTAACTTTTTTTCTTTCTGAAAAGGGGATTGTTGGTGGCTATGGGGACAAAGAAAACATGGCCCAACAGCAAGGAACAGGCTTTATTCAGGACTACAACCTGGAAGGAGGCAACTGATGGGGAAGGAGGGAGAACCCATGAGAGAAGCCTGCCTCCTTAAAGACTTGGAGCTTTTTATGGGGCAAGGAGGGGTGGGTACAGAAGTAGTCAGGTAAGCCGCTGGTCACGGGGCCAGTGACCAGGTCATCTCAGTGCAGGGTAATGGTCAGGGGAGTTTCTCTTTCTTTGTTCCTTTGTTCTCCTCTGGCAAGGCCTCATGGCCATATCTCATAGTGCTCACAGGGATGGGATGAAAATAAGTTTGGGAACCTCTGCTGAGTTTAATTTAAAAAAACTGTCAGTGCCACATGTTGGTAAAGATGTAGAGCAACTGGAACTTTTATGCTTTCTTAGGGTAGTGTAAAATAGTAAAACTATTTCAGAAAAAAGTCTTGCAATTAAAAAAACAACATATGCATTTATCCTGTGACCCAGCAATTTCATTTTTAGTATTCCATGGGAAAGAAAAATATTTGCCCATGAAATATGACTCTAAGAATTTCATAGCAGCTCCATTCATAGTAGCCCCAACTTATAAAATAACCCCAACAATGTTGATTGACTAAGGAATGAGCAGATAATTTGTGTTATTCATACAATACACTCTTACTCAATAATAAAAATAAGCCAGCTACTGGTACAATAACTTGAATGGGTCCCAAAAACATTGTGCTGAGTTAAGGAAACATTACACACATGAGGACATGCTGTATGATTCCTTTCATTAAAGTTATCGGATAGGAAGAATTGTTGGTGAAAAATATTTGAACCCCTCTCAAGAGCATGCTACTGTGAGAATGCTCCTACTTCCTAGTGGGAGTGAGGAAGTTTGCCCTCTGTTAATGGTAAAATAGAGCATCTTCTGACTGGCAGAAATGGTAAGATAGCATGCTACATGCTGGATATTGAGGGACCATTGTTTCCAGCTTCCTTTTTTGGCTGGCTTCCCCAAAGCATATTACCCAGATTCCTATACTTCATATGGGAAGCAGGAGGACTTTTCCATGGGCCACCTGACCAAGCCAGGAAGAAAAACCTTGTGATAGTGATACTGGGGTTATATGAATGTATGTATGACCCAGCCAATCCCCCTCCAGTGGTCCATTGTGGTCAACCTCCACCCTCTAGCTAGGGATCCAGGTGGTAGGTATATTTGCGTACATGGTATATTATACTTAATAGCTCTTCATTCCTAGTAAAGAGAAGGAAATCAAGAAGTACCAGATATTTTAGGAAAGTCTTTAAAACAGAGAAAAAATCAACTTGAAAGAAAGAAAAACTCTGTAGGGACAAGTATATTTTTATTATTTTAAAAAATTTATTTATTAAGCCGTGCATGGTGGCTCATGCTTGTAATCCCTGTGCTTGGGAGGCTGAGACAGGAGGATCACACAGGTTCGAAGCCAGCCTCAGCTACTTAGTGAGGCTCTCAGCAACTTAGTGAGACCCTGTTTCCAAATAAAATATAAAAAAAAAAAATAGGTCTGGGAGTATAGCCCGGAGGTAGAAAGCCTCTGGGTTCCACCTCCAGTACCACCAAAAAAAAATTATTATTTATTTATTTTTTATTTATTTTTGGCGGGTTTGGGGATGGAACCCAGGGGTATTTGACCTCTGAGCTACACTCCCTGCCCTATTTTTATTCTTTATTTTGAAACAGGGTCTCACTAAGTTGCAGAGGGCCTCACTAAATAGCTGAGGCTGTCTGTGAACTGTGATCCTCCAGTCTCAGCCTCCCGAATGTTGGGATTACAGGGTTGTGCCACCACAACCGGCTTTTTATTTTATTTTTTGAAGTACTGGGGATCAGGAACCCATGACCTCACATTTGGTAGGCAAATGTTTTGCCATTGAGCTATATCCTCAGCTTTTATTTTTTAAATTTTTATTGTTATTGTTATTTTGATATATGGTCTTGCTAAGTCACTCAGGCTGGCTTTTTGATCTTCCTGCCTCAGCCTCTCAAGCAGCTAGAATTACAGGAGTGTACCACCATGCCCAGTGAGAAAGAAATTTTAACAAACAAGTAGCATTAATATCCTCATGGCTGAAAGAGAGTATAGTCCATGTATGTGTTAAGAACCAGATACTAGCCAGGCGTGGTGGCGCATGCTTGTAATCCCTGCTCTTGGGAGGCAGAGACAGGAGGATCACGCAGGTTCGAAGCCAGCCACGCTGGTTTAAGAAACCCTGTTTACAAATAAAAATATAAAAAATAGGTGTCTGGGAGTGTAGCCTGAAGGTAGAAGGGTTTCCAGGAACCCCAGTACTACCACCACCAACAAAAAAGAACCATAAACTATTAAAAAATTTAAAACTCTTAGAAATTAAAAAATGTGAAAGTAGAGCTAGGTGGTGCAGACCTACAATATCAGCAGCTTTGGAGGCTGAAGCAAGAGGATTGCAAGTTTAAAGATAACCTGGGCAATGTACTTAGACCCTGTTCCAAAATAAAAACCAAAAAGGGCTGGGCATATACATCAGTGGTAGAGCTCCCCTGGGTTCAATTCCTAGTATTTCAACAAACAAACAAATAAGCAAGCAAACAAACAAACAATAGAAGCAACAACAACAACAAGCAAACATGTGAAAGCAGCTGGGTGTGGTGGTGCATTCCTGTAATCTTAATACTTGGGAGGCTGAGGCAGGAGATCACAGGTTCTAGACCAAGTATAAAGTATAAAATAGGTCTGTGAGTATAGCCCGGAGGTAGAAAAGCCCCTGGGTTTCACCCCCAGTACCACACACACACACACACACACACACACACACATACAAAATACAATTCAGAAGCTGGACATGGTGGTACACACTTGCCAGGAAGAACACAGGGTCATGGCCAGCCTCAGCTACTTAGTGAGGCCCTCTGCAGTTTAGTGAGACCCTGTTTCAAAATTAAAATAAAAAAATAGGGTTAGGGTATGGCTGAGAGGTAGAGTGCCCCTGGGTTCAACCCTAATTCTACAAAACAAACAAATAAACAAACCAAAAAACAAAGAAATATAATTTTAATATAATACTAACATAACTGGCATCTTTTAACAGGTGTGTTTGTACATATTTTCTCATTTTATCTTCACAACAACTTAACTAGGAGATGTTTTTATTCTTGCTGAGGGTCAGAGAATCAGGGAGGTTTGATTAGATGTAAAAACCTAACTTGGAAGCCTTTTCTTACTTATTTTCTAGATATTGAAACAGAGCAGCAGTGGGTGGTATGTTGAGAAGTGTTAGATATTGTTGAGGTATTAAGGTACCCAAATTGGGTGAGTAAATAGCTATAGTTCTAAGGGCTGGAGCTCCATTTTATAATAGTCTCATATGTAAAGTAGTTTGTTACCCATAATCAATTACCAAGATTTGTGATTTATTGAGACTTTTAATAGACCACAAGGTATTTTTTCTTTTTATAATGGGATTAAACCCAAGGAGCATTCTACCTCCAAGCTACATTCTGAATTCTTTTTTATTTTATTTTGAAAAAGAGTCTAACTAAGTTGTTGAGGCTTGCCTCAAACCTGTGATCCTTCTGTCTCAGTCTCCTAAGTATTGGGATTCATAACAAATGTGCATCACCACACCCAGCTGTGTCATGGTCTTTTACAAAAAATCTTCCTCTCTCTTCTCTTCCCCTCCCCTTCCTCTCTTCCTTTCTTCTTTTTCTCTTAACTGGGGATACAACCCAGGGGGCATTCTACCTCTGAGCTACACCCCCAGCCCCATTTTGTTTTTTATTTTTTGAAACAGGTCTTATGAAGTTGTTGAGGCTGGCCTCAAACTTGAAATCTCCTGTCTTAGCCTCTCAAGTATTGGCATTACTAGTGTGTAGCATCATGTCCTGCTTGATTGGTTTTCTTGAATAGAAGAAAAGCAGAACTATAGCTGGCACTAGAGTGATACCTACACGTGGGCATGCCTTCAAGTAGATAATACACTATTCTACAGCAAAAACATCCAAGGAGAAGAAGAGAGTGAGAACTTACAGAATAATTTGGTCCAGGAACAGTGAGCTTTTCAAGAGTTTCCTGAAATGAAAGGATTAAATGTATGGTCCTAAGATCATGCTGTCAGTGGAATCAGCTTCAGTGTTTAGGTTTTTAGACTTCTAGTGGTTGAACTCAAGGTCATATGTACACCTATTAACTCTTATATTTTTAATAGCTCAGAATTCAGAACTTCAAGGAAAGGCAAATGAGATCGAGAAAGTATTTCAGTCTTCCCAGCAGAAATGGAAAGAGGAATGCAGAAGATTTGAACATGATTTGGAGGAAAGAGACAATATAATTCAAAACTGCCATCAAGAGTTTGATTTACTTATGAAGGAAAAAAGCAGACTTGAAAAAACCCTACAGGTACATTTTTTTCCTAAAAAAATTTTCTGTATACTATTCATTGAGATGTGTTGTCTGTTACCTGAAGTTATTCTTTGGTTTCCTTCTTTCCTTCCTTCCTTTTCCCTTCCTCTCTTCTTCCTTTTTAGAGGCATTTTTACTGGTCTCTTTTGTAATATGCATATATTAATATGCATGCTGGGACTCTTTGAGAAAGTTTGTGATATTTGATATTGGAAAGAAACTAACTAAACACTCATGTGGGCATATTGTAAAAAGATAACAACCCAAAATCTACCAACATGAAAGTTTGGAATTTTAGAAATGTGGGCCCCAGATTTTGGTTTGAATATACAGTAAGTATAGAAAAATGTTGGTATGTTTGACATAAGTTTCATTATCTATGTAGGGCATATTCTACATACTTATGAAGTATAATTTTTTTTTTCAGTACTGGGGATGGAACCCAGGCTCATTCTACCTCTGAGGTACACCCCCAGCATGATTTTTTTTTTTTTTTTTTTGTGGTACTGAGGTTGGAACCCAGGGGCATTCTACCTCCAAGCTACATCCCCAGCCCTATTTTTTTTCTTTATTTTGAAACAGGTTTCACTAAGTTGCAGAGGGCCTCACTAAGTAACTGAGGCTGTCTGCAAACTGCTTTCCTCATGTCTCAGCCTCTCAAGTACTGGGATTACAAACATGAGCCACCATGCCTGGCCTGATATTTTTATTCTTTATTTTGAAACAAGATCTCACTGAGTTGCAGAGAACCTCACTAAGTAGCTGAGACTGTTCACGAATCCATAATTCTTTCGTCTCAGCCTCACATGTGCTGATATTACAAGCATGCGCCACCATGCCTAGCATACAGTATAAACATTTAATATTTATTTAAATTATTGTGAGTTATTTATTCCCTTTTTTTGGGTTCCTTTTTACTTCTTAAAGTACAATTGCTTTATGGTCGAGGTTACCAATCACTTAGGAGACAGATTTTGAGTTGTCTATGTTTGCCATATTTTTGAAGTAACAGCTTAAATTAAAAGAAGAACATGATAAAAATGCTTTGTGTAGACCACTGTGTTAAATGGCTTTTCTGAATTCTAGAAATGCCTATTCACTAAAAAATAATTTTATAAAAACATTTACTAAATGTAAAATTTGGTACAAGAGTCCAGACGTTGTCAACAAGATCTACTTCTAATTACCTGTCAGTGATGCTAGGTGGACTCTTCTGTTACCATTGTATTCCTAGACTCTGGAACAGTACCTGTCCTAGCCAAGGCTCCATGTATATTTGAATGGCAGGAGTTTAGGTGGTGGCTGGTGGTACAAGTCCTTGGAGGCCTGTGTAATCCTCCCCTCCCTCCAAAGTGTCTTGGAGCTGTGGAGAAAGAAGGGTGATGGTGGCAGCATTTCGGTAATCAGTTGCCAGCATCTTAAGATATAACACACTGTATAACCTCAATAGCTCTTTAGGAAAACTCTACTTTGGTTTAGGCTATTGGCTTTGAACTGATTTGCACAAGATTTTTGGGGGCGTGTGAGGTGGAGTAGAAGTCACTATTTAGTCCTTGGGGGAAACCTCAAGGCTGTTATGATAGCTTTCAATTAGTGAAGGTTTTGAGGGTAATATATATTAAATAGGCCCATATGGCCATGGAAGCTTTTTTCTTTTTTATATAAATCAAAGCAATTTTCTCATGTTTTTAAAAAATTTTATTTATTTGTGGAACATATTGAAAATGGTATACATTTGGACTATGCTTGGTGCCCTCTCCCCTTCCCCATTCCCCTTCCCCCCTCCCAACGAGTGTCCAGGTTAACCATGATATATTCATACTTTTACACATATTCAGATGTAATGGGGACTTATTTTGAAAACCTATAGGTTAGAAAATTGGTCTTTTCAGGTAACCTGTATTTTATATATCTTGAAAGGTTTGAACCATATTTGATCTTGTAAGACACTATTTCAAAATAAAGAATAAAAAATAGGGCTGGGCATGTAGCTCGGAGGTAGAATGCCTCTGGGTTCCAGCCCCAGCACCACACACACACACACACACACACACACACACACACACACACATCTAGGAATTTCCTTATATGCCTTTAATTATTTAGTTAGGTACTGAGGATTGAACCTAGAGGCATTATTCTACCTCCGAGCTATGCTCCCAGTTTTACTTTTTTTATTTTTTATTTGGAAACAGGGTCTCACTAGGTTTCTCACTACATTGCCGGGGCTGGCTTTGAACTTGCAATTCCCCTGTCTCAGCCTCCCAAGTACTGGGATACACCACCACACCTGGCTTGATATATTGTACAAAATTCCTTCCTATTCCCCTTTTGAAAATTTTGTGTCATATATGTATATAAATTATTGAGGATAATTGAAATAATTTCTTCATACGTAGAGATTTCCACATTAAGTGGAATTGACTTTATTTTTGTCTCTATTATAATAATGTCCTAATCGCAGAAGTTAAATTATTTAGAAAAATTTGGCCAAATATGTCTATGCATTCAAGTATATGTTATAATGCTTAAATGGGTAAGCATAGCTTCTTATTCAGATTTATATTCTGATAGTCAAAATGGTAGTATTAGTATAAAATTTTAACATGGATTATAAATAGTTTTAATAGTTGTAGGTAAGGAAAACCCTTTTATACAACCTTTATTGATATAATGGTAAAGAAAGATTTTATTTATATGAAGGAAGCGATGGAAAAACGTGAGCAGGAGAAGAATGAGATGGAGTCTCGTATCAGGGAGACAGCATCGGAAGAGTTTAGATTACAAGCAGAGCAATGGGAGGCAGAGAGAAGAGAGTTACAGTGCATAGTACAGGTACTTTACAAATAACTCAGTTCCTTAGATTTCTCTTTTAATGCTATGATATTAAAAGTTAGTAGGATAATTTACTAGCTCACTCAAGGGGAAATTAATTTCTAGTCTTTGATCTCTGGAAACCATGTTTCATTTGTAGTTATAGGACCATAAGGCAGCTGTTACAAACAGATAACATTACTGCAGAATTGGGTGACTCACATTGCATAAATTGTTTGATTTTGAGAAGAACATTTTATATATTTGGTATTTTATTCTTCCAATTTAAAATGTGAGACTAATAAAGGTCATTAATAGAATAAAAAACTAGAATAAGATGATTTTGATTATTAAAGGATCTTTATAGTAGTAGTGATTTTTTTTTTTTTAAATAAGTGCAAGCCAGGCATGGTGGCACACGCTTATAATCCCAGCATTTGGGAGGCTGAGACCAGAGGATTGCGGTTTGCGGACAGCCTCAGCTACTTGATGAGGTCCTCCGCAACTTAGTGAGACCCTGTTTCAAAATAAAGAATAAAAAAATAGGGCAGGGGAAGGCAGCGTGGAGGCGCATGCTTGTAATCCCTGCGCTTGGGAGGCTGAGATGGGAGGATCGCGTAGGTTCGAAGCCAGCCGCACTGGCTTAGGAGACCCTGTTTCCAAAAATAAAAAAATAGGTCTGGGAGTGTAGCCCGGAGGTAGAAGGGCTTCCAGGAACCCCAGTACCACCAGAAAAAAAAAAAAATAGGGCAGGGGATGTAGCTCAGAGGTCAAATGCCCCTGGGTTCCAACCCCAGATCCACACAAAAAAAGTGCAAATTCTAAATTATCATCTATTCCTCCTTCCCCTAAACACATAGAATCCACAAGACTTCAAATAGTCCAGTTTGAAAATTACTGATTACATCTAACCCACATTATAGGTGAACAGATGTAGAGTTAGCAGTTATTGACCTACTCAGATTGTAGACTTAGTGATTAATATGGGAAAAGATTGTAGGTCTCCAGATTCTCCAATGTACTTTGCCTTTTTTCAGGAGATTGTTTAATTAATTAGCTAATTTTATTTTTACAGTTCTGGGGATTGAGTCCAGGGGTATTCATACCCTTCAGGACTGTTTTGTATTTTTTATTTTGAAGTAGTCTTGGTAAATTGTTGAGAGTCTTACTAAGTTGCTGAGGCTGACCTCAAACCTGTGATCTTTCTGTCACATTCTCTGAAGTACTGGGATTACAGGTGTGCACCACTGCTCCTGGCTCTTATATGTATTTATTTTGAAGGGGAGGTAGGAGAAGCTCAAACTGTTAAAAAAAAAAAAAAAGTATGCCAGCCGTGGTCAAGAGGATCACAGGTTCAAGGCCAGCCTCAATTTAGTGAGGTCCTGTATAACTTAATGAGACCCTGTTTCAAAAGAAGGAATAAAAAATAGGGCTGGGGGTATAGCTCAGAGGTAGAATGGCCCTGGGTTCAATCCCTAGTACTGCAGAAAAAAAAGTGTTATTATTTTGGTACTAAGGATTGAACCCAGGGCCATTCTACCTCTGAGATATACTCCATAGTCTCCCCCCGCCTTTTTTTTGTACCAGAGGCATTCTACTTCTGATCTATATCCCTAGCCCTTTTTAGTTTTTATTTTAAGGCAGAGTCCCACTAGGTTGCTGAGGGTCTTGCTAAATTGGTGATGTTGACCTCAAACCTATGACACTCCTATCTCAGCCTACCAAGTGCTGGGATTACAGGCCTTTGCCACCACACCCAGCTTCCCCAGTCCTATTTTATTTTTTATGTTGAAACATGGTCTTCCTAAATTACCAAGGCTGGCCTTAAACCTGTGTCTCAGTCTCCCAAGTATTAAACCTGTGTCTCAGTCTCCCAAGTACTGAAAAGTACTGGGATTATAGGTGTGCATCACTATACTTGGCTTGTTGTTGTGTTTTTTTTTTTTTTTTTTTTTGGTGGTACTGGGGTTCCTGGAAACCATTCTACCTCCAGGCTACACTCCCAGACCTATCTTATACTTTTTATTTGGAAATAGGGTCTCTTAAGCTAGCGAAGCTGGCTTTGAACCTGCGCGATCCTCCTGTCTCCACCTCCTAAGTGCGAGGATTACAAGCACGCGCCACCACGCCTGGCTTGTTGTGTATTTTTAAAGAAAATTTTTGAATGTTTAATTTTCTTTAAGAAAAAACTCACCAACTTAAATTTTCAAATAAATTTTCATCATTTTCTCCATTATTTTATAAAAACAAGTACTATATCTTAGATAATTTTTTCTACAAAATGACAAATTGAAATAGCCTTTATATAGATGTTTAAGGTAGGCATTTTCATGAGAGTGAAAAATATAAACAGGCGTGGTGACACGTACATGTAATCCTAGTATTTGAGAGGCTGAGACAGGAGGATAGCAGGTTCCAGGTCAGCCTCAGCAACTTAGCAAGGCCTTCTGCAATTTAGAGAGACCTTGTCTCAAAATAAAAACTAAAATAGGGTGTGGGTGTAGCTTAGAGGTAGAATGTCTCTGAATTCAATCTTCAGTATCACCCCCCCCAAACAACAACAACAACAATAAAATACAACTACCTAAAATAAGTTATGCAGGAACACCTTCCTTCCTTCCTTCCTTCCTTCCTTCCTTCCTTCCTTCCTTCCTTCCTTCCTTCCTTCCTTCCTTTTGTTCTTTCTTTCTTTTTGTGTGTGGTACTGGGGATTGAACCCAGGAACATTCTATCTCAGAGCTAAACTCCTAGCTCTATTTTATTTTTATTTTGAAATAGGGTCTTATTAGGTTGATGAGAGTCTCACTACTTGCTGAGGCTGTCCCCAAACCTGCTATTCTCCTGTCTCAGCATCCCAAGTACTGGGATTACAAGCCTGAGCCATCACACCCAGCTGGGTCTCACTAAATTTCTGAGGATCTTGCTAAGTGCCAAGGATGGTCTTCAACCTGTGATCCTCCCATCTCAGCTTCCCAAGTACTTACTATGTTTCTAAGTGTGTACCACCATGTCCAGCAATAATTGTCTTAAAAACTAATCTGGAACAAACAAATTTAAGCAAAGAAAAATAACCCTTTCATTTCTAAATATTCAGATATTGGGTGTTGTGTGCATGTATGTCTCCACCATCTCGCATCCCATTAAGATGTATGAATACAATGCACCAATAAAAAAATAATAATAAAAAATAAATCTATAGTGCTACTAGCCAGAGTCCTAAACTTCTAAAATAGGATTCAGAGATCTCTATTTTAGTGTGTGGATGATATGATTTTGGTTTAGGTTCCTGGCCAACCCTATAAATCCCAAATGAAACATATGTTTTGGCAAGTTTTATATTATGAAGTACCAAAAGGAATTAAAAAGTCATGTCAGTCTTTAATTTTGATGTGGAAAAAAATGGTGACTACCATCAATACCTTGTACTGCTGTTTTAAGATAAATTTGATTGTATTTAGTAACTGAAAAGTTTAGTTTTGTTTACAAATTTCTTGTCTTTATATTAACATAAGAAGACATAATTTTTTGTTTCATAAATTAAGCTTAAGAAACCATCATCTGAACTTTATATTTAAAAACAACTTGAGGGCAAAGTTTTCTTTTCTCTATATTGTCTGTTAATAGGTATTTTTCATCCTGTAATTAGGTATTGCTGTCATATAGTGTTTTCTTTATGTAGGTCTCTAAGGGATTTCAATTTTTTAAATAAAGAGTCATAGTGATACCCTATATTTAACAGACAAAGC